>NW_027671364.1:0-655047 GCF_964165515.1 Mesoplodon bidens
CCTTATGAGTTCAATCATTGTAATTATTCTCATTTTTCACATACAAAAATGAAGACTTAGAGAGATTAAGTAATTTGTTCAAATCTTGGTGTGTGCCCTCTCAACTCCATGCTCTTTACCTCTGTGCTTAACAGGCTAGGATGATTTGCCCATATTAAGGGCTCAAATATTGGTTGATAAGTATAATAATCTCATAAAAGGAAAAGTGAAGTAATCTACTTTGATGTTTATGGTGCAGTTTGGTGAATGCACTGAAGTGCCAATAGATGAATAATAAAAGTTAGAAACACACAAAAATAGAGAAGAAAAATTCATATGTGTATGTCTGCTGGGAACAAAAAATCCTCCTGAATATCTAACTTCTTAGTAAATATCAGGATATCACATACGCATCATTAGGCAGCATCAATGGAGGATCCTCTGTACCCTGCAAGAGGGCACTGTTATAGATGCACAGAAAGAAAATTCATATTTCCTGTACATTATAAATAAGGACATACTATGATCACTCTTTAAGAATGAAGTAATTTGAGTTTTTAAATTTTCCTTATCAATTGGTGTATATGAATCATGTTAGGTGAAGAATTATTGGTTGATTGGACATTTTATGTTTTAATTCTTTACAGAAAACAGTAAACAAATCCTTTTAGGCTTAAAATATCACATTCAGCAAATGAGTTATTATACTGAAGAAAGTGATGAATTCAGTAAAGTGTCTGGAATCTAAAATAAGAAGTAATTGAAGGAACTGGGAATAGATGACATGAAGCAAGACCAGGAGAGAAGTAGGTGGTCGCTCTAAACTATTTTAGGAGTTGTCCTATGAAAAAGGGTTTAGACTGTCCCACACTGAAGATTTTAGACCAAGTAGACAGGTTTAGGTTGATAAAAGGATGAACATTTTGACAAGTAGAACCTTTCAACTATAAAATGGACCGACTGCATTTTAAACTCAAGAACTCCCTGTTACTGAAGTGCTTTAACAGAGGTTGAAGTTAAGCAGTTGGAAAAGTAAGAGCCTTTACAGTGAGAAAATTCTATGATTCTATGGTTTTCAACTCATAAATTTGTGTAGTTCATCCATTTTACTCATTGTATACACTTAAGTATATTGTTCCTTGAAATGGCCATTCAAAGTTGTTTCCTGTGCCACACACTATGAATGTTAGGGTTAGTCCTGTGTAAATCTTACCCCCATTGAATTAGTATTAACCCTAAGCAAGCAGCTTTCTTACATAAGGAAACAAAAAAAGAGGTTCAGAAATGTCCAAACTAAGTTTTTATAAAACTGTGTTATCAAATCTAATTTATCAAAAAACTTCAAACAGGGGCTTCCCTGGTGGCGCAGTGGTTGAGAGTCCACCTGCCGATGCAGGGGACACGGGTTCGTGACCTGGTCTGGGAAGATCCCACATGCCGTGGAGCGGCTGGGCCCGTGAGCCACGGCCGCTGAGCCTGCACCTCCAGAGCCTGTGCTCCACAACGGGAGAGGCCACAATGGTGAGAGGCCCATGTACCGCAAAAAAATAAAAATAAAAGGAAGATGCAGACCTGTATGCTTCAGGATTTTCTCACCAAAACCCCACACAATTTCTTTACTATTCCAGCCAAGTATGGCCTAGCCCTACCCTCATCCCTGTTTTTCTTGGTTTAGTAATAAAGAAAGAGATGGAAATAAAGAAGAGATATCAGGTAGAAAGATATAAAATAGTGGGGAAAATAATATAAGTGAAGTCAAGTACCACCATCATTTACTAGAAGTGAACTTTCAGCACCAGCATTAATATTTTTTCCTGTTATATCTGTAAATGATAATAACTAATATGTACATAACAATTTTCAATTTAAACAAATCTCATTTTTATAACTAACTACTTCGCAACAAGCAACATGCTAAGGCAACACCAATAGATGAAAAACGGTAGTCCCTGGCCCCAAGGAACGTTGTCCAGGAGAACACAGATATATGTAAACAACACAATCACAATACAGTGTAGCGAGTGCAACAATCAGGCATGCAGAAGTGCAAGGGTAGCAAAAAGGAGCATGTGATCACAACACTAAAAAGAAGACTGCACAAAAGACATAATATGTAAACTGAGGTTTGAAAAATGAAGTGGGTTTCCCAGGTGCCCCATAGGGAGAAAGGAATTCTTGGAGGAGGGAAAAGCATAAATGAAGACAGTGAATTGTTCATATAATCCAGAAGTGAAGTAGGCAATGGCAAGAGAAATGATTGGACACAGGCGTCATGAATACTTGCATGTCTGCATTTTAGCAAGTCCATTCTAAAGGAAACTTTGAGGATCAACTCGGGGGTGGGGGGCCGCAGGGGGCACAGAACTAGTCATTGCTGCCAGAAACACGGGAACCACTTTCTACCAACCCACCAAAATAACGACTTCAAAGGCAACATGGTATCACAGAAAAGGTTTGTTTTTTTGTTTGTTTGTTTTTAGTTCATTAGGTCTCACTTAAAATTCTGATTCCACAATGCACTTGCTTTGGGATCTTGAACAACACTCATAACCTCTGCAAGTTTCAGTGTAGTAAGTTTATGTGATTACCTTCATCTGTAATATCCCTGCGTTGCAATCTTAATGGAAACTCAAGTTCAGGTCAAAGACAAGTTTCTCTGTGACCTCTCCTCTGAATTGATTCAAAAGCTGTCTCTCCCGTCCTCATTTGGCTTCTCTTATGGAATCTCATAAAAACTTCTATGACCTCTTTTGTGTTTTTTTGTTGTTGTTGTTGTCTGTTTGTTTGTTTTTTAATTTAAGTATAGTTGATTTACAATGTTGTGTTACTTTCAGGTGTACAGCACAGTGATTCCTTTTTCACATTCTTTTCCCTTATAAGTTATTACAAAATATTGAGTAGAGTTCCCTGTGCCAATAAGGAGATCCTTGTTGTATCTATTCTATGCCTTATTTGAATGACCGTAGCACTCGTTGTCTGTATCATTTTTATGTCTCTGGTTGCTTTGTGACTGAAAATGAAAAATTTCTATTTGTTCATTTCCTGGCCCTTCCTTAAAAATGTGTTCATTTATGTATTTCATATTTATTGACTACATCTTAGACACCGTGTTAACTGCTGGTTCTAGATGTTAGTAAAATATAGACCTTCCTGCTCAAAAGGTCACAGTATTTGTGGGAAAACAAAAAAATGAACTACCTATATCTCAAAGAGCTTTGTACTTCCCAAAGAGAACACACCTAGTAGGTACAATAAATACATGTATCATACATAAATGTATAAATAGTTAATGGGATTAAAAACTAGAGATAATTGCTTTTCGATTCTGAGGAAATGATGATTATATTTCACCAGGAGCTCAATACCACTCTGAGAATGAGGGCTTAACCCCCGTCCTGACTCACTGCATTGCTTTTCTGTATAAAAAATACACAAGTCTGTATATACGCTCTAGAAAAAGGCTTATCTGGCATGAATTTCAGAGAGCAAGAAGAAAACTTCAAGAAGTTCAGAGAAGCATCCAGCAGCTCAGATGATTGGCACTAATACAACTTGCTTGACAGGAAAATTGAGCTGTAAATCTCACAAAATTAGATGATCTTTGAAGAATTTCAAAACCTCCTGCTATTAATTGGAAATCCTAGAAGAACCGCTTCTTTTAAAGCATACTGATAATATGCTTTACAGCTTAATATTCAGAAGCCTATGTTTTGGCTAAGTGAGCTTCAGGAAAGAAGGAAACTTGTGGTTCCGTTCCATCTACTCTGCAAACTCTGGTCAAGACATCTACTTCTGTGCTCAGCCATCTTATCATCTGTAAAATGGAGGCAACTCTAAGAAAACATAGTTACAGAGATGTTGCACAGTTTCATGTGTCATTGTCTTCATTTGTTTCAGAAAACCAATAACATCTAAGCTACTACTGCAAAGAGTGCAATGTTACTTGGGGTCATCTGGTGCAGCTCTGTCAAAGTAAAGAAAAGGAAAGCGGCCTAGAATAACGATAATTTTCCCAAGAGGACACTATTATTTTATGGTAAATCTGGGACAAGAACCCTGATCTCTTTGATGCCATTCCATTGTTCTTTCGTTGGGTTCTGAACAACCCAGAGAAAGAAAGAGAAATAAAACTCCTATGTGCTGTGTCACTGGTACAGGTCGTGGCAAGATTGGAATTGGAGCACTACATATTAACAGGTATTTGGGGAATTCTTCAAACTAATTAAGATATATACCAGGTCCATAAAAAACAGTATGTTTTCTGAAGATGATTCTGTGGCATGAACAGAACTGGTAACTGAAGGTGTCTGTGTGCTGCAGTTCCAAACAGCATGGATGAATGGTTGTTTTCTGGCACCTTGAAGACTCCATCCCAACATACACATTAAAATAAAATTAACATTTCAACTGGGTCATAGTTAATTCTGCATGCTCTTGTAAGTCAGCAAAATATTCCATATATCATTTAAGTTGTCACTCCCTTTCTTTTTTTTTTTTTTTTTGCCGTACGCGGGCCTCTCACTGTTGTGTCCTCTCCCGTTGCGGAGCAGAGGCTCTGGACGCGCAGGCTCAGCGGCCATGGCTCACGGGCCCAGCCACTCTGCGGCATGTGGGATCTTCCCGGTCCGCAGCACGAACCTGTGTCCCCTGCATCGGCAGGCGGACTCTCAACCACTGCGCCACCAGGGAAGCCCCGTATCTGATTTTCGTATTAGGACTCTTCTAATTTTTTATATACATTGGAAAATAACTGATGTCTTTCTAAGGTGTATATCTTTGATTATGTTTTCTATTTTCATAAAGCTTCTTGTATTCTCTACTCAAAACAGGAGTAAATAATGGCTGCATATAACTAATCATAATCAGCCATTTTGTCCAGATTTTTAGATGTGTTGGTATAAAGCTACCATAGTATTCTTTTGTAATTAAAAAAAAATTCTCTCTGTTTTATAGCTAGTCCCATCTCTATCATATTTGCCAAATATTGCTTATTTTATTGGTGTTTGTAAAGAGCAAGCTTTTGGTTTTCTTTGTCACGTTTACTGCTTTTCTTCTCTATTTTTGACTTTTCTCTTGATTAATTTTGTCCTTCCACTCTTTGGGATTTACCTTGTTCTTTTTCTATGTCTACGGTCCATTTCCTGTAGCTTCAAGAGCCATTTTCCACAACTCAATGAGCTCTGCTGGCTGTGTCATGGCCACTTCATCATATGCCATTAAAACTTAATCTCATACACTGTGTGAAGACTCGGCGGTCTTATTTTGCTTTCAAAATTGTTCTATAGCCTTGGATCCTTCTTCTTCTCCTAAATTAGCACTATCATCAGGGAAAATTCTAGTGGGCCTAGAATTCTAGGCTTGCCTTTCCTGCAGTTTCATAATCAAAGAAAAAACATTTCCACCCTTTTTTTGATGTTGATCGAAAATTTAGCAACACTTCTTTGCACTGTATTCAAATCCCAAAATATGAGCAAGCCTTCATGCACACAGGCTCACTGAAATGTCATAACTTTAAACTATGTATGACCTTGAACAATGACCTTTCCAAATACTCCACACTCTTTCTAGGTGTTCAGACTTTTTCATTCCTACAACATCTTTTACATAGGGTCGATTTGTGTCCTAAGTTCTTCCTCACGCCCACTTCTGAGTATATATCCAGAGGAAATATCATCATAATTTGAAGAGATATCTGTACTCCCATGTTTATTGTAGCATTATGCACAAGAGCCAAGGTATGGAAACCACCTAAGTGTCCATAGTAGATTAATGGATAAAGGAAATATGGTATATATATAGAATAGAATATTATTCAACCTTAAAAAAGAAGAAAATCCTATCATTTAAGTCAACATGGATAAAACTGGAGGCCACGATGCTAAGTGAAATAAGACAAAAACAAATAGTGCATGATGTCACTTATATGTGGACTCTAGAAAAATAATGAAATAAATCAACTCTTCCCTCCCTGGACATTTTCCTCAGCAGAATCTAGCAGCCTCTACTATGAGTATTATCTTTTTTCTTTTTATTGTTTGTACCAGATCACAACCCCAGGGAACCTATGTATTTACCGATGTATATCTACATTATAGTTTACCATTGTTCTTTTCCTTTGTAATTCATTCCTTCCACTTCTGGCCTCAGAACCTCATTTTTACTTTGGAGAAGTCCTTGTGATTCAGGTAGGCTGTGTGTCTCCTTCCTAGGCTGTGTGACTTGGGGCTGGCTAGACACAGTGTTTCACATATACTCTATATGTCTTAAGTACTTATTTCTCTGTTTTCCATCATTTTCCCTCCAAATTTTTGTGTAGTTATTTTTTAATTGACATTTGTATTCCTTTCTTTTGTTTGACTAAGGTACTGTTCAACCAATCTTCTGAGTGCTTAATTTCAACTTTTTTAATTCTAGAAGTTTCTTTTGGTTGCATTTCACAGATCATTTTTGCTTAAATTGTACATGTTGCCCTTCTTTTAATACATTAATCATAATTTTAAATAATAGTTTCATTGAGATATATTTTACTTTCCATATTATTTAAAGTGTACAATTTAATGTGTTATGCATCTACCACCACAATCAATTTTAGAACTTTCATCCACCCCCCAAAAGAAAAAGAATCTATTATAGGTCACTCACTCCCCCATTTCTCCAAACCCTAGGCAGCCACTAATATACTTTGTCTTTACAGATTTGTCTAGTCTGGACATTGCCTACAAATGGAATCATACAATTACTTAGCATGTTTTCAAGGTTCATCCATGTTGTAGCATGCATCAGTACTTGATGTCTTTTTATGGCTGAATAATAGTCCATGGTGTGGATATTACTATGTTTCATTTATCCATTCACAATAAATGGTCATTTGGTTATTTCCACTTTGGGGCTCTTATGAATAATGCTGCTGTGGTTGGATTTACGTGCAAGTTATGTATGCAGGTCTAGATTTGTTTTTTAAATTAACAGACTATTTCGGAGCAGTTTCTGGTTTACAGAAAAATTAAGCAGAAAGGACAGAGTTCTCATAACTCCTTAGCTCTCTACCCAGTTTCCCCTATTATTAACATCTTACATTAGCGTAAGATGTTTGTTATAGTTAATGAACCCATATTGATACATTATTACTAACTAATATCCATGGTTTACATTAGACTTCACTCTTTGTTTTGTACATTATATGATTTTTGACAAATGTGCAATAACCTGTATCCACCATTACAGAACCATACACAGGAAGTCTCTTTGCCTTTAAAATTCCGCACTTCACCCATCCTTTTCTCCCTCCCCGCAACCTCTGGCAACCATTGATCTTTTGACTGTCTCCACACTTTTGCCTTTTCCTAAATTTCATATAGCTGCAATCATATAATATGCATGTAGCCTTTGCAGATTGGCTTTTTTTCACATAGCAATATACATTTAAGCTTCTTCCATGTCTTTTCATGGCTTCATAGCATTTTCTCTTTATTGCTCAATGTTGTTCCTTTGTACCGATATACCATAGTTTGTTTATCCATTCACCTATTGAAAAACATCTTGGTTGATTTCAAGTTTTGGCAATTATGAAAGAAACTGTTATAAACATCCATGTGCAGGTTTTTATGTGGACATAACTTTTCAGTTCCTATGGGTAAATACCAAAGAGCATGATTACTAGATCACTGTATGGTAAAAGTATGTTTAGTTTTGTAAGAAACTGCCAAGTACCCTGCTAGCAGCAAATGAGAATTTCAGTTGTTCTGCATCATCAACAACTTTGGTATTTCATTATTTGGATTTTAGCTATTTGAATAGGTGTGTAGTGGTATCTCGTTATTCTAATTTAAAATTCCCTGATGACATGGAATGTGTAGCATCTTTTCATATGCTTATTTGCCATGTGTCTATTTTCTTTGTTTAATCATAGTTGTTTTGTTTTGTTTTTTAGCCAATGCCTACTAACTCTTGTCCTCCTGTGTCTATTTATATTGTCTTTTTTCTTTCTTTTTTTTTTTTGAGCTTTTGATCATTTAGTCTTTTTCCTGGTATGTCCAATTATTTTTTATATTAAAATTGGGCTTAACTTATTTTAGGAAACTATAAAGATACCTCCATATTCTGGATGTTGTTATCGTTCTCTTGAAAAGATTTCCTTTTGCCCATGGCAGACAGTTACCATAGGGACTGGAAACCTTAGTCCATTCTCAGTTTGAGCTCATTCAAAGCCTTTTTTTCCGTCTGTGTGAAGGGTGCTCTATTTCTGTCTTGTCCTTCCTCTACGGGTGTTGCCGTTTGGGATTACCATGTGAACGTTTGGATTCTCCCTATTCCCAACTACCCTTGTATTTGTTAGGCTTTAAATGTAATGGTTCCCCCAGCCCTGTGAGACTAAGGATACGTGTAACTTGTCATTCCATTAGTTGTTGCTTTTAGCCTCAGCTCTTGCCGTTTGGCTTCTGTGGTTACAGTCTTTTGAACTCCTTGGCTTTTCAGCTCCTAGGCTATAACATTTGAATCAGCAAATGCCCCAAGGAGAAAAGCTGCACCAAATGTCAAGCTTGCATCTGTGTTTCCCTTCTCTCCAGAACTTGGCCCACATGTCTTGGTGTCTCTCTAACATTCGGATGCTGGCGAACACATGTTTTCTTACTGTATCCAGGTTTTCTAAAATTTCTTTAGACTTCACCTGATCTTATGTTATTATTGAAGTATCATCTCAATTAGCCCTAGGAAGAAAATTTACAATTTTATGTTTTTTTAAATTTTCTATATTACCTCAGTTTCTGTAGAGACCTTTTACCTGATTGTTCAGTCTAGTTCCTGTGTTACCAGTAAGATGGAGATAGGTGGAGTCTAAGAATATTGGGGGGAAAATCACTGATGAATGATATGGCTCGTTCTTTTTGTTTTTCCTCTCCTTATTTACTCTGGCAGCCTACATTTGCCCTTCTTGATTTGACCCAGTTGCCCAGATAACCAACCCACTCTGGCAAAGACATGACTTTACTCTCATAAATGTCTGCATGTTAGGATAAGTTAGATGATGAACACCATGCCAAAGTTCTTTCTGTGACCAGTCAGAATGGCCATCATCAAAAAATCTACAAACAATAAATGCTGGAGAGGGTGTGGAGAAAAGGGAACCCTCTTGCACTGTTGGTGGGAATGTACATTGATACAGCCACTATTGAGTACAGTATGGAGGTTCCCTAAAAAACTAAAAATAGAACTACCGTACGACCCAGCAATCCCACTACTGGGCATATACCCTAATAAAACCATAATTCGAAAAGAGACATGTACCACCATGTTCATTGTGGCAGTATTTACAATCGCCAGGACATGGAAACAACCTAAGTGTCCATCGACAGATGAATGATAAAGAAGATGTGGCACATATATACAGTAGAATATTACTCAGCCATAAAAAGAAATGAAATTGAGTTATTTGCAGTGAGGTGGATGGACCTAGAGACTGTCATACAGAATGAAGTAAGTCAGAAAGAGAAAAACAAATACCGTATGCTAACACAGATATATGGAATCTGAAAAAAAATTCTTCTGAAGAACCTAGGGGCAGGACAGGAATAAAGACGCAGACGTAGAGAATGGACTTGAGGACACGGGGAGGGGGAAGGGTAAGGTGGGATGAAGTGACAGAGTGGCTTGGACATATATACACTCCCAAATGTAAAACACACACTAGTGGGAGGCAGCCACATCGCACAGGGAGATCAGCTTGGTGCTTTGTGACCACCTAGAGGGGTGGGGTAGGGAGGGTGGGAGGGAGACACAAGAGGGAGGAGATATGGGGATATATGTACATGTATAGCTGATTCACTTTGTTATAAAGCAGAAACTAACACAGCATTGTAAAGCAATTCTACTCCAATAAAGATGTTAAAAAAACAAAAAGTTAGAGAGTAAAAAAATTCAAAAGAATTGGCCACACTCCTCCAATAGATTCTCTAACATTTAGCAGAACAGAGTTCACACTGAATCTGGTTTATGAGTAAAAGACAAGTCAACTTTAAAGTGGATCAGAGATGACAACATTTCTTTTCCATGTGGCTGCTTTGGAGCCATATTTCTGCTGACCACTCAAAACCTTCCTCTTGAGTATTCTGTGATATATTAGAACCAGGAATAAGGGGTGTTAGTGCTGGTAGGGTCAGACAGTGGTCTGCGATTTAATTCACATATCCTTTCTGCACCAGACTCTTTAAGATCATTGAGTTATCCTAAGAATTTTGAAGCTGTAGAATTCACGACAGTACATTACAATATGCCAATATTACTGTTCTCCTGCTCTGACATTCTCCACTGATGGACAGATGAAGGAGAAGGAAGGGCAGTCAGCAGTAACTGAGAGTAAATGAAACTGGAATATTATAATTCAGTATCATTTGAGTGACTGAATTGGCTGGCCCAGTGTTCTCCAGTTAAGGGTGAGGGAAGATTAATCCTGCACATGACACCACTACTGTATTTATACAAGTCTACTGGGACAGTTGTTTGCCTTGATTTGTTTTCTTCATTCATTTCAGTCAGACAGTTGTGTTGACTGATTTTCCTTTTTGATGTATGAAATGACTGTTTGACTGAATTTACCATTTACTTTACACTAGTGCACTGGAAAAATGATACATTCGTCAAATTGGATTGGCAGGTATGAAAATGTTTACCCCAGAACTAGACAGAAATATAATATTGCCTTCTACAGAAATGTAAGTCATATGCCCTGGATTTTGGGGAAATGTTCCAACTTTAACTATTTTGCCAAATTTCAAAAATGTAGGGTAACTGATCCCATAGTAAAAATAAGAAGATCTGTGAAGTCCAGATAAAAATAGTTTTGTGTGACTCTGACAATCACATAACACAAAAGAAAAAAGTATTATGAGATAAATTTTAGTGATTTTCATACTTATTAAGAGGTGTTTCTATGTTAAACTTTTGAGTCTTATTCTAGAAGTTCTGTAGGAACAAACACTTCAAATATATTCATAGAAAACCCTCTTTATTTATAATTCCATTTTTCCAATATTTATAGTTACTATGACAGGCCATTTCTCCACATCCTATCCCATGATTCTCTGCTCCTATTGAACATTTGGAAATTGGTGGCATGAGCAGGAAAGTGAAGCAGTTTTTGAGATTACTGAATAATGCTGATTTTATAAAGACTGCTTTCTTCCATTGTTGACAAACTTATTATGGTACCGATGGTTGGATACTACTCTTAGAGATGAAAAAGGTCTTAAGGAATCTTCCATATTCCATTCACCAATCTGTGTTCTTGTTCAAAGCAAAATTAATTCCTTTCAAAATTAACATATTAGCTTAATAATAATTTTTAGTCTAAAATAATCTATCTGGGAGAATGGGAATTTTTGGTGGGAAAAAGCGACAGAAGATGGGACGAAAAGAGAATTCATAGAAAGACAAAACAGCATTTTTTAAATGGTGGGTATGAACTTCTGTTTCCAACTATATCAGTTTACCTTAGGAAAACACACTAGAAAGGCCAGATAAATCATAAGCAACATTTGACTGTGAGCGTTAGAAAGCTACTGAGGTAGCCATGACCTAGAAAAGTAAAATAGAGAAAGAAACTCACTGAAGTGAGAACAATATTCTGCACATGCTTTTCTAGCCCAGACATTTAGAAACTACTGATGAAGAGCAAAAGGCTGAGAAACCAAATGCGGCTCCTAAGAGGTAGAAAAGCCAGTAGATCTTAGGACAATGTCATAGGACTAAGGAAACCAGAATTGGAATTGAGAAATAACAAGGCAGCTAGAATTTTAAGGACCAAAATCACAGAGAGAGTAAAGATTCAGAGAACAGAGCTGGATTCAGCAACAGTGTTCCCTTGCAGTATTTTCCATGTATAATAGGTAGACAAGGCAAGATGCTAAGAAGTCAAACAAAAGCTAACTGAAGTCAAAACAAAGACTTAGTTGGTTCATAATGCTGAAGAGACAAAATTGGGGTTCAGAACCTATGAAAGATTTGTGGCCCAATGGTAAACTAATGATATGAATTAGGACATTGAAATCTCTACATATGTGTGTGTGTGTGTGTCTGTGTTTGTGTGTGTGTGTGTGTGTGTGTGTGTTAGGAAGGTTGAGGCAACATCTACATTGAACCTTATAAAGAAGGAAAATGAGTATGAAGTTGGTCCAGTGACTGAGGTGATCTTCCCCTCTGCTCCCTACCTAAGAATAGGAAATTCTCTCCTCAAGAAAATACAGTTGACCCTTGAACAATGTAGGGGTTAGAGACACTGACTCCCTGTGCAGTCAAAAATCCACATATAACTTTATGGTCGGCCCTTCTTATCTGTGGTTCTGAATCTGAGGATTCAACCAACCACACATCATGCAGTACTGTATTACTTATTGAAAAAAAATCCATGTATAAGTGCATCTGTGCAGTTCAAACCCAGGTTGTTCAAAGGGCAACTGTAATGTCATTCAGATTCTATACAACTTGTCATATCCCAAGTCTGGTATTCACTGAAGAGCCACCAAGACAACCAAGAAAAGGAGAATTAGAATAAAAAACAAAACAGAATCAGAATCATAGATGACCTAAACATTAAAGTTCATACATATTTCGGTAAATATTATCAAGTTCAAGAAAATAGATGACAAGGTGGAGAACTTAACTTGACGAGTAGAAACTACAAACTGATTGAAGTTGAACTGATAGAATTAAAAACTATACGAAATTTAAAACTCGGTACTGGATTGGACACAGGTAAAGAGAGGTAAGTGAACTGGAAGATAGAGTAGTAACAATATTAAGAGTAAAGCATGGGAAACGAAAAGAATAAAAAGTAGACAAAAGCGCATTTGAGACACATGGGCCACAGTAAATATTTTTTATCATATGTGTAAACCGGAGTCCAAAGAAAAAAGGAGAGAGAGATTGGGATGAAAACAATATTTCAGAAATATTAACAGCTGAGAGTTCTCTAAAACTAAAAAGAATATATGGAGCCATAAATTCAATAAGCACTAAAAAATGCAACAAGAACAAATCCAAAGAAAACCACACATGAGATCACCACAGTACAATTCATGAATAGCAATGAAAAGCATAACATCTTAAAAGCTGCCCGACGAAAAAGAGAGAGATTACTTTCAAAGGAACAATAGGATTAAGATTACAGCTTTCTTCTCAACGAAACTGACTGGATACTAGAAAATAATGGAATAATATTTTTAAGTGCTAAAGAAAAGAACTGCCCATTGGGAATTCTAGAGGCAGAGAAAATGTTGTTTGGAAGGAAAGATGAAATAAGGAAATTTGCAGACAAACAAAATTTAGAAAATATGTTCTTATCAGAACTGCCTGAATTAAATTATAAAGGGAGACCCGCAGGCTGAAGGAAGATTATCATAGACGAAAATAAGGACTTTATAAAGAATTATGTATAACAGAAGGAATAAATAAGTGGATAAACCTAAATAAAATCTAACAGCACAAAAAAGTAATAATAAAATATATCAAAAATTAAAATGCATTAAAAAAATGGAAGAGAAAAAGTAGTAAAAGATATTTAAGATCTCAGCATTGCTTGAGAAGCAGTAAAAGAGCTAATAAGTCATGGTACATGTGTAACTGCTACTTATGTACAAATAACAAGCTAATACAAGGGAAAATGGAATTTGAAGAAATCTAAAAGGAAGAAAGAAGAGCAAAAGGAACATAACAAGGTGGGACAGATAGTAAACGAGGAGTAAACGGTCTACAAGAAAATACCTTAACTGTAAATACTCAAATTAAAGGACAAGGATTATTCAAACAAAAAACGTAATTCTATGCCACCTACAAGAGACAAGAGTCAGATTGAAAATTAAAGGATTCAAAAATTATGTCCTAACAACAATAAGTAAAATTGAAGAAGATTTTTTAATATTAACATAAATTTGAAAGCAAAAAGTATCACTGGCGATAAGGCAGGATAATAAAACCCACTGTTACTTTACAAGGAATATATTATAAATCTAAACTTCAATGCAATAGATGAAGGGAAATTCCAAAAAACTAAGTAGAAATAGAAAAATCTAAATTACCTAGATCAGTAACATAGAACCACAACAACAAATCAGCAGGTTAGAGAAGATCTGAATACCATCATTAAAAACTTTGGCCTACATTTACATAAAACACTGCAACAACAATGATGGAATATATATATTATGCAGAAAATTTTAGGTGCACATGGCACATTTATAAAATTGACTATATTCCGGTTATAAAACAAGACTCCGAATAAGCAAGAATTTAAAAAATATATAACCAATATTTTGCCAAATAGTTGGATATTAAAAACATACTTCTGATCATTATGTAAGTCAAAGATAAAGTCGCAATGGGAATTAGAATTTTGTTAATTGAATGATAATGAAAATATGCCATAACAAAACCTGTGGGTTGCAAATAAAGCTGTGGCCACAGAGAAGTTTATGTATTCAAATTATATTTTCTAAATGTAAAAGGGAAAGGAATAAAGCAACTAGAAGATAACCTATCACCCTGAGGTAGGCAGCTCCTGAACTGTACCTGGTGGGGAAGGCAGGGCAGAACTTCAGGAGGCCAGCTGAGAGCACGGTGAACGCCACGTCAGGAGCAGTCTCCAAGAAAGAGCATTTAATGTACAAAGGGATGACTAAAATATATTTAAGAGCTAGCACCCTGACTCCTCTTAAGGATGACTTAACTTTGCTGGGGAAAAAATAAGAAGTGCTCGATGTAGAAGGTGAATAGCTTTATAATTCCCAGGAGAATCTTGGTACCAGGACCACACAATGAAGAACTTGGAGTCCCCGTGGCTAATCCAGCAGAGAGAAAAGGAGAAACAGAGATGCGAGAGAAAATAAAGGGAACTCTTGGTGGAATTTGGTGCTGCTGCAGGCCCAAGTCCAGGTATGTGCTCTCTAGCTCCCCATCTTAAATAAAAGCCACCATGTTCCTCAGTCTTTCAGGTACTTAGAATTTCTCTTTAGAACCTGAAAATGGGGTCAGGTTTCCTGTCTGCATTGCTACAGTCCAAAATAGAGGCAGGATGGTTGAAATAGTTCTCTATCTGGCAGAGGAGGCCTTGAAGCTGTGAGCCACTCACTGCAAACCAGCAGGACATGAAGGATTCTTGAGCAGACCTGAAGCTACTGGGAGGCCTTTCAGGTGTTAAATCCCATAGTAAATACTGTACCTTCATTGGCCCCTTCTCCCTCTCTGTCCAGTCTTCCTCCACACCCATGGGGGCCCAAAGGGGTTAAATGAGCACTCTTTGACTTGTACTTGGTGGTCCCAGAACTTGACTTGGGCTTGGAGACTTCCATGAAAAGTCTGCCTTCCACCTACTGGCTTGGGTTTCTTGGTCTCTCTGCTCCAGGCTAATCCCTTCAACCTGCTTTTTCCATTTCTGCCAATAAGCCCCCTCTCCAGACCTTCCTAATGCTCTTCTGGGGTGGGAGGAGACTTACTGAGGGCAATGTTTATTTCTAGAGGGAGAGGTGACCACATGACCTCACAGTGGTCATCCCCTTGATTACTCAGTTTCTGTCTAGATTAGTCGTGGGTGTCTGTGCACCCCAGCCTCACCCCCAGGAGTCTTTAGATCACTGTCCTTATCTCAGCCCTGAGCCTCTCTCTATCCTCCTTCCCTCTCTCTCCTTACCCATCTTTACCCACAGACTCGCAGACTTTCTGGACCTCTGAGGACGACAAGCACTTCACAGAACCTCTGCTACAGAACCAAACATACTGAAATGACTCTTTACAAAGCTATTGAAACAACAGAAAAAGAATACATGAGGATTGTTTCTCCTGAGGGTTCAATTACCTAGGGGGCCTTTAGCAAACTTTGATTGATAAATCTAACCTTTCCTTCCTTGGCAATAGTTGATCACACTGTGAGGAAAACAAGTTAGAGAAAGGAAAAATAATATTTGGATTTCAATGAAATAATAAAGATGCAGGGACTATCTTTGACTTTTGCAAGCTGAGAAGAGGTTTACATTTTGATTATTTGATGGCAGGAATCCCTTTTAAAACAGGGCCAGTATGCATGATGCATTTAAAAATCAACGTTTTCAAATAGAGCCATAACCCCCACAAGATTTCCTGATTTCTCTGGGGTCAGATAAACCATCACATTTCACAGTGGTGCCCTGTATAAGAAAGTGATAAACATAATCTGGAAGCACGGCAGTGGCTAAAAATATGGAGCTGGAAGGCATTCGTTGAAATGATTTTTTGCTTTTAATTCATTGCATAAAATGCTAATGTCCAAATTCAGGCAGGTAGATCTTACCAACCATCAAGAGCTTCAACCCTGCTAACAGCTAAGTGTGCACTTTTAAACCCTACTTTGACTGCTCCAGAAACTTACTAGGTTTCTTTAATGCCTCTGTTACTATTTCCTTTGTGTCATTTTGCTTTTCTTTAAAAACATAGCTGTGTGACCTTGGGGAAGTTATATTATTTCCTTGAGACTTGGTTGCCTTCTCTGTGAATATCTGGGTATAATTTTAGTATTGCTCAATAGAATTTTTGGTGATAATGAAAATATTCTATATCTGTACTATGCAAAGCAGTATTCAATAGCTACATGGAGCTAATAAACATCTTTGAAATATGGCAAATGCAACTGAGGAACTGAATTTTTAACCTTATTTTAAAATTTGTTTCCACATAAAGAATGCCACGTGGCTAGCATCTGTTGACAGATGCTAGACAGATCTACATAATATTTTAAGAACACTCTCCACTCAAAAACTCTACTATTCATTAAGTCAACCTAAATAATTTTGCCCTCTGACAAACAGAAAATAATTTATGCTTCCCTTGAAATTATCTGTCAAGACCTTTAGCAGTTAGGGGACATTATATTCTTAAAATTGACTTTGCTTTATGAAACTTTAATAATGTTGGAGTTCTCTGCCCTTGGTACCACCTTTGTGATGATGGGAAATACTGTGGATGATCAAGGACTATTTCAAGAGAACATGGAGAGAAACCGTCTGGATTTAATTTCATTATGAGGATGTCAAAATGTTAAATTACTTAAAATAAAACCCATATTGTTTTTATGCTAAGTTATAGTCTACATGTAGCTGGAAAAATGTTAAAAATATTTTTAAAGAACTACACATCTGGGCTTCCCTGGTGATGCAGTGGTTGAGAGTCTGCCTGCCGATGCAGGGGACACTGGTTCGTGCCCCGGTCCGGGAAGATCCCACATGCCGTGGAGTGGCTGGGCCCATGAGCCATGGATGCTGGGCCTGCGTGTCCGAGCCTGTGCTCCGCAACGGGAGAGACCACAACGGTGAGAGGCCTGCGTACCGCAAACAAACAAACAAAAAAATTAGAAGTATCTGAAATAAGCCTAAATTCAGAGTTAATCAGATTGGCCTGCTTTCTCAGGGGGACTGGAATTCACTGCTCTTTCCCCTCAACTCCCTGATGTCAGTGGCACTTTCCACAGATGAGGTGGCCTTCTCTGCCTACTGCAGAAGCTCAGTTCCCCCAGGCCCACTCCCTGTTTGAATCCCACCCTTGAGGCCAGGTGCCACCCTTCCCAGAACATTCGTGGTCTCATTTCAGTTTTTGACCTGCTCAGATTGAGTCCCTGTAGACTCTTTCTCAGCTTGAAACCTGATCTTCAACCCCTTTCCCTGACCTCGATGGTTACCTTCCTACTTTAGGTCTCAGGTGCTTTAGCTATAAAATGATATAGTTGCTCTTAATTCTAAAGTCTTCTTTCTAAAGCTCTACAATGTGGTGGCTCCTTGAAAATGTTTCTCTTTGCTGGTTTTAATTTTGTAGAGAATTAAAACCACAGCTACTCTAAAAGACAGTATGTTACATTGGATAAGGAAAGTGTGTTTTTGTAGTTAGATTAACAGGGATGGAAGACGACTTAGTATGTTTTAAGATACTCATGATCCATTCTAGTGAGAGTCAGGGGAAGAAGGGGAAGAGAGTTAATAAAATACCAAACCATTGTGACAAATTAAGTTAACCAAGATGTAGCTGATTAGTTACTACTTGAATAAGCCACACATATCCAATTCAAGTTTTCCTTTATTTTTCTAAGAAGGGATCCCAGTGAACTGAGTCCCATGTTCAGGAACTCCACGTTCAATGGCTTAGTCTTTAAAAACTGTTATGTTGCTGGAAGAAGAAATATTTCCCATCAAGTCCTAATTGATGTTTAGCTATCACGCACATTTGAAATAAATTTATTACTTTGCCTGATCTCAGTGTAATACATTCCAAAGGGGCAAAGAGCACACGAAAATTTATGGAGTCTCCATCTTCTACACTAAAGTGTGCAATAAATTACATAATATTGGGCCGTGAAATTCACAAGCCATAGAAACCACACCATTAGCAATGTATACAGTGGTAAACAGCAGGTAATGATAATCATATAAAACAAAATAGACTGTGTGTGTTGGCACTGCTGCCAATAAAGCAATCATTAAATGCATTCATAGGCATCTACGCTAGGTAAGCTCTTTGAGGGTAATTGCTATGAATTCTACATACCTGTCAGGATATTATATATAGTCCAGTTTCTACGGCCTTTATTCAGAGACGCTGAGAAACGGTTACTGTGGGTAAATTCAGACCTTTTCTCAATATAGAATTTGGTCAACATGCATTCTGAACAGCAAAATTTCACACTGCTTTCAATTTCCTACAGTAATTGCCACCTCAACAAATGCAGGATTAAGTATAATGGATTATAAGAAGTTAGAAAGGAAAGATGGAAGAAAAGAAGGAAGGTAGAAAAAAGTTGCGTATGGAGTACATCAACATTTACATAAAGAGTGGACCTAAAACTAACCTGAGGTTACCCTAAACTATTAGCGTATGATATAGAAGCATAAATGAAAAAAAAAAACCAGCAAGGAAAACTCAAAGATTCTTTTTTTGTTTACTTTACTGCATATACACGTCCGTCTTAAACAATCTATATGCTTATATCCAATAAGAGCATTGTTTTGCAAGGCTATTTGGGTTCTATCAGCAGGTAAAGGTCGGACAACTCAACTTTAGCAGAGTTAGCCTTCAGGTGAATAATTGCTTCTTTCAGGTTGTGAGCATTTCAATTTTCCAGAAATGTTTCCCCAAAAATGAAAACTAAAAGAGTCCTAGGACAGCGTCCTTTAGAAGTTTTATAGTATCAAGGTTTTTGGAGGAAGAGTATCCTTGTCGATTATCAACACAATGATTCCAAGCAGGTCAATTTATGCTGAGAATATTATATAACAGACCCCACTTCACCTCCATTATACTGACAATGATCTTCCTTACTTCAACCTTGTGCTTCTTAGTAAAGTTGAAAATACTGAGCCAAGAACAGACAGTGACAATGCCAGAGACTCAGATGTACCTATAGGTGCCTTCAGACAACATCAGTCACCCAGGCTAAAGTCCTGGTTTTAAAACATCCCAACATGAATGAATCTCAAAAACCATATGCTGAGCAAGTGAAGCCAGATCAAAAGGGCACCTACTGTATTATTCAACTTACATGAAATTCTAAACTGGGCAAAATTCATCTCTAAAGATAAAAATCAGATCCGTGGTTGCCTTGGGGTGGGAGATGGGGATACTTTTGCAAAAGCCTAGGAGGAAACTTTCTAGGGTTTTAGAATTGTTATCGATCTTATGGGGGTGGTAGTTATACAAATGTGTACATTAATTAAAAGTCATTGAACCGTTGACTAAACATGTCTGCATTTTATTGTGTGTAAATGATACCTTAATAAAGTTGATTACAAAATGAACCAAAAACAAAACAAAGAAGAAGAAAAACCTCTCAAGACCTCAAAGGAAATACACTGTTTTCTTCCAGGGTACCAGATTGGAAATGAGGCACTGGTCTGTTCTACCCTCAGATTATCCCGAGGATTATCTAGTCTATTTGAAAGCACTAGAGTCCCCTATCAGAAAAACTCACCCCATGTTTAATTACTTTGATTTCTTCTCTGCCTCTTCTCCCACACGGTGAAGTCATTTACGGAAGAAAAACCAGCTTTTTCCAACTTTGCATCATCACATATTCTTTCCAAAGCTACTATTTATGGAACAAAATTTGGCTACACTTTGTAAAAATCTAGTTTTTTGAGCCTTACAAATCTTAAAAGTTAACCTATTGCCTCCTTTGGAATTTGGAAAAAAAATTATTTTGAAAATGAATAGCTGAGATTTGACATTTTTGTGTTTTGTGATTTTCTCTTCCCCTAAGAGAGAAGTGAGTAGGAATGAGAAACACATACATAAAGAAAAAACAAATTATCTTGCTGCCTTTGCATGGTTATAATTTATAGGAAGCCCTTTTCAACAATAATCTATTATCAGAATCAATAAAAATAATCTCCATGAAGGCCAGGCCAGGATATTTGTCTCTTTTTCAGCAGATTGCAATACAAACCACATTCATGGATAGGCTTCTTCATGATCTTTGTAATACTGTAACAGCTGACCATTTCCTCATGCCTCTTCACCTTAACTTAAACCTGGTTTTTCATTAATGACCTCACATTTCCTTCTCTATCACTTGGTTGTCGGCCTCTTTTCCAACTCCAACTCCAACTCGCATTTCACTCTGGAACCAAAGGAAGACTCACACCTTCCTGCTTTTTAGTGGTACCACAAGGTCATTACCATATTGTGATCACCCTGAAGAACAGCCAGACAATTGTTATTGCAGAGCCATCTGACAGTTTGTAGCTCTAAAAATTAACTAAGGACCGCATTTGTCAAAAATACCCTAGTTTAAGATTTTGGTAATATAGCAACAGTAATTCCGAAGTCATTTATGACGATCAGTGTGGGAAGCACCCTCCTTCGGGAAGATCCTTTGCCATACAATACACTTTCCCTGTCAGGTAATAAGGAAGCACGGCCGTGGAAATTAAACTTTTGTGGAAAGAAATACTTGGCTTCGAGAAGGCTTGAAGTTCATACATTTTTCTTGAATTAGATTCCCCATTAATTACATTATCCACAGAGAGGTAATTATCAGAATTATGTAAGCAATTAAGGAGATGCTACTCCACATTCTTTCAGCTTGTTGACCTTTCTCACTTTATTTCATGTGGCTATCTGAAACATCAGTGATTTACATGTCTTTCTTTTTTTTTTAACAGATTTCTGCGTGTGTGTGTGTGTGTGTGTCCCCATGATGAAAACATCATTAAAATAAAATATCATGAATAGACTCTTAAGAAGCAGAGTCTACTTAAAGTCCTGGAAAATGTGAAAGCACTAATATTCATGGAC
The DNA here is from genome assembly GCF_964165515.1 of Mesoplodon bidens. Classification (NCBI taxonomy): domain Eukaryota; kingdom Metazoa; phylum Chordata; class Mammalia; order Artiodactyla; family Ziphiidae; genus Mesoplodon; species Mesoplodon bidens. Next base: position 21,277 of record NW_027671364.1, read on the forward strand.
AACTCTACACTCTGAACGCTACTCCAAATTTTATTGATCTCTATTTTGTCTAGGAGTTTTTCAAATTTTCTACCATGATCATTTGTTAGTTTTATAATTACATAATAAAGGCATTACATCATACAATCTTTTGTTATCCATTGCAGTTTTAAAACTATTCCTTTCCTTGTCCTCAGCAGACAAGCAAAGACTTTCAACGTAACAGTACTTTATAGTGAGAAGAACTATACTGAGCTATCTCTATCCTAAGACAATGCACTAGGAAAGCACTAGGAATTCTTAAGCACTAGGAATACAGAGACAATCAAGGGGCAAGTCCCTTGCCTTCGAGTATACATAATCATTATAGCAAATGCTTAAATAGCACTTAGTATATAATTCACCACAGCAGTCTTATTATACTCCTTTTAAATAGGTGAGCAGAGGAAGCCACAGGGAAGTCATAGGGTCAAGCCAGAATTTGAACCTAGGTAGACTAGTACACTGTCCACGGCTTTAACTACTATGATAATATATATATATATATATATATATATATATATATATATATATGTCATATATATATCTATATAACTCCAAGTATTCCGAAGTTACAAAGCACTTATCTACCAAAACTCAAAAAGGAGCACACAAAATTGCATAGAAAATAAACATGTAAAAGGTCATAAATAAACCACAATATAACCTGCTCCACATAATATACTGACTGCAGTGTCCTGGGCCTCTCCCATCCTTAGGTAGCTGGAAATTACAATAAAATAATACTTTTCACTTTTGGAAGCCACACTATCTCTCATATCAACCAACCAATTACTTCCTTATAGAGAATAGGAAATTAACCTGAATATCAGAAAAAAATATATATATATAGCATTACTGATGTAGAATCTTTATTTAAAGACAATAACTTCAATAGCAGAGGGAACTTTACCATTGCAGGCTTCAGATAACCTCTATATTTCTCAGATTTTATGCTAAATCATAAAATGCCATATTGTGTCTGAAGCTATTTTTTCAATAGTCCATTTTCTTAAATGGACTAGCAAAGCAGTAAATACTGAGGAAAATTTTGGCTCCCCAATCCTAAAGCCATTCTGATTATGCCTGGGTCATCATGGGGACATCATCGGAACTACCAGAGGACTGGCAGAAATACCAGTGGTCTAGCCAGCTTATAAATTAGAAATTATACAGAATCCAATTTTATTTTTTTGTTAAGTAATTCCTATGAGGTTTTTGGGATGTGAATGTAAAGTCCTTTGATGTGTAATCTTTATCCATTAGATAGGGAACAATGCCAATCCCCATCATAAATACGTTCCCAATCTGACACTGAAAATCCACTGTAGGGCATAGGACCTGCAAATAGGATATGAATCACACACATTCATCCACTCATTCAGACAATCCACAAATATTCATTTTTAAGTCTACTATATGCCAATAATGTACCGGGCTCTAAGATGCTACACCATGCTAAATGCTGAAACAGACATACTCAGTTCTGGCCCTCCTGGAACTTATGACCTACAGAAGTGCCTTCATTGTAAATGGTCAGGACTCAGCCAATGCTATTATCATCAGCAGGTGACCAAATGATAGAGCTTGCTTTCTAAACAAGCTCCACACTCTTTGCTTTCAACATTTTTGCTTTCCTTCAAGCCACATAATCCAGTGGTCAGTTTCTCCCAGTTAGTGAGGTTTGGGGAAAATGTACCCAGTGAACAATTCCTTGTGGCCTCACTCTTTCCTCACACTCTCCTCTGTGCTCTTGAGCTAAAGAGACCTGGATTCAAGTCACTTGCTCTAACCTTATTATTTTAAAATAGGGCTGCTCCTGCTTTGAGGATTTCCACGGGATCAACACAGTAGCAAAGCAGCACTGAATCAGAAGCAGGTAAATTTCAAAATGACAGCTCTAAAAATATCCACTCTCCTTTTGTTCTCCTCCTATCCCTTTGCTCTGAACACCTCTGCTCTGAGGCTTTGCCTTTACCCTTCTCTGATTACTGCTCCAAAAGGGTTTCCAAGAACCGGGAGTATTTATGGTTTCACTTGCTCCCAAGTCCTTGGTGGAAAAGGATGCTTGCTTTCTGATTCTTACTAATTCCACACTCACATTGTTAACACAAAAATCATCATTTAAAAAAAAATTTCCTCAGCTTCATATTTCATCTGGGCCAACACTGAAAGAATATTTTCAAAGAAACAATATCCTCTCTCCTTTGCTCTTCTGAGTTTCACGTTTTTACCTCCAGTCTCATTTTCAACCCTTATTACGGGATGCATCACCAAAATAGAAGAAAGTTCTTTCTGCTTTCCCTGTACCAGCCAATTATTCTACTTTGTTCTGTCTCTAACGAACAGAATGCGAAATCAACACAAAGCCTGATTATGTGACCTCTTCCAAGGGAAAGGTCTGAGAGTTGTCTATTTACTAATGAAGCTCAGTGTGTATTAAGGGTTGACTGAAGCAATCATCAGGAATTTTCATCCCTTAAATTAGTGTTTTCCACCAGATGCACATCGTTCATTTCAGATAATATAACTTTTAAGTTCAGGATACAACTGGACAAAAGAAAAGAAAAAAAAGTAACCAACACAACATTTGCAGTAATAACACAGTAACAGCTATCATCCTTCCCTGAGGAATTCAGCCTACTTTATGGACACAATTTAGTACAAACTCATAAGAAAGCTAACAAAGCCCAAAACCACTTCACAATAGCGTAGAGAGGTAAAGGTCAAAACTTATTACTGCCAGGCCCAGCAGACAATGGCACCTACTGAAAAGAGCACAGGACAGGAAAACCTGGAAGCCTGTGTTCCAGCTTCGGTTATTCCTGTAAGCATTGGTATGATCTGAGTGAACTCAGCCTGCCCTGCTTTTTCCGTTTATAAAAACCTACATCATCCTCTCATTAGAATGAAATGCCGCATCTGAAAAGTTGCAGATCTCTTTAGGAAAGAAACAAAACTCATGTTTCTAACCAAAATGGAATAATTCAGTCAATGGAGACATAATAAAAAGCTGCCATAAAGCAACTGTTTACTTGAAATCTATCTTTTGTGGTGTATTTATATGGGTAAGGAGTGTAAGGATATCATAAGTAGAGTTACCAATTCTTCCAGAAATCAAGGTCATTGAGTTCAGATTCCAACTTTGACCTTGACCCAGGCTTACACTTTGACCTTGACCCAGGCTTACAGAGATGTAACATGTGCCAATACCTCATATCCACCATACATGGGAGAAACAAGGTATGCAGACAGATCTTCTTCTAAGTATCCCATATGTAGTGGTTTTAATACAGGGTCTCAGATTCATTGCCATTCTTCACATCCAGATGTGGGCATTTTCCCTTGAATTTGGGCAGGCTTTCCATGGCTTCAAACAGTAGAGCAGGGGTCAGTAAATTATGGCTGGTGGGCCAAATCTAGGCCTCTACCGGCTTTTATAAATGAAGCTTTATTGGAACACAGCCATGTTCCTTAGTATATGTATTGTTTGTGTCTGTTTTCACATCACAGCAGCGGAGCTAAGTAGTTGCAAAAGAGACTGTATGGCGTGTAAAGCCTAAAATATTGACCGTCTGACACTTTATGGAAAAAGGTCTCCAATGCCTGCAATAGTATAAAGTGATACTATGTAACATCTAAGACTAGGTCATAAAAGGTCATGCAGCTTTTGCATGATTCTCCTGGAATGCTTCAACCCTGAACGCTCATTCTTGGGATACTCTATCTTGAATCCTAACTACCACGTTATGAGAAGTCCAAGCCACATGGGCAGCCATCTATAGGCACTCCAGGCAACAGTCTTTGTTGGGCACAGTGTTCAAGTCATCCCATCTCAAGGGCCAGACATGTGAATTAAAATTATCTAGATGATTGCAGCCCCAGCCATTTGAATCCTCATGAGCTGAGGTTTCAGACATCAGTCACAGAGTAGAGACAAGCCATCTCCTCTGCGTACTGTTTGAATCGCTGACCCACAGAATCTGGGCACATATTACAATTTTTGTTTATTTCACCACTAAGTTTGGACTTCTTTATTATGTAGCAATAGATAACTACAGCACTGTGTCTGTACACAGGAGATCTACATTTCACAGAGCACATACTTTTAGATGTGAATGTTGACTGCTCAATTTCTAAGAAGAACGTATACACACATATAGGTACAAAATAGTTATGTATATGTAAATATTAGACCTATATAAACTAATCTATATTATCCATAAAATGAGGGGCCCTTGATAATGGCTAACATTTCTTTTCAGTATTTATTGTGTTCCAAGAACTGATAAATTCTTGCATTGTATGAATTTTTTTAACCCTCATAGCAACTCGCTGAGAGAAGTAATGTTCTCTCTATATTATAGATGAGAAAACTGAGGCAAAAACAGATAACATGCTCAAGAGTACTCAACAAGTAAATTTTAGAGTCAAGATTGGAACCCAAGTTCTCAAGGTTTAGATCCCTTACTCTTAGTCACCAAGCTATATACTGAGTAAGGAGATGAAAGCTGAAGCCATTACCTCATGCTCAAGAAGGTAGACAGAAACTTAGCAGGCATGGTTGAAAGAAAACAGGACTTGGAGTCGTAAGTCCAGAGCCTGAGTTATGAAATGAATTCTCCTCTCATCTAGATATAGGTTTGTTTTTAGAAAATGAAAAAGATCACTGCATATTTTGATGGTTAATTTCTGTACTTAATGATTACAAAAGAATGGAATTTTACCAGGGAGCTATTTTGCAATGACATAACTTATTGATTCAAATTCAAACCTTTATTATAAATTCTTGATTCAAAAGCAAATCTTTATTAAGTCTCCGTTGCATCAGAAGTCTTTCCCATTCTTCATTTCTTTTAAAACCCTTTCCTGTCTACTCTTGGCCAAAGCTTGAAGCCTAATTTAACATTGGAAATAAAATAATGAAATAGTCATAACACAGCAATTCCAATGCCTACTGAAATGGAAGCTCTAAATAATTTTCCAGATAATTTAGGAAATCAAAAATATTTACATCATAGATGCAAAGAGAGAAGTTACTTGTGTAATAAAATAAATGGTGAGACAAAAAGTTTCTGGTCAAGTAGATTTGTTTAAATATGAACACTAATTTGAGCTCTATCCCGGTGCTAAAACCCAGTGACAGGTTGCATACAGTTTCTAAAGGGATAGTTCAGTGCATTGGGTCAAATTCATGACATAAAATGTGGTATTATTAGTAGTACTAGAAGACAGAGTGTGACTGTCTTCTTTGGGACATAGATAAAGACCCCAAGTTAGACAATATCAAGCACAAGTTATGTAGAATAAGATATTATCTCAGTCTTTGGAACATGTCATCCAGGATTGAACAAGAGGCAGATTTATTATGAAGTACATGAAGCCAGAGACAGTAAGCAATGAGTGGTAGTTGGTTAAAATAGACAGGTTTTAGAAGTAGAGGCAGGGATGTAGAAAACAAACTTAGGGTTACCAGGGGATTGTGGTGGGGAGGCTAAATTGGGAGATTGGGGCTGAAATATACACACTGCTATACATAAAATAGATAACTAATAAGAACCTGCTCTTCTTATTAGCACAGGGAACTCCACTCAATACTCTGTAATGGGCTATTTGGAAATGACTCTAAAAAAACCTAAAAGTGGATATATGTATATGTATAACGGATTCACTTTGCTGTACACGTGAAATTAACACAACACTGTAAATCAACTATATTCCAATAAAAATTTTTTTTAAAATAGGTTTTAAGAACCATAGTCAGGGAGCAGTGTGGATTGGAAAGACCTGGCAAGAAATGTTTCTGCATCCTCAGACAATGCTCCCCAAGCTGGCTATTGCAAGGGTGAGCATTTAAGAGATCTTTGACCTAAGGAGGACAGGAGATTAACAATCAACCCCAATGTGCATGAATTATTCTCCTCTGTGTTATCAGAAATCAGATGGCATCCTAGAGCAAGGGTCAGCAGATCTTTTCTGTAAAGGGTCAGATAGTAAATATTTTGGATTTTGTGTACCATACCTCTCCGTTGCAACTGCCTATCTGCTGCTGTAGCACAGAAACAGCCATGCACCATACATTAATGAATGGGTGTGGCTGTGTTCAAGCAAAATGTTATGTACAAAACCAGGAGTCAAGCGAGATCTGATCAGTGGGCCAGAGTTTGAGGACCCCAGTTCTGGGTCAGTGTTCACAGCTGAATGAGTCATGAGGCCTTAAGTTCCAGTTCTCATTGTACTAATTTCTACCTGGGTGAACTTGGGTTCATCCTTTTATTTATATGGGCCACTATATTAGTCAAGCTTCTCCAGAAAAACAGAACCAACAGCATGTGTATACAATGTGCCCATATATATTGATAGATATAGATCTAGATATCAATAATGATACCTAGATCTATATCCATATCTATATAAAGATAGAGAAAGAGAGAGAGAGATTTTAAACAATTGGTTCACACAATAATAGAGGCTTGGTCAATTCAAAATCTGCAGGTTAGGCTGTCTAGAGACTCTAGGAAGAGTTGCAGTTCAATTTCTGTAGGTCTTCTGGCAGAATTCCTTTTTGCGACAGGGAGGTCAGTCTTTGTTTTATTAAGAGCTTCAACTGATTGGATGAGGCGCACCCATACTATGGAGGATAATCTGCTTTACTCAAAGTCCAACACCAATTTAAATATGAATTTCATCCAAAACACCATCACGGAGACTACCCTGGTGGCGCAGTGGTTAAGAATCCGCTTGCAAATGCAGGGGACACAGGTTTGAGCCCTGGTCTGGGAAGATCCCATGTGCCGTGGAGCAAATAAGCCCGTGCACCACAGCTACTGAGCCCGTGTACCTAGAGCCCATGCTCTGCAACAAGAGAAGCCACCACAATGAGAAGCCTGCACACCACAACAAAGAGTAGCCCTTGCTTGCTGCAAATAGAGAAAGACCACGTGTGACAACGAAGACCCAACGCAGCCAAAAATATAAATAAATAAATAAATAAAAATTGTAAAAAACACGAAAACACCATCACAGAAATATCCAGAATAATATCTGACCAAATAACTGGGCATGGTGGCCCAGACAAATTGACATAGAAAATTAACCACCTAAGCCATAGTTTTGTCATCTTTTACTGAGAAATTTGACTTATCTGAACTATTTTGATAACTAGAAGATACCTTCTAGAGGTAACACCCTCAGGTTTTTACATGATAGGCAGCAGAGGGAAAGAGCCCATTTGTCCAGTCCGATGACACCTAAAGGATAAAATTCTGTCTTCTCTTTCCAACCCACAAGGATGAATGCCAAAAATACATCACTTATATCTGCTTTAGCTAACATAGGATAGGTCTGGAACAGACCTATGCTCCCAGTAAGCCTCATGAAATGCTATTTCATTAAGGGGAGACTTTACTTGCTAAGATTAGAAGCAAAAGAGGGTGGTGGATGAAACACTGCCCAAGGATATAAGTTCATGCAAGGAAGCAGGAGAGAGAATGGGTATCCGAAGATGTGCGCTCTAAGCCAACACTAATTCCAAAGCATCAGGTTATAATTCAGGGAGCACAACTGCTGGGGGTTTTTTCCCCCTCTTTTTTTCCCCCAAAGAGGGACAAATCAAGCATACTGACAAAGGAAGAGCATTAGTCACCACAGATAAATTCCTTTTTAGAGGTGATCTCACAAATAATTTGGCTCAGTGTAGACTATGATTTGGTTCCAAAAACCATAAGCTAGAGCATTTCATTCCAGGTCCCTCCTCAAATATCCATGAGAGGTAGAAATTTGGCATCGGTAGTTCTTGAAATCTCCCCAGGTGATTATAATATGCAACCAGGGCTGAGAATCTGGAGATGTAGAGAGAATTTAAATTGAACTTTAGTTAAACAGTAAAACAAGCTCTGACTCTACTGGCTGGAGCTAGAAAAGGGATATGCATTTACTGGGATGAGAAGATAAAGAAAACCAGGGAGTAAATCAAATGCTTTACACCTGTGCTTAGCTAATTGTTACTCAGATAATTCAGACAATCTTACAGCACCTGAACCCTGAAATTCCTTAGTTCTGTTTAAAAAAAAAGTAACTCTTCAAGTAACCGAACTCTGAGAATCATGTAAGTCATAAAGAAAAAGAAGAAATCTCATTTTTTGAATTAGTTGATTTCATATATACTGTTTCACTTTCATGATATTAACTAGTTAGCTTTCTTTCCATTTTATGTTTGAGGAAAGTAAGGCTTTAAAAATCTTAGTAATTTTCTCAAGGTCACTTGTTAAGGGTGTGGTAGGCAGCATAATGGCTCCTAAAAATGCCCTCACCCTAATCCCTAGAACCTATTAATATGTTACCTTACATGGTGAAGAGGACTTTGCAGATATGACTGAAGTTACAGACCTTGAGAAAGATTATCCTGGATTACCTCATGGAACAAATCTAATTGCATGAGTCCTTAAAAGTAGAAAACCATTCCCAACTGTAGAAAGAGAAAGAGAGAGATGTCTTAATAGAAGCAGAATCAGAGAGATTCAACATTTTGGGTTTTGTAGGTGGAGAAAGGGGACTCTGAGTCAAGGACTACAAGTGACCGCTGGAAGCGGATAAAGTCCAGGGAACAGAAACACCCCTAAGAGCCTCCAGAAAAGAATGTAGCTCTGCCAACACTTTTTTTTCTTTTTTAACCATCTATATTGGAGTATAACTGATTTACAATGGTGTGTTAGTTTCTGCTTCATAACAAAGTGAATCAGCTATACGTATACATATATCCCCATATCTCCTCCCTCTTGCATCTCCCTACCACCCTCCATTCCCGATCGCACCCTTGTAGGTGGACACAAAGCACAGAGCTGATCTCCCTGTGCTTTGCGGCTGCTTCCCACTAGCTATCTATTTTACATTTGGTAGTGTATATAAGTCCATGCCACTCTCTCACTTCATCCCAGATTACCCTTCCCCCTTCCTGTATCCACAAGTCCACTCTCTACGGCTGCGTCTTTATTCCTGCCCTGCCCCCTAGGTTCTTCATAACCATTTTTTCTTTTTTTTTTTTAGATTCCATATATATGTGTTAGCATACGGTATTTGTTTTTCTCTTTCTGACTTACTTCACTCTGTAGGACAGTCTCTAGGTCAATCCACCTCACTACAAATAACTCAATTTCATTTTTTTTATGGCTAAGTAATATTCCATTGTATATATGTGCCACATCTTTATCCATTCATCTGTCGATCCTGCCAACACTTTTACTTTACTCAATTGAGACCAATGTCAGACTTGTAAGGTAATAAATTTAAATTGTTTTGAGTCACTATATTTGTGGTAATTTGTATGAAAGCAATAAAAAACTATTACAGGAGGGGCCTCCCTGGTGGCGCAGTGGTTGAGAGTCCGCCTGCCGATGCAGGGGATACGGGTTCGTGCCCCGGTCTGGGAGGATCCCATATGCCGCGGAGCCGCTGGGCCCGTGAGCCATGGCCGCTGGGCCTGCGCATCCGGAGCCTGTGCTCCGCAACGGGAGAGGCCACAGCAGTGAGAGGCCCGCATACCGCAAAAAGAAAAAAAAGAAAAAAAAAAAAAAAAAAAAAAAAAAAACTATTACAGGGGTCCTACAGGAGCCAGGCTATATATTTATACTTAAGTATTTCTGAAATGAATTTAACCTTGTGATTGACAGCAGCAGCAGCTTCCAAGGGATCCCACCACACACCTGAGGCAAAAGCAGCCTAATACAAAGCAGTGACAGCAGCAGGTCACTGCCCCACACTTGGGGTAGAGGGGGACTTGATCTACTGTAGCAGCAGCATAGCCTGAATGGGAACCCATCCTCCTGTGGCACTAGTCCCATCAACATTAGTCTAATCTGCTAGCACCTGCTGCGCCAACAGGCCCAACATATACAAACCCTCCAACTCAGCAGCATTAAGTGAGCCAGACTCAGTGTTTCCTGAAACTCATATCCAATGGCACTGGAAAGCCCAGATATCACCTAATGTTATGAAAACATAAAAAAAAAACAATAACAGAAGACTGGGAACTTCAGAAAGAAAAGGGGAACAATGGAATGGGTGAAAACAAATGGGGTAAATATAAGAGACTATCATTAGCCTCATGAGTTTCTTAAATACTATCTGATGGTCAAAGCAAATATTATGACACCATCTGATGTGGTTCTCAATGTAGAGAAAGGAAATACTACAGAAAATCATACTTTAAAACTGGGGAATATTAAGAGACTAAATGGAAGTAAAATTTTGAAACTTCACTTGAAGTAATAAAACACTGATTCCAGTAGGCTATGGTAAGTTACATATGTATACTGTGATGCCAAAAGTAACCACTAAGAAAACTATACAAACAGTATACACAAATGATTATAAATAAATTAAATTAAAATGGACTTATTAAAAAATGTTTAAGTAACCCACCAGGCAAAATAAGAGAAACACAGGATTGAGAAACTAAGGTAAAAGACAAAACAAAAAATAAAATGGTAGACCTAATCTTTAACATAGCAATAATTACATTAACTGTAAATGATCTAAATAACCAAGTCAAAGACAGAGATTGGAAGAGTAGATTAAAAATTCACAAGCATGATCCAACTATATACTGTCTATAAGAAGTTTACTTTAAACATCATGATATAGGGAGTTCAAAGTAAAAGGAAGATAATGATATATCATGTGAACGTTAATCAGAAAAAGTAGGAATGGCTATATTAATATCAGATAAAGTAGACTTCAGAGCAAAGGAAATTATTAGGGGCAAACAGGGTCATTACATAAAGATAACAGGAATAATCCACCTAGATGACCCAATGATACAAAATGTGTGTGCACCAAACAACAGAACTTCAAAATACATGAAGCAAACACTGAAAAAAGTAGTAAAAGGAGAAAATTTTAAATCCACAATTATTATTTGAGACTTCAGCACAGCAATTTATAGAACTACCAGAGAGAAAAATCAGCAAGAATATGGAAGAAATGAAAACATCATCAATCAATAGGATATAACTGACATTTAAAGAACACACTCAGTAACAGCAGAATACATATTCAAGTGTCCATGGAATATTCACTCATATACTATATACTGGGCAATAAAAAGAACCTTAGCAGATTTAAATTGTAATGTGCCTAAGTGTTGGATGCTAAGACTCAGAGGTTTTCTTATTTCTTTCATTTATATATTCATAAAAAAGTTAGCAGATTTAAAAGAATTAAAATCATAGAGTATGTTCTCTAGCCATAATGGAATCAGACTAGAAATCAATAACAGAAAGACAACAGGAAAATCTTCAATCACGTGAAAACTAAACATCACAATTCCAAATAACTCATGGGTAAAAAAGACAGCATCAAGGAAATATTTTTTAATGCATAGAATAAAAGGAAATGGAGATATAACAGATCAAAGTTTGCAGAATGAAGTGAAAGCAATGCTGAAAGAGAAGTCTATAGCACTAAATTGGGAAAGAAAGTGTTTCAAAGCAATAATCTAATTTTCTATATTACAACAGTAAAAAAGGAAGAGGAAAAAACACTAAACAAGCAGAAAGAAGGAAATAATAAAGATGAAATAGAAATCCATGAAACTGAAAACAGGAAAATAGGGGGGAAAATCAATGAAACAAAAGGCTGGTTCTTGGAAATAAACAATCTAATCAATAAAGATCTAGCAAGACTGATAAAGATAAAAAGATGGATGGCACAAATCACAGATATCAGAAATGCAACCAGGGATACCATGGCATATCCTGCAGGTTAATGAGGAACAAGTTGTTATGAGCAAGTCTACACTATAAATTGAAAAATGTAGGTGAAATGGGCCAATGCTTCTACACTCAAAACTACCAAAACTCAGCCAAGATGAAATAGATAATCTCAGTTTTCCTGTAACCATTAGAAACACTGTTTTTTCATTTAAAAACTCCCAAAAGGAATATTCAGGCTTAGATGTTTCACTTTTACCCAAGACATAAAGAATTAACACCAATTTTACATGATTTGATAAGAAATAGAAGTAGAAGGAACAGTTCCTAATTAAATTTATGAAGCCAGTATTACCTTGATACCAAAACCGGACAGGGATACGATAGAAAGAAGAAAACTACAGACCAATATTTTTTATGAAATTGGCTGTAAAAATCCTCTGCCAAATATTAGCAAATTAAATCCAGAAATATATAAAAAGAATAATATACCATGACCAAGTGGCATTTATTCTAGTTATGCAAAGTTGGTTAAATATTTTAAAATCAAACAATGTTATCCACCATATCCAATAGATTAAAGGGAAAAGTCATGTGATCCTATCCAATAAGGCAGAGAAAGCACTTGACAAAATCCAATCCCATTCATGATTTTAAAAAAAGAAGAAAAAAGAACTCCAAGCAAACTAGGAATAGAAAAGGAACATACTGAAACTCATAAAGATGATCTACAAACAACCTATACCGAGATTATATTTAACCGTGAAAGACTGAATGCTTTCTCTGTAAGATCAGAAACAAGGCACAGATATCTGCTCTCACCACTTTTATTAAATGTATTACTGGAGGTTCTAGTAAGAAAATAAAGCAAAAATAAATAAATACATACATTTAAAAGTTAAATTTTTAAAAAGTTCATTTAAAAGATAAAAGGACTATTCCTACTATGTTGAATAGGAAGGAATATATCCTACTGAATGTTGAAGAGTAATATATCCTATTATATTGCCTAAGGAAAAGTAAAACTGTCTGTGTCTGAAGAGGACATGATAATCTAAATGGAGAAAATACCAAGGAATCCACAAAAAGCTTGAGAAATAATATTAGTTTGTAAATGTTTTAGAGTACAAGATCAACACAATTTTATCACATTATATATTAATAACAAATGTGTAGAAGCTTAAATTAAAATATGTGATGCCATTTACAACTGACCTAAATAAATACTTAAATACAAGCCCAATAGGACATTTATAGGACCTCTATACTGAAAATTACAAAATGCTGATGAAGAAAAATTTTAAAGTCCCAAACAAATAGGGAGACATACCTTGTTCATGGATTAGGAAACACAACATAATAAAGATGTCAATTCTCCCCAAGTTAAGAGGCTTAACACAATTACTCTTAAAATGCCCTCAAGGTTTTTGCGGATATAGACAAGCTTTTTCTAAGATTTGTATGGTAAGAAGAGGCTGAAGAATAGCTAAAACAATTTGTAAAGGAAGATTAAAATGGGAGGAATTAATCCACCCAATTTCAAGACTTTGCAGTAATTTTGGAGGGTAGATACATAGATCAATGGAATGGAATAGAGAACCCAGAAATAGACTGACATAAATACATTTAACCTGTTTTTGACAGCAGTGCAAAAGCTATCAAGGAAGAATAGACATTTCAAAAAATGGTACTGAAACAGTTGGACATCCCTTGACAAAAACAAACAAAAAATGAACCTTAACCTAAACCTCCACACCTTACACAAAAATTAAATCAAAGTGGATCATAATCTTAAATGTAAAAGCAGGACATTTTTAGGAAAAAAAATAGAAAATCTTTGGCATCTAGAACTAGGTGAATAATTCTTAGACTTGACACCGAAAGTATGATCAATAAAAGCAAAAACTGATAAATTGTATCTCATCAAAATGAGTTAAAAATGCTTCATAGAAGATCCTTTTAAGTGGATGAAAACTCAGATTACACAGTGGGAAAACATATTTGAAAATCCCATATGAGACAGATGACTTGTATCTATAATATACAAAGAACTCTCCAAACAACTTAAAAAAATCCAACTAGAAAATAGGCAGAGGACAGGAACAGACATTTCATGGAAGAGAATATACACATGGCAAAGAAGCACATGAAAAGATGCTCAACATCATTAGCATTAGGGAAATGCAAATTAAGACCATAATGAGATATCAGAGAATAACTAAAATTATAGTGACAACATCAAATGCTGGCGAGTACGTAGAAAAGTTATATCACGTCACTGGTGGGAAAATAAAATGGTTTAGCCACTCTGAGAAACAGCTTGACAGTCTCTTTTAATCCTAAAAGTAGATTCACCCTACAACGCAGTACTTGTACTCTTGAGCATTTATCCAAAAGAAACAAAAACTTAATTAAGTTCCCACAGAAACTTACACATAAATGTTCATAGCAGTTTTATTTATCATAGCCAATAACTGGCAACTACCCAAATGTCTTTCAATGGATGAATGTTGAAACAAATTGTGATAAAATCTTATGATAGAATACTACGGAGCAACGAAAAGGAACAAATTATTAATATATGCAAAAATTAAAATGAACTTCAAGGGAATGATGCTGAAGAAAAAATTTTTAAAAGCCAATCTCCGAAGATTAAGTAATTCATGATTATGTTTACGTATTATTCTTAAAATAACAAAACTGTGGAGATAGAGAACAGATTAGAAGTTGCCAAGGGTTAGAGATGGGGGTAGAAGGTACAGTGGGGAAACTTTGTGAGGTTTTTGTGGTCCCAGTACAAATAATACAGCACTCTTGGTTTTAATCCCTAAAGATTTTTAAAAACAATTCCTAATAAGAGTTGTCCAGATATTTAGCAATGGCAGCAGATTACAGGTATAGCTCCCCAACATGACAACTTCAAAAGAGATTGTACTAATTCAATGCATATGTTAATTTTAAAAAGGCCAGTCACAGTACTTAAATGGTATATATCTTAACGATATTATTCTAAGTATCTAGCTGTACCAGATGGACTAGCAGGATTTTCTGTACATTCAATCTTATTTAAGACAGTAAATCTTATAATAAGAGAGTTAAAAAAAGAAAAAGAAAAACAAACAAACCTCAACTACAGTTGGATATTCTCATAGGAAGATGAGGTGAAAATATGTAGCAGTGGTTCAAAAGCTTAAGCAGTGGCACCTAAATTTGGCTGCATATTAGAATCATCTGAAGCACTTTTTAAAAACCCTCACACTGACTGTTGGTCATCCTAGACCAATAAAATAACTTTAAATCTCCTCAGACGATGCCAGTGTCTAGCCAGAACTGAGAACCAGCAGACTAAGCAGAAGGGGATGTTTCTACAAAGATTTCTTAACAATAAGTCCTTTCACCCAATCAGATTTACCTTCCCACAAAGGGGTAAAGAAGGCTAGATGCTGACCATACTTGCTTAGCTGTAATTAGCACTTGTGACTCGCCCAAATCCTAGATCATGTTTCCCCTAAATTTCATGTTATTCCCTAAGTTTTTCAAATCCAGGGCTAAGGGGTTTGCCAGGATGAGGTTTTAAGTGTTCACACAGGGGAAGTCCCTGGCAAACCAGGACAGCGGTCACTACATTGAATTGTAAAGCATCCTAAATAACCCTGCCACTGCTCCCAGATACTAGTCTGTGCCAACCAGTGGAGAAAAGGCATTCTCCATTACTACCACGGCAAATGCTGCTGTACTTGCCTTGGCTACTCCCTATCTTTTCCAGGCATCACTCCCCTTCACCTGCTGGTGGACACTTTGTCCAGCTGACAATGCAGATATTTTCAAACTTTAAGGTGAATAAAAATCATATGGAGGGCCTGTTATAACAGAGATCACTGAGCCCCACTAGAGTTGCTGATTCCATAGGGCTGGGATAGGGCCCTAAAACTTGAATATCTGACACATTATCAGGGGACGCTGGTAAAGCTGGTCAAGTTGTTACTGAATGCAGGTTCATGTGTCTGAAGCACAGTGAGGCCAAACAAACCTAAAGGTTGGAGTCTGGAGAAGAGAAAGGTTTATTGCAGGATCGAGCAAGGAGAGGGGTGGTCCGTGTTCCAAAACCCCTGAAATCTCCAAAGGATTTCAGCAAAGCATTTTTAAGGGCCAGGTGAGGGAGGGACATCCCAGGGCATGTGATCAGCTCGTGCACAATCCTCTGATTGGCTGATGTTGAGGCCACAAGGCAGGTAACATTATCCATCCTTAGGTGCCAGGAGGTCTGAGGGCTACGTGCTCATGATCATCAAGGAGTTCATTTCTTCCATTGGGTGGTGGTTTTTAGCATCTGAAAACTCAAGAAATATGCCTGAGATACTATTATCTGAGTACTTCAGAGAGAAACTACAATAGAGGATATGGGGGATGGGTCTGTCCTAGGAAGGCCCCATAGGGTACTGCTTGGTTACAAGGTGACCATACTTTGAGAACCACTGCTCTAGTGGCTTGGAATGTTAAGAAAGCAATGGAAGAATCCCTTCCCAGATCTAGATTCTAGTATCACCAGCTATTTTGGTGGGAGGAAGGGTAAGTTTTGTCCTTGCTTGGACTTCTTGTTCATTTATATCAAAGCCTATTTGAGGCAGTGCGTTCGGCAGTCCTGCAGATCTGTCTTTTGCTTCAACAGTGTTTGGAATGAACAGACCCAGGGACGCTCCTTGCTCCAGCCCCCGACCACCTTCCAACCTTTCTTCCTTTCGCAACCTTTGGAATCAGACACTCAGCTATCCTCAGCCTCCAGGACAGGCCAACACCAGTTTTTGAGCTTAGCTCCTTATCACTGATCAACCACGAGTTCACAGGTTCGTCAGAATTATTCCACCGAGGTGGAGGCCGCCGTCCACCGCCTGTTCAACATGCATCTGTGGACACTTACCTCTCTCTGAGCATCTATTTCGACAGCAACAATGGGACTCTGGACAGTATGGGCCACATTTTTCGCCAACTGGCTGAGGAGAAGTGTGAGGGCACCCAGCGCCTCTTGAAAATGCAAAACCAGTGCTGCGGCCGCGCCCTCTTCCAGGATGCGCAGAAGCCTTCTCAGGATGAGTGGGGTAAAACCCAGGATGCTGTGGAAGCCGCCATTCTTAGGGAGAAGAATCTGAACCAGGCACTAACGGATCTGCGCGCCCTGGGTCCTGCCCGTGCAGACTCCCAGTTCTGTGATTTCCTGGAGAGCCGCTTCCTGGAGGAGCAGGTAAAACTCATCCAGAAGATGGGAGACCACCTGACCAACCTCCGCAGGCTGGCTGGTCCGCAGGCTGTGCTGGGCGAGTATCTCTTTGAAAGGCTCACCCTCGAGCCAAACAGGAGTCTCTGAAGTCCAGCCGCGTCTGAGGAGACCCTCTGGCGTCAGAGCTTCTGCCTGAAGCCCCGCTCTGCAGCCACTAGGCAGCTTTGTAACCGCCCTGGAGCCCTCTCCCAAGCCTTGGACCAAATGGAAACAATAATGCTTTTTGCAGAAGGAAAAAAAAAAGCCTATTTGAAATACAAACAGAATAAAGTGAAAAAAAGAAATATATACATATATTCACGTTCTTTTAACATATGAATTGCCCCACTTTATCTGTGTGAAATAAGTTTGTTCCCATTATTGGGCTGGTTCTCAAGCTTTGCTGCTCGTTTGAATTACCTAAAGAGCTTTGAAGAAAAACATTGGTGTCTGGGTCCCAGCCCCAGAGATTTTGATTCAGTAGGTCTAGGGAGGAGCCTGGGCACGGGAAGGTCTCAGAGTTCCCCAGGTGATTCTAATGTGCAGCAACTTTGTGAACCACCTCTTGGCTTCAATGCAGCTAGTCATCAGATATTAAATCTAAGACACATGGACTACTAGTGCGTGAGCTCTGTCGCTAGGTGTATTCCATTTTCTTTCTCCTGGAAGATTCGTGCCAGGGAAAATGATTGATAGTTGTGTTACTTCTCTGAAATGGATGGAAATTTCCAATTAGCGTGAACAGGGGAGGGTGAATGGGTGAATGCAATAAGGTGTATCATTTACGTATTGCCCTATGTGTATGGCTAGAAGCTTTTGCAACTGAGGTCTGCCCTACTTTTCATGCTAATGGTAATGCTTGTCCTCCTAATGCAGCCATAAACTTTATAAGCCCATAGGTAGACAGCATCACAAAATATTTACCCCTCCCCACTGGCCCACTCTCAAGCTTCACTCCCCTTCCCCAATACACAAATGTACATCAATGCGCTTGAGACCAATATCAACATACTGACCTTCAATTCTTCTACTCTGCAGCTTCCCTCTTATCAGGAGATGTCAGCATTTAGTGCAAGGACAAATGCTTGCCTCTTGAGGAGTAATGTAGACAAAGCCTCCAAGAGACAAATAGCCCTCAGGGAGGGGGAAAAAGTCTTTCAAAAAGGTTGATGCCCAGAGGAGGCATTTTCAGTCATCTCAGCTTAGAGGTCAAATATCCAAAATTAAAAAGGTTAAAAAAAAGAAGAAGAAAGCAAGGAAGAAAAGAAGGAAACAATTTTCTTATCTCATAGTAATAAGGCAGTTTTCCTTAAAAAAAAAAAGACTTAAATTCTCTTTCCTAATCAAAATGTGCTTTTCCATCTTTAGACTATTCCTCTTATATCCTGTATTATTCATGATGTTTAATTCTTGAAATAGCACATGGCTGAAAACAGAAGCTAACCTCTTGTTCACTATGAATTGAATCTTCTTTTCCTAGGACCCGTCTACAATGTACAATTTGGGGTTGGCCAACATAATTATTTTCTCTGAAATACGTTACAGCATTTTGCCTTTTCAATATATAGTTATACAATACATTGATAACACAACATATTTAATATAGTCAATATAGTAAATACAGCTATAACACACATGATATGATGCCACTTTGGTGATTTTCTTCATCCATGTAATTCTGAAATTTGACAGTATAGTTTTCATATTCTAATGAGCTGAGTATTACCTTTGCAAGGATAGAAAAATAAAATAAATTCATAATATTCTTGTGTGGTTTGCCCCTGGGGTGGATTACCATAATGGGGGGATATTTGAGCCTTTCCCCAAGTCATTAAAAATCCTCCAGCGAGCAGCCCCTTGTCCTCTCCAGGGAGTGGGGGGAAAGGATCTTTAATCATAATAATCCTGGGGGGAGAAATCTCGGAAATAAGACATCTGCTTCTGTGCCTTGTTGTTTTGCAGAATAGCAATGATTGCCTTAGCAGCTTCTATTGCCATATGTATACAATAAGTAAATGAACAGAAAATTGAATGAACGCATAAAAGAAGGATAAACCCACCCAGCTTAACAAACCCACTCTCTCACCTGCTGTGCCCCGAAACATGAAAGAAAGAATCATGGGATCATAAGGATTAATAAAATAACAGTCTCTGTTAACAATATTGACAGGAGGTATAAGGATAATTTGTCTGATGTGGGACCAACAGCTTAACTAACTGCTTAATTCTTTTTTTTAAGGGCAATTCATTCATTTATTGTTTAAAGATTGTAAGACATCTGAATTTTTGTAGCACAATTTAAATGTTTTACTTTTTTGATAAAGCAGAGTATAATAGCAAAAACAATTAGTTTCCAGTAATATCTATATCTCTATTCAGAATTAAGTCTTCCACAGACATGTAACCTGGAAACAAAAGCCTGTTACAATAAGCAAAGCTTCAACGGAGTGGCTACTTTTTGGGCCAGGGAAAGGTTCATCCCTATAGGAGGATGATGTGCTATGTAAAATGGCTGCAAGGTCACAGCCTTGAGGGCGTTGGAAGTCTACTATCCTATTCCACATTACGTAGTTCAGGGAACTTCAAATGTCTGTTCATCTGCAACCAAGCTGGCAACCTTTAACTGATATTTCAAGCAGGTAAGAAATAAATGAAAAGAAATCCCTACATTGATGTTCCTTGATTTACACTGTTAAATGGTTCATTAACATGTAATTCTGGCTAAGAATTACATTTGAGACTCCTTGCTCAGATTTTGGTTAACAGTACAAATCTTTCAGAAATTCATGTTTTTATTAATCAATCATTTGTCAGCTAGGATACGTTCAGGCATCAGCTGCAACATCAAAATAGGTGCACTGCCTCAGCGCTTTGGAAAGACATAATCTAAAACACTAATAGCAGACAAAATATCTGTTACTAGACAGCATATGTGCAGTACAGCAAGACAAAAACATATTCATATGTGCCACGGACCAGCCTCAGAAAGAGGATTTCACCGCCCAGGGTCAGAAGGGACGGGGTAAGGAACTGAAGTAGCACCGACGAATGGGGTCAGAAGGACCAAGACAACTGACGGTTGCAAGGCAAGTTTTATTATGCTACAGTTGCAGATTATATAGACTAGAAAAGGGAAGGTTGCCAGACGGTGGTTTACATTATCTAATGACTGTCTCGGCTCAAGGTTAACTTCCCTGGCAGAAAACCCATAAACCCAGAATCATCCAAAATAACCTGCACGTGCAGGGTGGAGACAGATTGGCTTGTCTCATTTTACATACTTTCTGATTTCTGGACCCTGGTGATTTATCTCCCGTGGAATGGAACAAGGAGGGGAACAAGTAGGGACAGTCCCTTCGAGCAGCAGCGGCATGCCTGGCATGTCTGTAGCCTGCTCTCAAGGCTGATTGCTTCCCACAGGTCCCCCTTCTTTATTTTTTAATTTTTGCTGCAAAATAATTCCATGAAGCTTAGTGCCGAGAGTAGTATACTGAAGCATGAGGATACGAAACAGACATGAGAAGATTATTATCAATAATAGGCAAATTATGGCCAGGGTAATAACTCCTGACAACCCTCTAGTAATCCACGACTAAGGGTTTAACCACTTTAAATGATCCAGTAAAGTTTGAATTACATCTTCTGGTGAAATATCATCAAGATGTGCATGTTGTATATCCTGAATTTCAGCATTTAATTTCTTAAGATCAAGACTAATATTATTATCTGACCAAACATTCAGCAGATGCATTTTTACTTTTTCCCATTCCCAAATACAGTCATTGTACTTGTAAGGAATAACACAAATCCACGTATACTTTGCATGACAAGCTAAACGCATCCTCAATTTTAATGCTGCCATCTGATCTCCAATCCTCAAAATTGCGTTTTTAAATTCATCTAACTTGTTATTAATCTGTAAATCTATGTGACTTTGTAAAGATTAAGCAAGACTGGTATTTTGAGATAATTGATTAGCAAAGTGAGCATGATTAATACTCTGTGAAAGAGCAAGACGGGCAGTAGCCGCGGTAGCAGACAGAGCAGCCAAGGCAAGTAAACTTACTATTAGCCACCCAATAAAGCGTCTCCTTCTCTGCAAGGCTTTAGAGAGTTCCACCCATGCCTGTACTCCAGTATCTTCATACCAAGGTTCTCTCAGATGTACAGGCACCATAACATATATGGGTTGCCTTAGTATAAGCACAGATTGTGTTCCTGCAGAAGGGAACATACAACTGCTAAAAATACAATGAACACAGCTAATATTATATCCTCCTTTGGAAGAATTACCAATGTTAATAGAACCAATCAAAAGTGTATATGGAGGAGCAACACAAGTTATAACAGGTGTATTGGAATAAGTTAGAGCTAGTTTCCATATATCCCAGTTCTTTTGAAATGTGATAAACCTATCTATGATGGGAATAGAAGAGAGAAGAATTGACCCCTTGGTATGATCTGTAGTACACCATATTTGGTTATTATTCCAAGATGCATTGCAACATTCAAAATTGGATCCAGCAAAGTTAATGGTCATAAAAGGAGGAAATTGAGGTTTTGATTTTCTGTTAAGAATAGTAACCTTATGTCCAACTATAAGTATCCCTTGTCCTCCAAGTAAATGCTTCATACAGAAATAATTTCCTGAATCTTCACCTGGAACCTTGGCTATAGTAATAGCGGAATCCCAAAGTGGCGAGGCATATGAGATTCGACCTCTAATATTAATAGCTTGCCCATTTTTATACCAAATGATGGTATCCTTAAGATCCTCTCGTCGGCTGGTAGCCGGGCCTGTAAGAGTAATGTTGGTTCCTGTAAAATGAAGGTTCACAAAAGCAAAACAGTGTAATAAATGAATGATAACATGTTTAGTAGCTTCTCGGGTCTGTGCTGTAGCACAGAGGAAACCAGAATAAGTATCAATAGTGACATGAACAAATTGTAATTTCCCAAAAGACGGGCTATGAGTAACATCCATTTGCCATAAATAACTAGGTAATAATCCACGAGGATTAACACCATAATGTGGAACAGGAAGGTGAGGTAAGCACTGTGGGCATTGCTTAACAATTTGTCGGGTGGCTTCACGAGTAAGGGAAAATTCTTTGCGTAACGTAGCCGCCGACTGATGGTGTAAAGCATGCGACTGCTGTGCTGCTTGTGAAGCAGTTTGATCATAACTTACCATAATATGAGGGTGTCCAGGACATGGACCATGAGTATCAACAGTATGAAGATAATGAATGCAATACCTTAGCCATTCTTGACAGCATGACGAACGGAAAGGAGGAGGACGGTAATTTGGGATATGTCCTGCTTTAGGGAAAAGAGACTGAGGAGGAAGAGTAACTTTAACTTTATTTTTGGGAGGAAAACGCACAGGATAAAGATCACGTTTAGATCGAGTTAAAACATCTGCAGTCACATTAAGTTTAGACAATGGACCAGGCAAGTTAGAATGAGCACGGATATGCAGAGCTGCAACACGGCCATCGTGGGAACGAATAAGCTGTTGAAGCAAACGAAAAGAGGATGATAATTCAGGGTCATTAGTATGTCCTCTGGTCACAGTCTCCAGAAGAAATAATAAGCTGATAAGATATTTACTATCAGAAAACAAATTAAAAGATATAGAAGGCAAATGTTTAAAAGCCATCATGACAGCATACAGTTCAACACGTTGAGCTGAAGTCAAGGAAGTTTGTTTAATGAGTTTTGTTCCGTCGTCAGTGATTACAGTAGCCCCTCCTGAAGAAGAACCGTCTGTAAAAACCAAAGGTACATGAGGAATAGGCTGTTGCCTAATTATAGAAGGAAAGATATAACAGTTAACTTTGTCGAATTGGATCAATTTATCAGCAGGGTAATGGCATTCCAAGGCACCTGAAAATCCTGCAAGAGCAAGACCCCATTCATTACTATGTTGAAAAAGCCAATTTTGTTGACTAACTGAATAAGGGATAATAATTTGAGAAGGTTCTATACCCAGAAGTTGTAAGCATCTAGTTCTACCTTGCATTATTAGCTTACTACTAAGTTCAAAATAAGGGTTAATAACCTTAGAGGATGTAGTTTTCATATGAATCCATTCAATAATGCCAACAGTTTGCCATAAGATGGCAGTAGGCACATGAGGTGTTGGACAAGCAATTAAAGAAATTGGCAGGTGAGTATGCATTCGAGTTAACTGTGCAGAGCTGATAGCTCTATTAACTACTTGTAAAGCTTGAAGTGCTTCTGGAGTCATAGAGCGTGAAGTAGAAGGATCTGAGTCACCTTTAAGAATATCAAACAAAGGCTCTAATTGAGCAGTAGTAAGTTTTAAGGAAGGCCTTGGCCAATTAATATCTCCAAGTAATTTTTGAAAATCCTTTAATGTTTTTAAATTATCAACTCGAATTTGCAGTTTCTGAGGCCTAATGGTAGTGTTATCAATATATTTTCCCAAATAGAAAAATGGAGATTGTCTTTGAATTTTTTCTGAGGCAATGACCAAGCCAAATGATTGTAAGGATTGTTGTAAAAATGGAAAAGCAGTCTCTAATAAAGAAATATTATCAGTGGCTAAAAGTATATCATCCATATAATGTATGAGATATAACGTTGGAAACCTTTTTCTCACAGGAGTTAAGGCCTGAGCCACATAGTTTTGGCATAATGTAGGACTATTTGCCATGCCCTGAGGCAATACTTTCCATTGAAAGCTCCTCATGGGCTCCTTAAAATTTAAGGAAGGCAAGCTAAAAGCAAAATGTTTTCTATCTTCAGGAAACAAAGGAATAGTGAAAAAAACAATCTTTTAAATCTATAACTAAAAGATGATAATCGTGTGGTATGGCTGTTGGAGAGGGTAGGCCTGCTTGAAGAGCTCCCATTATTAGCATAGTTTTATTAACAGCTCTTAGATCCGGTAATAACCTATATTTTCCAGATTTTTTCTTGGTAATAAAAATAGGAGTATTCCAAGGACTATTGGAAATTTCTAAATGCCCTAATTGTTTCAGTACTAATTGTTCTGCAGCTTCTAATTTCTCCTTTGTGAGGGGCCATTGGTCCACCCATACAGGGTCATCACTCAGCCAAGTAATTGGATCGGCAGTGAGTGGAGGAGAATCCAAGGCCCCTAAGAAAAACACAAACCTTGTCTATCATATTTTATTTTCACATCAGTAGGATAGACAGGTCCTTGTTGATTTGTTCCCAGCCCTTTTGTGGGAAGAAATCCTTGATCCAACATCATATTAGAGACTTGAGAATTTGGACTATAAAGTAATACTCCCATTTCTTTTAATATATCTCGGCCCCAGAGGTTTAAAGGCAGCCTAGGCAAAACATAAGGCTGGAAGTATCCTGAATGGCCCTCACTATCTTGCCATAATAACTGACTACTTTGCATAGGAGAAGAACTCTGTCCTATTCCTTGAAGTTCTGTAATAGTAGGACTAACGGGCCAATGTTTATGCCAGTGAATCTGTGTCATAACAGAGACATCAGCTCCAGTGTCTAACAAACCTGAAAAAACCTTTCCATTAATGGTTCATTTCCTTTCTGGATGTTCTTTCCCTATCTTCTGAATCCAGTAGGCAGCATTAGATGATCCAAAAGCCTTTGTGTCTCTCTTTTGATGTTGTAAAATTTGTCCATGAGGTACAAAGGGCAAAAGTAGCAATTGTGCAATTTTATCCCCAGGAGAAATCATTATTATATTTTTAATAGTTTGTGCCATGATTTTTATTTCTCCTTCGTAGTCACAATCTATGACTCCTGGCATAATAGTTAAACCCTTCATGGTGACACTACTTCTTCCCAATAGTAGTCCCATCAAACCCTTGGGTAAAGGTCCATAGATGCCCGTAGAGAAGGCCTGAGGACCCATTTCAGGAGTTAATACATATCGGGCGGAGGTACTGTGGTCCAGTCCTGCGCTTCCTGCTGTTTCTCTGGAGAGCAAAGATATTGTATGTTTTTGTTTTTGGTTAATGTCTGATTGATAGTTTGAGGAGGATACACAGACATTGCCCCTATTATCTGTTGGGGCCGGGGAAGGCCCCGGGAGGAGTTTCCCGACAGTGGTGTTCCATCCTTGTGGGCCACTGAGCGACCAACAATCGCGTGCCCAACGTTTTCCCCTATTGCATTTAGGGCATAAACCAGGGATTTTCTGACCATCTGGAGGGTTTTGAGTAGGGAAGGAAGGACCAGGGTTACAGTGAAAAGATCTACATTCTCCAGCAAAATGACCTGCCTTTCCGCATTTAAAACTAGTCTTTGTTCTCTTTGGATTGTTTTTAAACCCCACTTTAGTTGATGCTGCAGCCATAGCAGCACCCTGTATATAAGCAGGCCCAATGTCTGCACAAAGGCGAATATAATCCTCCAATGTTCCCCGTTTTCTCCAAGGTCGAATCGCAGCCTGACATGCATTATTAGCATTTTCAAAAGCAAGTTGCTTAACTACAATTGTACCAGTGAGTCCATCCACAATGAGTCTCCCCACCGGCTGTAACAATCTATCTACAAAATCAGCATATGGTTCATCAGGTCCCTGTCTAATTTTTGAAAGATCCTCAGTTTTGTGTGTAGAAGATAATTTCCTCCAGGCTTGTAATGCCAAATGATTTATTTGAGGATAAGCAACAAAGAGATAAGTTAATCGAACTTGTAAAGAAATATATGGTCCTTCCCCAATCAGCATATGATAATCAACTGGAATATCATGGGTAGCATTCTTTTCTGCTTGTTCAGCAGCCTGTTCATAAAAATCAAACTTCCATATTAAATAATCTCCACCATTTAAACAAGCTCGTGCAATAGACTGCCAATCAGCAGGGGGAAGAGCTTCTCCTGTAATAGTGTCAACCATAGCAGTAGTAAAAGGAGCAGTGGGCCCATATTGAGCACAAGCAGATTTTAAATCTTTCAAAACTTTAAAAGGAAGAGCCTGATGCTCCCTAATAGCCTGTTGAGGATTATTAGGATCAGGTCTTTCCGTGACAGGACAACAGAAAATAGGATCTTCTCCTCGTTTTATTGCTGCTTGTACAGCACGTTGCAAGGGACTGAGCAGTTTTACAGATGGAGAATTTTGAGGAAGACAGTCCTTACTAATTTGCAGCTTTTTCACTGACTTATCTATTATAGCCATTAGAAAATCATCTTCAGGATACTTCTCTCTTTTATGTTTAAAAGCCTCATCTGTTAAGTCAAAATGTTCCTCTTCATCTGAAATATTTAAATTTATTAGCTCTTTTGGTTTAGGAAGTGGCGACACAGTAGCTGATAATACAGTCGTTTCTTCTGTCAGAGGCTTATGTTTTTCTGACTTTACATTCAAATCAACACTATCATGAGAAGAACCTAAACATATTTTTATCAGATTCCACAAACTAAATGTAACAACGGCAGTATGAGTAGGCCCTCGAGACTCATAATAATTTTTAAAATCTTCTCCAACTTTCTGCCAGATTTCTATGTCACAGAGCCGCCATCAGGAAACCAGGGAGATACATCATGGATATGCTGCAAAAATTCAGTCAACTGTGAGGTAGAAACTTTATTACCCCGAGCTTTAAGCATCGAAAGTAAAACCGGAGCAAATAATTCACGCTCCTTTGAGCCCTTTTGCCCCATCTTATTTTACTTCTGACTGTTGCCTTATGCCTCTGTTAGTTTCACTTTTACTCGTGTCCACACATATTTTGCATAAGGGTTCTCTTACCTGCACTTTCTTTTTCTTTTCATTGGCTTCACGCTTCAGGTCCCTGTTCAGGCGCCACTTGCCGCGGACCAGCCTCAGAAAGAGGATTTCACCGCCCAGGGTCAGAAGGGACGGGGTAAGGAACTGAAGTAGCACCGACAAATGGGGTCAGAAGGACCAAGACAACTGACGGTTGCAAGGCAAGTTTTATTATGCTACAGTTGCAGATTATATCGACTAGAAAAGGGAAGGTTGCCAGACGGTGGTTTACATCATCTAATGACTGTCTCGGCTCAAGGATAACTTCCCTGGGAGAAAACCCATAAACCCAGAATCATCCAAAATAACCTGCACGTGCAGGGTGGAGACAGATTGGCTTGTCTCATTTTACATTCTTTCTGATTTCTGGGCCCTGGTGATTTATCTCCCGTGGAATGGAACAAGGAGGGGAACAAGTAGGGACAGTCCCTTCGAGCAGCGGCGGCATGCCTGGCATGTCCGTAGCCTGCTCTCAAGGCTGACTGCTTCCCACACATATGTTGGCTTGTTTAAGCCTCAAGCCCTCGATCCTTTGATGAAATACAATAATTTCATTCCTATGGTTTTCAATACCAAAAACTCAACCTCCAGGAGGGCTAAAGTCTAATTTGTACTCCAAACCAAGTAGCAGTGCAGTTCGCTACTACTGAGGCTGAATCCATAAAGACTTCAAGACCACGACCAGAAGACAAGTTATTATATATAATACCCTAGAAGGCCTGAAACATAATTATCATATACATAGCTGGTCCTTCAGAGCTTTTCACCTATAACATGTTTTTTGATGAAAGTTATTTAATGTACTGGAGATAACTGTGACTTACTGATCAAATATTTGAATACTTATACTTACCTGGGATTTCATTTCTGCTGAAAGAAAAAGGAAGAACAGGACTCACCTAAAAAAAACAAACTTTAGAAATGAAAGTAAAAATCTTATCACACACTCTCACTTTTGGAAGCAGCATAGAGGGGCAGTCAATGGTAAAACACTGGTGAAATAGGTCAAAACTCTAGGCCAAAAATCCATTATTATTATCGTCAGTGACAGTACCACAACTGTGCCCTTCATAATTAATAAGCACTCCTAACAATCTTCATTTGGCACCAGATGATGTGTTGAAGAGAAACATTCTGGGAGGTTTTGAATCACACTTGGTATTTTGTTAGCCAAGTTACAGGAGAATTTTTAAAGTGGGGGGAAGGGAAGAAGGAAATGGACCAGAAAAAGAATTGAAGCCATCATCTACAGACCAACAAAGCACTGAGAGTTCCAAACGTTATGTCAGACACTAAAGTGACTGATAGAGGCTCAAGTGGTTTATAAAACCTATAAAAAGACTACACCAGCAAAGTCCCCATTTATCGGTAGAGTTCAGAAACTAAAACAAGGAATATTTTAGCTTAAAACCTTATCTCAAGAGAATCATATACACTTCACATGAATAAAAATACCTGAAACCAAACATTTTTAAAAGCTCCAATACCCAAAATATAAAGAAAAAAATTAATTCAGAAGACTCAATCAATCCGTGATAATCACAAAACGGCCGGGCAATCTCTATCTCCCTTCCACATTAACCATCCATCCCCTGGAAGACCAAGGGAGATCAGACCTTCCAGACTTACCTTCCAGACTCACCTTCCAGACCTTCCAGACACCTGGCTGCTGCAAAATTCGATGGAGACTCCTTGTGGAACAGCAGTTTCGCATCTCTTGGGTTTCTCCCTATCGTGATCATGCAGGAAGCAAGTCTGGCTGTGCTATTTTTTATCATTGTCTGTCACCCATCTGCACCATGATATTGAAAAAGTAGTTCCCTTTCCCCCAGAAGGTTGAGGCTCAGCTACAGGGGTAATTCTCCTGGGCACACAGTCATTATTTAGGCCGACTCAGTGACTTCAACCGGCTTAATCATGTGATCAGGTTTGTTGCCAGCTGCATAATGCTCCCACATCTGTAGGTAGAGCCGCTCTAGTTCCATTGTATATTGTTTGGTGTTGAACAGAGGGCTAGATGTTCTCTGCTTCCAGACTTTGCCACGAATTTTCTTCAGGTATTCGAGATCAGTTCCCAGTTTCACAGCTATCTCTTCATATTCTTGCCGATTTTTAGCAATCAGCTCAAGACAGCCTAAACAAGTGAGCTGGGAACCTGCAACTCGGGAAGCAAGAGTCTCTCCTGGCATAGTCACCATGGGGGTCCCTGCCCAAAGGACATCCATCCCTGTGGTGTGGCCATTACAGAGTGGAGTGTCCAAGCAGACATCAGCCAGCTGGCCTCTCCGAACATGTTCCTCTTTAGGAGCAACAGGGGAAAAAATGATACGGTTTGGGGGAAGGCCCATATTTTGTGCGTACTGTTGAATATTAGCTTCTCCTGCTGCTGGAAAACGCAACAGCCACAGTACACTATTGGGAACACGCTTCAGAATATTTGCCCACATCTGCAAAGTAGATGGGTCAATTTTGTATAACTGATTAAAGTTACAGTACACAATGGCATCTTCCGGTAACCCGTACTGAGAACGTGTGGTTACAATAATGGTACGGGGAACCTCCTCTCCAGTGGCAGCCTTATTGTTGATCAGGGTAATTGCCAGGCCATTGCTAATACTGAATCCATTCATTGTAATCTGAATTTGTCCTCTGTTAATCATTTCAATAACTGCTTCTGCAACAGTATTCATAGGAATGACAGGCATATTAAGAGCTGTATTACTGCTGTCTGCGTTGTCTTCTCCATCAGGACATTTCATCTTGACTATTTGCACATCTGATAGACTATCAAGAAATGCTTGGAGGTCGATGCCACTCAGCACAATCCGATTGTCATAAATGTGCCCATTGGACTTAAAATCGATGACGGCTTTTTTCTTCAGGTGAGGGAACATATTAGCATGATCACCAATAAAGAACGTATGGGGCATATAAGCCAGTTTCTCAGAATACTGCTCAGCAACTTCAGCAGGTGACGTTTCCTGATCAGTGATGATATAATCCATGAAAAGCACGCCACTAGTCCCAGGGTACCCCAGCCACATTGCCTGAATAGGAGCTGGCCTGAGAGCAAAGAGTTCATTTCGAGCACCCCTGGTATAACCATTCATATTTACAAGGATGTGTATACCATCTTGATGGATGCGATCAGCTGCTTTCCCATTGCATGGAATCTGAGAAAGATCAGTGAAATGATTGGCTTCTGCCATCACCTTCGCTCGGAAGTTTGTGCCATCATGTGGGCTCAGGGCATAACAGAATATCTCAAATTTATCAGGACTGTGCATGCCTGGAATAGACTGCATAAGGTGAGAAGTAGGATGGTTCCCAAAGTCAGAACTCACGTATCCTACACGCAGTCGACCATCACTGAGCTTCAAGTCTGTTATATGTTCATACGGTGGTTTATGAAGGGCACTTATATTAGCCAAGCAGAGGTTCCCATGCCTCTCAGCAATAGCCTTCCTGAAGCCATGAGGAAGAGGATAGAGCATACTATGATGAGGCTGCACAGAAGGCAACCTATTCTTCTCCAACTGGTCAGCCACAATGCTGACCAACTTCTTCATTCGCTCATCATAGTCTGTCCAATCACAGACAACCTGCAGGCAATGAGCCAAATTACAATAAGCGTCAGGAAAATCAGGTTGAAGCTTCAGAACAGTGCGATAAGAAGCAATTGCTTCTGGAATATTCCCTGAATCCTGGTGAATGGAAGCCAGATTGCTGTGGGCATCCGCAAATGCAGGGTTGATCTGCACGGCACGAGTATAACACTCTAAGGCTCCCTGAACATCCTGCATCTCCCATAGAGTGTTTCCCATATTACAGTACGCATCAGCAAAGGTAGGACTGATTCGAATAGCCTCCTTATAATGCATCAGAGCTTCGTGCAGTTTTCCCTGCTGCTTCAATACACTTGCTAAATTTGAATGGGCATCAGCAAAGTCTGGGCAGAGCTCTAATGCTTTACGATACAAGTGAACCGCGTCTTCACTGTTTCCCTGTTCTCCTTTGATATTGGCTAGGTTATTCAGAGAGTCTGCATGGGTGGGACACAGCCGGAGAGCTGTACGATAACAATCTTCTGCTTCAGCAACACTGCCCTTCTCTTTGAGAGCGTTGGCTAAGTTGCAGTAAGCATCAGGGAAATGTGGTTGCAATTCAATAGCTCGCCTGTAGGTGTCTATTGCCAGATCCATCAGGCCTTGCTCATAGTATACACAAGCCAGGTTGCCATGTACCACTGCATGATTTGGACTCAAGCTTAGGGCACGAAGGTAAGCTGCCACAGCTCTGTCAAAAATCCGTGCCTCATTGAAGACATTTCCTAAATTGATATAAGCATCCAGAAAATTGGGGTCAAGGGTGACAGCCTTTTCAAAGTGATGAATTGCAAGCCAAATCTCCCCTTGTGCATTGAAAACACAGCCAAGATTACTCCAAGCTACTGCAAAGTTCGGTTGCATCTCAATTGCTTTCAAATAACATGCCTTGGCTTCTTCTAAGCCACCCAGGGCTTTGAGCAGGTTCCCCAGGTCACTGCGAACACAGTACAAAGAAGGATTGTACTGAAGAGCAGAGACGTAAGCTTGTACTGCTCCTTCCATGTCGCCTGCTGCTATCAAAGCGGCTGCCAGGTTAATATAACCATCGATGAAATCTGGTTTGAGACGCAATGCATGCCGGTAATGCTCAGTTGCTTCCTGCAACTGCCCTCTTTCCTTGTACACATTCCCCAAATTCGAATAGGCTTCTGCCAGAAGAGGGTTCTGTTTAATTGCCAGAGTACTAAAGTGGGCAGATCTGTCCAGCCTTCGACACTGGAAGTGTATAGATGAAAGTAATAAAAGTACACCAGTATTGCCTGGCTCTTGTCTCCAGAGCTGCATGCAGTGTCTCTCAGCTGTCTCAAAATCTCCTGCCTGATATTCTCGATGTGCCAGCTCAGCTAACCCTTGGAAGGAAAGCATACGTTTCGTTGGTTCTGTGCTGTCGGCCACGTTGCCCACGGAAGACGCCATCTGGAGCTTCTGGAGAGAGTGAAAAAAGGGAGTAATTGAGTCCCGCTGCCGCCACTACTGGCAAGAATGTTTCTAGTGGTAGCAAACACGAGCGCAGCAGCCGTACCACTGCTTTGGCACGCTTAAGCAGCGGCAACAGTTACAGGCACCGAACCTTAGGAACTATGGTTGGCCATCTACCTCTCATGCTCTTGAAATCTTAATTCTTAACCCTGCCCTCTTCCCCCATTTTTCTCCTAATCAGGGAATAAAAATTACCTATCCATTTGCCTTAGAAGAAATCAAAAGTCAGTAGGCCAAACACTTTTCAAAATATTGTTTTCTGTCCAGTTGGAAATGAAATACATGATTGACTTTTCTTCATCATTCATATAGTCAACGTGGAGAACATTAGGGCCGTGAATTTCAATACAGTAAGATGAGAAAATTTTAAATTGGCCTTCCCAAACCACTAATAAGTAACCGATGTTGTATAGAATGCTAAAATCTTAGAGACTGAGTTTGATATTTTAAAAGTTCTGCAAACATGAGCTAATTTCTCCTCATCAAATTTCTCATGCCTCAAACCTGAGTATCACTTTTTAAAAGATAAATTTATTTTTATTTATTTATTTATTTTTATCTTGGCTGCGTTGGGTCTTCAGTGCTGCGTGCAGGCTTTCTCTAGTTGCGGCGAGTGGGGGCTACTCTTTGTTGCGGTGTCCGGGCTTCTCATCACAGTAGCTTCTATTGTTGTTCCACAACTCTATGGGTTCCTTTTTAGGTCCTACGAAGAACCCTAGAAATTAGTTCATGTCATTATAGGTTTTTGCAAAATTGTCAAAAGTGAGATATTTTTATTTCCATCAGGTAAGTCCAGCGTCTATTTCTTTGTCAATTTTCCTTCTATCATATTCTGCTATGTTGGATCATATTGGATTGGTCACAGGCTTTCTTGAAATCTGGCTAAGGAGATGTTTTAAGTGAGGCTATTATGTGATTTTCAGACACCACCATATGTAACTGACTATATAATATCCCATTACAGGAATAACTTCCAGTACTCTTACTGACTACTCTACTGACTTAACTAGCACAAGACACAGAAGCGTAAGGACAAAAACCACCTTACAATATAGCCATGTCTTGCACTTCACAGCTCTCAAAGCATGTGCGTTTGAAGAAGAAAAAAAGAACTGAAAAGTATAAAACCAGAAGTTATTCTGTGGAAAATTATTTCAATCATCAGGCATGTGAAGGATAAGTCAAAGATTCAGTTTTCTTCAATGCTTAGTCAAAACGGAAATTTCCTTCTGTCAAGAATATACCCCAGGGCTTCCCTGGTGGTGCAGTGGTTGAGAGTCTGCCTGCCGATGCAGGGGACACGGGTTCGTGCCCCAGTCCGGGAAGATCCCATATGCCACGTAGCAGCTAGGCCCGTGAGCCATGGCCACTGAGCCTGCATGTCCGGAGCCTGTGCCCCACAACGGGGAGAGGCCACAACAGTGAGAGGCCAGCATACCGCAAAAAAAAAAAAAACCCAATATACTCCAGGGGCTTCCCTGATGGCACAGTGGTTAGGAAGTCACCTGCCAATGCAGGGGACACGGGTTCGAGCCCTGGTCCGGGAAGATCCCACATGCCGCGGAACAACTAAGACCGTGTGCCACGACTATGGGGCCTTCGCTCTAGAGCCCGTGAGCCACAACTACTGAGCCTGCGAGCCACAACTACTGAAGCTTGTGTGCCTAGAGCCTGTGCTTTGCAACAAGAGAAGCCACCACAATAAGAAGCCTGCACACCGCAACAAAGAGTATCCCCCAGTCGCTGCAACTAGAGAAAGCCTGCGCACAGCAACGAAGACACAACACAGTCAAAAATAAATAAAGAAAGAAATAAAAGAATATACCCCATCAATAATGTGTGTAATGGAATGGTGTGAATGAGTATTTTATCAGAATTCCTGTAATGCACAAACCTATAGCAGTACTGAAATCAGTAATGCATTTATAATAGTAAATATTTATGAGGAAGTAATCCATAGAGGTTTTCTCAAAGTTAACAATGAACATTAATGCGACATTATCAATAATAAATTGTGATGCTGAAATAAACTTTTCTAAACTATTAATAACTAAAAGCAAACTCTAATCAACCATGTGAAAAGAAATCTATGTCTATAAACTACAAAGTTTATTTCTTAAAATTTTATTTCTAAAACAGGAGGCAGTTAAAGAATATATAGCTACAAGAGTGGGGAAAAAGTTTTATAGAGACACATCTGGCAGTAGTTAATTTTCAAATGTCATTTTTCTAGATTTTGTGACACCTATAGTATTGATATTTCAAAGCATTTAACAAATTGTAATTTGAAGATTTGCTACTTCCAGGTAGAGTAAAATATTTTGAAGCAAAACAACATTTCCACTGAGAAAAATTTTAAAAGCCAAATAAAATAGTCAGCATTCAATCAAAAAGTTCTAGACATACCAAGAGATAGAATCATATGACTAAAATTCTAAGAAAAGAACAGATAATACACAAATATTTATATAAGATATTGTGTATATTTATCAGGAAAAGTCTTTATCAAGAAAAGACTTTTAAATCATCAAAATTAATATTACATTTTATTTATTTGTATATTTTATTTATATATAGATATTTAGATATTTATATAAAGAACTTAAAGTTAAAGCTCTAGTTAAGGCAGTGACAAAAGCAGTAGCAGTGGCAGTGAAAAGAAATGGTTATATTCAAGGATATTTTGTCAGTAAAAGTCCAAGATCAAATGTCTGACTGCATACATGGGATGGATAGACGGAGTGGGAAAAATCAAAGTTAACTATAGAGGTTCTAGTGAAGATGGGGTTGCCATCACCCAACCCAAGGGGTTGCTATCATGCCCAAGGTCTAGGAGACTCAAAAGGAAGGTCATGGTCGAGGAAAAGTTAATTGCTGGGAAAATAAGACTCCCAGTCTCTCCAGCTCCTTACACTAGTTTTTTTTTAAACATCTTCATTGGAGTATAATTGCTTTACAATGGTGTGTTAGTTTCCACTTTCTAACAAAGTAAATCAGTTATACATATACATATGTCCCCATATCTCTTCCCTCTTGCAACTCCCTCCCTCCCACCCGCCCTATGTCACCCCTCTAGGTGGTCACAAAGCACAGAGCTGATCTTCCTGGGCTATGCGGCTGCTTCCCACTAGCTATCTATTCCTTATACCAGTTTTGTTTTTCTGCTCATATACGTAGCAGCATTTCATTCAAGGGGAAAGTCATTGATCTGACTGGTCAAATTAAACACCATAGTTCAAGGCACATTTACAGTGGTTAGTTCCTCCACAATTTAGAAAGTAACGTTCACAATTTCCCTCTTCCTACACTGTGGAACACATTGGCCATTCCTCCAAAGTTTCCACTCCATAGAGTGGACCAGAGATGACATTAGCCCAGAACTGAGAGCTTGGCATGAGATGGTGTCAACCCCACCTAGAGCTCTGGCATAAGTTATGACCCAACCCAGCTCTACAGAGAGTTCTGCATGGAATCTTGTCTCAGCCATAATAATGTGATTCTGTTTTTCATTTGGTTTGCTTCTTTGCTTAACTTTCCCTGGCCACTCTGACAAACAAAATTTCAGGCAATCCTGGGCCACTCACTAACTTTATTCCATCTAATGTTATCCAGATTCCCAAGAAAATTACTAACTATAAAGGGGGAAATTTGGAACATGGTGAGTTTTAGGTGCCTGAAATATACAGGTAACTGAATCCAGTTAAGTAGCAAATTATTTGGATCTCAAATATGCCAGTAGAAGAGCAGACTAAGCTCAATTTAATGTACTCTTACTGGAGACACATGTAAATTCTGGGTCAGTTTTGAAAATGTTAAAAGCACATAGCTGAGATTAAAAGAAAGAAAGGAGCACCTGCATGTTTCAGAAAGTAACAGAGAAATTAAATCCAGAGAAATAAGAGCAGACTGATGTGTATGCGTTCTGTTCCTTAGTAGAGGCCTTATGTACATAGGGGCTGGAGCTAGAAATCTAACATTACCTTGAGGCCAGGAATTTAGACTCAGGATGGAACAATATGGAGAAGTTAGTACAGATATCCTACAGAACTTTCATGAGGAACTGCTTAGTCCATTAAGAGGGCCAAGGGAGGTGGTGAGGAAGATTGATATCTCTTGAAAACCTTCAGGTACAGAAAACATCAGCACCTCTGAAAAGTAGGCCTGTCCTTCCCAGAGTTGTGATGGCCAGGTTGTCACTAACCTGTAAGGCCCTGTATGAATCAGAAACTGCAAGGAGAGGAATTCAAAGAAAACCAGATGCAGGATGGGTGTGGCAATAAATCCTAGGACCCTATCAGAAACAAAATTAAAACCACTCTAGAGGGAAATTTTAACAAACCAGGGCAGAGAGTATCCTAACCAGAATAAAATAATAATTCTGAGGAAGTTCCTTTACTTATTTAAGTAA
Organism: Mesoplodon bidens; assembly: GCF_964165515.1. Classification (NCBI taxonomy): domain Eukaryota; kingdom Metazoa; phylum Chordata; class Mammalia; order Artiodactyla; family Ziphiidae; genus Mesoplodon; species Mesoplodon bidens. The sequence goes on from NW_027671364.1 coordinate 57,494, forward strand.
GATTCAATGCATTTCCATGGCCAGGCCCTTTAGAAGAATTCTAAAACATATACAAACAATTCATTTACATCTTATATATCCCACCATCCAGAGCAAAATTCACTTAAGAACTGTACTGGTGGAAATTGGGCAGCACTATGGAGAAAATAAAATGTGTTTACCATCAAAAAACATGAAGGTAAGAAAGATAATGTCTAATTTTTTAATTATCCTGTGGTTTCTTGAAATCTTTTGGAAACCCAAACTAGAGAAACCTAGGAGGAAATGAAGATTTAAATGTTTAGAGATTTATCAACTCATCTATAAAAGCTTTATTAATCTCTTCTTTTAATAACATTCCTGAGAGGTATAAATGTGTCCAGTGATAGGGTTGAATAAGCCTGAGAGAATTTCAATTGTTTACTATTCTTGGTCAGCTCTTAAGACCTTTCAGGAGCATTTTGATTTTCATGGCCTCATCCAACAAAAGCAGGATATTTTACAGAAAGTCCTGGGCCACTTTTCAGCTTGCTTTTGTGTTTATGCTTTTGGTTTTTTCACATCGGGCGGTACATTAGGCTACCTATTGCATACTCCCTCATTCATGCATGCATTCACTCAAACAATATTGACTGAGTTGAGACATTTAATTAACACTCAATAAATGATGTTTAGATGAATGAATGCGCTTTCTATCAAAGTAAGTGTAAGTACTGAGAAAAATTACAGAATGTATGATCCCAGCCCCACAAAAGCTTATAACTGTGTTGAGGATATAACATATGCTGATGAAATAAGTAATATATCATATTGGACAGGGTCTAAGTTCAAAAATGAGTTTTTATAAATAATCAGAGCCTAAGGAGCACAAAGAAGGGACAGTTCATTATGGCTTGAATCTATCAATAAATGTACATTTCAGATGAGATTTGAGATTGACCTCAAAGAAGAGGACTTAGATATATGAACAGAGAACAAAAAAGGCATGGTGATAGCATGTGCATAGATAGTGTGGCCAATATTTATGTTCTTCATTAAAGATAGTCAGAGATAACCCAAATGTAACTGTTTCCATGGGTCCATTCTCAGTATCCAAACAAAACGGCAAATCCTATCTTAGTAAAACTAATGAAAAACACAGTCTTTAACAAAGAGATTGTGAAGGAAAGGGGGAGAGAAAGGCTTGCATCCCACACCACACAACAAAACTTTTTGAATTATTTGTTTAATTGTCTCCCTCTGAAAATTTCCTCTCCCTCTCTCGGTACGTGTCTCTTCTCCCACATCTGGCCACACTCTACCAGCCATCTTTCCAGATCTTTCCAGAACTCTCCATCCTAGTTTCATTAGGCCACAATTTAAACATCTCACAGGTCTCCAGGATGCATCCCCATCACTTATTCCACAAAGACAAACAAAGGACACTTCTCAGGATCACGTTTCTTTGAAGGAAGAGGTCATGAGGAGTGATTATAAATAATATAAGGTGGAGAGCAGTGACTTAAAATACCATTTTTCACCTTAGAATGTGAATACAGGGAACTTTGGGAAACTAGAAAATCTAGAAAGGATTCACTGATAATTATTTATGTTCAATGAATAAAATAAAATGTAATAATACGGCTGAACTCTGACAGATTCACTTTTTCAAAAGTTGCTTTCACACACCTTCACTATTGGGATGTTTGATAAACACACCTTTCCTTCTTTACTTTCTTCTTTCTTTGCAGATACTGGCACCAAACTTTCAAACAATAACAACCTTCCCATAAGTCCCTTGCCAGGCAAGATTAAGGTATAACAATCCAAACAAAGTTTTGAAGAAGATAACTGCTTGAAAGCACAGGAAAAGAGCTGGGTTTCTCTTATTCAACAGTCACATAATGAGTAATGTGCGAATTGGTTTAAAAAGTCTCTCTGCATGAGGGGCTAAGGTTAAGATTAGAACTTCTGAGGCCAGAAGAGCAAAATGACTACAACAATCCACATATTTTCAAGAGCTGCCCTTTGGATGTGAGGCATTGATTTTTCCCACTATTTTTTCAGCAACCCAACTGGTGTCTTTATTAAACGACATAAGAGAATACAGTGTGGCCAAGAAGGCTTAGATTTCCTTAGCCCCAAGTCAGATATTCTCCAGTGACTGTCCACTCAAATGAAAAAGAGAGATTTACAAGAGGAAACTGGATACAACTGAGTGTACTTTAATTTTACCTGAATTATTTGTTTTGTTTTCAATTCTCCGCTGAAGTGCCTACATTAATATATCTTTAAGAGCATTTCCTTAAGTTGAAGTATTCATTCAGTATATTCATTTACTATAATTTAGAAAAGCCAAATGATTTAGACAAATTCATTTCTATATTGCCACAACAGTGTATTGTGAACTAAATGACACCTGGCAGTTCTTTACTCAGATACTAACTCAATTAGAAGGCAGAACAAGGATACCTACCCATTCAGGGAAGGATAGGTCACTTAGCCTCTGTAGCTCTCTTAGGTCTCTTATCATCACAGTAACAAATTGAAGACTAAAAACCATATGATTATCTCAATAGATGAAAAAAAAGCTTTTGAAAAAAATTCAATATCCATTCATGGTAAAAACTCTCCAGAAAGTGGGCATAGAGGGAACACATACCTCAACATAATAAAGGCCATATACGACAAGCTCATAGCTAACATACTCAATGGTGAAAAGCTGAAAGCATTTCCCCTAAGATCAGGAACAAGACAAGGATGCCCACTCTCACCACTTTTATTGAAGGTACTTTTGGAAGTCCTAGCCACAGCAATCAGACAAGAAAAGTCAATAAATAAAAGGACTCCAAAATGGAGAGGAAAAAGTAAAACTGTCACTGTTTGCAGATGGCATGATCCATAGAAAATCTGAAAGACACCATCCAAAAATTATTAGAGCTCAAAAATGAACTTGGTAAATTTGTAGGATACAGAATTTATATCTAGAAATCTACTGTATTTCTATACACTAACAGTGAACTATCAGAAAGAGAAATTAAGGAAACAATCCCATTTACAATCGCGTAAAAAAGAATAAAATACAGAAGAATAAATCTGCCTAAGGAGGTAAAAGACCTGTACCCAGGGAACTATATGACACTGATACAAGAAATTAAAGATGACACAAACAGCTGGAAAGATATACCATGGTCACGGATTGGAAGAATTAATATTGTTAAAGTGACTATCATACCCAAGGAAATCAATGGATTCAATGCAGTCTGTATCAACATATCAAGGGAATTTTCCACAGACCTAGAACAAATAATTTTAAAGTTTGTATGGAAACACAAAAGGTCCTGAATAGCTAAAACAGTCTTGAGAAAGAAGAACACAACTGGAGGAATCATGCTCCCTGGCTTCAGACTATGCTACAAACCTACAGTAATCAAAACAGCATGGTACTGGCACAAAAACATCGATCACTGGAACAGAATAGAGAGCCCAGAAAGAAACCCATGCACTTATGGTCAATGAATCTATGACAAAGGAGGCAAGAATATGCAGTGGAGAAATGTCTGGGCTTCATTAGGGATGGTTTCATCAATTAATTTGTTTTCTTAAATGGACCATACTTTTCCATGTCTTTGTATACCTTGTGATTTTTTTGGTTGAAAATTTGTCTTTCAAATATTATAATGTGGTATCTATGGAAATCAGATTCTCCCACTTTCCCAGGGTTTCCTGGGCTTTTGATTGTTGGAGGCTGTAGTAGTCTGTTTGTTTAGGGACCTTTCCAAACTATTTTTGCAATGACTGTTTTCCTTATCGTATGTATGCACCGAAGTCTCTGTTCCTTTAGTTCATGTTTAGCTAATGTTTTGACAGAGATTTCCTTGAATTCCTGCACCTAAAACAAACAAAAATAAATACACACAAGCACATCCACATGCACACCCAAAACCACACACCTCTGCCCATTGTGCAGATTGCTGGATCACTCCTTCAACATTTAGCTGACCTGCATTGAGTTCAGGGCTCAGCCCATGGTAAAAGCTTAGAGACTCCTCTGGTGTTTTCAGAACATGCATCTTATCTCGAGTATGCATGTGGCTTTCCTAATTTCTCTGGACACATGTGTACTTTTTGTAGGTTCTAATTTCCCAAAGAATCTCCCCCAACTTTGGCTCCTGCATCTTCTGTGGTCTACTGTATTTCAATGCACAGTCTTCTGCCCCAGCCATCTGTGCTTTGTTAGTTCAACTTGCACTTTTTTGAGCATTGACCGCTGCTTTTCCAGACTGTGTTCCAAGTTAGCTAAGACAGAGATAAGCATCTTGTGTCAGTCCTTCAGGTAGCTCCCAGACAGGTTAGAACAGATACACATAATAATCTGAGAGTACAGTCTCTTCTGCTCCCTCCTGAAGCAGGATTGAGGGTCCCATTCTAGGAATGGTCTGCTGTTACTTTAAGACTATCACTGCATTAAGACTCCACCACTTTAAGACCATCACTACACTAACAGTGGATGGGGCAAGGGCAGGTAAAAATGCCACAAAGCTTTCCTGCCATTTTCAAATTGCCTCTTCCCTGGTTCAGTATGTGTTTGGTTGCTATAAATCTTTGGCTGATTTCAGGACTAAGAGAAACTCAAAGAACCCCACAGCAAAAACCAGTATAATCAAACTCTCAGAAGCCAAATGACACAGAAAGAATCTTTTCTCCCAAAGGAGAAAGAAAAAAGAAATTTGTTACAAAGCAGGGATCCTCAAAAAGATTAGAGCTAATTTCCTCTATGAAACCACGGAAGCAAGAGGCCAGCCATATTTAAAGTGCTGAAAGAAAAAAAATTGTCCACCAAGAATTCTATATTTGGCCAAACTGGTTTCAAAACGTAGGGAGAAATTAACGCATTCCCAGATGAACAAAGGCTGAGGGCATTTATTTTACAACTTCCTACCACTGCCCTATGAGAAATGCTAAATTGAACCTTCAGGTTGAAATGAAAGGACACTAGACAGCATCTCGAAGCTGTAGAAAGAAATAGAAATCTCCAGTAAAGATAAATACATGGGCAAGTACTAAAGCCAGTATTGTGTTATTGGCTTGTAGCTCTACTTTTTATTTCTTACATGATTGAAAAAACAAATGTATAAAATAATCATAAATCCATGTTATTGGGCTCACAAAGTAAAAAGGTGTAATTTGTGACAATAATAATGTAAAGAGGAGGAACAGAACTGTAGAGGAACAGAGTTTCTGTGTGCTACTGAAGTTGGTTTCAATTGAAATTATATTGTTTTAACTTTAGAATGGTAAATGTCATCTTCTTGATAACCACAAAGAAAATATCAATAGACCATATGCAAAAAGAAATGAAAAGGGAATCAAGAGTTCACCACAAGAAAATCGGCTAAGCACAGAAGTCAGTAATGGAGTAAATGAGGGGCAAAAAATGCATAAGACATACAGAAAACAAGCAGGAAATAGACAGAATTAAGTTCTTCCTCATCAGTAATTTTTGAAAAAGTAAGTGGATTAAGCTCTCCAATGAAAAGATAAACATTGGCAGAATGGACTTTAAAAACAACCATAATCCAAGTATATGCTGTCCGCAAAAATCTCACTTGATTTCAAAAGACACAAGTTGCTTGAAAGTTAAAGCATAGAATAAAATATCCCATGCAAATAGTAACAAAAAAGAAGGAAAGAGAGACAGAAAAAGAAAGGAAGGAAGGAAGGAAGGAAGATAGATCTGGGATGGCTATGTTACTATCACACAAAATAAACTTTAAATCAAAAACTATCACAAGAGGAAAAGGAGGCCACTATATGTTGATAACAAGTTCAATCTATCAAGAACATAGAACACCTATAAACATATATGTACCAAACAACCCCCAAATATGTGAAGCAAACATTGACAGAATTGAAGGAAGAAATAGATAGTTCTAAAATAATAGTTGGAGATCAATACCTTGCTTTCAATAGTGGAAAACACATCTAGACAGAAGATCAGTAGAGAGGTAGGGGGACTGAATAACACATTTAACCAACTAAACCTAACAGCGTATATAGATCACTCCACTCAACAACAGCAGAATACACCTTTTTCTCAAGTACACATGGAACACTCTCCGGGAAAGACCATATGTTAGGCCACAATACAAGTACCAATACATTTTTAAGAAATTGAAATCATACAAAGTATCTTCTTTAGCCACAGTGAAAGGAAGGTAGAAATCAATAACAGAACCATTGATAGCCATTTCCCATCATGCCTGCCACACATGATATAAAGCAATGAAGGGAAAAACATAATTTACCACTTAGAAAAGTGGGAAGGAGGACATACCATTGACACAGAGTGTATGCTGTTTCCCATTGTCAGGGATAGAAATAAATTAGCATCATTTATTCATTAGTGTGTTAATTTCTTGGTCAATCATTGGGCAGCCAGTGTTTCTGCCTGATGGGAAGATTTCCTATACTCAGTGTTGAGTGGAGCCAACCTTGAAAGGGACATTTTAAAGGATTATACTGTGATGGGCTTCGCAGTACCCTTCCTCCTATGCCAGTATTTAGGCTGGGGTATTTCCATGGAGTGTGTACAATCGTAGGCCCCAGTTCACCAGAATTTAGTTTGACTCGTTCTGTTAATACATTCCCTCAGTACTTTGTCTTTTGTATCCTTTTGCATTTACTTCATTCTTTATTATCACTGCGAAACAACTTTGTTTCCTGTTCAGATGCCAAAAAGTGGATATCAATACCTCCTGAGTTTTACACATCACAGATCAGTTTTGGATATCAGGGACAGAGACAACAGCTATTTCCAATGACTTTGAGACATACTTTGAACATGTGATTAACATGTTGAGTGTTGAAATGTGTGTCGAGCTCATTACACGTGCTCTAAAAGGTTTCAAACTGCAAATATTTAAAAATCTCTATCTTTGAATCGTTTTCCTGTGCTGTCCCTTTGTGTCAGACTGTTAATATGCAGTCTGGCACCTTCAAATAATGTGGCTTTGTAACCAATTATTTACATGTTGTTTTATCCACAGAGAATCTTTTTTTTAAATAAATTTATTTATTATTTATTTTTGGCCGTGTTGGGTCTTTGTTGTGGCACACAGGCTGTCTCTAGTTGGGGCGAGTGGGGGCTACTCTTCGTTGTGGTGTGCGGGCTCCTCATTGCTGTGGCTTCTCTTGTTGTGGAGCACGGGCTAGGCGCTGGGACTTCAGTAGTTGTGGCACACGGGCTTCAGTAGTTGTGGCTCATGGACCCTAGAGCACAGGCTCAGTAGTTGTGGCACACGGGCTTATTTGCTCTGCAGCAGGTGGGATCTTCCCTGACCAGGGCTCAAACCCATGTTCCCTGCACTGGCAGGTGGATTCCCAACCACTGTGCCACCAGGGAAGTCCCCGCACAGAGAATCTTAAGGTCAAAACATACAACTCGATTAACTACACTTCCTCCTGTTCACATTTCCCTCATCTTTTCTTCATCTTCTGTCTATGTTTCCTTGGCCCTGTTTATATTAAGTGCTTTTGCCATTATATTTGATTGTTTGTATTCCGGTGAGTTACCACAATGCTTTATGAGACACGCTAGGATATAAATGCATTTAAGTAATATATATATATATATATATATATATATATATATATATACACACACACACACACACACATATATATGTAGTTTGCTTGAGTGCAGTGTTTTTCATTTTCTGTACTGAATTCATTAGCATGGGTTGGTATAATATTTAGCATAGGTCGATATGTAATTTGTAAACTAATAAAGTCTTAAAAGTGAGGAAATAAGTCTTTCAAATTTAATTATTTATTTTAAAGAGCAGAATAGCATACATAAACAGGTGCCTAATGAAAACTTGTATTCTAATTTGGAACTCTCATGAACACCTATTCTTTTGTTCTTCTAATGGTATGATCGTAGGCCATTTGATTATTTTTATTTTTATGGCTTTAACTTTAGAATAATGAAATATTCGTAAATTTAAAAAAGTATTTTTCTTTATTTGATGGGGGTGGGATACTGGAGAAATGAAAGGTCAAACACCTATTGAGGAATCCATACTTGTCTATATAGTGTGTACTTTTATTTCAATAACTGATTTAAAATTCCTAAAAGGATGCTATAATAAGTTATTATGCCATTTTACAGACTGAATTAAGTGAATTTCAGGGAGGTATGAAACTTGCCTAAGGCTATCCAGCTGCCAAGTGGTAGAAGTGAGAATTAAATCCAGGTATACCTATCGCCAAAGTTTCTGCTCATCTCTTTACGTCATCCACTTTGAATAGCCAATGCTTTTCTGCTTACAAATATGACTGAGGTTTCCAGACAGTCAACATTGCTTTTTAATCAGATAGAAAAATTACTGTTGCTTCTCTAAAGACATATTCCTTTTCCATTAAGTGACTTTAGTTGTTCAGATAATACTTCCAGACAGTAGTCATCATACAGTTGGAGACTAAGAACAGAACTCAGGGATGTGTCTAGCACTCAGTAAAGACCAACTGGGCTCACTGATGGTACTTACGGTCATTTCCTCTAGACTAAAATAATCTTATTAATAAGAGCCTAATAATTCACAGTACTGCCCTTGCCTGATTGTTTGTTCTTCTCCCTCTATCACTCTCTCTTTCCCCATATGATTATTATTTTTGACAATTTTTGGTGAATTAAATTCAGGGATTAGTATTCAGGAGCGCTAGTCACAAAAGCAGAGAATCTTAGCTCACACCAAAGGAAGAAAATAGAGAAAAAGTATAAATTATATGAATACACACATATCACACATGTACCAACTATATGTTGCACTCCTCCAAAATCTATTTCGTATCTGCACATTTATTGTATATTAGCAGTAAGACAAGAAATGAGCATAATGCTCTGTTTACAAGATACAGAAAACAGACCCAAATATGGAAATTACTAGCAATGAGAATGGGGAAGAAAGACTACAACAAGGAATGTAGATGATATTTTTGTTTCTTAGCTATGATGCCAAATATTGAACTTTCAACTTGAGACAAGGAGGCCATAAAAAGTTGTATTAGTTTCCTAGAGCTGCCATGACAAAGTACCAGAGACTGAGGAGGTTAAACAACAGAAATTTACTCACTCACGGGTGTAGAGGCTAGAAATCTGAGATAAGGTGTCAACAGGATTGATTTCTTCTGAGGTATCTCTTCTTGGTTTGTAGATGCCATGTTTTCCTTTGGTCTTCACATGGTCTTCTCTCTGTGCATGTCTGTGTCCTAATATTTTCTTTTTATAAGGACACCAGTCATATTGAATTAGAGCCCACCCATTTGACCTCATTTGACCTCAGTTACTTATTTAAGGGCCTTATGTCCAAATACAGTCAGATTACGAGGTATTGGGGGTTAAGACTTCCACATATTAACTTGAGCAGGACACAGTTCAGGTGATAATAGAAGATAAGAGTAATTTAAGCAAGTAAGTAACTATTGTTTACAGTGAGTTGCTTAAGGATATGTATTTACTCAAGAAAAACAAGAAGAAATTACATAACACTCTGTGTTATACAAAGATATTAAATTAATCATAACATCCTGTGAGATGGGCATTAAATTAGACTAAGCAAGAGTAAGCAACTTATCCAGAATTGTATAGTTGGTACTTTCCAGAATTTAAACCAGGTATTTTCCCAGTTCCATTCTACGTTATATATTCATTTCATTATTTGAAATGAATTTTGAGTCTTCATTTTGCTTAGTTCCTGAAGTTATATGGGGATAGAATGGAGTTGGATATTTTCAGTGACATTCACATATGGGGAAGGAAATTGAGTCCAGAAGCTTCAGCAGTGTTTCCATGGAGAATGCTAACAACAGAACCAGAAACACCGTTATCCTTTTGGTTCAGTGATCTTTCCTATAGCACTACAAGAATCAATTTTAAGAAGCCCCATGTTTTCCAAACTTTCACCAATGGGCTCTGTAGGGTCCTCTAACAATATCTAAGAGACTAACTAGTTTCACATTCCAAGCCACTTAAGACAAGGAGTTCTGATTGTTCTCTGTGAGGAAATCAAGTGACAATCATAGCTGGTAATTTAGGATAGTTTCTTCAGGGCCCAGGCCAAACCTAATACACAAGTGATAACCATTGTTAAGTGCATCTTTGACAAGGATTCATCAAGTATCAAAGAGGTCTATAAATTGGGAGAAATTATGATCAAAGACAAACATAGACCACAGATATCTAATTAATGCTCAATTATTTATGAGTTTAACTTTGGTTAACCTCATTTTCCTTCTTCTAGACAATTTCCAATTCATCTCCACAAAGAGACCAGAATACTTACCTTCCAAAACAAGATTTATTGTGTTCCTTTAATTCAAAGCATACAGTGACTTCTACATTCACTCCACCAAGTTTTGCTAGGAGAGAAAAGGAGACATTATATTTTATCTTGAATTACATATGCCACCATACTTGACTTAGCTCATCCTACTGGAAGCACTTTGACGGCAGATTCTACAGTCTGGTCTGACATCCTCTACGGAATCAAGCCAAGGGAATCACACATAGTTACAGCTGGAAAAACGTTTGTTCTGGGTTGATACTTTTAGCCTTTACCACCAAGACTTTATCACCAAGATCTATCTTGACAGCCTCTAAACAGGAGACCTTCTTGCCTTCCGTTTTCATATTGACAAGGAAGGTAAAGGGAAGAACTGAGAAGTACCCAAAGTCAGCTAGCAGCCAGCACAGATAAATCATCTGTGGAGATATTGTTTCTTTCAAAAGATATAAACATAAGAGGAAGTCCTAGTGTTTGAAACAATTGTGCATAATAAAATACTCCATGAAAACCTAGAAATCCAGATGCAGATCAGTAACATAGTGGCTAAATAAGCTGTTATGTTCATGCAATGGACAAGTGTACAGACATTAAGAAGAACGAGATACTCTTTTCTATGAGATTCTCTTTTCACTGAACTCATCAGTGCTGCAAAAACAATGTTACATAATACTTTTTCTTTAACATTATATCAGGCATCCTCATCTTGTCCTGCATTTATTGCCAGTGTTACTAAAGTTTATCATTTACCTCTTTCTCTTGTAGACATATAATTTCTTCTTATTTTGGAAGCATTCATCAATCCCTATTTTACTCTTTCTTTTAAATTACAAATGAATATTGAATTTTATAAACTATCTTTTGCGGGATATTTCAAGTGATTGTATAGTATTGCTCTCCTTGGACCTTGTTATATGGTAAATTATATTTTGTTATTTTATATATGCTATTTATTATATGTCGTATTATGTTTACTAATTACATTTATTATATTATAATTACATTATAACTAAGGTAGCATTTTGTTTTAGATAGGCAAAACAACCAGTGGAATAGGAAGCATCTTAAAATTAGATGCAAGAGCATAAGGGAATTGAGTTTAAAATAAAATTCACATTTTGGATCAGTAGCAAAAATTATTCAACAAAAGTGGGAAAATATGGCTATCATTACTAAATTCTAGATACAGCAAGTAGTTAAAAGTTAAAAAATAATGAAACTGTAAAAGTATCAGAAACCTGGGAGACATGAAATAAAGTATTCATGAGGAATACCTTTCTCAGATACAAAGAAAAAAGGATACATTTAATTATATAAGAAATAAAATTTGCCTCATGGCAAAATGCACTACAAAGGTCAGAAAACAAGCAAAAGAAATTGGGAAATATATTAAGAAATGGATATGCTTTCTTTACAACTTTTGAGGAAGCACATGTTTCTTTTTCCTTTAACCTGTTATGGGGGTATTAATCTATAATGTAAGTGCATGGTTCCTTTCCTTTAACCTGTAATGTGAGACTTAATCTATATGGTAAGTGCATGGTTCCTTTCCTTTCATCTGTAATGTGAGTGTCAACATGGGGCACTGTTTCCAAGCACAGACTTTGGATGTTCCTGTACTGGTCCCATCACTGACCATCCACAAAAACTTACAAATGTTGCTTCACTTTCCTGGGGGTTAGAGTCTTAGCTAAGAAATGGAAGCAAAATAGAACTTTCCCGCAGGGATGATAGAAAGTTTAAAGGAGTAAATATGTAAGTGACTTAGCACAGTGCCTAGTACAAGAGAGATCAATATAAGTACTTATCATTTTTTTTTTTTTTTTTGCGGTAGGCGGGCCTCTCACTGTTGTGGCCTCTCCCCTTGCAGAGCACAGGCTCCGGATGCGCAGGCTCAGCAGCCATGGCTCACGGGCCTAGCCGCTCTGCGGCATGTGGGATCTTCCCAGACCGGGGCATGAACCCGTGTCCCCTGCATCGGCAGGCGGACTCTCAACCACTGCGCCACCAGGGAAGCCCCACTTATCATTTTTTAAAGAGACAGATGAAAGAAATAAAATGTGGTGTTTTCAATCTATTGATATATATCCTTGACATTAAACTACCTTTTCATTCATTGGATTACCTAACTTGCTCATGCTTTTTCTTACTCTAGTGAACTTGGGTAGCTAATATCATAGTTTAAAATTTTTGCTTTTATATTTACAAGTAAATTTGACCTGTAAATTTCTTTTTCCTTACAGTCCTAATCTATTTTCAGTATTAGGATTTTATAGACTTCATAAGATGAATAAAGGAGAATTCTTCCTTCGCTATCTCTAGAAGTTTTTCTTTGTTCATATTGATGTTATCTGTTTAATAGAAGTTCCATAGAATTCACCTCCCAAATGATCTGGCTGGGTCTGGTATTTTCTTGGTGAAAGATTGTAAACTATTGACATAATTCCTTTACTGGTGAAAGAACTCCAGCTATAAATTTCCTCTTGTGTCAGTTTTGGTAAACTTTAGGAGCTAGGAAATTGTCCACTTTACAGAAATGTTCAAATTTACTGGCATTTCATATATTCTCTGCTCTAACATTGTCCTGATTCTTTCTGTATATTATTTACTTATGTTTTTGTTTTGCTTAATCAAAGTGTGTTTTTTAAATCTTTTCAAAGAATATTCTTTTGACTTACTAAATCACCTCAATTTTATACTTTTTTCTGTTTTATTAAGTTCTGCTCATATATTTATTATCTATTTTTCTATGTTCTCAGGGTTTATTGTTTTACTCTTCTGATGTCAATTAAAACACTTGGTTATTAATTTTAAGAAATCTTTTTAGTTATAAATAGTTGAACTTTTTGAAGATTCCAGATTAGTTGTAAGTATCTAAGGGTCAGCTCGTCCACACTGTTGCTAGCCTAAGGCTTAGTTCACCCTACCGCAATGTATATATTGACATGTTTTCCCCTCGACTTTCTGTGTTTTGCTACTTCTCACTTTTCTTTGGAGAGAAGCCCTTTGACATAACCTTAACTTATTTTACAGCCAATAAGTCTTTAAAGTAATGTGTATTTTTTAAAGATAAATCTACTTATATAATTAGGCAGAAAATCTGACCTGCCATATTTTTAAAAACAGCATAAATTCACACTTCTCCATGATTAATCTGCTGTATTACACAACCTTCGAGTTTTTAGCTTTATCAATGACATGTACTTGAAAAATGTTTTAAAGATCCTACCCAGTCTTTTAAAACATCCTTGTTCCTTGTTTCAGTTCTAGTTTTATGTATATTTTCTGCCTTGCACCTGATTATTCCAACATCTGATGGATGGCCTTGGGAATATAATTCTGGTATTGATTGTTTTTTGCTGATTCTCTCCACTTCTAGCTGATTTCTTCATTATTGTGTAAATTTAGATCATGAGCTCATGTTTAGCTAAACTTTATCTGTGGGAATGCTATAGGCCTGTGTTGAAGGTCTACCTCTCCAGAAAGGGTTTAGTTTTGTGTTTGGAATACCACCGATTTGGGAGCATTTTAAGTTAATTTCTTAGCTTCTGTTTGCAAGACCGCACATAAATTTGCAACCCAAACACTGGGAACACAGATCTGGGGTTCAGAATTCTCAAGATTTCCTACCTGTTTCCTACCCAGAGCAGAGGCCAAGAGAATTTGGTCTTAGTCTCCCTTTGCCAACAGATATTTTTTTCTCCTGGCACACCCTTTCATTGAAGGTGAAACTAGGGATAGATAGGTTTAGTTCTAACTTCCCATCTAGTAGGGATGGAGTCTTACCTCCTGCCTCTCACGTGGTTATGGCCATTTATAAACAAGTCTCTATGTCAGGTGTGTCACTAAACTATGGCCTGTATTACAAATCCAGACACAAGCCTATTGCTATGGCCTGTGAGCTATGAATAATTTTCACATTTTAACTGGTAACATTTTAAATGGTTACCTAAGTACCTAAATAATATCCTCAATTTTGCTCTTTGGTCTACAAAGCCTAAAATATTTGCCACTTGGCTCCATAAAAACAGGATTTCCAGCTTCTGTTCTAAGCTATCAAGATCTTCAACCCACTCCTAATATAGCTATAACTCTCACACATGTACCACCCTTCTTTCATGGGTCCTGGAAATTTCTACTGCATACTTCAAAAATCAACCACGCACTTAAAAATAAGTTGTGTACATTTAACCTAGCATACCTAACCCTTTTCCTTCAGGAGAGTTTTTCAAGTCATCTTGCCCACCGTATTCTTTAGAGCTTCATTAATAATGGCAAAAAATTAAAACAACTTAACATTCAACAAATGGGAATTGTTCATAACAATTATAGAAGCACATACAGTAGAAAACTATAAACTCTTATTGAAACAGTGAGACATAACTAGTTTTATTCTTAGAGAACTATGTTTATTTAGGTCCCTTTTGTTTAAATAAGTATATTTCTGTGTATGTATGTATATAGTCATGTATTTATATACACATACATTATTTGTATGATATAGTTATATAAACGTATGAAATACATACCTATACACATACCTTTGATTTATATTTGTATACATACACAGGAATATAATTATATATATTATATAGTTATATACATTGAACTGAAAACTGGTAGTATACATATATATCGTGTATCAATGTGTGTCGTCTATGTGCATGTGTAGAAAAGCAGGTTGAGAGATATGGAAGCATGAGTTAGACAGGGCTCACGATTATAAAAGTAGTTATGTGTAGGTAGTGAGCTTAAGGCCCATTTGATTGAAAATATTGCATATTTTTACATCAATTGTTAGGATGAACAGATTCCTATGTAAATAAAATTATAAATAGCTATACATACTTGTATGTGTAATGGATAATTAAAATATATATAGTTTTATAGATGTATTATATTTATATTACATAATATAATTGTCTTATACTAATACATTACGTATTGTGTTATATAGAATATATTAACTCTAGTGTATTATATCAGATAATAATAACTATATATTTATAATATATATAAATATATATTTATAATTTATATATTATGATATAATTGTTTTATAATCAATATTACAGGATATATCTTATTAATATTATGAACATATTAACCATATAAATACATTTCATTACCCATATATTTTGTATATAATATACGCTAGGCAAAAATATATATTAATATAATACATAATTGTTATACATTAATATAAATATTAGCATATTAAATTTATATATCAATATAATATTTAATATTGGTATATTTATATTATATTTAATATATACATAGCTAATGCTCTTTAAAGCCATCTGCTACAAGTAGAATAAGACCAGGAGTATGGCCAAAGCAAATTCTAAAAATATTAGATTACTTCTATTCATTTATATGTCATTTTCCTGGAATCTGCATCTGGCTATTAGAGAGGACACACAGCAAAATCAACACAAAGTGCCCAGGAGGACATAGGATCCTTTACTTATCGGAGCCTCAAAGGAAACACAGTGCTATCCAGTCCCCCATCAAAGAGCCAAGAGCAAACCTTGAAGCACCCAGTAAAAGCCCATTCAAACAAAAAAGCTTTCCCACTTAAACTGGAAAAAGTTAAGTTCCCAAGAGACCCCCTACACCAACCTCCGAAGCTCATTTGGCAGTAAAAACAAAAATGTTCACCGAACAACAAGAAACCCAAAACAATAGTTGTTTTAGCACAAACAAAAAAAAAGCAGCTAATTAGTGTCTCTCCTGTTTGAAAGAAGGGGGTGGGAAGTGGGCAGAAGACCTGATAGGAAAGATAAAAAGAAAAGGAAAAGGAAAATAAGTTTCCAGTTTGACACTCAAGCTGTCTTCTGCATCCATTTTGTCAAGACCACCAAGTCAATGTGGAGGCTTTTTCCTCTTTCCCTTTTCTTTTCATGAGACTGGTCACAACCAGCACTGCAGATTCCATCGAATTAAGGAACGCTGTTGCCTACATGTGTGAATGAGCTGTGAGTAAAGTACTGAAGTAGAGGACACCTGAAGTGAAATGTCTTCATGAATGTCCATGTGGCTGAGCAGGAAGTTAACCTTTCACAGATGTGCTAAAGAAGAAGAGTTGGCTTTTATTTTATTTACTTTTCCCTGCACTGTGTTGAATGACTATCATCTACAAGTTCAGGCTACTTTTTGCTGAGGATTAATGCACTGGGAGAGCTGAGAGAAAACTGAACAGTAGAGCTGTCTTTTTCTTGACCAGTTCACCTTACTTTCCCAAACTCTAAGTCTTTCCCTAATTCTTTCTCCTTTTTATTGTAGTAAAATGAACAGAACACAAAATTCACCATTTTGATCATTTTACAATTCACTGTACCATTCAGTGGAATTTAGTACTGTCCCAATGTTGTGCAACTATCACCGCTGTCCAGCTGAAAAACATTTTCATCACCCCACGAGGAAACCTACACCCATTTTAAGGAGCCATTCCCTATTTCCCTCTGTTCCAAACCCCTGGCAACCACTAATGTATAATATTTGCCGTGTGTATGGATCTGCCACTGCTGGACATTTCGCATAAATGGAACCATATCATATGTAGCCTTTCCTGCCTGATGATAAGTTGTGCAGTGGTAGGAAAAACTAAAATGCGATGTACTGTATGATGTATGTTTTACTGAAGTGGCTTGGTCAGATTATAATGATTTATGATAAAATCATGTAAAGCAAGCATCACAATTCTCCAGGAATGTTCTGAAGAATGCTAATGTTAATTATGAATATGTGAATCCCAAATCTTTCATTTGTATTGACCCTATCTCATTAATTCTTCTCCCAACACTGCTATAACTAGAGTTGAGTTCTAAAATGTACCTTCCTCTTTTCCCATAGAAATTGTCCCACAATTTCAAAAAGTTCTCAAAGGTGAAAAAGTGCACACGACGTTTATCACGTTTGCAAATGCCAAGGGAAATGCTAAGCTAACACTGTCCAAAATGCAATATTCTTCTGTGAGAGCACCCAACTTTAAACAAATACACATATTCTAAATACAGCTTAGATCTGTGACATGTTTTGGCCACTGAAGTATGAGCAGACATGATGGCCTTAAATGAGCAGAAGAGGCCTTAAATGGGCTTGTGCGGTTGGGCTCACCTCTTATGTTTCAGTGAACTTTTAGAGAAGACAGGGCCTGGGAGCTGCGGCCTCACAGTTGGGCTCCAGACGAAGAGGTGTGTGACAGACCTCAAACTGACCCAAAACACGGAGCAAAACTAGCCATCTAGAGGTCTAAAAGAGAGCCACTGCAGCTAGCCCATAGGTCCAAGAGAAATAAATTCTTGTTTATGTAACTGACTTTGGTGTGATTTGTTCCAAAGCATTATCACAGCAAGAGCTGACTAACACAACATCCTCCAAATCATTGTTATGTAAATGGATGCCACCATGCCTACATGTAAGGCAACTGTGTACTCAAATTGTGAGAATTCTTGAACTCTTGGTGCCTCTCCAACACAATGTACATGGCTAAATTTCCACAAATAAGTTCACTAATATACCACAAAGATCTCCCTAAACTTTTATTAAATGTAATGCAAAGTTCTTTCTTTTCATTTTCTGCTTCTCCATGGTTAAAATGCTGTTTATCAATGTAAAACGGTTCTTGCCGTTTGGCTTCTGTCGTTAGAGTCTTTTGAACTCTTTGGCTTTTCAGCTCCTAGGCTGTAACATTTGAATCAGCAAATGCCCCAAGGAGAAAAGCTGCACCAAGTGTCAAGCTTGCGTCTGTGTTTCCCTTCTCTCCACAACTTGGCCCACATGTCTTGGTGTCTCTCTAACATTCAGACGCCAGCGAACAGAAGTTTTCCTACTCGATCCAGCTTGTCTAAAATTCCTTTAGACTTCGCCTGATCTTATGTTATTATTCAACTATCATCTCAATTACCCCTAGGAGGAAAATTTACAATTTTTAGAGAAAACGGAACCCTGGTACACTGTTGGTCGGAATGTAAACTGGTGCAGCCACTGTGGACAACAGTATGGAGGGTCCTCAAAAACTAAAAGTAGAACTACCATATGACCTCGCAACTCCCCTCCTGGGTATAAATCCAAAAAGAACAAAAACACGTGTTTTCAAAGACATGTATTTGAAAAGATACATGCACCCCAATGTACGGAGCATCAGTATTTACAATTACCAAGATATGGAAGCAACCTAAGTGTCATCAACTGATGAATGGATAAAGAAGATGCGGTACATAAAACCAATGGCATACTACTCAGCCTTAAAAAAGAAAGAAATGTTGCCATTTGCGGCAACATAGATGGACTTGGAGGACATTGTGGTAAGTGAAATAAGTCAAACAAAAACAAACACTGTAGGATATCACCTATATATGGAATCTAAAAAGTACAGCAATCTACCGAATATAACAAAAAGAAGGGGAGACACAGATATAGAGAACAAACTAATGGTTGCCAGTGTGGAGGGGGAGGAGGGGGCAATACGGGGTGGGGAAGTGAGAGATGTAAACTACTGGGTGTACGATAGGCTCAAAGATGTATTGTACAACACAGGGAATATAGGCAATATTTTGTAATAACAGTAAATGTAAAGTGACCTTTAGAAAGTATATAAAAATATTTTAAAACAGAAATCATACTGAAAATTGGAAACAATTTAAATGTCCATCAACAGGAAAATGCACATATAAATTATTGTACTTCCCTACATGGGAATCCTACATTGTGAGGAAAGTACATGAACTAGACAGATCTTTACGTGTCAGCATGGATGAACCTAGCAAAGATAACACTAAAAAAAGCAAGTAAGAAGACAAAACATAGTAGAATACTATATGAGGTTTAAGAATACTTAAAAATGTAGCCTAAATAGAAAGACATCCATGCAGTGATGGAGACCAAGTTCAGAAGAGTGGTTACCCAGGGTCAGCTGGGGAGTGGCTGTGTTTGGGAAAGTGGTCGCAGCAGGCTCTTCAACAGGAATGGTAATGTTTCAGTTCACACGCTGGCTGGAGGACGGAGGAGTGTCTGCGATATTATAATGTGAGCATGCTGCATGTGAAAGCCATTTCTGACCACATCTAGGGGATCTGATACGCGGGATCTGGTAGTGGGTGGAGGCATCCAGAAGGTGGTGGTAGAAGAGGAACGTTGTATGCATAACGCCTAAGGCCTGACCAGAGAACGACCACTGTTCTAGAAACTGGACAGAAATCCAACTTCTACGACCAATGTTAAAAGACAACCTGAGGCATATTGAAAATAAGACTTTACGTGAGCAAAAATAGATTCAATTCAGGCACCACCAAAGCGGAAATGGTGAGGAGCACTCCAGCCACAGGAGCTGCAGAGATGTTTATTTTAAAAGGGCAGAAGCAAAGCAAGGTAATGACTGACTTGTTATAACTTTAAAGCCTAGTTGGTGATTTGTGACTCGTTGTCCTCAGCAGTGTTCGCCACCCTGAGGCGTTGACAGACTTAGATTTTTGTTGGTTTACATAGGCGGCCGCATCACTAGAGCCACCGCAGGCTAACGGCCTCCTTGCAGGGTTAATTTACTAACACCAGTTGTCTGAGTCCTTACTCTTACTCAGTCACTTCACTTCCTACGCCTCAGTTTCTCTTCTGGAAAGTGGATATTCAGTAGTAAATTCTCTGTGGAGTTGTCAGTACCAAACAAAGTGATTATTAGTAACCACGATCATGTCCTGAATGCATGGAACACGTCACCATTTGCCAACTACCGTGTCAAATTAGCAGAAACTACAGAAATTAAGAGCTCTCCGCATAAATTCACACACCCGTGCACCAGGTAAGGGACCACAGGCAGACGTTCACTCAGCCTTTCGTGTGTCCCTCACGGAGTGCAGGCTCTCTCCTGGGTGGGGGGAGCACAGACACTTACGGGAGTTTACTTTTAAAATGCGTTGATACAACCAGGTCTCAGTTTTGTTTGGATGAGTCAGCAAACGCTTTTTGGAAACCCCAAAGTCTCCACACCTCGTATGTTTCGCGCTGCCTTCGTCTCAGAGCTCAAGCCCCTACTCTTCAGGCCGCGTCACCATGGGAGACAGGGCTGCGTGCGGGCGCACGGCGAGCGTGCTGACGTCCTCGAGCCCCGCCCCAACGGTCCCGCCCGCTGACGTAAACCCCAGCTCCGTGGCATGGAGGCCCTAGATGCCTGCGCCAACACCGGGCCGCGCGGGGTCTCTGGAGCGCGGCATGGGGGGGTCGGCGTAGCTGGGGCCCGTGGCCCTATGTCTTCTGGCTGCGACGCCGGTCCTGCGCAGGCTGCGGGGCGCAGCCGCCGGGCGGTGGGCGCCCGAGGGGCCGGGGCCCCCAGGCGGGTGTGGCCATCGTGTCCGCAGCCAGCGTTCCCGAGGCCGTGCTTGGGCCATGATCACTCGGTGAAGCTGTGCCGGGACAGCGCGGCCGACTTCTTTCCGCGCTCTGAGGACCTGTGCGCGCTGCAGGACTTGGTGCCTCTGCCCTCTGTGCACGCTTCCCTGCGGGATGCCCCGCCGGACTTAAGGCCGACCGCCTCCGCGGGGTGCACTTGGCGCTGCTCCTGAGCACCCGCTGCCCCTGATTTGTATCCAGAGCTTCTTCCATCCATGGCTTGTCGAGACAGGTTTGTACTTCCCGCTTCCAGGGCCCCTCGTGTTGGCGCTGAGAAGCGGGGTTTTTGATGGTGCAAGGTGGAGGGTGGGCACTAGAACCAGTGCCCAGTGCCCGGGTGTGCGTGCACTAGACGGGGCGTGTGGCCTAGGACTCCTGCCAGCTCGGTGACCCCGGCTGAGTGCCTTAAGGCTTCCTGGTCTCAGTGTTCTCATCTGTAGCGTGGGCTTAACAGGTCCCAGTCTCTGTGGTGGTTACAAGGATGCACTGTATTAATGCTTCTAGACTCTACAAAGTAGAACACTTAGCACAGTTTGGAGCATCGTTAATTGTTGCACAGATGTTTCCTGGTCTGTTGAATGACTTTGCCTGGTACACACCAAAGCGATTAGGAAATGGATATATCCCAGCTTCATTTCCTTTCCATTAAAACAGGGTTCAGGAAAAAAATTTTTTTTCAATAGTCGTATCAGATAGTGCAAAGCTCACTGGTGTGAAGGCAGCTTAGGGTTTGAATTCCAGGGCTTATGCTGTCTGTGGCCTGGGCAGGTTTCTTATGGACTACAATCCCCACACTTGTAAAATGACATTAATAACCACTCTTTCTGTGGGTTCTTAGAATGAATTAAGCAGGTTATGTGTGTAAAGTAGCCTGGCACTTGAATGAGTTGTCAGAACCAAGGGCTGCTGGAGACGATGCTTCTGCCCTAGGTAATCTCCCCTTCTACTGGGCGGCAGGTAAACACAAGCACAGTAGTCAGTGCTCTGGAAGAAGTGAGTTCTGGTGCTATAGAGCATAGAATCTTTTTTTAAATTTAATTATTATTTTATATTGGAGGTTAGTTGATGTACAATATTGTGTTAGTTTCAGGTGTACAGCAAAGTGATTTAGTTATTCATGTATCCATTCTTTTTCAGATTCTTTTCCTGTAAAGTTTGTTACAGGATATAGAGTAGAGTTCCCTGTGCTATGCAGTAGGTCCTTGTTGATGATCTGTTTTATATAGAGTCGTGTGTCTATGTTAATGCCAAACTCCTAATGTATCCCTCCCCCCGATCTTTCCCCTTTGCAGAGCACAGAATCTTGGAAGGGAAAGTTCAGGGTAGGCTTCTTGGAGGAGGTGCCATCCTTTCTAAGGATATGTAGAAGCTCCTGGGGTGGCAGGAGAGAGCAGTGTGTGTTGATGTTTGAGAAATATAAGAAAATATGGCAAAACTAATGTACAGGACTGGAACTCAGGGTTTGGGAAAGAAATGAGAGTTGATACTGGAAAGTTAGTGGGGCCCAAGAGAAGGGGGCCTTGTTTGTCCTGTCAGAAGTTTGGGTGTTTATCCTGAAGGCTGTGGGAAACACCAAAGAAGACTGAGATGGACTTGTGGTTCAGAGGCTCACTCGGACCTCCATGTGGAAGGCAGTTGATTTGGTGCAGGCTGAGTTGTAATCTGAGGGTCCCACTTAAGTTATAAAAGGTGGGACTGGATTTTGCAGATCTGAGAGAGAATGGGTGAGGCCTGGTGACCAGTTAGAAAAGAGAGGGCAGCAAGCGTGGGTGACAGTTTACAGCTGCATCTTTTTGAGAGATACAGAGCACAGTAGAAAGGGATTGGGGGTGGCGAGAGGATCTTACTTCATCTTCAGTGCTTTAGAGGGGCCTGGTAGACGGGTCTGGACCCAAGGTACAGATCTGGGCTTTTTGGGAGGACAGGTGTTTGAAGGCATGGGAGAGACGTAGGTTACCCACAAGAAGATCCAAAGAATCATAGGTCTTAATCATAGACTTAATAACTAACAGTTGCAGCCTCTTCCAGGGATGTGACTTTAACCAGTTACTCTGGAATTACCTGGTTAGTTCCAGTGAGATAATCTGCCTCATAGACAGGTGACATCCCCCCCAAAAAGGTGACCTTGCTTGAAATAATACTTTGTTAGAAACTTCTTTTTGCCCCCTTCTGTGTATAAAAGCCTTCCATTTTGTACAGATCCTCAGAGCTCCTTTCTGCTTGCTAGATGGGATGCTGCCCAATTCATGAATCATTGAATAAAGCCAATTACATCTTCAAATTTACTCTATCAAATAATGTTTTTTAACACAAGAATTAATATTGAAAATGTAATCATGTTGGTCAAAGCTATTTGTGAGTATATGAAAATATAACATTTACATCTAATGCTTATACTTATAAATTATAGTAAGTCCCCTACATATGAATGAGTTCCATTCTGAGAGCTCATTCATAAGTCCAATTTGCTCGTTAAGTCCATCAAAGTTAGCCTAGGTACCCAACTAATACAACAGCTATATACCATTGCTTTTACGCTTGCTTCCAAACATCCTGGGCTTGAAATAAAGATACTGTATTATTATACTGTATACAGTACTGTACAGTAAAATACACAAAAGCACAACCACTTGTAGAGGACGCATGCACGTGACAATGGAAGCCAGACACATGAAGTAACTTACATGATTGGACATGCGAACACACGTTTGCATCTTTGAAAGTTTGCAACTTGAAGGTTCATATGTAGGGGGCTTACTGTATTGCAGAAGTAAAGTAAAAACTATGTCAGGATAAAATATTGGAATTAAAGAATTCTGGATTTATTATATAATTTGGAAAGTAATAATTAACATTTTAACATGTACTATTTTAGAAAGTAGCCATTGTAAGATAAAAACAGTATATAATATCTAAAATAGTGTGACCAAAACTGCAAGAACTGATAAATTAATTTAGCAAGGTAGCATGATACAGGATTAACATACAGAAATCTGTTGCATTTCTTTACACTAATAATGAAATATCAGAAAGGGAAAGTTAAAAAAAAATCTCTTTGAAAATCATATAAAAAGAAAAATACTTAGGAATAAAGCTGACCAAGGAGGTGAAAGACCTATATTCTGAGAACTGTAAAGGAATTTGAAGATCATTCAAAGAAATGAAAAGATATGCCATGTTCTTGGATTGGAAGAACTAATATTGTTAAAATGGCCATACTGCCCAAAGCAATCTACAGATTTGATGCAGCCCCTATCAAATTACCAATGGCATTTTTCACAGAACCAGAACAAATAATGCTAAAATTTATATGGAACCATGAAAGACCCAGAATTGCCAAAGCAATCCTAAGGAAAAACAACAAAGCGGGAGGCGTAACTCTCCCAGACTTCAGACAATACTACAAAGCTACAGTAAACAAAACGGTGTGGTGTTGGCACAAAAACAGACATATGGGTCAGTGGAACAGAATAGAGAGCCCAGAAATAAACCCACACACCTATAGTCAATTAATCTCTGACAAAGGAGGCGAGAATATAAAATGGGAAAAGGACAGTCTCTCTGCAAGTGGTGTTGGGGAAGTTTGACAGCTGCATGTAAATCAATAAAGTTAGAACACACCCTCACACCCTACACCAAAATAAATTCAAAATGGTTTAAAGACTTAAATATAAGACATCACAGAATAAAACTCCTTGAAGAGAACTTAGGCAAAATATTTTCTGACATAAATTATACCAATGTTTTCTTAGGTCAGTCTCCCAAGGCAATAGAAATAAAAGCACAAACAAACAAACAGAACACAATCAAACTTATAAGTTTTGCTCAGCAAAGGAAAACATAAACAAAATGAAAAGACAACCTATGGAATGGGAGGACATATTTGCCAACAATTCGGCTGACAAGGGATTACTTTCCAAAATATACAAACAGCTCGTACAATGCATAACAACAACAACAACAACAACAAATCCAAAAATGGGCAGAAGACCTAAATAGACATTTCTCCAAAGAAGACATACAGATAGCCAAAAGGCACATGAAAAGATGCTCAGCTTCACCAATTATCAGAGAAATGCAAATCAAAACTACAATGAGATATCACCTCACACCAGTCAGAATGGCCATCATCAAAAAATTCTACAAATAATAAATGTTAGAGAGGGTATGAAGAAAAGGGCACCCTCCTACACTGTTGGTGAGAATATAAATTGGTGCAGCCACTATGGAAACTTGTATGGAGTTTCCTTAAAAAAATAAACAATAGAACTATCATATGACCAGCAATCCCACTCCTGGGCATGTAGCTGGAGGAAACTCTATTTGAAAAGATACATGCACTTCTGTGTTCATAGCAGCACTATTCACAATAGCCAAGACATGGAAGCAACCTAAATGTCCATCGACAGATGAATGGATAAAGAAGATGTACATATATACAATAAAATACTACTCAGCCACAAAAAAGAATGAAATAATTCCATTTGCAGCAACATGGGTGGACCTAGAGATTATCATACTAAGTGAAGTAAGCCAGACAGAAAAAGACAAATATCATATGATATCGCTTATTTGTGAAGTCTGAAAAAAAAATGATACAAACTAACTTATCTACAAAACAAATAGACCCACAGACCTAGAAAACAAACTTATGGTTACCATAAGGGATAACAGGGAGAGGAGTGGAGGGATAAATGAGGAATTTGAGATTAACATATACACACTACTATATATAAAATAGATAATCAACAAGGACACATTGTGTACCACAGGGAACTGTATTCAATATCTTGTAATAAACGATAATGGAAAAGAATATTAAAAAGAATATATACATATATATATATATATATATATATATATATATATATATATATAACCAAATCACATTGTCAGAAAATAACACATTATAAATCAACTATACTTCAATCAAAAAAAATAAAATAGTTGTGTGAAATGGAATTAGAGTAGTATATAAGTGAAATCAATCCAAAATTGAAAAGTTACACTAAAACACACACACACACACACACACACACACACACACCCAAGTATATGTACCTACATGCTAACCAACAAAACAAATGTTGAAAATCAGATAAATAGAAAACATTAAATAAGTAAAATAAGATTGTAAGAATGAATCAATATATATGAAATTAAATGTGCCAAAGAAATAATCCAGGTTAAAAAAAATCAATAAGTCAATTTAAAAATAAAGTTATATGCTTTTTTGCAAGGGGATAAGTTTTAGGCCCTAAGTAAATTTAAAAAAACCCAAAAAACTTAGAATTTGAAATTAAAAGAGCATAAATTTATAAGCAAACCAAATATTTAAAATATCAATGATGTATTTGTGTTCATGTCAAACAAACAATATGTTAAATAGTAGTATTAAAGTCATCAGGATGATAAAAATCATACTGAGTATAAATTATAAATATGTATGCATCTAATAATAGCACCACATATATACACATGTAACAATGTAGAAATGCT
The DNA here is from genome assembly GCF_964165515.1 of Mesoplodon bidens. Classification (NCBI taxonomy): domain Eukaryota; kingdom Metazoa; phylum Chordata; class Mammalia; order Artiodactyla; family Ziphiidae; genus Mesoplodon; species Mesoplodon bidens. Next base: position 83,686 of record NW_027671364.1, read on the forward strand.
AAGAAGAAAAAAAAACTTAAATCCAAGCCAGGAATATTAACAAGATGTTAAGAATTGATAAAGATATAGAAGATTTAAACTAAACAAGATCTTGATATAATGAGTATAGATAGAACATGACACCTAACAAATGTAGAATGCATATCATTTTCAAGCAAACATAGCATATCCATAAAAATTAATCAGCTACAAGGTAATAAAGCAAGTTTTATTATATTCCCAGAACCAGTATCCTAAAGAACACATTCTTGACCAGAACGCAATTAAGCTGGTATTTGATATAAAGGGATTACTAAGGAACAACCACATCTGAAGTTAGGGAGAAATAAACTTACTCTTGTAAGTAACCCTTAGATGAAAGAAGAAATAATAAAGTTTAAAATCATATGACTGAATAGTAACAAAAATACTGCAGAGTGAAACTTCTCTGTTGAAGCTGAAGGGGTACTTTGCACAAAATAAAATACACTTAATTTAAAAATAAAGATAGTGACAGAAAATGCTGCAAAAAGAAGAAAGTGTTATAGCCGACAAGCCTACAAGTACAGGAAGGAAAATAAAAATCTTATTTATTGTCTAACCATCAGCGAGTGTGTGGAAGCCAGGAGAAATCTGGCTCCTTTCCCAGCTGAATATAAATGAAATTAAAGGAATTACAAGGCACAGGTTACTGATCACCAATAGACTTGCGTGCAGTATCAATCACATGAGAAAATGTATAATTGCTCCTACTGGGATGCAAAATTATTCCAACCAACATGTTCCTGCTCTCAAAGATGAGAATTATGAAGAAAAATGGAAGGAGTTAAGCTAGCTCTCATGAGAAATAGAATGGTAGTCACTTAACTGAAGTTTTAAACCCAGCAGGAATCAACAAAATTCCTCCAAGTGAACTGCTTATACTTGTAAAATGGACTCACAAACCAGATGAAATGTTACCAAAATGTTCATTCAGGATTAACGGGTTTATAAATCAAGGGAAACACATTATTTTGCCATGGTACCCTTTATTTTACTAAGTCTATTTCTTAATTTTTTATCATGCCTTTTATCTAATGGATTTGAGATCATTTATTAGGTTACCATATAATATAATTAGGGAATCACATAAAACAGTTTGAAGTGCAAACATTGCAATGGGTGTTACAAGTCACCTGGATTGAGCTATTTATTATTATTGGGCTCTAAATTTGATTTATATCTTCATGGCACTAGAGTGTGGGCACCTTGAAGGCAGAACTAATGTAACATAACCTGTAGTTATTTTCCTAATTAGTAAAATATTTTCTTAAAGGAGTATTTAGTCCTTAATATGAATATTAGTCATACTATTCTTCCTCCTTACCTTTCTCACAGCCAAAAGTAACAAATAAAAATATTTGAATTACTGATTTTTGAAAATAAAATAAATGTCTTCATGATAAAAGTAAGAGTAACTGATAAAAAGACAGTGACAAATTGGAAATATACTTGCAATACGTGGCAAAAATATTAATTTCTGTGAGGAGAAAAACCGAATTTATAGGACACTAAGAATACAACTGGACATTAGACATGAAAACTTAACTTTGTTTATAATAAGATTAAATCTTACATTTTAAATTATTTTATCTAGAAAAGTGTGGGGAGGAAGAGTAGAAATGGGTGGAGATTGTAATAGGGGCTGGGCAGGCGTGAACCTACCCCCCGTCCCTGCCTCAGCGACCTAATGGCAGCAGCGGTCCCCATGGGTCGTGGTGCACAGAGGCCTCAGCACCTGGAGTACACGGACACTGTCATCCAGGTAAGAGCTTCAACCGGCTTCAGACTCTCTGCTCAAGTTTCAAAACTTGGTCCAGCTTTGATCAGTTGTCCACCCCAGGAAGAGGCCAGAGGTCAAGGTTCAGCTGCAAGGACTTTGCACATCATTACTTCAGGTCCGCCTCTGTGGTTGGGCTGTTCTCGTCAAAGGGCAGTTGTTGGCAGCTGGGAATTCACCTGACTGGTATTTGCTACAAATGATTCTCTCCAGTTTAAAGGAAAAGCCTGAGGGCCGGCGGGGTCCTGGGCGCCTGGCTCCCTCAGTGATGAAGGCTGGGCAGGGTCTGGGGACCTGGCCTGGAGGGCACCGCCACCTGAGATCTGCTTCTTCAAGCAGGCCTGGGCACTGGTGGGAGAACCCAGACTGGTTGATGGACGGACACTCCCGGGCAGGGTAACCAGCCTGCACACAGACCCCCTCCTCTTGGCCAGGACCTGGACTCTGGAGAGCAAGAGTTGAGCCTCGGGACCTTGCCCTTTCTTGTCAGTACAGAGAGTAACATTTGTTTTGATGGAGGCTTACAGGAACATCGTGACCTGACCATGACCTGACCTCAAGAAAAGAGGATCTGACCTTAGAAGTTTGAAGCAACTAACCACACCCCTCCCTTACCTTTCCCATGAAAGGGCTTTGCTGAAAGCTTTTGGGGAGTTCAGGGTTTTCTAAGGCATGAGCCGCCCATCTCCTCACATGGCCCTGCAGTAAACCTTTCTCTGCTCCAATGCTCCAAGCTCGACATGTTGGTATTGTTTGGCCTCACTGTTTGTCAGGCACATGGACTTGCGTTCAGCAACAGGATGATATTTCAGTCAAGAATAGAACCTCTTTTTATTCTCAACGTGTTACCTTTGTCCATCTTCACCCTGAAATGTGCACTATCAACTGTATTTGGGGGGGCAGATCATTTTCTCCCATATAAATTATTTTCTTAATGAGAGAGTAAATTGTGCGCCTGAGATTCAACTTCGGAAATAAAATGTTTACTCTGAAGAGCCAAACTTGTCCTTGGAAACACACTTTCTAGACAACAGCAGTTGGACCCATCCTGTGCAGAGTCCAGTTCATTCTGAAAGTTCTATTGTGACCTGTCACTATGGTAATATGATAATGCACATCTTGGCATTCCATTCCAACTGCCATTCTGTGAACTGAGAGGTTCACATACGGTGACGGATGAGAAGCTCTCACTCTCACCCCTTGAGACTTTGAAAATGGACAATCTGAATTGTTCTGGAGGTAGGTTCATATTCATCCTCTGAAGGCTGTTCCTTCAAATGTGCTGGTTAACTTTTACTGATATATGTTCCTCATCTTTTTTGTTTTCTTTTTTGATTTCTACCACATTTATCTACAGTTATAAATATATTTTATAGTTTGTTATATTACTTAAGTTATATTTTTGATTCTTCTATCAAGCCAGCTGCCTTAAATATTTTCCTAAATTTAGAAAAACATACTATCTCCAAATGCCAATTTTGTACACACTCTACCAGAGAACAGATAAAGGGAACTCACTCATTATGCTTTTACTGAAGCAGGAGAATCTTCATATCTCCTCAGCAATGGTCATTATAGGAGGAAAGGGGAATTACAGCTCAGCTCTTCTAAATGTAGCTGTCAATCTGAAACCAAATATTCAAGGTCTAAATCCAGAGAGTTTTATAAAGGAAAGAACCTGGGATTCACTGGTTGGATTTCCATGGGTTGCTGTGGACAAGATCACTGGCTGTTTGGCGGCTGCCAGGGAGTTTGGTGAGAAGGGCCAGTGCCATCACATTAGTGGAATGAACATTTGGTCACTGAGGGAAGGAGGGTCTGTCTGGTGATTCTCAAGGAGAATCCTGGGGTGGGGTCTCCAGCCTCTGAGTATGGAGATGACTTTCAAAAAGAATGTGGGATTCTATTGCCTTCCACTACAGGGTCTAGAAAATGATGAGTTTATAGAGCCAGAATATTAGTGAGGAAAGACTTGAACGCTTGCCCATTCTTAGCAAGCCCTTGGTCCAGGCTGCTCGAATGGGTGCTCAGATCAATTGTCAGTGAGACTTTGAGCATCACACACTTAACTAAGCCACCAAAGCCCAGCAGAGATGGCCACCTCCCCAGTTAATTCATGGTAACTATTCATCCAAACTTGGTCAATTGAAGGGAAGCTGATTCTTGGTAGAGCCATCATGTGGCCTTTTGCTTAGAGGTTTTGAGCTCTGAGGCAACCTAGGAATGTAACAGACCACTGGTCACTCAGCATGGTGAGCTGGTCATTGTGAAGGATGCTTGTGAGATAGTTGACGGTATGAAGAGGCTGGGGAGAACGGACACAGTTGGAATTCCTGTGGTCCTTCAGGGGAGCTTTGTTCATAAGAAACTGATGTATTTTGAATGAGGGATTGAAATATAGAGACGAAAAGTAGGGTAAGGATTTGGGTTCTTTTCTAGGCTCAGGCAGCTCCTCCAGGGCATCAGCTCTCACCCACAGAAAAATTGGGGCAGGAGAATTTGAGAGAGAGAGTGAGGGGAACTCCTGGCTCAGGGGTCCAGGGGTCTGTCCTGTCACAGATCCATCATTCATCATGGTTGTGATTCTTGGACAGTCACTTATCTCTAAATTTCCACACCCTCCACCATAACATATGGGTTACAGCCCCCACTTTGCCCTCCCCTTCACCCCCAACAGGGCTGGGTGTCAGACATGATAATGGATATTCTCCATGAGCTGTAAAGCATTGTTCCCATGAAAAAGCTGAAGAGTAAGCTTGAATCCCCCTTTACTTGGAGCCGTCAAATCACTTCTCTGCTTTCAACAGCTACGAAATGTCCAGCTTCTTCTTGCCATCATTCAGGATTGAACACTTATAGCGCATTTGTGAAGCACCGGTCCTTTATTTTTCAAACATTTTACCTATATTCAATCATTTTTGGACACATGACATAATGCTAAACTTAGGCCATATTAACATTCCTACATCTCAGAACAGGGAACTGAGGCAAAGAGGGATCTACATATCTTTCCCAAGTACATGCTTCTTCTAAACGGGATTTGAATCCAGTCCATCAGTCATGGTCCCAATGGTTTGCTGAGTTTCTAGACATTCTCAGTTAAATAAAGATATTTGCCCACAAAACCTGTCTGTTGGGTGTTTTCACTGCATACCAAACTGCAAGATCTTCCTAAGTCCAACTTTGATTCAGGAGGCTCTGCTGGGCAGCTGGTGAGGAAAGGGACCAAAGGATTGAACTGTGAATAAATTATTGCTAATTTCCCCATGGTCTTCTGCCAGCAAGATGTCAATAGTTGTCTCTATTGTAATGCATTTCCCAGGATGCTGCTCCCAGAATGCGAGAAGAAGAAACACTCATCAGAGGTCAAGAATATCAACCCCAGGCTGGCTGAAAAAGATCCGCATCCGGCCACATTTTAGGATGCACCCTATAAATGACCCAGCTGAAGGTACTGTGGAAAATGTCTCATTCGGTTCACTCAAGAATAATTATTCTAGTTGATTCCGTGCCTCATATTGAAGAAAAAGCTATGAAATATTAAGCAGTATTCTTCTTTTATTCCATGTGTTCAAATTGAAACTTACTAAGCCAGCTGGTACAGTTTTAACCATGGAAGTAAACATGCATTTATTTATTTATTTATTTATTTATTTATCTATTGAATTTTATTTTTTTATTAGTTTCTGCTTTATAACAAAGTGAATCAGTCATACATATACATCTGTTCCCACATCCCTTCCCTCATGCATCTCCCTCCCTCCCACCCTCCCCATCCCACCCCTCCAGGCGGTCACAAAGCACCAAGCTGATCTCCCTGTGCTCTGCGGCATGCATTTAAAATTCAACATTTGGTTCACGTTTAAGAGGGAAGATGGTCTCTAGTTATGGTTTAGACATTAGCTGATTTTTGAACGTCAGCAACAACACATCCCGCCCTGAAACCATGTTTTGAGATTTCTTTAAATTATTAGACATTATTTAGAACAGGATTATATTGACATAAAAGTTGTACATGCAATACAGAAAATTCCTGTATCCTGTCACTCCAGTTTCAGCTATTAATAATATATAGCATAGGTGAAGTACATTTGTTACAATTAGTGAAACAATGTAAGTATATTTTTACTAATGAAAAGTCCATAGTTCACCTCAGAGTCACACCTTGTGTTGTTATATTCAGTGATATTTGAAATATGTACAATATTATTTGTCACCATTATGGTGCCATACAGAAATGTGTACACTAATGTTCATAGTCGCATTATTCTTAGTAGCCCAAAGATAGAAACAATCCAAAGTCCATGAGGTGATGAATGGATAAATAAAATGTGATATATACACAGAATGGAATAATTTTCAACCATAAAAAGGAATTAAAGATTGACTTATGCTACAAAATGAATGATCCAAATAATATAAAAAATATATTATTGTTAGTGAAATAAGGCAGGCGCAGAAAGACAAATATTATATGATTCCACTTGTATGAGGTACCTAGTGTAGGCAAACTCACAGACACCGGAAGTAGAAATGACCAAGGTCAGGAGGCAGGAGTAAGGTGGATTATGATTTAATGGGTACAGAGGTTACGTTGAAATGATGAAAAAGATTAAGATGTAGATTGTGTTGATGGGTACACAGCATTGTGAAAGTAAGAAATGCTAGTGAACTGTATACTTCAAAATTATGAAAATTATGTAAATATACATATATAAATATGTATATTTCATCACAATAAAATAAGTCAACAATCCAACAGAATGGACGATGAATGAAGGAGCAACATATTTGATTAGAAGGAAGCTGAAAGAGTCTTGTAACATTTCAAGAAGAAGGGGGATTTGGAGGGACTTTCAAATGGGCAGAGGGGCCGTGGGACTCTATACTGAAACATAGTGCAATGTTAGTGTTCAAGCTTTTTCAGACTGACACTTTCAAATTGATTAGGTTCCCTACAGCTAGAAAGCTAAAGGTTCTCTTCCTCATTTCTGAAATGTTCCTCCCCTTTGCCTTCCTCCACCCACCAGGGAGGTTTGTCCAACAGCACCTCAGTCCACACTCAGTAACCACCTGCATCCATACACTCCCACCCTGTGTCCACATTAACGAGGCTCTCTGAGTAATTCCTGAGCAGCATCACCAGTGTCCTGACACTTACTCTGTGTCCTCCTAGAGCCCCCTGAGGACCTGTTGGAGAAACTGCCCCATGTGAGGACAATTAAAGTGGCTCCTGCTACCTCCAGGGTAAGCTCCCCTTATTTATCAGAGATTAAAAGTTTGCTTCATTTCTTTCTTTTCCAATTGATTTCAGATATGAAGATCTACAATGTTCAAGACAGCTGATGTATACAATTTTGCTTGGTTGGATGGATGCTGATTGAAGGTCTTTCCCAACAGATAACTCATTCAAAAGGCCATTTAAAAAATGGCAACATCAGTTAGAAACTGTAGAGTCAGACACACTTTCCTCAGCAGAAAATTTCCCTCCTTGAAATAGACTTTTGTATTTGCTCCTGAAAGTGGACCTGAGAGATCTTCCAGGCAAAGCTCCAGCCTTTGCCACAGCTGTCTTCTCTGGTTTCTTTTGGGGCCATTGGCTCAACAACAGTTTCCCATTTGGTTTTCTGAGGACAAAAAAAGAGATGAAATACCTGTGTCCACAGAGCACAGGATGCTGAGATCCTTACACTGTTTTCTCTTCTCTAATCACAGGTGGATTGGACAGCAAACAAAAACGGTATGTATTCAGAGTTCACCCCTGTGCTGAGGAACAATCTAGATGATGAAGAAGGTGGGACTCTCTTGCTGGCTTTGCTTGGAGGACACCCTGATTCAGGGTCCCTACAGGGATGAGGGCTGGGGGTGTAGAGCTAGAGAGTGATTTCCCAGTAAAGAGCCATGCCCAAGTTCTATGGCCCTGGAAGTAGCTGCATCATTTAGATGATGTGGGTTTGTGTGTATCAGGGTTGGGGTGGGGTCCATGTGTGAGCCTATGTGGTGTGATTGTGAACCTGCATGCGTGAGCGTGTGTGTGTTTCCTCAGGAGATATTTCCCTCTTACACAGCACAATTCACCTGTCAACAAAGCTCGTCACCACTGCACACTGTCTGTACACTACCTTGTTCTTCCCTCAACACAGCTGTTGCCCAGATTTGGTTAATATTCCTTTTCCTCAGAAGGAGATGGTGCAGAGATAAATGTTCTCAGCTCTTGACCTCCTAAGTGGAAAAGCCAAACTGAGAACCCAGGGGTGGGTCCCAATGTGGGTGCTCTGGATCCCTGACCTGCACTTACCACTCAGCCAAGGGATCCTCAGTCATGGAGCAAGGGAGTCCCTGCATCCGTATCCTTGGCTGGAAGTCCTAGCATCTCCAAAGGTCCAGACCTTGCCCATCAGGTGGCCTTAGTGGTCACAGAATCCAGGGCAGCTATGGGTGGACTTATCAGTTGACTTTGGCACAGTCATTAATGTGAAATTCACCTCAGGACCTGCATTCTCCTGGTCAGCTCCCAGATTCTGAGAGGTGTGAGACCCCATGTATACAGTACAGGTCATATCTGTCAGTGCTGGTGTCATTGCTTAAACAAGGCCAAAAGCAGATAAGAATCAGGGAGCTATTTTATTGTATTGGATAACATTACCATAAGCCTTAGAATTGGTCAATTCCTGTAGCCCACACCCAAGGACTCAAAGTGGAACCTGACTGTTAGCCTGTACACTTCTCCTGCACAGCTGGGTTAGAGACAGGCTGTGCTCAGTCCGGGCTCCCTCTTCATAACGAAGTGTCCCACTTATGGAACAGCTCCCTAGAGTATGGAGAGCCCCTGACTCAGTGGGCATACGTACATTGTATAGAAAACAAAGACTGGGAGAAAAATATGATACGATTGATAGTGGCTGTATCTAAATGGTAGGATTTCAGTTTTGTCAAATCTTGTGTATTTGATTTTCTTTAAGACAAGTGATTAGTGAATAAATATAGCATATTTTGTCTAGGATTGAATTCAGTCCTTTAATGGAGGTTGCTGTTAATCAAGTATAAAATATCATACAACAGAAGACATGATAAATGCAGTAGCTGGCATTGTGGATGCTGGGGAAAGAGTGATCTGGGAAGAATCAAGAGACAGTGGCAATTTAGCAGAAGCTCAAAAGAGGCAGGATGGGTCATGGGTCTGTGTCATTGAAACAGAGCATGCATTATAGTGTTTACCATTTTTTAGATCGACCCTTCCCTTCTGATGAGGCTCCCCTTAGCTAGAAAGCCAAAGCTCTGTTTTCATTTCCTTCCTCTTGTCCTTTGCCTTCCTTCATCCCCCAAAGAGGATGGCCCAACACCAGCTCAGCCCACACTTACTAACCTCCCACATCCATACACACCACCCCATGTCCTCATCGAGAAGAAAGCCCCTGAGTAATTCCTGAGCCGCATCACCAGTGTCCTGACAGTTACTCTGTGTCCCTCCAGCTCTCCCTGAGGTTGCGGTGGATGACCTGCACCGTGATAGGACAGAAGAAAAGCCCCCGTGGATCCCCAAGGCAAGCTGGATTTTTTCTGGTCTGAGATAGAAATATTGCTTTATTTCTCTTTCAATAGAATTAAGTTATGTATATTTGAGGGTATTCCTTCCAGATACATACAATTCCCTTGGTTGGGAGAATGTGGAGTGAGAGTCTATTACCAACTCATGGTGCCTGATTCCACAGGACATTACAATTGGCAGCATCCATTACAGCCTGTAGAGTATGGAGCTCTCTCTCCTGCATCGATTTTTCTTCTAGGAAAAGAATGGCTGTAATTTCCAACCTAAATGGACTTGGAAGTTCCATCCTCCCAGCAAAGTTCTTGCCTTTCAGCCTGAGTAGGTTTGCTCTGATAACCCTTGCTGGGTTCCCTGGACCACTGTTTCTTACCAGGTTTTCTACTGTCAGCAAATGAACAAAAGACCTGAGCATCACTGTGATCTTATCCTCATAGTGTTTTCTCTTCTGTAATTGCAGGTGGCCTTCCCAGAACGTGAAAACGGTATGTATTGTGGAATCAGTCACTTGGGGAGGAAGAACTTTGAAGATGAGAAAGTGGGACATTCTTGCTGGGTTCAGTGTAGAGGGCAAACTGATTCCAAATTTGTGCTGGGAATGAGAGTAGGGGTCCTGGTGATAGAAAGTGATTTACAAGTAATGTGACCAATTACTATAGTCCCAGGAAGAAGCTGTATTACGGTTAGGTGGTGTAGGTTTGTGTGCATGAGACTGGGTGTGTCTGTATGTGAAATGAGTGGGATGATTCTGTGTGTGTATGTGAACTTTTTGTGTTGTGTTTCCCTTGATTTATGTTCCCCTAAACATCACTGTTACTGGTGCCAACTTTCTAGAAAATATTCCCGTCACCACTGCATCATGAATGGGTATGGATATAAAAGTAAATAAACTGTACACTTTCAGTGTGTGCATTGATTTTATACCAGGTGAGCCTCATTTAACCTGGAAAACAAATCCTATCACCACCCAGGCAAATGTTTACTGGATGATGATGATGATTGTTATTTTTTGGCTGTGTTGGCTCTTCGTTGCAGTGCGCGGGCTTCTCATTTCGGTGGCTTCTGTTGTTCCAGAGCATGGGCTCTAGGTGCATGGGCTTCAGTAGTTGTGGCACGTGGGCTCAGTAGTTGTGACTTGCGGGCTCTAGAGCACAGGCTTAGTAGTTGTGGTGCACGGACTTAGTTGCTCCATGGCTGGATTCTTAATGAACAAAGCTGGGTTTCAGCATCCCTACTACTGGGTCAATTACAACTTCATTTAATAAGAAATCTCATCTCTTAGTAGGTCTCATAGCATTCTGAATGGTTATGATACATCTCTCTGCCACTTCCCTCATTCTAACTGTTTCCTATTAGAGCCTCGGGATGAGTCCTCCCCCCTTACCTGAAGCACCTAGTGCTAGGCAGGCCTCCTTCCTTTTGCAGGGAGCCCATGCTTGTACCCACATGCCACACCCAGTTCTGGAGGAGTCCGAGAAAGAAGGAGCCTCCAGGAGTAGATGGAGGAAAGTCACTCCACCTTTCTCCTTTGAGGCTAATATTCACTATCGGATTCTGTGCTAAGGAAACGAAATGTCCTTCTCCTGTGGAAAGTCTGTCTTCCATCACTTGTGCCGGCCCTGTTTCTGTGTGCTGGGCAAGAAACACTGCATACAGTGAAGACAGAACCAAGAGATCTACCCCAGGGATTGAGCTCAGGGTAGGCACTGGCTCTGTCTGTCCTGTCCGTGATCCATCATTCATCATGGTGGTGACTCTTGGACAGTCACTTATCTCTCTAAATTTCCACACCCTCCACCATAACATATGGGTTACAGCCCCCACTTTGCCCTCCCCTTCACCCCCAAGAGGGCTGGGTGTCAGACATGATAATGGATATTCTCCATGAGCTGTAAAGCATTGTTCCCATGAAAAAGCTGAAGAGTAAGCTTGAATCCCCCTTTACTTGGAGCCGTCAAATCCCTTCTCTCCTTTCAACAGCTACGAAATATCCAGCTTCTTCTTGCCATCATTCAGGATTGAACACTTATAGAGCTTTTTGAAGCACCGGTCCTTTATTTTTCAAACATTTTACCTATATTCAATCATTTTTGGCCCCATGACATAATGCTAAAAGTAGGCCATATTAGCATTCCTACATCTCAGAACAGGGAACTGAGGCAAAGAGGGATCTATATATCTTTCCGAAGTACATGCTTCTTCTAAATGGGATTTGAATCCAGTCCATCAGTCATGGTCCCAATGGTTTGCTGAGTTTCTAGACATTCTCAGTTAAATAAAGATATTTGCCCACAAAACCTGTCTGTTGGGTGTTTTCACTGCATACCAAACTGCAAGATCTTCCTAAGTCCAACTTTGATTCAGGAGGCTCTGCTGGGCCGCTGGTGAGGAAAGGGACCAAAGGATTGAACTGTGAATAAATTATTGCTAATTTCCCCATGGTCTTCTGCCAGCAAGATGTCAATAGTTGTCTCTATTGTAATGCATTTCCCAGGATGCTGCTCCCAGAATGCGAGAAGAAGAAACACTCATCAGAGGTCAAGAATATCAACCCCAGGCTGGCTGAAAAAGATCCGCATCCGGCCACATTTTAGGATGCACCCTATAAATGACCCAGCTGAAGGTACTGTGGAAAATGTCTCATTCGGTTCACTCAAGAATAATTATTCTAGTTGATTCCGTGCCTCATATTGAAGAAAAAGCTATGAAATATTAAGCAGTATTCTTCTTTTATTCCATGTGTTCAAATTGAAACTTAACTAAGCCAGCTGGTACTGTTTTAACCATGGAAGTAAACATGCATTTAAAATTCAACATTTGGTTCATGTTTAAGAGGGAAGATGGTCTCTAGTTATGGTTTAGACATCAGCTGATTTTTGAACGTCAGCAACAACACATCCCGCACTGAAACCATGTTTTGAGATTTCTTTAAATTATTAGACATTATTTAGAACAGGATTATATTGACATAAAAGTTGTGCATGCAATACAGAAAATTCCTGTATCCTGTCACTCCAGTTTCAGCTATTAATAATATATAGCATAGGTGAAGTACATTTGTTACAATTAGTGAAACAATGTAAGTATATTTTTACTAATGAAAAGTCCATAGTTCACCTCAGAGTCACACCTTGTGTTGTTATATTCAATGATATTTGAAATATGTACAATATTATTTGTCACCATTATGGTGCCATACAGAAATGTGTACACTAATGTTCATAGTCGCATTATTCTTAGTAGCCCAAAGATAGAAACAATCCAAAGTCCATGAGGTGATGAATGGATAAATAAAATGTGATATATACACAGAATGGAATAATTTTCAACCATAAAAAGGAATTAAAGATTGACTTATGCTACAAAATGAATGATCCAAATAATATAAAAAATATATTATTGTTAGTGAAATAAGGCAGGCGCAGAAAGACAAATATTATATGATTCCACTTGTATGAGGTACCTAGTGTAGGCAAACTCACAGACACCGGAAGTAGAAATGACCAAGGTCAGGAGGCAGGAGTAAGGTGGATTATGATTTAATGGGTACAGAGGTTACGTTGAAATGATGAAAAAGATTAAGATGTAGATTGTGTTGATGGGTACACAGCATTGTGAAAGTAAGAAATGCTAGTGAACTGTATACTTCAAAATTATGAAAATTATGTAAATATACATATATAAATATGTATATTTCATCACAATAAAATAAGTCAACAATCCAACAGAATGGACGATGAATGAAGGAGCAACATATTTGATTAGAAGGAAGCTGAAAGAGTCTTGTAACATTTCAAGAAGAAGGGGGATTTGGAGGGACTTTCAAATGGGCAGAGGGGCCGTGGGACTCTATACTGAAACATAGTGCAATGTTAGTGTTCAAGCTTTTTCAGACTGACACTTTCAAATTGATTAGGTTCCCTACAGCTAGAAAGCTAAAGGTTCTCTTCCTCATTTCTGAAATGTTCCTCCCCTTTGCCTTCCTCCACCCACCAGGGAGGTTTGTCCAACAGCACCTCAGTCCACACTCAGTAACCACCTGCATCCATACACTCCCACCCTGTGTCCACATTAACGAGGCTCTCTGAGTAATTCCTGAGCAGCATCACCAGTGTCCTGACACTTACTCTGTGTCCTCCTAGAGCCCCCTGAGGACCTGTTGGAGAAACTGCCCCATGTGAGGACAATTAAAGTGGCTCCTGCTACCTCCAGGGTAAGCTCCCCTTATTTATCAGAGATTAAAAGTTTGCTTCATTTCTTTCTTTTCCAATTGATTTCAGATATGAAGATCTACAATGTTCAAGACAGCTGATGTATACAATTTTGCTTGGTTGGATGGATGCTGATTGAAGGTCTTTCCCAACAGATAACTCATTCAAAAGGCCATTTAAAAAATGGCAACATCAGTTAGAAACTGTAGAGTCAGACACACTTTCCTCAGCAGAAAATTTCCCTCCTTGAAATAGACTTTTGTATTTGCTCCTGAAAGTGGACCTGAGAGATCTTCCAGGCAAAGCTCCAGCCTTTGCCACAGCTGTCTTCTCTGGTTTCTTTTGGGGCCATTGGCTCAACAACAGTTTCCCATTTGGTTTTCTGAGGACAAAAAAAGAGATGAAATACCTGTGTCCACAGAGCACAGGATGCTGAGATCCTTACACTGTTTTCTCTTCTCTAATCACAGGTGGATTGGACAGCAAACAAAAACGGTATGTATTCAGAGTTCACCCCTGTGCTGAGGAACAATCTAGATGATGAAGAAGGTGGGACTCTCTTGCTGGCTTTGCTTGGAGAGACACCCTGATTCAGGGTCCCTACAGGGATGAGGGCTGGGGGTGTAGAGCTAGAGAGTGATTTCCCAGTAAAGAGCCATGCCCAAGTTCTATGGCCCTGGAAGTAGCTGCATCATTTAGATGATGTGGGTTTGTGTGTATCAGGGTTGGGGTGGGGTCCATGTGTGAGCCTATGTGGTGTGATTGTGAACCTGCATGCGTGAGCGTGTGTGTGTTTCCTCAGGAGATATTTCCCTCTTACACAGCACAATTCACCTGTCAACAAAGCTCGTCACCACTGCACACTGTCTGTACACTACCTTGTTCTTCCCTCAACACAGCTGTTGCCCAGATTTGGTTAATATTCCTTTTCCTCAGAAGGAGATGGTGCAGAGATAAATGTTCTCAGCTCTTGACCTCCTAAGTGGAAAAGCCAAACTGAGAACCCAGGGGTGGGTCCCAATGTGGGTGCTCTGGATCCCTGACCTGCACTTACCACTCAGCCAAGGGATCCTCAGTCATGGAGCAAGGGAGTCCCTGCATCCGTATCCTTGGCTGGAAGTCCTAGCATCTCCAAAGGTCCAGACCTTGCCCATCAGGTGGCCTTAGTGGTCACAGAATCCAGGGCAGCTATGGGTGGACTTATCAGTTGACTTTGGCACAGTCATTAATGTGAAATTCACCTCAGGACCTGCATTCTCCTGGTCAGCTCCCAGATTCTGAGAGGTGTGAGACCCCATGTATACAGTACAGGTCATATCTGTCAGTGCTGGTGTCATTGCTTAAACAAGGCCAAAAGCAGATAAGAATCAGGGAGCTATTTTATTGTATTGGATAATGTTACCATAAGCCTTAGCATTGGTCAATTCCTGTAGCCCACACCCAAGGACTCAAAGTGGAACCTGACTGTTAGCCTGTACACTTCTCCTGCGCAGCTGGGTTAGAGACAGGCTGTGCTCAGTCCGGGCTCCCTCTTCATAACGAAGTGTCCCACTTATGGAACAGCTCCCTAGAGTATGGAGAGCCCCTGACTCAGTGGGCATACGTACATTGTATAGAAAACAAAGACTGGGAGAAAAATATGATACGATTGATAGTGGCTGTATCTAAATGGTAGGATTTCAGTTTTGTCAAATCTTGTGTATTTGATTTTCTTTAAGACAAGTGATTAGTGAATAAATATAGCATATTTTGTCTAGGATTGAATTCAGTCCTTTAATGGAGGTTGCTGTTAATCAAGTATAAAATATCATACAACAGAAGACATGATAAATGCAGTAGCTGGCATTGTGGATGCTGGGGAAAGAGTGATCTGGGAAGAATCAAGAGACAGTGGCAATTTAGCAGAAGCTCAAAAGAGGCAGGATGGGTCATGGGTCTGTGTCATTGAAACAGAGCATGCATTATAGTGTTTACCATTTTTTAGATCGACCCTTCCCTTCTGATGAGGCTCCCCTTAGCTAGAAAGCCAAAGCTCTGTTTTCATTTCCTTCCTCTTGTCCTTTGCCTTCCTTCATCCCCCAAAGAGGATGGCCCAACACCAGCTCAGCCCACACTTACTAACCTCCCACATCCATACACACCACCCCATGTCCTCATCGAGAAGAAAGCCCCTGAGTAATTCCTGAGCCGCATCACCAGTGTCCTGACAGTTACTCTGTGTCCCTCCAGCTCTCCCTGAGGTTGCGGTGGATGACCTGCACCGTGATAGGACAGAAGAAAAGCCCCCGTGGATCCCCAAGGCAAGCTGGATTTTTTCTGGTCTGAGATAGAAATATTGCTTTATTTCTCTTTCAATAGAATTAAGTTATGTATATTTGAGGGTATTCCTTCCAGATACATACAATTCCCTTGGTTGGGAGAATGTGGAGTGAGAGTCTATTACCAACTCATGGTGCCTGATTCCACAGGACATTACAATTGGCAGCATCCATTACAGCCTGTAGAGTATGGAGCTCTCTCTCCTGCATCGATTTTTCTTCTAGGAAAAGAATGGCTGTAATTTCCAACCTAAATGGACTTGGAAGTTCCATCCTCCCAGCAAAGTTCTTGCCTTTCAGCCTGAGTAGGTTTGCTCTGATAACCCTTGCTGGGTTCCCTGGACCACTGTTTCTTACCAGGTTTTCTACTGTCAGCAAATGAACAAAAGACCTGAGCATCACTGTGATCTTATCCTCATAGTGTTTTCTCTTCTGTAATTGCAGGTGGCCTTCCCAGAACGTGAAAACGGTATGTATTGTGGAATCAGTCACTTGGGGAGGAAGAACTTTGAAGATGAGAAAGTGGGACATTCTTGCTGGGTTCAGTGTAGAGGGCAAACTGATTCCAAATTTGTGCTGGGAATGAGAGTAGGGGTCCTGGTGATAGAAAGTGATTTACAAGTAATGTGACCAATTACTATAGTCCCAGGAAGAAGCTGTATTACGGTTAGGTGGTGTAGGTTTGTGTGCATGAGACTGGGTGTGTCTGTATGTGAAATGAGTGGGATGATTCTGTGTGTGTATGTGAACTTTTTGTGTTGTGTTTCCCTTGATTTATGTTCCCCTAAACATCACTGTTACTGGTGCCAACTTTCTAGAAAATATTCCCGTCACCACTGCATCATGAATGGGTATGGATATAAAAGTAAATAAACTGTACACTTTCAGTGTGTGCATTGATTTTATACCAGGTGAGCCTCATTTAACCTGGAAAACAAATCCTATCACCACCCAGGCAAATGTTTACTGGATGATGATGATGATTGTTATTTTTTGGCTGTGTTGGCTCTTCGTTGCAGTGCGCGGGCTTCTCATTTCGGTGGCTTCTGTTGTTCCAGAGCATGGGCTCTAGGTGCATGGGCTTCAGTAGTTGTGGCACGTGGGCTCAGTAGTTGTGACTTGCGGGCTCTAGAGCACAGGCTTAGTAGTTGTGGTGCACGGACTTAGTTGCTCCATGGCTGGATTCTTAATGAACAAAGCTGGGTTTCAGCATCCCTACTACTGGGTCAATTACAACTTCATTTAATAAGAAATCTCATCTCTTAGTAGGTCTCATAGCATTCTGAATGGTTATGATACATCTCTCTGCCACTTCCCTCATTCTAACTGTTTCCTATTAGAGCCTCGGGATGAGTCCTCCCCCCTTACCTGAAGCACCTAGTGCTAGGCAGGCCTCCTTCCTTTTGCAGGGAGCCCATGCTTGTACCCACATGCCACACCCAGTTCTGGAGGAGTCCGAGAAAGAAGGAGCCTCCAGGAGTAGATGGAGGAAAGTCACTCCACCTTTCTCCTTTGAGGCTAATATTCACTATCGGATTCTGTGCTAAGGAAACGAAATGTCCTTCTCCTGTGGAAAGTCTGTCTTCCATCACTTGTGCCGGCCCTGTTTCTGTGTGCTGGGCAAGAAACACTGCATACAGTGAAGACAGAACCAAGAGATCTACCCCAGGGATTGAGCTCAGGGTAGGCACTGGCTCTGTCTGTCCTGTCCGTGATCCATCATTCATCATGGTGGTGACTCTTGGACAGTCACTTATCTCTCTAAATTTCCACACCCTCCACCATAACATATGGGTTACAGCCCCCACTTTGCCCTCCCCTTCACCCCCAAGAGGGCTGGGTGTCAGACATGATAATGGATATTCTCCATG
The DNA here is from genome assembly GCF_964165515.1 of Mesoplodon bidens. Lineage (NCBI taxonomy): Eukaryota > Metazoa > Chordata > Mammalia > Artiodactyla > Ziphiidae > Mesoplodon > Mesoplodon bidens. The sequence goes on from NW_027671364.1 coordinate 101,430, forward strand.
AGCTGTAAAGCATTGTTCCCATGAAAAAGCTGAAGAGTAAGCTTGAATCCCCCTTTACTTGGAGCCGTCAAATCCCTTCTCTCCTTTCAACAGCTACGAAATATCCAGCTTCTTCTTGCCATCATTCAGGATTGAACACTTACAGAGCATTTGTGAAGCACCGGTCCTTTATTTTTCAAACATTTTACCTGTATTCAATCATTTTTGGCCACATGACATAATGCTAAAAGTAGGCCATATTAACATTTCTACATCTCAGAACAGGGAACTGAGGCAAAGAGGGATCTACATATCTTTCCCAAGTACATGCTTCTTCTAAACGGGATTTGAATCCAGTCCATCAGTCATGGTCCCAATGGTTTGCTGAGTTTCTAGACATTCTCAGTTAAATAAAGATATTTGCCCACAAAACCTGTCTGTTGGGTGTTTTCACTGCATACCAAACTGCAAGATCTTCCTAAGTCCAACTTTGATTCAGGAGGCTCTGCTGGGCCGCTGGTGAGGAAAGGGACCAAAGGATTGAACTGTGAATAAATTATTGCTAATTTCCCCATGGTCTTCTGCCAGCAAGATGTCAATAGTTGTCTCTATTGTAATGCATTTCCCAGGATGCTGCTCCCAGAATGCGAGAAGAAGAAACACTCATCAGAGGTCAAGAATATCAACCCCAGGCTGGCTGAAAAAGATCTGCATCCGGCCACATTTTAGGATGCACCCTATAAATGACCCAGCTGAAGGTACTGTGGAAAATGTCTCATTCGGTTCACTCAAGAATAATTATTCTAGTTGATTCCGTGCCTCATATTGAAGAAAAAGCTATGAAATATTAAGCAGTATTCTTCTTTTATTCCATGTGTTCAAATTGAAACTTAACTAAGCCAGCTGGTACTGTTTTAACCATGGAAGTAAACATGCATTTAAAATTCAACATTTGGTTCATGTTTAAGAGGGAAGATGGTCTCTAGTTATGGTTTAGACATCAGCTGATTTTTGAACGTCAGCAACAACACATCCCGCCCTGAAACCATGTTTTGAGATTTCTTTAAATTATTAGACATTATTTAGAACAGGATTATATTGACATAAAAGTTGTGCATGCAATACAGAAAATTCCTGTATCCTGTCACTCCAGTTTCAGCTATTAATAATATATAGCATAGGTGAAGTACATTTGTTACAATTAGTGAAACAATGTAAGTATATTTTTACTAATGAAAAGTCCATAGTTCACCTCAGAGTCACACCTTGTGTTGTTATATTCAATGATATTTGAAATATGTACAATATTATTTGTCACCATTATGGTGCCATACAGAAATGTGTACACTAATGTTCATAGTCGCATTATTCTTAGTAGCCCAAAGATAGAAACAATCCAAAGTCCATGAGGTGATGAATGGATAAATAAAATGTGATATATACACAGAATGGAATAATTTTCAACCATAAAAAGGAATTAAAGATTGACTTATGCTACAAAATGAATGATCCAAATAATATAAAAAATATATTATTGTTAGTGAAATAAGGCAGGCGCAGAAAGACAAATATTATATGATTCCACTTGTATGAGGTACCTAGTGTAGGCAAACTCACAGACACCGGAAGTAGAAATGACCAAGGTCAGGAGGCAGGAGTAAGGTGGATTATGATTTAATGGGTACAGAGGTTACGTTGAAATGATGAAAAAGATTAAGATGTAGATTGTGTTGATGGGTACACAGCATTGTGAAAGTAAGAAATGCTAGTGAACTGTATACTTCAAAATTATGAAAATTATGTAAATATACATATATAAATATGTATATTTCATCACAATAAAATAAGTCAACAATCCAACAGAATGGACGATGAATGAAGGAGCAACATATTTGATTAGAAGGAAGCTGAAAGAGTCTTGTAACATTTCAAGAAGAAGGGGGATTTGGAGGGACTTTCAAATGGGCAGAGGGGCCGTGGGACTCTATACTGAAACATAGTGCAATGTTAGTGTTCAAGCTTTTTCAGACTGACACTTTCAAATTGATTAGGTTCCCTACAGCTAGAAAGCTAAAGGTTCTCTTCCTCATTTCTGAAATGTTCCTCCCCTTTGCCTTCCTCCACCCACCAGGGAGGTTTGTCCAACAGCACCTCAGTCCACACTCAGTAACCACCTGCATCCATACACTCCCACCCTGTGTCCACATTAACGAGGCTCTCTGAGTAATTCCTGAGCAGCATCACCAGTGTCCTGACACTTACTCTGTGTCCTCCTAGAGCCCCCTGAGGACCTGTTGGAGAAACTGCCCCATGTGAGGACAATTAAAGTGGCTCCTGCTACCTCCAGGGTAAGCTCCCCTTATTTATCAGAGATTAAAAGTTTGCTTCATTTCTTTCTTTTCCAATTGATTTCAGATATGAAGATCTACAATGTTCAAGACAGCTGATGTATACAATTTTGCTTGGTTGGATGGATGCTGATTGAAGGTCTTTCCCAACAGATAACTCATTCAAAAGGCCATTTAAAAAATGGCAACATCAGTTAGAAACTGTAGAGTCAGACACACTTTCCTCAGCAGAAAATTTCCCTCCTTGAAATAGACTTTTGTATTTGCTCCTGAAAGTGGACCTGAGAGATCTTCCAGGCAAAGCTCCAGCCTTTGCCACAGCTGTCTTCTCTGGTTTCTTTTGGGGCCATTGGCTCAACAACAGTTTCCCATTTGGTTTTCTGAGGACAAAAAAAGAGATGAAATACCTGTGTCCACAGAGCACAGGATGCTGAGATCCTTACACTGTTTTCTCTTCTCTAATCACAGGTGGATTGGACAGCAAACAAAAACGGTATGTATTCAGAGTTCACCCCTGTGCTGAGGAACAATCTAGATGATGAAGAAGGTGGGACTCTCTTGCTGGCTTTGCTTGGAGAGACACCCTGATTCAGGGTCCCTACAGGGATGAGGGCTGGGGGTGTAGAGCTAGAGAGTGATTTCCCAGTAAAGAGCCATGCCCAAGTTCTATGGCCCTGGAAGTAGCTGCATCATTTAGATGATGTGGGTTTGTGTGTATCAGGGTTGGGGTGGGGTCCATGTGTGAGCCTATGTGGTGTGATTGTGAACCTGCATGCGTGAGCGTGTGTGTGTTTCCTCAGGAGATATTTCCCTCTTACACAGCACAATTCACCTGTCAACAAAGCTCGTCACCACTGCACACTGTCTGTACACTACCTTGTTCTTCCCTCAACACAGCTGTTGCCCAGATTTGGTTAATATTCCTTTTCCTCAGAAGGAGATGGTGCAGAGATAAATGTTCTCAGCTCTTGACCTCCTAAGTGGAAAAGCCAAACTGAGAACCCAGGGGTGGGTCCCAATGTGGGTGCTCTGGATCCCTGACCTGCACTTACCACTCAGCCAAGGGATCCTCAGTCATGGAGCAAGGGAGTCCCTGCATCCGTATCCTTGGCTGGAAGTCCTAGCATCTCCAAAGGTCCAGACCTTGCCCATCAGGTGGCCTTAGTGGTCACAGAATCCAGGGCAGCTATGGGTGGACTTATCAGTTGACTTTGGCACAGTCATTAATGTGAAATTCACCTCAGGACCTGCATTCTCCTGGTCAGCTCCCAGATTCTGAGAGGTGTGAGACCCCATGTATACAGTACAGGTCATATCTGTCAGTGCTGGTGTCATTGCTTAAACAAGGCCAAAAGCAGATAAGAATCAGGGAGCTATTTTATTGTATTGGATAACATTACCATAAGCCTTAGAATTGGTCAATTCCTGTAGCCCACACCCAAGGACTCAAAGTGGAACCTGACTGTTAGCCTGTACACTTCTCCTGCGCAGCTGGGTTAGAGACAGGCTGTGCTCAGTCCGGGCTCCCTCTTCATAACGAAGTGTCCCACTTATGGAACAGCTCCCTAGAGTATGGAGAGCCCCTGACTCAGTGGGCATACGTACATTGTATAGAAAACAAAGACTGGGAGAAAAATATGATACGATTGATAGTGGCTGTATCTAAATGGTAGGATTTCAGTTTTGTCAAATCTTGTGTATTTGATTTTCTTTAAGACAAGTGATTAGTGAATAAATATAGCATATTTTGTCTAGGATTGAATTCAGTCCTTTAATGGAGGTTGCTGTTAATCAAGTATAAAATATCATACAACAGAAGACATGATAAATGCAGTAGCTGGCATTGTGGATGCTGGGGAAAGAGTGATCTGGGAAGAATCAAGAGACAGTGGCAATTTAGCAGAAGCTCAAAAGAGGCAGGATGGGTCATGGGTCTGTGTCATTGAAACAGAGCATGCATTATAGTGTTTACCATTTTTTAGATCGACCCTTCCCTTCTGATGAGGCTCCCCTTAGCTAGAAAGCCAAAGCTCTGTTTTCATTTCCTTCCTCTTGTCCTTTGCCTTCCTTCATCCCCCAAAGAGGATGGCCCAACACCAGCTCAGCCCACACTTACTAACCTCCCACATCCATACACACCACCCCATGTCCTCATCGAGAAGAAAGCCCCTGAGTAATTCCTGAGCCGCATCACCAGTGTCCTGACAGTTACTCTGTGTCCCTCCAGCTCTCCCTGAGGTTGCGGTGGATGACCTGCACCGTGATAGGACAGAAGAAAAGCCCCCGTGGATCCCCAAGGCAAGCTGGATTTTTTCTGGTCTGAGATAGAAATATTGCTTTATTTCTCTTTCAATAGAATTAAGTTATGTATATTTGAGGGTATTCCTTCCAGATACATACAATTCCCTTGGTTGGGAGAATGTGGAGTGAGAGTCTATTACCAACTCATGGTGCCTGATTCCACAGGACATTACAATTGGCAGCATCCATTACAGCCTGTAGAGTATGGAGCTCTCTCTCCTGCATCGATTTTTCTTCTAGGAAAAGAATGGCTGTAATTTCCAACCTAAATGGACTTGGAAGTTCCATCCTCCCAGCACAGTTCTTGGCTTTCAACCTGAGTAGGTTTTGCTCTGATAACCCTTGCTGGGTTCCCTGGGCCACTGTTTCTTACCAGGTTTTCTACTGTCAGCAAATGAACAAAAGACCTGAGCATCACTGTGATCTTATCCTCATAGTGTTTTCTCTTCTGTAATTGCAGGTGGCCTTCCCAGAACGTGAAAACGGTATGTATTGTGGAATCAGTCACTTGGGGAGGAAGAACTTTGAAGATGAGAAAGTGGGACATTCTTGCTGGGTTTAGTGTAGAGGGCAAACTGATTCCAAATTTGTGCTGGGAATGAGAGTAGGGGTCCTGGTGATAGAAAGTGATTTACAAGTAATGTGACCAATTACTATAGTCCCAGGAAGAAGCTGTATTACGGTTAGGTGGTGTAGGTTTGTGTGCATGAGACTGGGTGTGTCTGTATGTGAAATGAGTGGGATGATTCTGTGTGTGTATGTGAACTTTTTGTGTTGTGTTTCCCTTGATTTATGTTCCCCTAAACATCACTGTTACTGGTGCCAACTTTCTAGAAAATATTTCCGTCACCACTGCATCATGAATGGGTATGGATATAAAAGTAAATAAACTGTACACTTTCAGTGTGTGCATTGATTTTATACCAGGTGAGCCTCATTTAACCTGGAAAACAAATCCTATCACCACCCAGGCAAATGTTTACTGGATGATGATGATGATTGTTATTTTTTGGCTGTGTTGGCTCTTCGTTGCAGTGCGCGGGCTTCTCATTTCGGTGGCTTCTGTTGTTCCAGAGCATGGGCTCTAGGTGCATGGGCTTCAGTAGTTGTGGCACGTGGGCTCAGTAGTTGTGACTTGCGGGCTCTAGAGCACAGGCTTAGTAGTTGTGGTGCACGGACTTAGTTGCTCCATGGCTGGATTCTTAATGAACAAAGCTGGGTTTCAGCATCCCTACTACTGGGTCAATTACAACTTCATTTAATAAGAAATCTCATCTCTTAGTAGGTCTCATAGCATTCTGAATGGTTATGATACATCTCTCTGCCACTTCCCTCATTCTAACTGTTTCCTATTAGAGCCTCGGGATGAGTCCTCCCCCCTTACCTGAAGCACCTAGTGCTAGGCAGGCCTCCTTCCTTTTGCAGGGAGCCCATGCTTGTACCCACATGCCACACCCAGTTCTGGAGGAGTCCGAGAAAGAAGGAGCCTCCAGGAGTAGATGGAGGAAAGTCACTCCACCTTTCTCCTTTGAGGCTAATATTCACTATCGGATTCTGTGCTAAGGAAACGAAATGTCCTTCTCCTGTGGAAAGTCTGTCTTCCATCACTTGTGCCGGCCCTGTTTCTGTGTGCTGGGCAAGAAACACTGCATACAGTGAAGACAGAACCAAGAGATCTACCCCAGGGATTGAGCTCAGGGTAGGCACTGGCTCTGTCTGTCCTGTCCGTGATCCATCATTCATCATGGTGGTGACTCTTGGACAGTCACTTATCTCTCTAAATTTCCACACCCTCCACCATAACATATGGGTTACAGCCCCCACTTTGCCCTCCCCTTCACCCCCAAGAGGGCTGGGTGTCAGACATGATAATGGATATTCTCCATGAGCTGTAAAGCATTGTTCCCATGAAAAAGCTGAAGAGTAAGCTTGAATCCCCCTTTACTTGGAGCCGTCAAATCCCTTCTCTCCTTTCAACAGCTACGAAATATCCAGCTTCTTCTTGCCATCATTCAGGATTGAACACTTATAGAGCTTTTTGAAGCACCGGTCCTTTATTTTTCAAACATTTTACCTATATTCAATCATTTTTGGCCCCATGACATAATGCTAAAAGTAGGCCATATTAGCATTCCTACATCTCAGAACAGGGAACTGAGGCAAAGAGGGATCTATATATCTTTCCGAAGTACATGCTTCTTCTAAATGGGATTTGAATCCAGTCCATCAGTCATGGTCCCAATGGTTTGCTGAGTTTCTAGACATTCTCAGTTAAATAAAGATATTTGCCCACAAAACCTGTCTGTTGGGTGTTTTCACTGCATACCAAACTGCAAGATCTTCCTAAGTCCAACTTTGATTCAGGAGGCTCTGCTGGGCCGCTGGTGAGGAAAGGGACCAAAGGATTGAACTGTGAATAAATTATTGCTAATTTCCCCATGGTCTTCTGCCAGCAAGATGTCAATAGTTGTCTCTATTGTAATGCATTTCCCAGGATGCTGCTCCCAGAATGCGAGAAGAAGAAACACTCATCAGAGGTCAAGAATATCAACCCCAGGCTGGCTGAAAAAGATCCGCATCCGGCCACATTTTAGGATGCACCCTATAAATGACCCAGCTGAAGGTACTGTGGAAAATGTCTCATTCGGTTCACTCAAGAATAATTATTCTAGTTGATTCCGTGCCTCATATTGAAGAAAAAGCTATGAAATATTAAGCAGTATTCTTCTTTTATTCCATGTGTTCAAATTGAAACTTAACTAAGCCAGCTGGTACTGTTTTAACCATGGAAGTAAACATGCATTTAAAATTCAACATTTGGTTCATGTTTAAGAGGGAAGATGGTCTCTAGTTATGGTTTAGACATTAGCTGATTTTTGAACGTCAGCAACAACACATCCCGCCCTGAAACCATGTTTTGAGATTTCTTTAAATTATTAGACATTATTTAGAACAGGATTATATTGACATAAAAGTTGTACATGCAATACAGAAAATTCCTGTATCCTGTCACTCCAGTTTCAGCTATTAATAATATATAGCATAGGTGAAGTACATTTGTTACAATTAGTGAAACAATGTAAGTATATTTTTACTAATGAAAAGTCCATAGTTCACCTCAGAGTCACACCTTGTGTTGTTATATTCAGTGATATTTGAAATATGTACAATATTATTTGTCACCATTATGGTGCCATACAGAAATGTGTACACTAATGTTCATAGTCGCATTATTCTTAGTAGCCCAAAGATAGAAACAATCCAAAGTCCATGAGGTGATGAATGGATAAATAAAATGTGATATATACACAGAATGGAATAATTTTCAACCATAAAAAGGAATTAAAGATTGACTTATGCTACAAAATGAATGATCCAAATAATATAAAAAATATATTATTGTTAGTGAAATAAGGCAGGCGCAGAAAGACAAATATTATATGATTCCACTTGTATGAGGTACCTAGTGTAGGCAAACTCACAGACACCGGAAGTAGAAATGACCAAGGTCAGGAGGCAGGAGTAAGGTGGATTATGATTTAATGGGTACAGAGGTTACGTTGAAATGATGAAAAAGATTAAGATGTAGATTGTGTTGATGGGTACACAGCATTGTGAAAGTAAGAAATGCTAGTGAACTGTATACTTCAAAATTATGAAAATTATGTAAATATACATATATAAATATGTATATTTCATCACAATAAAATAAGTCAACAATCCAACAGAATGGACGATGAATGAAGGAGCAACATATTTGATTAGAAGGAAGCTGAAAGAGTCTTGTAACATTTCAAGAAGAAGGGGGATTTGGAGGGACTTTCAAATGGGCAGAGGGGCCGTGGGACTCTATACTGAAACATAGTGCAATGTTAGTGTTCAAGCTTTTTCAGACTGACACTTTCAAATTGATTAGGTTCCCTACAGCTAGAAAGCTAAAGGTTCTCTTCCTCATTTCTGAAATGTTCCTCCCCTTTGCCTTCCTCCACCCACCAGGGAGGTTTGTCCAACAGCACCTCAGTCCACACTCAGTAACCACCTGCATCCATACACTCCCACCCTGTGTCCACATTAACGAGGCTCTCTGAGTAATTCCTGAGCAGCATCACCAGTGTCCTGACACTTACTCTGTGTCCTCCTAGAGCCCCCTGAGGACCTGTTGGAGAAACTGCCCCATGTGAGGACAATTAAAGTGGCTCCTGCTACCTCCAGGGTAAGCTCCCCTTATTTATCAGAGATTAAAAGTTTGCTTCATTTCTTTCTTTTCCAATTGATTTCAGATATGAAGATCTACAATGTTCAAGACAGCTGATGTATACAATTTTGCTTGGTTGGATGGATGCTGATTGAAGGTCTTTCCCAACAGATAACTCATTCAAAAGGCCATTTAAAAAATGGCAACATCAGTTAGAAACTGTAGAGTCAGACACACTTTCCTCAGCAGAAAATTTCCCTCCTTGAAATAGACTTTTGTATTTGCTCCTGAAAGTGGACCTGAGAGATCTTCCAGGCAAAGCTCCAGCCTTTGCCACAGCTGTCTTCTCTGGTTTCTTTTGGGGCCATTGGCTCAACAACAGTTTCCCATTTGGTTTTCTGAGGACAAAAAAAGAGATGAAATACCTGTGTCCACAGAGCACAGGATGCTGAGATCCTTACACTGTTTTCTCTTCTCTAATCACAGGTGGATTGGACAGCAAACAAAAACGGTATGTATTCAGAGTTCACCCCTGTGCTGAGGAACAATCTAGATGATGAAGAAGGTGGGACTCTCTTGCTGGCTTTGCTTGGAGAGACACCCTGATTCAGGGTCCCTACAGGGATGAGGGCTGGGGGTGTAGAGCTAGAGAGTGATTTCCCAGTAAAGAGCCATGCCCAAGTTCTATGGCCCTGGAAGTAGCTGCATCATTTAGATGATGTGGGTTTGTGTGTATCAGGGTTGGGGTGGGGTCCATGTGTGAGCCTATGTGGTGTGATTGTGAACCTGCATGCGTGAGCGTGTGTGTGTTTCCTCAGGAGATATTTCCCTCTTACACAGCACAATTCACCTGTCAACAAAGCTCGTCACCACTGCACACTGTCTGTACACTACCTTGTTCTTCCCTCAACACAGCTGTTGCCCAGATTTGGTTAATATTCCTTTTCCTCAGAAGGAGATGGTGCAGAGATAAATGTTCTCAGCTCTTGACCTCCTAAGTGGAAAAGCCAAACTGAGAACCCAGGGGTGGGTCCCAATGTGGGTGCTCTGGATCCCTGACCTGCACTTACCACTCAGCCAAGGGATCCTCAGTCATGGAGCAAGGGAGTCCCTGCATCCGTATCCTTGGCTGGAAGTCCTAGCATCTCCAAAGGTCCAGACCTTGCCCATCAGGTGGCCTTAGTGGTCACAGAATCCAGGGCAGCTATGGGTGGACTTATCAGTTGACTTTGGCACAGTCATTAATGTGAAATTCACCTCAGGACCTGCATTCTCCTGGTCAGCTCCCAGATTCTGAGAGGTGTGAGACCCCATGTATACAGTACAGGTCATATCTGTCAGTGCTGGTGTCATTGCTTAAACAAGGCCAAAAGCAGATAAGAATCAGGGAGCTATTTTATTGTATTGGATAACATTACCATAAGCCTTAGAATTGGTCAATTCCTGTAGCCCACACCCAAGGACTCAAAGTGGAACCTGACTGTTAGCCTGTACACTTCTCCTGCGCAGCTGGGTTAGAGACAGGCTGTGCTCAGTCCGGGCTCCCTCTTCATAACGAAGTGTCCCACTTATGGAACAGCTCCCTAGAGTATGGAGAGCCCCTGACTCAGTGGGCATACGTACATTGTATAGAAAACAAAGACTGGGAGAAAAATATGATACGATTGATAGTGGCTGTATCTAAATGGTAGGATTTCAGTTTTGTCAAATCTTGTGTATTTGATTTTCTTTAAGACAAGTGATTAGTGAATAAATATAGCATATTTTGTCTAGGATTGAATTCAGTCCTTTAATGGAGGTTGCTGTTAATCAAGTATAAAATATCATACAACAGAAGACATGATAAATGCAGTAGCTGGCATTGTGGATGCTGGGGAAAGAGTGATCTGGGAAGAATCAAGAGACAGTGGCAATTTAGCAGAAGCTCAAAAGAGGCAGGATGGGTCATGGGTCTGTGTCATTGAAACAGAGCATGCATTATAGTGTTTACCATTTTTTAGATCGACCCTTCCCTTCTGATGAGGCTCCCCTTAGCTAGAAAGCCAAAGCTCTGTTTTCATTTCCTTCCTCTTGTCCTTTGCCTTCCTTCATCCCCCAAAGAGGATGGCCCAACACCAGCTCAGCCCACACTTACTAACCTCCCACATCCATACACACCACCCCATGTCCTCATCGAGAAGAAAGCCCCTGAGTAATTCCTGAGCCGCATCACCAGTGTCCTGACAGTTACTCTGTGTCCCTCCAGCTCTCCCTGAGGTTGCGGTGGATGACCTGCACCGTGATAGGACAGAAGAAAAGCCCCCGTGGATCCCCAAGGCAAGCTGGATTTTTTCTGGTCTGAGATAGAAATATTGCTTTATTTCTCTTTCAATAGAATTAAGTTATGTATATTTGAGGGTATTCCTTCCAGATACATACAATTCCCTTGGTTGGGAGAATGTGGAGTGAGAGTCTATTACCAACTCATGGTGCCTGATTCCACAGGACATTACAATTGGCAGCATCCATTACAGCCTGTAGAGTATGGAGCTCTCTCTCCTGCATCGATTTTTCTTCTAGGAAAAGAATGGCTGTAATTTCCAACCTAAATGGACTTGGAAGTTCCATCCTCCCAGCAAAGTTCTTGCCTTTCAGCCTGAGTAGGTTTGCTCTGATAACCCTTGCTGGGTTCCCTGGACCACTGTTTCTTACCAGGTTTTCTACTGTCAGCAAATGAACAAAAGACCTGAGCATCACTGTGATCTTATCCTCATAGTGTTTTCTCTTCTGTAATTGCAGGTGGCCTTCCCAGAACGTGAAAACGGTATGTATTGTGGAATCAGTCACTTGGGGAGGAAGAACTTTGAAGATGAGAAAGTGGGACATTCTTGCTGGGTTTAGTGTAGAGGGCAAACTGATTCCAAATTTGTGCTGGGAATGAGAGTAGGGGTCCTGGTGATAGAAAGTGATTTACAAGTAATGTGACCAATTACTATAGTCCCAGGAAGAAGCTGTATTACGGTTAGGTGGTGTAGGTTTGTGTGCATGAGACTGGGTGTGTCTGTATGTGAAATGAGTGGGATGATTCTGTGTGTGTATGTGAACTTTTTGTGTTGTGTTTCCCTTGATTTATGTTCCCCTAAACATCACTGTTACTGGTGCCAACTTTCTAGAAAATATTCCCATCACCACTGCATCATGAATGGGTATGGATATAAAAGTAAATAAACTGTACACTTTCAGTGTGTGCATTGATTTTATACCAGGTGAGCCTCATTTAACCTGGAAAACAAATCCTATCACCACCCAGGCAAATGTTTACTGGATGATGATGATGATTGTTATTTTTTGGCTGTGTTGGCTCTTCGTTGCAGTGCGCGGGCTTCTCATTTCGGTGGCTTCTGTTGTTCCAGAGCATGGGCTCTAGGTGCATGGGCTTCAGTAGTTGTGGCACGTGGGCTCAGTAGTTGTGACTTGCGGGCTCTAGAGCACAGGCTTAGTAGTTGTGGTGCACGGACTTAGTTGCTCCATGGCTGGATTCTTAATGAACAAAGCTGGGTTTCAGCATCCCTACTACTGGGTCAATTACAACTTCATTTAATAAGAAATCTCATCTCTTAGTAGGTCTCATAGCATTCTGAATGGTTATGATACATCTCTCTGCCACTTCCCTCATTCTAACTGTTTCCTATTAGAGCCTCGGGATGAGTCCTCCCCCCTTACCTGAAGCACCTAGTGCTAGGCAGGCCTCCTTCCTTTTGCAGGGAGCCCATGCTTGTACCCACATGCCACACCCAGTTCTGGAGGAGTCCGAGAAAGAAGGAGCCTCCAGGAGTAGATGGAGGAAAGTCACTCCACCTTTCTCCTTTGAGGCTAATATTCACTATCGGATTCTGTGCTAAGGAAACGAAATGTCCTTCTCCTGTGGAAAGTCTGTCTTCCATCACTTGTGCCGGCCCTGTTTCTGTGTGCTGGGCAAGAAACACTGCATACAGTGAAGACAGAACCAAGAGATCTACCCCAGGGATTGAGCTCAGGGTAGGCACTGGCTCTGTCTGTCCTGTCCGTGATCCATCATTCATCATGGTGGTGACTCTTGGACAGTCACTTATCTCTCTAAATTTCCACACCCTCCACCATAACATATGGGTTACAGCCCCCACTTTGCCCTCCCCTTCACCCCCAAGAGGGCTGGGTGTCAGACATGATAATGGATATTCTCCATGAGCTGTAAAGCATTGTTCCCATGAAAAAGCTGAAGAGTAAGCTTGAATCCCCCTTTACTTGGAGCCGTCAAATCCCTTCTCTCCTTTCAACAGCTACGAAATATCCAGCTTCTTCTTGCCATCATTCAGGATTGAACACTTATAGAGCTTTTTGAAGCACCGGTCCTTTATTTTTCAAACATTTTACCTATATTCAATCATTTTTGGCCCCATGACATAATGCTAAAAGTAGGCCATATTAGCATTCCTACATCTCAGAACAGGGAACTGAGGCAAAGAGGGATCTATATATCTTTCCGAAGTACATGCTTCTTCTAAATGGGATTTGAATCCAGTCCATCAGTCATGGTCCCAATGGTTTGCTGAGTTTCTAGACATTCTCAGTTAAATAAAGATATTTGCCCACAAAACCTGTCTGTTGGGTGTTTTCACTGCATACCAAACTGCAAGATCTTCCTAAGTCCAACTTTGATTCAGGAGGCTCTGCTGGGCCGCTGGTGAGGAAAGGGACCAAAGGATTGAACTGTGAATAAATTATTGCTAATTTCCCCATGGTCTTCTGCCAGCAAGATGTCAATAGTTGTCTCTATTGTAATGCATTTCCCAGGATGCTGCTCCCAGAATGCGAGAAGAAGAAACACTCATCAGAGGTCAAGAATATCAACCCCAGGCTGGCTGAAAAAGATCCGCATCCGGCCACATTTTAGGATGCACCCTATAAATGACCCAGCTGAAGGTACTGTGGAAAATGTCTCATTCGGTTCACTCAAGAATAATTATTCTAGTTGATTCCGTGCCTCATATTGAAGAAAAAGCTATGAAATATTAAGCAGTATTCTTCTTTTATTCCATGTGTTCAAATTGAAACTTAACTAAGCCAGCTGGTACTGTTTTAACCATGGAAGTAAACATGCATTTAAAATTCAACATTTGGTTCATGTTTAAGAGGGAAGATGGTCTCTAGTTATGGTTTAGACATCAGCTGATTTTTGAACGTCAGCAACAACACATCCCGCCCTGAAACCATGTTTTGAGATTTCTTTAAATTATTAGACATTATTTAGAACAGGATTATATTGACATAAAAGTTGTACATGCAATACAGAAAATTCCTGTATCCTGTCACTCCAGTTTCAGCTATTAATAATATATAGCATAGGTGAAGTACATTTGTTACAATTAGTGAAACAATGTAAGTATATTTTTACTAATGAAAAGTCCATAGTTCACCTCAGAGTCACACCTTGTGTTGTTATATTCAATGATATTTGAAATATGTACAATATTATTTGTCACCATTATGGTGCCATACAGAAATGTGTACACTAATGTTCATAGTCGCATTATTCTTAGTAGCCCAAAGATAGAAACAATCCAAAGTCCATGAGGTGATGAATGGATAAATAAAATGTGATATATACACAGAATGGAATAATTTTCAACCATAAAAAGGAATTAAAGATTGACTTATGCTACAAAATGAATGATCCAAATAATATAAAAAATATATTATTGTTAGTGAAATAAGGCAGGCGCAGAAAGACAAATATTATATGATTCCACTTGTATGAGGTACCTAGTGTAGGCAAACTCACAGACACCGGAAGTAGAAATGACCAAGGTCAGGAGGCAGGAGTAAGGTGGATTATGATTTAATGGGTACAGAGGTTACGTTGAAATGATGAAAAAGATTAAGATGTAGATTGTGTTGATGGGTACACAGCATTGTGAAAGTAAGAAATGCTAGTGAACTGTATACTTCAAAATTATGAAAATTATGTAAATATACATATATAAATATGTATATTTCATCACAATAAAATAAGTCAACAATCCAACAGAATGGACGATGAATGAAGGAGCAACATATTTGATTAGAAGGAAGCTGAAAGAGTCTTGTAACATTTCAAGAAGAAGGGGGATTTGGAGGGACTTTCAAATGGGCAGAGGGGCCGTGGGACTCTATACTGAAACATAGTGCAATGTTAGTGTTCAAGCTTTTTCAGACTGACACTTTCAAATTGATTAGGTTCCCTACAGCTAGAAAGCTAAAGGTTCTCTTCCTCATTTCTGAAATGTTCCTCCCCTTTGCCTTCCTCCACCCACCAGGGAGGTTTGTCCAACAGCACCTCAGTCCACACTCAGTAACCACCTGCATCCATACACTCCCACCCTGTGTCCACATTAACGAGGCTCTCTGAGTAATTCCTGAGCAGCATCACCAGTGTCCTGACACTTACTCTGTGTCCTCCTAGAGCCCCCTGAGGACCTGTTGGAGAAACTGCCCCATGTGAGGACAATTAAAGTGGCTCCTGCTACCTCCAGGGTAAGCTCCCCTTATTTATCAGAGATTAAAAGTTTGCTTCATTTCTTTCTTTTCCAATTGATTTCAGATATGAAGATCTACAATGTTCAAGACAGCTGATGTATACAATTTTGCTTGGTTGGATGGATGCTGATTGAAGGTCTTTCCCAACAGATAACTCATTCAAAAGGCCATTTAAAAAATGGCAACATCAGTTAGAAACTGTAGAGTCAGACACACTTTCCTCAGCAGAAAATTTCCCTCCTTGAAATAGACTTTTGTATTTGCTCCTGAAAGTGGACCTGAGAGATCTTCCAGGCAAAGCTCCAGCCTTTCCCACAGCTGTCTTCTCTGGTTTCTTTTGGGGCCATTGGCTCAACAACAGTTTCCCATTTGGTTTTCTGAGGACAAAAAAAGAGATGAAATACCTGTGTCCACAGAGCACAGGATGCTGAGATCCTTACACTGTTTTCTCTTCTCTAATCACAGGTGGATTGGACAGCAAACAAAAACGGTATGTATTCAGAGTTCACCCCTGTGCTGAGGAACAATCTAGATGATGAAGAAGGTGGGACTCTCTTGCTGGCTTTGCTTGGAGAGACACCCTGATTCAGGGTCCCTACAGGGATGAGGGCTGGGGGTGTAGAGCTAGAGAGTGATTTCCCAGTAAAGAGCCATGCCCAAGTTCTATGGCCCTGGAAGTAGCTGCATCATTTAGATGATGTGGGTTTGTGTGTATCAGGGTTGGGGTGGGGTCCATGTGTGAGCCTATGTGGTGTGATTGTGAACCTGCATGCGTGAGCGTGTGTGTGTTTCCTCAGGAGATATTTCCCTCTTACACAGCACAATTCACCTGTCAACAAAGCTCGTCACCACTGCACACTGTCTGTACACTACCTTGTTCTTCCCTCAACACAGCTGTTGCCCAGATTTGGTTAATATTCCTTTTCCTCAGAAGGAGATGGTGCAGAGATAAATGTTCTCAGCTCTTGACCTCCTAAGTGGAAAAGCCAAACTGAGAACCCAGGGGTGGGTCCCAATGTGGGTGCTCTGGATCCCTGACCTGCACTTACCACTCAGCCAAGGGATCCTCAGTCATGGAGCAAGGGAGTCCCTGCATCCGTATCCTTGGCTGGAAGTCCTAGCATCTCCAAAGGTCCAGACCTTGCCCATCAGGTGGCCTTAGTGGTCACAGAATCCAGGGCAGCTATGGGTGGACTTATCAGTTGACTTTGGCACAGTCATTAATGTGAAATTCACCTCAGGACCTGCATTCTCCTGGTCAGCTCCCAGATTCTGAGAGGTGTGAGACCCCATGTATACAGTAGAGGTCATATCTGTCAGTGCTGGTGTCATTGCTTAAACAAGGCCAAAAGCAGATAAGAATCAGGGAGCTATTTTATTGTATTGGATAACATTACCATAAGCCTTAGAATTGGTCAATTCCTGTAGCCCACACCCAAGGACTCAAAGTGGAACCTGACTGTTAGCCTGTACACTTCTCCTGCGCAGCTGGGTTAGAGACAGGCTGTGCTCAGTCCGGGCTCCCTCTTCATAACGAAGTGTCCCACTTATGGAACAGCTCCCTAGAGTATGGAGAGCCCCTGACTCAGTGGGCATACGTACATTGTATAGAAAACAAAGACTGGGAGAAAAATATGATACGATTGATAGTGGCTGTATCTAAATGGTAGGATTTCAGTTTTGTCAAATCTTGTGTATTTGATTTTCTTTAAGACAAGTGATTAGTGAATAAATATAGCATATTTTGTCTAGGATTGAATTCAGTCCTTTAATGGAGGTTGCTGTTAATCAAGTATAAAATATCATACAACAGAAGACATGATAAATGCAGTAGCTGGCATTGTGGATGCTGGGGAAAGAGTGATCTGGGAAGAATCAAGAGACAGTGGCAATTTAGCAGAAGCTCAAAAGAGGCAGGATGGGTCATGGGTCTGTGTCATTGAAACAGAGCATGCATTATAGTGTTTACCATTTTTTAGATCGACCCTTCCCTTCTGATGAGGCTCCCCTTAGCTAGAAAGCCAAAGCTCTGTTTTCATTTCCTTCCTCTTGTCCTTTGCCTTCCTTCATCCCCCAAAGAGGATGGCCCAACACCAGCTCAGCCCACACTTACTAACCTCCCACATCCATACACACCACCCCATGTCCTCATCGAGAAGAAAGCCCCTGAGTAATTCCTGAGCCGCATCACCAGTGTCCTGACAGTTACTCTGTGTCCCTCCAGCTCTCCCTGAGGTTGCGGTGGATGACCTGCACCGTGATAGGACAGAAGAAAAGCCCCCGTGGATCCCCAAGGCAAGCTGGATTTTTTCTGGTCTGAGATAGAAATATTGCTTTATTTCTCTTTCAATAGAATTAAGTTATGTATATTTGAGGGTATTCCTTCCAGATACATACAATTCCCTTGGTTGGGAGAATGTGGAGTGAGAGTCTATTACCAACTCATGGTGCCTGATTCCACAGGACATTACAATTGGCAGCATCCATTACAGCCTGTAGAGTATGGAGCTCTCTCTCCTGCATCGATTTTTCTTCTAGGAAAAGAATGGCTGTAATTTCCAACCTAAATGGACTTGGAAGTTCCATCCTCCCAGCAAAGTTCTTGCCTTTCAGCCTGAGTAGGTTTGCTCTGATAACCCTTGCTGGGTTCCCTGGACCACTGTTTCTTACCAGGTTTTCTACTGTCAGCAAATGAACAAAAGACCTGAGCATCACTGTGATCTTATCCTCATAGTGTTTTCTCTTCTGTAATTGCAGGTGGCCTTCCCAGAACGTGAAAACGGTATGTATTGTGGAATCAGTCACTTGGGGAGGAAGAACTTTGAAGATGAGAAAGTGGGACATTCTTGCTGGGTTTAGTGTAGAGGGCAAACTGATTCCAAATTTGTGCTGGGAATGAGAGTAGGGGTCCTGGTGATAGAAAGTGATTTACAAGTAATGTGACCAATTACTATAGTCCCAGGAAGAAGCTGTATTACGGTTAGGTGGTGTAGGTTTGTGTGCATGAGACTGGGTGTGTCTGTATGTGAAATGAGTGGGATGATTCTGTGTGTGTATGTGAACTTTTTGTGTTGTGTTTCCCTTGATTTATGTTCCCCTAAACATCACTGTTACTGGTGCCAACTTTCTAGAAAATATTCCCATCACCACTGCATCATGAATGGGTATGGATATAAAAGTAAATAAACTGTACACTTTCAGTGTGTGCATTGATTTTATACCAGGTGAGCCTCATTTAACCTGGAAAACAAATCCTATCACCACCCAGGCAAATGTTTACTGGATGATGATGATGATTGTTATTTTTTGGCTGTGTTGGCTCTTCGTTGCAGTGCGCGGGCTTCTCATTTCGGTGGCTTCTGTTGTTCCAGAGCATGGGCTCTAGGTGCATGGGCTTCAGTAGTTGTGGCACGTGGGCTCAGTAGTTGTGACTTGCGGGCTCTAGAGCACAGGCTTAGTAGTTGTGGTGCACGGACTTAGTTGCTCCATGGCTGGATTCTTAATGAACAAAGCTGGGTTTCAGCATCCCTACTACTGGGTCAATTACAACTTCATTTAATAAGAAATCTCATCTCTTAGTAGGTCTCATAGCATTCTGAATGGTTATGATACATCTCTCTGCCACTTCCCTCATTCTAACTGTTTCCTATTAGAGCCTCGGGATGAGTCCTCCCCCCTTACCTGAAGCACCTAGTGCTAGGCAGGCCTCCTTCCTTTTGCAGGGAGCCCATGCTTGTACCCACATGCCACACCCAGTTCTGGAGGAGTCCGAGAAAGAAGGAGCCTCCAGGAGTAGATGGAGGAAAGTCACTCCACCTTTCTCCTTTGAGGCTAATATTCACTATCGGATTCTGTGCTAAGGAAACGAAATGTCCTTCTCCTGTGGAAAGTCTGTCTTCCATCACTTGTGCCGGCCCTGTTTCTGTGTGCTGGGCAAGAAACACTGCATACAGTGAAGACAGAACCAAGAGATCTACCCCAGGGATTGAGCTCAGGGTAGGCACTGGCTCTGTCTGTCCTGTCCGTGATCCATCATTCATCATGGTGGTGACTCTTGGACAGTCACTTATCTCTCTAAATTTCCACACCCTCCACCATAATATATGGGTTACAGCCCCCACTTTGCCCTCCCCTTCACCCCCAAGAGGGCTGGGTGTCAGACATGATAATGGATATTCTCCATGAGCTGTAAAGCATTGTTCCCATGAAAAAGCTGAAGAGTAAGCTTGAATCCCCCTTTACTTGGAGCCGTCAAATCCCTTCTCTCCTTTCAACAGCTACGAAATATCCAGCTTCTTCTTGCCATCATTCAGGATTGAACACTTATAGAGCTTTTTGAAGCACCGGTCCTTTATTTTTCAAACATTTTACCTATATTCAATCATTTTTGGCCCCATGACATAATGCTAAAAGTAGGCCATATTAGCATTCCTACATCTCAGAACAGGGAACTGAGGCAAAGAGGGATCTATATATCTTTCCGAAGTACATGCTTCTTCTAAATGGGATTTGAATCCAGTCCATCAGTCATGGTCCCAATGGTTTGCTGAGTTTCTAGACATTCTCAGTTAAATAAAGATATTTGCCCACAAAACCTGTCTGTTGGGTGTTTTCACTGCATACCAAACTGCAAGATCTTCCTAAGTCCAACTTTGATTCAGGAGGCTCTGCTGGGCCGCTGGTGAGGAAAGGGACCAAAGGATTGAACTGTGAATAAATTATTGCTAATTTCCCCATGGTCTTCTGCCAGCAAGATGTCAATAGTTGTCTCTATTGTAATGCATTTCCCAGGATGCTGCTCCCAGAATGCGAGAAGAAGAAACACTCATCAGAGGTCAAGAATATCAACCCCAGGCTGGCTGAAAAAGATCCGCATCCGGCCACATTTTAGGATGCACCCTATAAATGACCCAGCTGAAGGTACTGTGGAAAATGTCTCATTCGGTTCACTCAAGAATAATTATTCTAGTTGATTCCGTGCCTCATATTGAAGAAAAAGCTATGAAATATTAAGCAGTATTCTTCTTTTATTCCATGTGTTCAAATTGAAACTTAACTAAGCCAGCTGGTACTGTTTTAACCATGGAAGTAAACATGCATTTAAAATTCAACATTTGGTTCATGTTTAAGAGGGAAGATGGTCTCTAGTTATGGTTTAGACATCAGCTGATTTTTGAACGTCAGCAACAACACATCCCGCCCTGAAACCATGTTTTGAGATTTCTTTAAATTATTAGACATTATTTAGAACAGGATTATATTGACATAAAAGTTGTGCATGCAATACAGAAAATTCCTGTATCCTGTCACTCCAGTTTCAGCTATTAATAATATATAGCATAGGTGAAGTACATTTGTTACAATTAGTGAAACAATGTAAGTATATTTTTACTAATGAAAAGTCCATAGTTCACCTCAGAGTCACACCTTGTGTTGTTATATTCAATGATATTTGAAATATGTACAATATTATTTGTCACCATTATGGTGCCATACAGAAATGTGTACACTAATGTTCATAGTCGCATTATTCTTAGTAGCCCAAAGATAGAAACAATCCAAAGTCCATGAGGTGATGAATGGATAAATAAAATGTGATATATACACAGAATGGAATAATTTTCAACCATAAAAAGGAATTAAAGATTGACTTATGCTACAAAATGAATGATCCAAATAATATAAAAAATATATTATTGTTAGTGAAATAAGGCAGGCGCAGAAAGACAAATATTATATGATTCCACTTGTATGAGGTACCTAGTGTAGGCAAACTCACAGACACCGGAAGTAGAAATGACCAAGGTCAGGAGGCAGGAGTAAGGTGGATTATGATTTAATGGGTACAGAGGTTACGTTGAAATGATGAAAAAGATTAAGATGTAGATTGTGTTGATGGGTACACAGCATTGTGAAAGTAAGAAATGCTAGTGAACTGTATACTTCAAAATTATGAAAATTATGTAAATATACATATATAAATATGTATATTTCATCACAATAAAATAAGTCAACAATCCAACAGAATGGACGATGAATGAAGGAGCAACATATTTGATTAGAAGGAAGCTGAAAGAGTCTTGTAACATTTCAAGAAGAAGGGGGATTTGGAGGGACTTTCAAATGGGCAGAGGGGCCGTGGGACTCTATACTGAAACATAGTGCAATGTTAGTGTTCAAGCTTTTTCAGACTGACACTTTCAAATTGATTAGGTTCCCTACAGCTAGAAAGCTAAAGGTTCTCTTCCTCATTTCTGAAATGTTCCTCCCCTTTGCCTTCCTCCACCCACCAGGGAGGTTTGTCCAACAGCACCTCAGTCCACACTCAGTAACCACCTGCATCCATACACTCCCACCCTGTGTCCACATTAACGAGGCTCTCTGAGTAATTCCTGAGCAGCATCACCAGTGTCCTGACACTTACTCTGTGTCCTCCTAGAGCCCCCTGAGGACCTGTTGGAGAAACTGCCCCATGTGAGGACAATTAAAGTGGCTCCTGCTACCTCCAGGGTAAGCTCCCCTTATTTATCAGAGATTAAAAGTTTGCTTCATTTCTTTCTTTTCCAATTGATTTCAGATATGAAGATCTACAATGTTCAAGACAGCTGATGTATACAATTTTGCTTGGTTGGATGGATGCTGATTGAAGGTCTTTCCCAACAGATAACTCATTCAAAAGGCCATTTAAAAAATGGCAACATCAGTTAGAAACTGTAGAGTCAGACACACTTTCCTCAGCAGAAAATTTCCCTCCTTGAAATAGACTTTTGTATTTGCTCCTGAAAGTGGACCTGAGAGATCTTCCAGGCAAAGCTCCAGCCTTTGCCACAGCTGTCTTCTCTGGTTTCTTTTGGGGCCATTGGCTCAACAACAGTTTCCCATTTGGTTTTCTGAGGACAAAAAAAGAGATGAAATACCTGTGTCCACAGAGCACAGGATGCTGAGATCCTTACACTGTTTTCTCTTCTCTAATCACAGGTGGATTGGACAGCAAACAAAAACGGTATGTATTCAGAGTTCACCCCTGTGCTGAGGAACAATCTAGATGATGAAGAAGGTGGGACTCTCTTGCTGGCTTTGCTTGGAGAGACACCCTGATTCAGGGTCCCTACAGGGATGAGGGCTGGGGGTGTAGAGCTAGAGAGTGATTTCCCAGTAAAGAGCCATGCCCAAGTTCTATGGCCCTGGAAGTAGCTGCATCATTTAGATGATGTGGGTTTGTGTGTATCAGGGTTGGGGTGGGGTCCATGTGTGAGCCTATGTGGTGTGATTGTGAACCTGCATGCGTGAGCGTGTGTGTGTTTCCTCAGGAGATATTTCCCTCTTACACAGCACAATTCACCTGTCAACAAAGCTCGTCACCACTGCACACTGTCTGTACACTACCTTGTTCTTCCCTCAACACAGCTGTTGCCCAGATTTGGTTAATATTCCTTTTCCTCAGAAGGAGATGGTGCAGAGATAAATGTTCTCAGCTCTTGACCTCCTAAGTGGAAAAGCCAAACTGAGAACCCAGGGGTGGGTCCCAATGTGGGTGCTCTGGATCCCTGACCTGCACTTACCACTCAGCCAAGGGATCCTCAGTCATGGAGCAATGGAGTCCCTGCATCCGTATCCTTGGCTGGAAGTCCTAGCATCTCCAAAGGTCCAGACCTTGCCCATCAGGTGGCATTAGTGGTCACAGAATCCAGGGCAGCTATGGGTGGGCTTATCAGTTGACTTTGGCACAGTCATTAATGTGAAATTCACCTCAGGACCTGCATTCTCCTGGTCAGCTCCCAGATTCTGAGAGGTGTGAGACCCCATGTATACAGTACAGGTCATATCTGTCAGTGCTGGTGTCATTGCTTAAACAAGGCCAAAAGCAGATAAGAATCAGGGAGCTATTTTATTGTATTGGATAACATTATCATAAGCCTTAGAATTGGTCAATTCCTGTAGCCCACACCCAAGGACTCAAAGTGGAACCTGATTGTTAGGCTGTACACTTCTCCTGCACAGCTGGGTTAGAGACAGGCTGTGCTCAGTCTGGGCTCCCTTTTCATAACGAAGCGTCCCACTTATGGAACAGCTCCGTAGAGTATGGACAGCCCCTGACTCAATGGGCATACGTACATTGTATACAAAACAAAGACTGGGAGAAAAATATGATACGATTGATAGTGGCTGTATCTAACTGGTAGGACTTCAGTTTTGTCAAATCTTGTGTATTTGATTTTCTTTAAGACAAGTGATTAGTGAAAAAATGTAGTATTTTTTGTCTCGGATTGAATTCAGTCCTTTAATTGAGGTTGCTATTAATCAAGTATAAAATATCATACAACAGAAGACATGATAAATGCCGTAGCTGGCATTGTGGATGCTGGGGAAAGAGTGATCTGGGAAAAATCAAGCGACAGTGGCAATTTAGCAGAAGCTCAAAACAGGCAGGTTGGGTCATGGGTCTGTGTCATTGAAACAGAGCATGCATTTTAGTGTTTACCATTTTTTAGATCGACCCTTCACTTTTGATTAGGCTCCCCTTAGCTAGAAAGCCAAAGCTCTGTTTTCATTTCCTTCCTCTTGTCCTTTGCCTTCCTTCATCCCCCAAAGAGGATGGCCCAACACCAGCTCAGCCCACACTTACTAACCTCCCACATCCATACACACCACCCCATGTCCTCATCGAGAAGAAAGCCCCTGAGTAATTCCTGAGCCACAGCACCAGTGTCCTGACAGTTACCCTGTGTCCCTCCAGCTCTCCCTGAGGATGTGGCGGATGACTTGCAGCGTCATAGGACAGAAGAAATGCGTCCGTGGATCATCAGGGTAAGCTGGATTTTTTCTGGTCTGAGATAGAAATATTGCTTTATTTCCCTTTCAATAAAATTAAGTTATGAATATTTGAGGGTATTCCTTCCAGATACATACAATTCCCTTGGTTGGCAGAATGTGGAGTGAGAGTCTATTACCATCTCATGGTGCCTGATTCCACAGGACATTAAAATTGACAGCATCCATTACAGCCTGTAGAGTACGGAGCTCTCTCTCCTGCAGCGATTTTTCCTCTAGGAAAAGAATTCTGTAATTTCCAACCTAAAAGGACTTGGAGGTTCCATCCTCCCAGCAAAGTTCTTGCCTTTCAGCCTGAGTAGGTTTGCTCTGATAACCCTTGCTGGGTTCCCTGGACCACTGTTTCTTATCAGGTTTTCTACTGTCAGCAAATGAACAAAA
The DNA here is from genome assembly GCF_964165515.1 of Mesoplodon bidens. NCBI lineage: Eukaryota > Metazoa > Chordata > Mammalia > Artiodactyla > Ziphiidae > Mesoplodon > Mesoplodon bidens. The sequence continues at coordinate 126,000 of NW_027671364.1, forward strand.
GACCTGAGCATCACTGTGATTTTATCCTCATAGTGTTTTCTCTTCTGTAATTGCAGGTGGCCTTCCCAGAACGTGAAAACGGTATGTATTGTGGAATCAGTCACTTGGGGAGGAAGAACTTTGAAGATGAGAAAGTGGGACATTCTTGCTGGTTTTAGTGTAGAGGGCAGACTGATTCCAAATTTATGCTGGGAATGAGAGTAGGTGTCCTGGTGACAGAAAGTGATTTACAAGTAATGTGACCAATTACTATAGTCCCAGGAAGAAGCTGTATTACGTTTAGGTGGTGTAGGTTTGTGTGCATGAAACTGGGTGTGTCTGTATGTGAAATGAGTGGTATGATTCTGTGTGTGTATGTGAACTTTTTGTGTTGTGTTTCCCTTGATTTATGTTCCCCTAAAGTTTTGAAATGTCCAGGCAGTCCTGTTGACTACATGCACCTTGTTGTACAGCAAGTGTCTAGAACTTTTCCATTTTGCAAATAACACTTTCTAATCTTGAACAGAGACTTCCCATGTCAACCTCCTGCCAGCTCTTGGAACCACCCTTCCACTCTCTGATTCTCGGAGTTTTCTTTCAGTTTTTGACCTTCTGTGACTGGTTTATTTCACTCTTACAAATGTCCTCCAAGTTATTTCGTGTTGCTGCAAATGGCAGGATTTCCTTCTTTTTCAACGACTGAATGACATTCCACTGTATGTTTACACCACATTTTCTTTATTAATTCATCTTCCCATGGACACTAGGCAGTTTTCCTATGTTGTGTATTGTGTATAATGCTGCAATGGACATGAGATTGTAGATATCTCTTGGACATTCTTGTTTTATCTCCTTTGTATATAAACCTAAATGAGTGACTGGTGGATTTTATGATAGTTCTCTTAATAATTTTTGGGGGACCTCCATTCTGTTTTCCATAATGGCTACACCATTTTACATTACTATAGGGTACAAAACAGGGTACAGAAGATCCACTTCTTCACATCTTTGCCAGCATCCATTAATTTTCTTTCTTTTACTTTTTTTTTTTTGCAGTACACGGGCCTCTGATTGTTGTGGGCTCTCCCGTTGCGGAGCACAGGCTCCAAACACACAGGCTCAGCGGCCATGGCTCATGGGCCCAGCCGCTCAGTGGCATGTGGGATCCTCACAGTCCGGGGCACGAACACGTGTCCCCTGCTTCGGCAGGCGGACTCTCAACCACTGTGCCACCAGGGAAGCCCTAATTGTCTTTTTATAATACACATCCTAACAGTTGTGAGTGATATCTCCTTGTGGCTTGATTTCTATTTCCGTGATGCTTAGCGATGTTGAGCAAATTTTCATATGTAGATTGACCACTTGTATGTCTTTATGGAGAAATGTCTAGTGAAGCTTTTTACCCATTTTTAAACTCAGTTATTTGCCCACTGTTTTTCTGAAATTGACTTGTAGTAGTTTCTTATATATTCTGGATATTGGTCCCTTATTCAGATACAAGGTTTACACATATTTCCTCCCATCCTATAGGTTGCCTTTTCATTCTGTTGATTGTTGAAGAGACTATCCTTTCTTCACTTGGTAATCTTAGAACTTTGGCCAAGATCAGTTGGCCATATATACGTGCATTTATTTGAGGTCTCTCTATTATATTTCATTGGTCTATCTCACTGTCTTGATGCCAGTAGCAGACTGTTTTGACTACTGTGGCATTGTTATGTGTTTTGAGTTCAGGAAGTGTTAATCTCCATCATTGCTCTTTGCTCTCAAGATTGTTTTATCTACTTGGTGCGGTTCCATATGTATTTTAGGATTCTGTCTACTTCTATAATAATGACATGGAATTTTGTAGGTTGTTGCGATATATGTGTACATCACTTTATGTAGTATAGAAATGCCAACAGTATTTAATAATCCAGTCTATGAACATGGTGTGTCATTCCAATTACTTGTCTCTTCTTTAATTTCTTTCCGCAATGTCCTGTAGTTTTCAGTACACAAATTTTTCACCTCCTACGGGGCCTTTTCCACTGCCTTCCTCAGGTCTTCTAGAGTCAGGGTTGAGAAAGATGGACTCATGGAGAGAGTGAAATCCCTCCCTCCCCTCTGCACCTACTCTCTGATTATGTCAAATACAGGTGTACTTGGCCATGCCCTTCACCTCTGTCTACAAGTGGGCCCCTTGCTGGGTATTCCTATTGGATCTGAGTGTTGACTGTACAATTTCAGAGTCCACAAGGACTCTCCCAATGCATGGTGTGTGTCCAAGAGCCCAAGATATACCTACATATGAATGATCAGATCAGGCCATCAAATTTTCTGCAGTAAAGAACAACCAGGGGAAGGGTGGCTGGTTGCCTCTTTCTCATCTTTGGATTTCTTACAGCTGAGCTTTCCAGTGTGGTAGTCACTAACCAAATGTGTCTATTTATAATTAATTTAGTTCAAACAATAATTAACTCATTCTATTAAAAATGCAAAAAACACACAATTGCTTGGTCACACTAGCCATGTTTCAAGTATGTCTGTAACTTCTGGAATTTCAGGTTGGTAACGTTGACCGTGAAAGCTATAAATGGGTTTACAGAAGTGAGGGGTCGAAAGGTGATTTTCTCAGCATCTCTCCCTCATTTGAAATTTTCAACTGTGATCAAGATCTTATTGAAGGACTCTGTCTGCACAGAGCACAGGGGAGGTCTGAGAACCTGGAGGGAAGACCAGGGTGATGCTGTGTGAGCCAGCAAGTCGAGTAGAAGAAATGGGTGGGTCAACTTGTATAATAACTTTATGCTCATGGTTGTGTTTGTACAGAATGCATTTTGGAGAGCATACATAGCAGTGATGCTGATGACGATTCACATAGCGAACCACTCTCAGTTAGGATCTAAAGTGAGACAATTCCTAGAACACTTGGGTTCCTCCCACTTCTTTAGAAACTAAGGAAGGTGAATATGAAATCAGGAAGCAGAAGGAAATATGTGTAGAATTCGGATTTGTTCTTTCCAAATTTTAATGATATAATAGAGTTATTGTATCCATGTGCTTTGACTGTACTGTGCTTATAGTCATCTTTTCTTGCTTTGCCATTCAGAAATTTTCTTTCTCACAAGACTACTGTTTCATTGCTTTTTCACTGCCAAAGATGAAAGCTTCATTTCTGTTTGGTACCTGGAGGGTATTTTGCACCAGGGATTTTGGTTTCCTTTTTACATTCACGTATGATGGCCATATCCTAGTGGGAACAAAACTCTCATAGTCACTTGACACTGGAGAACAAGTTCTTATAGTGAGTGTCAGGTGGTGGATGAGACTTGAACTCTCTCCCTCTACACTTTCAGGACTTGTAGCTTCATGTTACTTTTGTCCTCACTGTTTATTCCTCATGGAAAGCGCGCTCCCAGAGATGGATGAGTCACAGAACACATGCTTTGGGATCACTGCATGTACTCAGTCTCCTCATTTCAGCCTCAGCACCTCCCAAGGCTGATGTGCTGACATGCTTCCATTTGAGAGGGCTCCACGTCCAGCTGCCCCTAAAGACCCTTCATGGCCGGCAGGAATTCTAGAGGGCTGTGTGAAGGGGCAGCTGGGCTCGCTTCACACACTAGCTCTCACAGCCCTGCTAACCTGGTCTCCTGGAATTCACCAGGCCCAGGACAGAGCCTCAGTGCAGCAGGACCCACTGCTCTTCTTACAACCCACTGCTCCATCCGGACAGCCCTGCCCCTGCTCCCCACACTCCAGTCCTGCCTAGCCTCGGACCTTTCCTCAGGCCTGCCTTGGTCTTATCCTTCCCAGTTCTTCCAAGACTGGGGTAAACCCTGGCAGGTGCTGTGTGTTTAGCAGGCTTCCCCTGCTGTAGAACTTTTGTTTTAGTATTCCAGACTAAGGGAATTGGTTCAAGTTACTTTAAACTCTAATATTGCTTTCATCCTCTCTAAGGGGCTAAGAGACTTACGGAGTTGTTTTGAAGTACCTAAGGTTAGCTCAGGCACAGGACACTTACTTGTTTTGTGAAGTTGGTTGCATATCCAGGATATTGTGGAGAAAGCTGCAATGAACCTATGTTCATCTCTTTGTGATACTGATTTAATTTCCTTTGGATATATACCCAGAACTGTGATTGCTGAATCATATGATATTTCTGTTTATAATTTTATAAGGAACCCCCATACTCTTTTTCATAATAGCGGCACCATTTTACATTCCCACCAGCAGTGTACAAACTTTGCAATTCCCCACATCTTGGCCTTAAACTGTTAATTTTTTTCTTTATAATACACAGCCTAACAGGTATGAGGTGTTGATTTGCATTGCCCTGATGATTAGTGAGGTTGAAAACCTTTTCCTATATTTGTTAGCCATTTGTATGTCTTTTTCGGGAAATATCTTATTTAAGCCTTTGCACATTTCTGAACCCAGTTATTTGCCCTTTTTAATTTTTTAACTTAGTTTGCATTTGAGTTGTACTGTTTTTCTTAGATGTTTTGGACATTAGCTCCTTTTCTGATATATGTTTGTAATCTTTCTGTAAGTTATATTTTCATCCTATTGACTGTTGAAAAAACTATACTTTCCCTATTTGTTGTCTTAGAAGCTTGGTGAATTTCATTTGGCCATGTATCTATGAATTTTCTTCGGGATTATTTATTCTGGTCTTTAGGGCTATGTATCTGTTTCTATGCCAGTACCATACAGTTTTGATTCCTGTGGCTTTGTAATGTGTTTTTAAGTCAGGAAGTGTGAAGCCTCCATCTATGTTCTTTGTTCTCAGGATTGTGTTGTCTGTTTGGAGTCCTTAGTGGTTCCATATGTATTTTAGGATCTTTTTTTTTCCTATTTCTTTGAAAATGATATTGGGATTTTGATAGGTATTACAATGAATTTATACTTACCTTTGGGTAGTGTAGAAATGTCAACAATAATAAGTCTCCAGTCTATGAATATGATATGTCATTTCAATGATTTGTTCCTTGTTTAATTCTTTTAGCAGTGGTTTGTAGTTTTCAGTGTACAGGCCATTTACCTTCTATGGGCATTTTGTCCCTTCCTTCCCTGGATGTTTCAGAGGCAGTGGTGAGAAGGATGGCCTCATGAAGTGAGTGAATGTCCCTCCCTCCCTTCTGCACCTGCTCGCTGATTATGTCTAGCACAGGTGCACTGGGCCATGCTCATTACCTCTCCCCTCAAGTGGAACACCTGTCGGGAATTCCTCTAGGATCTGGGTGTTGACATTACTGTTTCAGTGTCCCCAAGGTCTCATGAGTGCCTGGCAAGTGTGCATGAGCCTAGGAAACACCTACAAATGAATCATCAAATCTGGCCAGCAAACTGCCCTGCAGAAGGTGTTGGGCTGCACCTCTCACGCCTGCAAACCCTGTACTTGCTCAGCCTCAGGGCTAAGGAAAGAGCCCGAAGTCAGGGACAGAGACATTCATGGTTTAATAGATGGGAGATCTTTCACGTCAGAAGCAAAGTGGTCCTGGAGAGACACCCCACTGTAGATAGCCAATGGCAGGCAGAACGCAGCAGCAGCAGTAGCAGCATGCTTCTCTCTGGGCGGAATAGGCAGGCTACCAGTTAAAGGTGGAGTTGACAGCAGATGGGCTCATCGGTTACCAGGGAAACCAGCAGAGGGACGCATCCCTCTTACCCCTTGGGCTAAGTACTTCACGGGGCAGAGGTTTTCCTTTGGTAAACCATCAGCAAACAGCCATCTTGAATGGGTAGACCATACAGAGGGGAATAACCAGGGGAGCGGTGGTAACATCCTCCATATACTTTATATATATATATACACATATATATATATATGGAGAGAGAGAGAGAGAGGTTGTTTATTACACTGTGGTAGCCACTGACTAGATGTGCCTCTTATAATTTATTTAATGCAATCAATGATTAACTAAATGTATTAAAATAAAAGAAAATAAAATATCCCATTACTCAGTTACATTAGTCACATTTTAAATGTATCCATAAGACTTGTAAATTCATGTTCGTGTTTCTACAAAATTGACTTTGAATAGCATTTGTGGCCGTGATAAAGAAAAGAATACAGGTAGGAACAACACTTAGGTAGGATCTAATGGCAGAGGGTTCCTGGAACTTTAGGGTTATATCTCCTGCTTTGGATACTGAGAAAGGTGGATATGAAATCAGAAAGAAGAATGAAATATGTGTAGAGTTCTGACTTGTTTTTTCACATTTTAATGATACAATAGAGAGAAATTGTGTCCTTAGACGTGACTGTGCTCTATAATCACCTTTTCTTGATTTGCTCATCAAAACTGATCTTTTGCACATGAGCTGCTCTGTCTTGTGCTTGTCACTGCCTAATATGGAAGTTTGTTTTCTGGTTAGCACATCTAGGATATTGTGCACAGGAGAGTTTGTTTTCTTTTGCATATTGACCTATGATGGACAGAACCTGTGGGTCAAAACTCTCATGCGCCCTTGAAACTTGAGACCAAGTTCTTCTACAAAGGGTGAGGTGGTGGATGAGAAGTGAACTGTCTCCCTCTGCACTTTCAGGACTTGTAGCTTCACCTCATGTTTTGTGCTCACTCTTTGTTCCTCTTATAAAGGACAGACCCTGAGATGGATGAGTCACAGAACACGTGCTCTGGGATCATTGCATGTGCTCAGTCTCCTTGAGCTCATCTCAGCCTCTGCACTTCCCCAAGGCTGATGTGCTGACATGCTTCCATTTGAGAGGGGTCCACGTTCAGCTGCCCTAGACACCCTCCATGGGCAGCAGAATTTCTAGAGGGCTGTGTGAAGGGGCTGCTGGGCTTCTTCACATACTTGTTTCACAGCCCTTCTGACCTGGTCTCCTGGGCTTGACCAGGCCCAGGACAGAGACTCAGGGCAGCAGGACCCAGGGTCACTGCTCTTCTTACAACCCACTGCTCCGTCCAGACAGCCCTGCCCCTGCTCCCCACTCCCCAGTCCTGCCTAACCTCTGACCTTTCCTCAGGCCTGCCTTGGTCTTATCCTTCCCAGTTCTTCCAAGGCTGGGGTAAACCCAGGCAGGTGCTGTGTGTTTATGAGGCTTCCTCTGCTGTAGCTTTTTGTTTCAGTATTCCAGAATAAGGGAATTGGGACAAGTTACTTTTAACTCTAATACTACTTTCATCTGCTCTAAGGGGCTAAGACACTTACGGAGTAGTTTTGAAGTACCTAAGGTTAGCTCAGGCACAGGACCCTAACTTGTTTTGTGAAGTTGTTTGCATGTTCTTCCCTCAACACAGCTGTTGCCCAGATTTGGTTAATATTCCTTTTCCTCAGAAGGAGATGGTGCAGGGATAAATGTTCTAAGCTCTTGACCTCCTAAGTGGAAAAGACATACTGAGAACCCAGGGGTGGGTCCCAGTATGGAGGCTCTGGATCCCTGACCTGCACTTACCACTCAGCCAAGGGATCCTCAGTCATGGAGCAATGGAGTCCCTGCATCCGTATAATTGGCTGGAAATACTAGCATCTCTAAAGTTCCAGACATTGCCCATCAGGTGGCCTTAGTGGTCACAGAATCCAGGGCAGCTATGGGTGGACTTATCAGTTGACTTTGGCACAGTCATTAATGTGAAATTCACCTCAGGACCTGCATTCTCCTGGTCAGCTCCCAGATTCTGAGAGGTGTGAGACCCCATGTATACAGTACAGGTCATATCTGTCAGTGCTGGTGTCATTGCTTAAACAAGGCCAAAAGCAGATAAGAATCAGGGAGCTATTTTATTGTATTGGATAATGTTACCATAAGCCTTAGCATTGGTCAATTCCTGTAGCCCACACCCAAGGACTCAAAGTGGAACCTGACTGTTAGCCTGTACACTTCTCCTGCACAGCTGGGTTAGAGACAGGCTGTGCTCAGTCCGGGCTCCCTCTTCATAACGAAGTGTCCCACTTATGGAACAGCTCCCTAGAGTATGGACAAACCCTGACTCTGTGGGCATATGTACATTGTATAGAAAACAAAGACTGGGAGAAAAATATGATACGATTGATAGTGGCGGTATCTAAATGGTAGGATTTCAGTTTTGTCAAATCTTGTGTATTTGATTTTCTATAAGACAAGTGATTAGTGAATAAATATAGCATATTTTGTCTAGGATTGAATTCAGTCCTTTAATGGAGGTTGCTGTTAATCAAGTATAAAATATCATGCAATAGAAGACATGATAAATGCAGTAGCTGGCATTGTGGATGCCGGGGAAAGAGTGATCTGGGAAAAATCAAGCGACAGTGGCAATCTAGCAGAAGCTCAAAAGAGGCAGGATGGGTCATGGGTCTGTGTCATTGAAACAGAGCATGCATTTTAGTGTTTACCTTTTTTTAGATCGACCCTTCCCTTCTGATTAGGCTCCCCTTAGCTAGAAAGCCAAAGCTCTGTTTTCATTTCCTTCCTCTTGTCCTTTGCCTTCCTTCATCCCCCAAAGAGGATGGCCCAACACCAGCTCAGCCCACACTTACTAGCCTCCCACATCCATACACACCACCCCATGTCCTCATCGAGAAGAAAGCCCCTGAGTAAACCCTGAGCCGCAGCACCAGTGTCCTGACAGTTACTCTGTGTCCCTCCAGCTCTCCCTGAGGATGTGGCGGATGACCTGCACCATGATAGGACAGGAGAAAAGCCTCCGTGGATCCCCAAGGTAAGCTGGATTTTTTCTGGTCTGAGATAGAAATATTGCTTTATTTCCCTTTCAATAGATTTAAGTTATGTATATTTGAGGGTATTCCTTCCAGATACATACAATTCCCTTGGTTGGGAGAATGTGGAGTGAGAGTCTATTACCAACTCATGGAGCCTGATTCCACAGGACATTACAATTGACAGCATCCATTACAGCCTGTAGAGTACGGAGCTCTCTCTCCTGCAGCGATTTTTCCTCTAGGCAAAGAATTCTGTAATTTCCAACCTAAATGGACTTGGAAGTTCCAACCTCCCAGCAATGTTCTTGCCTTTCAGCCTGAGTAGGTTTGCTCTGATAACCCTTGCTGGGTTCCCTGGACCACTGTTTCTTATGAGGTTTTCTACTGTCAGCAAATGAACAAAAGACCTGAGCATCACTGTGACCTTATCCTCATAGTGTTTTCTCTTCTGTAATTGCAGGTGGCCTTCCCAGAACGTGAAAACGGTATGTATTGTGGAATCAGTCACTTGGGGAGGAAGAACTTTGAAGATAAGAAAGTGGGACATTCTTGCTGGTTTTAGTGTAGAGGGCAGACTGATTCCAAATTTGTGCTGGGAATGAGAGTAGGTGTCCTGGTGATAGAAAGTGATCTACAAGTAATGTGACCAATTACTATAGTCCCAGGAAGAAGCTGTATTACGGTTAGGTGGTGTAGGTTTGTGTGCATGAGACTGGGTGTGTCTGTATGTGAAATGAGTGGGATGATTCTGTGTGTGTAAGTGAACTTTTTGTGTTGTGTTTCCCTTGATTTATGTTCCCCTAAACATCACTGTTACTGGTGCCAACTTTCTAGAAAATATTCCCATCACCACTGCATCATGAATGGGTATGGATATAAAAGTAAATAAACTGTATACTTTCAGTGTGTGCATTGATTTTATACCAAGTGAGCCTCATTTAACCTGGAAAACAAATCCTATCACCACCCAGGCAAATGTTTACTGGATTATTATTATTATTATTTTTTTGGCTGTGTTGTGTCTTTGTTGCAGTGTGCGGGCTTCTCATTTCGGTGGCTTCTGTTGTTCCAGAGCACGGGCTCTAGGTGCATGGGCTTCAATAGTTGTGGCACGTGGGCTCAGTAGTTGTGACTTGCAGGCTCTACGGCACAGGCTTAGTAGTTGTGGTGCACGGACTTAGTTGCTCCATGGCTGGATTCTTAATGAACAAAGCTGGGTTTCAGCATCCCTACTACTGGGTCAATTACAACTTCATTTAATAAGAAATCTCATCTCTTAGTAGGTCTCATAGCATTCTGAATGGTTATGATACATCTCTCTGCCACTTCCCTCATTCTAACTGTTTCCTATTAGAGCCTCGGGATGAGTCCTCCCCCCTTACCTGAAGCACCTAGTGCTAGGCAGGCCTCCTTCCTTTTGCAGGGAGCCCATGCCACACCCAGTTCTGGAGGAGTCCGAGAAAGAAGGAGCCTCCAGGAGTAGATGGAGGAAATTCACTCCACCATTCTCCTTTGAGGCTAATATTCACTATCGGATTCTGTGCTAAGGAAACGAAATGTCCTTCTCCTGTGGAAAGTCTGTCTTCCATCACTTGTGCCGGCCCTGTTTCTGTGTGCTGGGCAAGACACACTGCATACAATGAAGACAGAACCAAGAAATCTACCCCAGGGATTGAGTTCTGGGTGGGCACTGGCTCCCATCACAGGAGGGCAGACAGGAGGTTGTGCTTTGCAAGGTAGGATGGAGAAACCAAGGAGTGTGACAAGAGCATCTCCACTCATGTTGCGGTGCAAACTGCCAGATGAATTAGGTTCTTGGTATTTTCTGAAGGCTTTTGCAAGCAAACAAGTCTGGGAGTAAAGTCAATTAAAACATGGAAAGTTATAGTTAAAATTTTTTTTCGATAGTGAGTCCTTTGAGAAATACATACTTTAATAGAATATGATTGCCTTATATGTGTCAATATTTTCCCCACCAAAGAAAACACTGAAAATGCTTGATTGTAAAATGTCACTTGTTTACCCAAGAGACTGTGTATGAGTAAAGTTGTTCTAGAAATCCTCAATCCCTAGGTCGTAGTTTGCTGATGGTGCTGAGGGGAACCCTGGTGCGCGATTCAATGCCTGCTACTCACAGGGAGGCTCTTAAGAACACAGAGACCTGCCCAGTGGACCCCACGAGTGAGGACAGGATTGGCGCCTCGGGCTGCACTTGAAGAGGGAAATGCTTTAGAGAAGTGGAAGGAGATACAGGAAGGGCACCTGAGCCATGGGGAATCAGGGGTGTTTGGTTTAGAGATCAAGGAAAAGTGTACACCTGAGCACAGCCTGGGCCCCACTTAGGATGCTATTGGCGCTTCTGGTTGAATGGGGAAGAGAAGGGACATGCCCCTCTTGCTGGAGTGAACTGTGGAGAGATGTCTTCTTTAAAGCCTGGGGAGAGGAGCTTCTCTCCCATTATCTCCTGATACCTGTGTACATTCGAGACCCTTCCTGCTTTCTTCTTTCCCTCTGTTGGCTCCCGTTCCTTATTTTTCTTCTTTTTTCCCCTTTTTCCACTTTGTATTTCTTTTACATATGTGTATTTTATTGTTGTAAAAGTACACATACGATGAAATCCAACGTCTTAACTAGTTTTGAAATGTCCAGTCAGTCCTGTTGACTACATGCACCTTGTTGTACAGCATGTGTCTAGAACTTTTACATTTTGCAAATAACACATGCTAACCATTGAACACAGACTTCCCATGTCAACCTCTTGCCAGCTCTTGGAACCACCCTACTATTCTCTGCTTCTCGGAGTTTTCTTTCAGTTTTTGACCTTCTGTGACTGGCTTATGTCACTCTTACAAATGTCCTCCAAGTTCTTTCGTGTTGCTGCAAATGGCAGGATTTCCTTCTTTTTCAACGACTGAATGACATTCCACTGTATGTTTACACCACATTTTCTTTATTAATTCATCTTCCCATGGACACTAGGCAGTTTTCCTATGTTGTGTATTGTGTATAATGCTGCAATGGACATGAGATTGTAGATATCTCTTGGACATTCTTGTTTTATCTCCTTTGTATATAAACCTAAATGAGTGATTGTGGATTTTATGATAGTTCTCTTAATAATTTTTGGGGGACCTCCATTCTGTTTTCCATAATGGCTACACCATTTTACATTACAACAGGTTACAAAACAGGGTACAGGAGTTCCTATTCTTCACATCTTTGCCAGCATCCATTAATTTTCTTTCTTTTTTCTTTTCTTTTTTTTTTTTTTTTTTTTTTTTTGCAGTACACGGGCCTCTCATTGTTGTGGGCTCTCCCGTTGTGGAGCACAGGCTCCAAACGCACAGGCTCAGCGGCCATGGCTCATGGGCCCAATCGCTCAGCGGCATGTGGGATCCTCCCAGACCAGTGCATGAACAGTTGTACCCTACATCGGCAGGCAGACTCTCAACCACTGTGCCAACAGGGAAGCCCTAATTGTCTTTTTATAATGCACATCCTAACAGGTGTGAGTGATATCTCCTTGTGGCTTGATTTCCATTTCCCTGATGCTTAGCGATGTTGAGCAAATTTTCATATGTAGATTGACTACTTGTATGTCTTTATGGATAAATGTCTAATGAAGCTTTTTACCCATTTTTAAACTCAGTTATTTGCCCGCTCTTTTTCTGAAATTGACTTGTAGTAGTTTCTTATATATTCTGGATATTGGTCCCTTATTCAGATACAAGGTTTACACATATTTCCTCTCATCCGATAGGTTGCCTTTTCATGCTGTTGATTGTTGAACAGACTATCCTTTCTTCACTTGGTAATCTTAGAACCTTGGCCAAGATCAGTTGGCCATATATATGTGCGTTTATTTGGGGTCTCTCTATTATATTTCATTGATCTATCTCACTGTCTTGATGCCACTAGCAGACTGTGTTGACTACTGTGGCATTGTTATGTGTTTTGAGTTCAGGAAGTGTTAATCTCCATCATTGCTCTTTGCTCTCAGGATTGTTTTATCTACTTGTGGGGGGTTCCATATGTATTTTAGGATTCTGTCCACTTCTATAATAATGACATGGAATTTTGTGGGTTGTTGCGATATATGTGTACATCACTTTATGTAGTATAGAAAATGCCAACAGTATTTAATAATCCAGTCTATGAACATCTTATATCATTCCAATTATTTGTCTCTTCTTTAATTTCTTTCCGCAATGTCCTGTAGTTTTCAGTATACAAATTTTTCACCTCCTACGGGGCCTTTTCCACTGCCTTCCTCAGGTCTTCTAGAGTCAGGGGTGAGAAGGATGGACTCATGGAGAGAGTGAAATCCCTCCCTCCCCTCTGCACCTACACTCTGATTATGTCTAATACAGGTGTACTGGGCCATGCCCTTCACCTCTGTCTACAAGTGGGCCCCTTGCTGGGAATTCCTCTTGAATCTGAGTGTTGACTGTACTATTTCAGTGTCCACAAGGACTCTTGCAATGCCTAGCGTGGGTCCAAGAGCCCAAGATATACCTACATACGAATGATCAGATCAGGCCATCAAATTTTCTGCAGTAAAGAACAACCAGGGGAGGGGTGGCTGTTTGCCTCTTTCTCATCTTTGGATTTCTTAGAGCTGAGCTTTCCAGTGTGGTAGCCACGAACCAAATGTGTCTATTTATAATTAATTTAGTTCAAACAATAATTAACTCATTCTATTAAAAAATGCAAAAACCACACAAGTGCTTGGTCACACTAGCCATGTTTCAAGTACGTCTGTAACATCTGAAATTTCAGGTTGGTAAGGTTGACGGTGAAAGCTATAAATGGGTCAATAGAAGTGAGTGGTTGAAAGGTGATTTTCTCAGCATCTCTCCCTCATTTGCAATTTTCAACTGTGATCAAGATCCTATTGAAGGACTCTGTCTGCACAGAGCACAGGGGAGGTCTGAGAACCTGGAGGGAATACCAGGGTGATGCTGTGTGAGCCAGCAAGTCGAGTAGGAGAAATGGGTGGGTCAACTTGTATAATAACTTTATGCTCATGGTTGTGTTCATACAGAATGGATCTTGGAGAGCATACATAGCAGTGATGCTGAGGACGATTCACATAGGGAACAACTCTCAGGTAGGATCTAAAGCGAGACAATTCCTAGAACACTTGGGTTCCACGCGGTTCTTTAGAAACTAAGGAAGGTGAATAGGAAATCAGGAAGAAGGAAATATGTGTAGAATTCTGATTTGTTCTTTCCAAACTTTAATGATATAATAGAGTTATTGTGTCCATGTCCTTTGACTGTACTGTGCTTCTTTTCATGCTTTGCCATTCAGAAATTTTCTTTCTCAAAGACTACTCTTTCATTGCTTTGTCACTGCCAAAAATGAAAGGTTCGTTTCTGTTCGGTACCTGGAGGGTATTTTGCACCAAGGATTTTGGTTTCCTTTTTACATTCACGTATGATGGCCATGTCCTAGTGGGAACAAAACTCTCATAGTCACTTGACACTGGAGAACAAGTTCTTATACTTTGTGTCAGGTGGTGGATGAGAGTTGAACTCTCTCCTTCTACACTTTCAGGACTTGTAGCTTCATCTTACTTTTGTCCTCACTGTTTATTCCTCATGGAAAGCACGCTCCCAGAGGTGGAAGAGTCACAGAACACTTGATTTGGGATCACTGCATGTGCTCAGTCTCCTCATTTCAGCCTCAGCACCTCCTAACGCTGATGTGCTGACATGCTTCCATTTGAGAGGGGTCCACGTCCAGCTGATCCTAAAGACCCTTCATGGCCGGCAGGAATTCTAGAGGACTGTGTGAAGGGGCTGCTGGGCTTCTTCACACACTGGCTCTCACAGCCCTGCTAACCTGGTCTCCTGGAATTGAAGAGGCCCAGGACAGAGACTCAGGGCAGCAGGACCCAGGGTCACTGCTCTTCTTACAACCCACTGCTCCGTCCAGACAGCCCTGCCCCTGCTCCCCACTCCCCAGTCCTGCCTACCCTCTGACCTTTCCTCAGGCCTGCCTTGGTCTTATCCTTCCCAGTTCTTTCAAGGCCTGGGTAAACCCTGGCAGGAGTTGTGTGTTTATGAGGCTTCCTCTGCTGTAGCTTTTTGTTTCAGTATTGCAGAATAAGGGAATTGGGACAAGTTACTTTTAACTCTAATATTACTTTCATCTGCTCTAAGGGGCTAAGACACTTACGGTGTAGTTTTGAAGTACCTAAGGTTAGCTCAGGCACAGGACCCTAACTTGTTTTGTGAAGCTGTTTGCATGTTCTTCCCTCAACACAGCTGTTGCCCAGATTTGTTTAATATTCCTTTTCCTCAGAAGGAGATGCTGCAGAGATAAATGTTCTAAGCTCTTGACCTCCTAAGTGGAAAAGCCATACTGAGAACCCAGGGGTGGGTCCCAGTATGGATGCTCTGGATCCCTGAGCTGCACTTACCACTCAGCCAAGGGATCCGCAGTCATGGAGCAAGGGAGTGCCTGCATCCGTATCCTGGCTGGAAGTCCTAGCATCTCTAAAATTCCAGACCTTGCCCATCAGGTGGCCTTAGTGGTCACAGAATCCAGGGCAGCTATGGGTGGACTTATCAGTTGACTTTGGCACAGTCATTAATGTGAAATTCACCTCAGGACCTGCGTTCTCCTGGTCAGCTCCCAGATTCAGAGAGGTGTGAGACCCCATGTATACAGTACAGGTCATATCTGTCAGTGCTGGTGTCATTGCTTAAACAAGGCCAAAAGAAGATAAGAATCAGGGAGCTATTTTATTGTATTGGATAATGTTACCATAAGCCTTAGCATTGGTCAATTCCTGTAGCCCACACCCAAGGACTCAAAGTGGAACCTGACTGTTAGACTGTACACTTCTCCTGCACAGCTCGGTTAGAGACAGGCTGTGCTCAGTCCGGGTTCCCTCTTCATAACGAAGTGTCCCACTTATGGAACAGCTCCCTAGAGTATGGACAACCCCTGACTCAGGGGGCATACATACATTGTATGGAAAACAAAGATTGGGAGAAAAATATGACACGATTGAGAGTGGCTGTATCTAAATGGTAGGATTTCAGTTTTGTCAAATCTTGTGTATTTGATTTTCCTTAAGACAAGTGATTAGTGAATAAATATAGCATATTTTGTCTAGGATTGAATTCAGTCCTTTAATAGAGGTTGTTGTTAATCAAGTATAAAATATTATACATTAGAAGACATGATAAATGCAGTAGCTGGCATTGTGGATGCTGGGGAAAGAGTGATCTGGGAAAAATCAAGAGACAGTGGCAATTTAGCAGAAGCTCAAAAGAGGCAGGGTGGGTCATGGGTCTGTGTCATTGAAACAGAGCATGCATTTTAGTGTTTACCATTTTTTAGATCGACGCTTCCCTTCTGATGAGGCTCCCCTTAGCTAGAAAGCCAAAGCTCTGTTTTCATTTCCTTCCTCTTGTCCTTTGCCTTCCTTCATCCCCCAAAGAGGATGGCCCAACACCAGCTCAGCCCACACTTACTAACCTCCCACATCCATACACACCACCCCATGTCCTCATCGAGAAGAAAGCCCCTGAGTGATTCCTGAGTCGCAGCACCAGTGTCCTGACAGTTACTCTGTGTCCCTCCAGCTCTCCCTGAGGATGTGGCGGATGACCTGCACCATGATAGGACAGGAGAAAAGCCTCCGTGGATCCCCAAGGTAAGCTGGATTGTTTCTGGTCTGAGATAGAAATATTGCTTTATTTCTCTTTGAATAGAATTAAGTTATGAATATTTGAGGGTATTCCTTCCAGATACATACAATTCCCTTGGTTGGGAGAATGTGGAGTGAGAGTCTATTACCAACTCATGGAGCCTGATTCCACAGGACATTACAATTGACAGCATCCATTACAGACTGTAGAGTATGGAGCTCTCTCTCCTGCAGCGATTTTTCCTCTAGGCAAAGAATTCTGTAATTTCCAACCTAAATAGACTCGGAAGTTTCATCCTCCCAGCAATGTTCTTGCCTTTCAGCCTGAGTAGCTTTGCTCTGATAACCCTTGCTGGGTTCCCTGGACCACTGTTTCTTATGAGGTTTTCTACTGTCAGCAAATGAACAAAAGACCTGAGCATCACTGTGATCTTATCCTCATAGTGTTTTCTCTTCTGTAATTGCAGGTGGCCTTCCCAGAACGTGAAAACGGTATGTATTGTGGAATCAGTCACTTGGGGAGGAAGAACTTTGAAGATAAGAAAGTGGGACATTCTTGCTGGTTTTAGTGTAGAGGGCAGACTGATTCCAAATTTGTGCTGGGAATGAGAGTAGGTGTCCTGGTGATAGAAAGTGATCTACAAGTAATGTGACCAATTACTATAGTCCCAGGAAGAAGCTGTATTACGGTTAGGTGGTGTAGGTTTGTGTGCATGAGACTGGGGGTGTCTGTATGTGAAATGAGTGGGATGATTCTGTGTGTGTAAGTGAACTTTTTGTGTTGTGTTTGCCTTGATTTATGTTCCCCTAAACATCACTGTTACTGGTGGCAACTTTCAAAAAATTATTCCCATCACCACTGCATCATGAATGGGTATGGATATAAAAGTAAATAAACTGTATACTTTCAGTGTGTGCATTGATCTTATACCAAGTGAGCCTCATTTAACCTGGAAAACAAATCCTATCACCACCCAGGCAAATGTTTACTGGATTATCATTATTATTATTCTTTTGGCTGTGTTGTGTCTTCGTTGCAGTGTGCGGGCTTCTCATTTCAGTGGCTTCTGTTGTTCCAGAGCATGGGCTCTAGGTGCATGGGCTTCAATAGTTGTGGCACGTGGGCTCAGTAGTTGTGACTTGCAGGCTCTACGGCACAGGCTTAGTAGTTGTGGTGCACCGACTTAGTTGCTCCATGGCTGGATTCCTAATGAACAAAGCTGGGTTTCAGCATCCCTACTACTGGGTCAATTACAACTTCATTTAATAAGAAATCTCATCTCTTAGTAGGTCTCATAGCATTCTGAATGGTTATGATACATCTCTCTGCCACTTCCCTCATTCTAACTGTTTCCTATTAGAGCCTCGGGATGAGTCCTCCCCCCTTACCTGAAGCACCTAGTGCTAGGCAGGCCTCCTTCCTTTTGCAGGGAGCCCATGCTTGTACCCACATGCCACACCCAGTTCTGGAGGAGTCCGAGAAAGAAGGAGCCTCCAGGAGTAGATGGAGGAAATTCACTCCACCTTTCTCCTTTGAGGCTAATATTCACTATCGGATTCTGTGCTAAGGAAACGAAATGTCCTTCTCCTGTGGAAAGTCTGTCTTCCATCACTTGTGCCGGCCCTGTTTCTGTGTGCTGGGCAAGACACACTGCATACAGTGAAGACAGAACCAAGAAATCTACCCCAGGGATTGAGCTCAGGGTGGGCACTGGCTCCCATCCCAGGAGGGCAGATAGGAGGTTGTGCTTTGCAAGGTAGGACAGAGAAACCAAGCAGTGTGACAAGAGCATCTCCACTCATTTTTCTGTGCAAACTGCCAGATGAAGTAGGTTCTTGGTATTTTCTGAAGGCTTTTGCAAGCAAACAAGTCTGGGAGTAAAGTTAATTAAAACATGGAAAGTTATAGTTAAAAATTTATTTTCGATAGTGAGTCCTTTGAGAAATACATACTTTAATAGAATATGATTGCCTTATATGTGTCAATATTTTCCCCACCAAAGAAAACACTGAAAATGCTTGACTGTAAAATGTCACTTGTTTACACAAGAGACTGTGTATGAGTAAAGTTGTTCTAGAAATCCTCAATCCCTAGGTGGTAGTTTGCTGATGGTGCTGAGGGGAACCCTGGTGTGCGATTCAGTGCCTGCTACTCACAGGGAGGCTCTTAAGAACTCAGAGACCCGCCCAGTGGACAACACGTGTGAGGACAGGATTGGCGCCTCGGGCTGCACTTGAAGAGGGAAATGCTTTAGTGAAGTGGAAGGAGATACAGGAAGGGCACCTGAGCCATGGGGAGTCAGGGGTGTTTGGTTTAGAGATCAAGGAAAAGTGTACACCTGAGCACAGCCTGGGCCACACTTAGGATGCTATTGGCACTTCTGCTTGAATGGGGAAGAGAAAGGACATCCCCCTCTTGCTGGAGTGAACTCTGGAGAGATGTCTTCTTTAAAGCCTGGGGAGAGGAGCTTCTCTCCCATTATCTCCTGATACCTGTGTACATTCGAGACCCTTCCTGCTTTCTTCTATCCCTCTGTTGACTCCCGTTCCTTATTTTTCTTCTTTTTTCCCCTTTTTCCACTTTGTATTTATTTTACATATGTGTATTTTATTGTTGTAAAAGTACACATACGATGAAATCCAACATCTTAACAAGTTTTGAAATGTCCAGGCAGTCCTGTTGACTACATGCACCTTGTTGTACAGCATGTGTCTAGAACTTTTACATTTTGCAAATAACAAATGCTAACCATTGAACACAGACTTCCCATGTCAACCTCTTGCTAGCTCTTGGAAGCACCCTACTACTCTCTGCTTCTCGGAGTTTTCTTTCAGTTTTTCACCTTCTGTGACTGGCTTCTGTCACTCTTACAAATGTCCTCCAAGTTCTTTCGTGTTGCTGCAAATGGCAGGATTTCCTTCTTTTTCAACGACTGAATGCCATTCCACTGTATGTTTACAGCACATTTTCTTTATTAATTCATCTTCCCATGGACACTAGGCAGTTTTCCTATGTTGTGTATTGTGTATAATGCTGCAATGGACATCAGATTGTAGATATCTCTTGGACATTCTTGTTTTATCTCCTTTATATATAAACCTAAATGAGTGATTGTGGATTTTATGATAGTTCTCTTAATAAATTTTGGGGGACCTCCATTCTGTTTTCCATAATGCCTACACCATCTTACATTACAACAGGGTACAAAACAGGGTACAGGAGTTCGTATTCTTCACATCTTTGCCAGCATCCATTAATTTTCTTTCTTTTTCATTTTTTCGTTTTTTTTTTTTTTTTTCAGTACACGGGCCTCTCATTGTTGTGGGCTCTCCCGTTGCAGAGCACAGGCTCCAAACGCACAGGCTCAGCGGCCATGGCTCATGGGCCCAACCGCTCAGTGGCATGTGGGATCCTCCCAGACCAGTGCACGAACACTTGTTCCCTGCAATGGCAGGCAGACTCTCAACCACTGTGCCACCAGGGAAGCCCTAATTGTCTTTTTATAATACACATCCTAACAGGTGTGAGTGATATCTCCTTGTGGCTTGATTTCCATTTCCCTGATGCTTAGCGATGTTGAGCAAATTTTCATATGTAGATTGACCACTTGTATGTCTTTATGGAGAAATGTCTAATGAAGCTTTTTACCCATTTTTAAACTCAGTTATTTGCCCGCTCTTTTTCTGAAATTGACTTGTAGTAGTTTCTTATATATTCTGGATATTGGTCCCTTATTCAGATACAAGGTTTACACATATTTCCTCTCATCCTATAGGTTGCCTTTTCATGCTGTTGATTGTTGAACAGACTATCCTTTCTTCAGTTGGTAATCTTAGAACCTTGGCCAAGATCAGTTGGCCATATATATGTGCATTTATTTGGGGTCTCTCTATTATATTTCATTGGTCTATCTCACTGTCTTGATGCCACTAGCAGACTGTTTAGACTACTGTGGCATTGTTATGAGTTTTGAGTTCAGGAAGTGTTAATCTCCATCATTGCTCTTTGCTCTCAAGATTGTTTTATCTGCTTGTGGGGGGTTCCATAAGTATTTTAGAATTCTGTCCACTTCTATAATAATGACATGGAATTTTGTGGGTTGTTGCGATATATGTGTACATCACTTTATGTAGTATAGAAAATGCCAACAGTATTTAATAATCCAGTCTGTGAACATCTTATATCATTCCAATTATTTGTCTCTTCTTTAATTTCTTTCCGCAATGTCCTGTAGTTTTCAGTATACAAAGTTTTCACCTCCTACGGGGCCTTTTCCACTGCCTTCCTCATGTCTTCTAGAGTCAGGGGTGAGAAGGATGGACTCATGGAGAGAGTGAAATCCCTCCCTCCCCTCTGCACCTACTCTCTGATTATGTCTAATACAGGTGTACTGGGCCATGCCCTTCACCTCTGTCTACAAGTGGGCCCCTTGCTGGGAATTCCTTTTGAATCTGAGTGTTGACTGTACTACTTCAGTGTCCACAAGGACTCTCCCAATGTGTGGCGTGGGTCCAAGAGCCCAAGATATACCTACATACGAATGATCAGATCAGGCCATGAAATTTTCTGCAGTAAAGAACAACCAGGGGAGGGGTGGCTGGTTGCCTCTTTCTCATCTTTGGATTTCTTAGAGCTGAGCTTTCCAGTGTGGTAGCCACGAACCAAATGTGTCTATTTATAATTAATTTAGTTCAAACAATAATTAACTCATTCTATTAAAAAATGCAAAAACCACACAAGTGCTTGGTCACACTAGCCATGTTTCAACTGTGTCTGTACCATCTGGAATTTCAGGTTGGTAAGGTTGACGGTGAAAGCTATAAATGGGTCTATAGAAGTGAGGGGTCGAAAGGTGATTTTCTCAGCATCTCTCCCTCATTTGCAATTCTCAACTGTGATCAAGATCTTATTGAAGGACTCTGTATGCACAGAGCACAGGGGAGGTCTGAGAACCTGGAGGGAAGACCAGGGTGATGCTGTGTGAGCCAGCAAGTCGAGTAGGAGAAATGGGTGCGTCAACTTGTATAATAACTTTATGCTCATGGTTGTGTTCATACAGAATGGATCTTGGAGAGCATACATAGCAGTGATGCTGAGGACGATTCACATAGGGAACAACTCTCAGGTAGGATCTAAAGCGAGACAATTCCTAGAACACTTGGGTTCCACCCGGTTCTTTAGAAACTAAGGAAGGTGAATATGAAATCAGGAAGAAGAAGGAAATATGTGTAGAATTCTGATTTGTTCTTTCCAAACTTTAATGACATAATAGAGTTATTGTGTCCATGTCCTTTGACTGTACTGTGCTTCTTTACATGCTTTGCCATTCAGAAATTTTCTTTCTCACAAGACTACTCTTTCATTGCTTTGTCACTGCCAAAAATGAAAGGTTCGTTTCTGTTCGGTACCTGGAGGGTATTTTGCACCAAGGATTTTGGTTTCCTTTTTACATTCACGTATGATGGCCATGTCCTAGTGGGAACAAAACTCTCATAGTCACTTGACACTGGAGAACAAGTTCTTATACTTTGTGTCAGGTGGTGGATGAGAGTTGAACTCTCTCCCTCTACACTTTCAGGACTTGTAGCTTCATCTTACTTTTGTCCTCACTGTTTATTCCTCATGGAAAGCACGCTCCCAGGCGTGGAAGAGTCACAGAACACTTGATTTGGGATCACTGCACGTGCTCAGTCTCCTCATTTCAGCCTCAGCACCTCCCAAGGCTGATGTGCTGACATGCTTCCATTTGAGAGGGGTCCACGTCCAGCTGATCCTAAAGACCCTTCATGGCCGGCAGGAATTCTAGAGGACTGTGTGAAGGGGCTGCTGGGCTTCTTCACACACTGGCTCTCACAGCCCTGCTAACCTGGTCTCCTGGAATTGAAGAGGCCCAGGACAGAGACTCAGGGCAGCAGGACCCAGGGTCACTGCTCTTCTTACAACCCACTGCTCCGTCCAGACAGCCCTGCCCCTGCTCCCCACTCCCCAGTCCTGCCTAACCTCTGATCTTTCCTCAGGCCTGCCTTGGTCTTATCCTTCCCAGTTCTTCCAAGGCTGGGGTAAACCATGGCAGGTGCTGTGTGTTTATGAGGCTTCCTCTGCTGTAGCTTTTTGTTTCAGTATTCCAGAATAAGGGAATTGGAACAAGTTTCTTTTAACTCTAATATTACTTTCATCGGCTCTAAGGGGCTAAGACACTTACGGAGTAGTTTTGAAGTACCTAAGGTTAGCTCAGGCACAGGACCCTAACTTGTTTTGTGAAGTTGTTTGCATGTTCTTCCCTCAACACAGCTGTTGCCCAGATTTGTTTAATATTCCTTTTCCTCAGAAGGAGATGCTGCAGAGATAAATGTTCTAAGCTCTTGACCTCCTAAGTGGAAAAGCCATACTGAGAACCCAGGGGTGGGTCCCAGTATGGATGCTCTGGATCCCTGACCTGCACTTACCACTCAGCCAAGGGATCCTCAGTCATGGAGCAATGGAGTCCCTGCATCCGTATAATTGGCTGGAAATACTAGCATCTCTAAAGGTCCAGACCTTGCCCATCAGGTGGCCTTAGTGGTCACAGAATCCAGGGCAGCTATGGGTGGACTTATCAGTTGACTTTGGCACAGTCATTCATGTGAAATTCACCTCAGGACCTGCATTCTCCTGGTCAGCTCCCAGATTCTGAGAGGTGTGAGACCCCATGTATACAGTACAGGTCATATCTGTCAGTGCTGGTGTCATTGCATAAACAAGGCAAAAAGCAGATAAGAATCAGGGAGCTATTTTATTGTATTGGATAATGTTACCATAAGCCTTAGCATTGGTCAATTCCTGTAGCCCACGCCCAAGGACTCAAAGTGGAACCTGACTGTTAGCCTGTACACTTCTCCTGCACAGCTGGGTTAGAGACAGGCTGTGCTCAGTCTGGGCTCCCTCTTCATAACGAAGTGTCCCACTTATGGAACAGCTCCCTAGAGTATGGACAACCCCTGACTCAGTGGGCATACATACATTGTATGGAAAACAAAGATTGGGAGAAAAATATGACACGATTGAGAGTGGCTGTATCTAAAGGGTAGGATTTCAGTTTTGTCAAATCTTGTGTATTTGAATTTCCTTAAGACAAGTGATTAGTGAATAAATATAGCATATTTTGTCTAGGATTGAATTCAGTCCTTTAATAGAAGTTGTTGTTAATCAATTATAAAATATTATACATTAGAAGACATGATAAATGCAGTAGCTGGCTTTGTGGATGCTGGGGAAAGAGTGATCTGGGAAAAATCAAGAGACAGTGGCAATTTAGCAGAAGCTCAAAAGAGGCAGGGTGGGTCATGGGTCTGTGTCATTGAAACAGAGCATGCATTTTAGTGTTTACCATTTTTTAGATCGACCCTTCCCTTCTGATGAGGCTCCCCTTAGCTAGAAAGCCAAAGCTCTGTTTTCAATTCCTTCCTCTTGTCCTTTGCCTTCCTTCATCCCCCAA
Organism: Mesoplodon bidens; assembly: GCF_964165515.1. NCBI lineage: Eukaryota > Metazoa > Chordata > Mammalia > Artiodactyla > Ziphiidae > Mesoplodon > Mesoplodon bidens. Next base: position 149,775 of record NW_027671364.1, read on the forward strand.
AGAGGATAGCCCAACACCAGCTCAGCCCACACTAACTAACCTCCCACATCCATACACACCACCCCATGTCCTCATCGAGAAGAAAGCCCCTGAGTAATTCCTGAGTCGCAGCACCAGTGTCCTGACAGTTACTCTGTGTCCCTCCAGCTCTCCCTCACTATGTGGCGGATGACCTGAACCGTGATAGGAGAGAAGAAAAGCCTCCGTGGAAAATCAAGGTTAGCTGGATTTTTTCTGGTCTGAGATAGAAATATTGCTTTATTTCTCTTGCAATAGAATTCAGTTATGAATATTTGAGGGTACTCCTTCCAGATACATACAGTTCGCTTGGTTGGGAGAATGTGGAGTGAGAGTCTATTACCAACTCATGGTGCCTGATTCCACAGGACATTAAAATTGACAGCATCCATTACAGCCTGTAGAGCATGGAGCTCTCTCTCCTGAGCGATTTTTCCTCTAGGCAAAGAATTCTGTAATTTCCAACGTAAATGGACTTGGAAGTTCCATCCTCCCAGCAAAGTTCTTGCCTTTCAGCCTGAGTAGGTTTGCTCTGGTAACCCTTGCTGGATTCCCTGGACCACTGTTTCTTATGAGGTTTTCTACTGTCAGCAAATGAACAAAAGGCTTGAGCATCACTGTGATCTTATCCTCATAGTGTTTTCTCTTCTGTAATTGCAGGTGGCCTTCACAGAACGTGTAAACAGTATGTATTCCGGAATCAGTCACTTGGGGAGGAAGAACTTTGAAGATGAGAAAGTGGGACATTCTTGCTGGTTTTAGTGTAGAGGGCAAACTGATTCCAAATTTGTGCTGGGAAAGAGAGTAGGGGCCCTGGTGATAGAAAGTGATTTACAAGTAATGTGACCAATTACTATAGTCCCAGGCAGAAGCTGTATTACGGTTAGGTGGTGTAGGTTTGTGTGCATGAGACTGGGTGTGTCTGTATGTGAAATGAGTGGTATGATTCTGTGTGTCTATGTGAACATTTTGTGTTGTGTTTGCCTTGATTTATGTTCCCCTAAATATCACTGTTACTGGTGCCAACTTTCTAAAAATTATTCTCATCACCACTGCATCATGAATGGGTATGGATATAAAAGTAAATAAACCGTACACTTTCAGGGTGTGCATTGGATTTATACCAATTGAGCCTCATTTAACCTGGAAAACAAATCTTATCACCACCCAGGCAAATGTTTACTGGATTCTTTTTTTTTTTTCTTTTGGCTGTGTTGGGTCTTGGTTGCAGTACGAGGGCTTCTCATTTCGGTTGCTACTGTTGTTCCAGACCACGGGCTCTAGGTGCATGGGCTTCAGTAGTTGTGGCACGTGGGCTCAGCAGTTGTGACTTGCGGGCTCTAGAGCACAGGCTTAGTAGTTGTGGTGCACGGGCTTAGTTGCTCCATGGCTGGATTCTTAGTGAACAAAACTGGGTTTCAGCATCCCTACTACTGGGTCAATTACAACTTCATTTAATAAGAAATCTCATCTCTTAGTACGTGTCATAGCATTCTGAATGGTTATGATACATCTATCTGGACTTCCCTCATTCTAAATGTTTCCTATTAGAGCCTCGGGATGAGTCCTGCCCCTTACCTGAAGCACCTTGTGCTAGGCAGACCTCCTTCTTTTTGCAGGGAGCCCATGCTTGTACCCACATGCCACACCCAGTTCTGGAGGAGCCCGAGAAAGAAGGGGCCTCCAGGAGTAGATGGAGGAAATTCATTCCACCTTTCTCCTTTGAGGCTAATATTCACTATCGGATTCTGTGCTAAGGAAACGAAATGTCCTTCTCCTGTGGAAAGTCTGTCTTCCATCACTTGTGCCGGCCCTGTTTCTGTGTGCTGCGCAAGAAACACTGCATACAGTGAAGACGGAACCAAGAGATCTACCCCAGGGACTGAGCTCAGGGTGGGCACTGGCTCCCTTCCCAGGAGGTTGGAGAGGAGGTTGTGCTTTGCCAGGTGGGGTAGAGAAACCAAGCATTGTGACAAGAGCATCTGCACTCATGTTGCTGTGCAAACTGCCAGGTGAAGTAGGTTCTTGGTATTTTCTGAAGGCTTTTGCAAGCAAATAAGACTGGGAGTAAAGTCAATTAAAACATGGAAAGTTATATATAAAAATTTTTTTCGATAGTGAGTCCTTTGAGAAATACATACTTTAATAGAATATGATTGCCATATATGTGTCAATATTTTCCCCACCAAAGAAAACCCTGAAAATGCTTGATTGTAAAATGTCACTTGTTTACCCAAGAGACTGTGTATGAGTAAAGTTGTTCTAGAAATCCTCAATCCCTAGGTGGTAGTTTGCTGATGGTGCTGAGGGGAACCCTGGTGTGCGATTCAGTGCCTGCTACTCACAGGGAGGCTCTTAAGAACTCAGAGACCCACCCTGTGGACCCCACGTGTGAGGAAAGGATTGGAGCCTCGGGCTGGACTTGAAGAGGGAAATGCTTTAGAGAAGTGGAAGGAGATACAGGAAGGGCACCTGAGCCATGGGGTGTCAGGGGTGGTTGGTTTAGAGATCAAGGAAAAGTGTACATCTGAGCACAGCCTGGGCCACACTTAGGATGCTATTGGCCCTTCTGGTTGAATGGGGAAGGGAAAGGACATCCCCCTCCTGCTGGAGTGAACTCTGGAGAGATGTCTTCTTTAAAGCCTGGGGAGAGGAGCTTCTCTCCCATTATCTCCTGATACCTGTGTACATTCTAGACCCTTCCTGCTTTCTTCTTTCCCTCTGTTGACTCCCTTTCCTTATTTTTCTTCTTTTTTCCCCTTTTTCCACTTTGTATTTATTTTACATATGTATATTTTATTGTTGTAAAAGTACGCATACAATGAAATCCAACGTCTTAACAAGTTTTGAAATGTCCAGTCAGTCCTGTTGACTACATGCACCTTGTTGTACAGCATGTGTCTAGAACTGTTCCATTTTGCAAATAACACATGGTATCAATTGAACAGAGACTTCCCATGTCAACCTCCTGCCAGCTCTTGGAACCACCCTTCTACTCTCTGCTTCTCGGAGTTTTCTTTCAGTTTTTGACCTTCTGTGACTGGCTTCTGTCACTCTTACAAATGTCCTCCAAGTTCTTTCGTGTTGCTGCAAATGGCAGGATTTCCTTCTTTTTCAAAGACTGAATGACATTCCATTCTATGTATACACCACATTTTCTTTATTAATTCATCTTCCCATGGACACTAGGCAGTTTTCCTATGTTGTGTATTGTGTATAATGCTGCAATGGACATGAGATTGTAGATATCTCTTGGACATTCTTGTTTTATCTCCTTTGTATATAAACCTAAATGAGTGATTGCTGGATCTTATGATACGTCTCTTAATAATTTTGGGGGGACCTCCATTCTGTTTTCCATAATGGCTACACTATTTTCCATTACTACAGGGTACAAAACAGGGTACAGAAGTTCCACTTCTTCACATCGTTGCCAGCATCCATTAATTTTCTTTCTTTTCTCTCTTTTTTTTTTTTTTTGCAGTACACGGGCCTCTCATTGTTGTGGGCTCTCCCGTTGCAGAGCACAGGCTCCAAACACAGAGGCTCAGCAGCCATGGCTCATGGGCCCAGCCGCTCAGTGGCATGTGGGATCCTCCCAGACTGGGGCACGAACACATGTCCCCTGCATCAGCAGGCGGACTCTCAACCACTGTGCCACCAGGGAAGCCCTAATTGTCTTTTTATAATACACATCCTAACAGGTGTGAGTGATATCTCCTTGTGGCTTGATTTCCATTTCCCTGATGCTTAGCGATGTTGTGCAAATATTCATATGTAGATTGACCACTTGTATGTCTTTATGGAGGAATGTCTAGTGAAGCTTTTTACCCATTTTTAAACTCAGTTATTTGCCTGCTGTTTTTCTGAAATTCACTTCTGGTAGTTTCTTATATATTCTGGATATTGGTCCCTTATTCAGATACAAGGTTTACACCTATTTCCTCTCATCCTATAGGTTGCCTTTTCATGCTGTTGATTGTTGAACAGACCATCCTTTCTTCACTTGGTAGTCTTAGAACCTTGGCCAAGATCAGTTGGCCATATATATGTGCGTTTACTTGAGGTCTCTCTATTATATTTCATTGGTCTATCTCACTGTCTTGATGCCACTAGCAGACTGTGTTGACTACTGTGGCATTGTTATGTGTTTTGAGTTCAGGAAGTGTTAATCTCCTTCATTGCTCTTTGCTCTCAAGATTGTTTTGTCTACTTGTGGGGGTTCCATATGTATTTTAGGATTCTGTCCACTTCTATAATAATGACATGGAATTTTGTGGGTTGTTGCGATATATGTGTACATCACTTTATGTAGTATAGAAATGCCAACAGTATTTAATAATCCAGTCTATGAACATCGTATGTCATTCCCTTTACTTGTCTCTTCTTTAATTTCTTTTCGCAATGTCCAGTAGTTTTCAGTATACAAATTTTTCACCTCCTACGGGGCCTTTTCCACTGCCTTCCTCAGGTCTTCTAGATTCAGGGGGGTGACGGATGGAGTCACGGAGAGAGTGAAATCCCTCCCTCCCCTCTGCACCTACTCTCTGATTATGTCTAATACAGGTGTACTTGGCCATGCCCTTCACCGCTGTCTACAAGTCTGCCCCTTGCTGGGAATACCTCTTGGATCTGAGTGTTGACTGTACTATTTCAGTGTCCACAAGGACTCTCCCAATGCGTGGCGTGGGTCCAAGAGCCCAAGATATACCTACATATGAATGATCAGATCAGGCCATGAAATTTTCTGCAGTAAAGAACAACTAGGGGAAGGGTGGCTGGTTGCCTCTTTCTCATCTTTGGATTTCTTACAGCTGAGCTTTCCAGTCTCGTAGTCACGAACCAAATGTGTCTATTTATAATTAATTTAGTTCAAACAATAATTAACTCATTCTATTAAAAAATGCACAAAACACACAATTGCTTGGTCATACTATCCATGTTTCAAGTGTGTCTGTAACATCTGGAATTTCAGGTTGGTAAGGTTGACGGTGAAAGCTATAAATGGGTCTATAGAAGTGAGGGGTCGAAAGGTGATTTTCTCAGCATCTCTCCCTCATTTGCAATTTTCAACTGTGATCAAGATCTTATTGAAGGACTCTGTCTGCACAGAGCACAGGGGAGGTCTGAGAACCTGGAGGGAAGACCAGGGTGATGCTGTGTGAGCCAGCAAGTCGAGTAGGAGAAATGGGTGCGTCAACTTGTATAATAACTTTATGCTCATGGTTGTGTTTGTACAGAATGGATCGTGGAGAGCATACATAGCAGTGATGCTGATGACGATTCACGTAGGGAACAACTCTCAGGTAGGATCTAAAGGGAGACAATTCCTAGAACACTTGGGTTCCACCCGGTTCTTTAGAAACTAAGGGAGGTGAATATGAAATCAGGAAGAAGAAGGAAATATGTGTAGAATTCTGATTTGTTCTTTCCAAATTAATGATATAGTTGAGTTATTGTGTCCATGTCCTTTGACTGTACTGTGCTTATAGTCATCTTTTCTTGCTTTGCCATTCAGAAATTTTCTTTCTCACAAGACTACTCTTTCATTGCTTTTTCACTGCCAAAGATGAATGGTTCGTTTCTGTTTGGTACCTGGAGGGTATTTTGCACCAGGGATTTTGGTTTCCTTTTTACATTCACGTATGATGGCCATATCCTAGTGGGAACAAAAGTCTCATAGTCAGTTGACACTGGAGAACAAGTCCTTATAGTTAGTGTCAGGTGGTGGATGAGAGTTGAACTCTCTCCCTCTACACTTTCAGGACTTGTAGCTTCATCTTACTTTTGTCCTCACTGTTTATTCCTCATGGAAAATGCGCTCCCTGAGGTGGATGAGTCACAGAACACATGCTTTGGGATCACTGCATGTGCTCCGTCTCCTCATTTCAGCCTCAGCACCTCCCAAGGCTGCTGTGCTGACATGCTTCCGTTTGAGAGGGCTCCACGTGCAGCTGCCCCTAAAGACCCTTCATGCCTGGCAGGAATTCTTAGAGGACTGTGTGAAGGGGCTGCTGGGCTTCTTCACACACTGGCTCTCACAGCCCTGCTAACCTGGTCTCCTGGAATTGAAGAGGCCCAGGACAGAGACTCAGGGCAGCAGGACCCAGGGTCACTGCTCTTCTTACAACCCACTGCTCCATCCGGCCAGCCCTGCCCCTGCTCCCCACACTCCAGTCCTGCCTACCCTCTGACTTTCCCTCAGGCCTGCCTTGGTCTTATCCTTCCCAGTTCTTCCAAGGCTGGGGTAAACCCTGTCAGGTGCTGTGTTTTTATAAGGCTTCCTCTGATGTAGAATTTTGTTTCAGTATTCCAGACTAAGGGAATTGGAACAAGTTACTTTTAACTCTAATATTGCTTTCATCCTCTCTAAGGGCCTAAGAGACTTACGGACTTGTTTTGAAGTACCTAAGGTTAGCTCAGGCACAGGACACTTACTGGTTTCGTGAAGTTGGTTGCATATCTAGGCCATTTTGGAGAATGCTGCAATGAACCTAAGTTCATCTCATTGTGATATTGATTTAATTTCCTTTGGATATATACCCAGAACTGTGATTGCTGAATCATATGATATTTCTGTTTATAATTTTATAAGGAACCCCCATACTCTTTTTCATAATAGCTGATCCATTTTACATTCCCACCAGCAGTGTACAATGTTTCCAATTTCCGACATCTTGGCCTTGACCTGCGGGGTCTAGAGCACAGGCTTAGTAGTTGTTGTGCACGGGCTTAGTTGCTCCATGGGTGGATTCTTAGTGAACAAAACTGGGTTTCAGTATGCCTACTACTGGGCCAATTACAACTTCATTTAATAAGAAATCTCATCTCTTAGTACGTCTCATAGCATTCTGAATGGTTATGATACATCTCTCTGCCACTTCACTCATTCTAACTATTTCCTATTAGAGCCTCGGGATGAGTCCTCCCCTCTTACCTGAAGCAACTAGTGCTAGGCAGGCCTCCTTCATTTTTCAGGGAGCCCATGCTTGTACCCACATGCCACACCCAGTTCTGGAGGATTCCGAGAAAGAAGGAGCCTCCAGGAGTAGAAGGAGGAAATTCACTCCACCTTTCTCCTTTGAGGCTAATATTCACTATCGGATTCTGTGCTAAGGAAACGAAATGTCCTTCTCCTGTGGAAAGTTTGTTTTCCATCAGTTGTGCTGGCCCTGTTTCTGTGTGCTGTGCAAGAAACACTGCATACAGGGAAGACAGAACCAAGAGATCTACCCCAGGGATTGAGCTCAGGGTGGGCACTGGCTCCCTTCCCAGCAGAGCGGACAGGAGGTTGTGCTATACAAGCTGGGACCGAGAGACCAAGCAGTGTGACAAGAGCATCTCCACTCATGTTGCTGTGCAAACTGCTAGGTGAAGTAGGTTCTTGGTATTTTCTGAAGGCTTTTGCAAGCAAACAAGTCTGGGAGTAAAGTCAATTAAAACAAGGAAAGTTATACTTAAAATTTTTTTTTCGATAGGAGTCCTTTGAGAAATACATACTTTAATAGAATATGATTGCCTTATATGTGTCAATATCTTCCGCACCAAAGAAAAAACAGAAAATGCTTGATTGTAAAATGTCACTTGTTTACCCAAGAGACTGTGTATGAGTAAAGTTGTTCTAGAAATCCTCAATCCCTAGGTCATAGATTCCTGATGGTGCTGAGTGAAACCCTGGTGTGTGATTCAGTGCCTGCTACTCACAGGGAGGCTCTTAAGAACTTAGAGACGCGCCCAGTGGACCCCACATGTGAGGACAGGATTAGAGCCTCGGGCTGGACTTGAAGAGGGAAATGCTTTAGAGAAGTGGAAGGAGATACAGGAAGGGCACCTGAGCCATGGGGAGTCAGGGGTGTTTGGTTTAGAGATCAAGGAAAAGTGTACACCTGAGCACAGCCTGGGCCACACTTAGGATGCTATTGGCGCTTCTGGTTGAATGGGGAAGAGAAAGGACATCCCCCTCTTGCTGGAGTGAACTCTGGAGAGATGTCTTCTTTAAAGCCTGGGGAGAGGAGCTTCTCTCCCATTATCTCCTGATACCTGTGTACATTCGAGACCCTTCCTGCTTTCTTCTTTCCCTCTGTTGACTCCCTTTCCTTATTTTTCTTCTTTTTTCCCCTTTTTCCACTTTGTATTTATTTTACATATGTATATTTTATTGTTGTAAAAGTACACATACAGTGAAATCCAACGTCTTAACAAGTTTTGAAATGTCCAGGCAGTCCTGTTGACTACATGCACCTTGTTGTACAGCATGTGTCTAGAACTTTTCCATTTTGCAAATAACACAAGCTAACCATTGAACACAGACTTCCCATATCAACCTCTTGCCAGCTCTTGAAACCACCCTTCTACTCTCTGCTTCTCGGAGTTTTCTTTCAGTTTTTGACCTTCTGTGACTGGCTTATGTCACTCTTACAAATGTCCTCCAAGTTCTTTCGTGTTGCTGCAAAAGGCAGGATTTCCTTCTTTTTCAAAGACTGAATGACATTCCACTGTATGTATACACCACATTTTCTTTATTAATTCATCTTCCCATGGACACTAGGCAGTTTTCCTATGTTTTGTATTCTGTATATTGCTGCCATAGGCATGAAATTGTAGATATCTCTTGGACATTCTTGTTTCATCTCCTTTGTATATAAACCTAAATGAGTGATTCCTGGATTTTATAATAGTCCTCTTAATAATTTTGGGGGGACCAACATTGTGTTTTCCATAGTGGCTATACCATTTTACATTACTAAAGTGTACAAAACAGGGTACAGAAGTTTCACTTCTTCACATCTTTGCGAACATCCATGAATTTTATTTCTTTTTTTTTTTTTGCAGTACATAGGCCTCTCATGGTTGTGGGCTCTACCGTTGTGGATCACAGGATCCAAATGCACAAGCTCAGCGGCCATGGCTCATGGGCCCAGCCGCTCAGCGGCCTGTGGGATCCTCCCAGACTGGGGCACAAACACGTATCCCCTGCCTCGGCAGGCAGAGTCTCAACCACTGTGCCACCACGGAAGCCCTAATAGTCTTTTTATACAGCACATCCTAACAGTTGTGAGTGATATCTCCTTGTGGCTTGACTTCCATTACCCTGATGCTTAGCAATGTTGAGCAAATTTTCATATGTAGATTGACCACTTGTATGTCTTTATGGAGAAATGTCTAGTGAAGCTTTTTACCCATTTTGAAACTCAGTTATTTGCCCGCTGTTTTTCTATAATTGACTTCTTGTAGTTTCTTATATATTCCGGATATTGGACCCTTAGTCAGATTCAAGGTTTACACATATTTCCTCTCATCCTATAGGTTGCCTTTTCATTCTGTTGATTGTTGAACAGACCATCCTTTCTTCACTTGGTAATCTTAGAACCTTGGCAAAGATCAGTTGGCCATATATATGTGCGTTTATTTGAGGTCTCTCTATTATATTTCGTTGGTCTATCTCACTGTCTTGATGCCAGTAGCAGACTGTTTTGACTACTGTGGCATTGTTATGTGTTTTGAGTTCAGGAAGTGTTAATCTCAAGATTGCTTCATCTACTTGTGGCGGTTCCATATGTATTTTAGGATTCTGTCCACTTCTATAATAATGTCATGGAATTATACGGGTTGTTGCGATATATGTGTACATCCCTTTATGTAGTATAGAAATGCCAACAGTATTTAATAATCCAGTCTATGAATATGGTATGTCATTCCAATACTTGTCTCTTCTTTAAATTCTTTCCACAATGTCCTGTACTTTTCAGTATACAAATTTTTCACCTCCGATGGGGCCTTTTCCACGGCCTTCCTCAGGTCTTCTAGAGTCAGGGATGTGAAGGTTGGACTCATGAAGAGAGTGAAATCCCTCCCTCCCCTCTGCACCTACTCTCTGATTATGTCTAATACAGGTGTACTTGGCCATGCCCTTCACCTCTGTCTACAAGTGGGCCCCTTGCTGGGAATTTCTCTTGCATCTCAGTGTTGACTATACTATTTCAGTGTCCACAAGGACTCTCCCAATGTCTGGCATGGGTTCAAGAGCCAAAGGTATACCTACATACGAATGATCAGATCAGGCCATCAAATTTTCTGCAGTAAAGAACAACCAGGGGAGGGTTGGCTGATTGCCTCTTTCTCATCTTTGGATTTCTTAGAGCCGAGCTTTCCAGTGTGGCAGCCACTAACCAAATGTGTCTATTTATAATTAATTTAGTTCAAACAATTAACTCATTCTATTAAAAAATGCAAAAAACACACAATTGCTCGGTCACACTAGCCATGTTTCAAGTGTGTCTGTAACATCTGGAATTTCAGGTTGGTAAGGTTGACGGTGAAAGCTATAAATGGGTCTACAGAAGTGAGGGGTCGAAAGGTGATTTTCTCAGCATCTCTCCCTCATTTGCAATTTTCAACTGTGATCAATATCTTATTGAAGGACTCTGTCTGCACAGAGCACAGGGGAGGTCTGAGAACCTGGAGGGAAGACCTGGGTGATGTTGTGTGAGCCAGCAAGTCGAGTAGGAGAAATCGGTGGGTCAACTTGTATAATAACCTTATGCTCATGGTTGTGTTTGTACAGAATGCATGGTGGAGAGCATACATAACAGTGATGCTGATGACGATTCACGTAGCGAACAACTCTCAGGTAGGATCTAAAGGGAGACAATTCCTAGAACACTTGGGTTCCACCCGGTTCTTTAGAAACTAAGGAAGGTGAATATGAAATCAGGACGAAGAAGGAAATATGTGTAGAATTCTGATTTGTTCTTTCCAAATTTTAATGATACAATAGAGTTATTGTGTCCATGTCCTTTGACTGTACTGTGCTTATAGTCATCTTTTCTTGCTTTGCCATTTCGAAATTTTCTCTCTCACAAGACTACTGTTTCATTGCTTTTTCACTGCCAAAGATGAATAGTTCATTTCTATTTGGTACCTGGAGGGTATTTTGCACCAGGGATTTTGGTTTCCTTTTTACATTCACGTATGATGGCCATATCCTAGTGGGAACAAAGCTCTCATAGTCACTTGACATTGGAGAACAAGTTCTTATAGTGAGTGTCAGGTGGTGGATGAGACTTGAAGTATCTCCCTCTACACTTTCAGGACTTGTAGCTTCACCTTACTTTTGTCCTCATTGTTTATTCCTCAAGGAAACTGCACTCCCAGAGGTGGATGAGTCACAGAACACATGCTTTGGGATCACAGCATGTGCTCAGTCTCCTCATTTCAGCCTCAGCACCTCCCAAGCCTGATGTGCTGACATGCTTCCATTTGAGAGGGGTCCATGTCCAGCTGCCCCTACAGACGCTTCATGGCCAGCAGGAATTCTAGAGGACTGTGTGAAGGGGCTGCTGGGCTCGCTTCACACACTGGCTCTCATAGCCCTGCTAACCTGGTCTCCTGTAATTCACCAGGCACAGGACAGAGACTCAGGGCAGCAGGAGCCAGGATCACTGCACTTATTACAACGCACGGCTCTATCCGGACAGCCCTGTTCCTGCTCCCCACACTCCAGTCCTGCCTACCCTCTGACCTTTCCTCAGGCCTGCCTTGGTCTTATCCTTCCCAGTTCTTCCAAGGCTGGGGTAAACCCTGGCAGGTGCTGTGAGTTTATGAGGCTTACCCTGCTGTAGAACTTTTGTTTCAGTATTCCAGACTAAGGGAATTGGTACAAGTTAGTTTTAACTCTAATATTGCTCTCATCCTCTCTAAGGGGCTAAGAGACTTACGGAGTTGTTTTGAAGTACCTAAGGTTAGCTCAGGCACAGGACACTTACTTCTTTTGTGAAGTTGGTTGCATATCTAGGCTATTTTGGAGAATGCTGCAATGAACCTAAGTTCATCTCATTGTGATACTGATTTAATTTCCTTTGGCTATATACCCAGAACTGTGATTGCTGAATCATATGATATTTCTCTTTATAATTTTATAAGGAACCTCCATACTCTTTATCATAATAGCGGCACCATTTTGCATTCCCACCAGCAGTGTACAAATTTTCCAATTCCCCACATCTTGGCCTTAAACTGTTAATTATTTTCTTTATAATACACAGCCTAACAGGTATGAGGTGTTGATTTGCAGTGCCCTGATGATTAGTGAGGTTGAGAACCTTTTCCTATATTTGTTAGCCATTTGTATGTCTTTTTTAGGAAATGTCTTATTTAAGTCTTTGCACATTTCTGAACCCAGTTATTTGCCCTTTTTAATTTTTTAACTTAGTTTGCATTTGAGTTGTAGTGTTTTTCTTACATGTTTTGGACATTAACTCCTTTTCTGATATATGTTTGTAATCTTTCTGTAAGTTATATTTTCATCCTATTGACTGTTGAAAACGCTATAGTTTCCCTATTTGTTGTCTTAGAAGCTTGGTGAATTTCATTTGGCCATGTATCTATGAGTTTTCCTGGGGGGTTATTTATTCTGCTCTTTAGGCCTATGTATCTGTTTCTATGTCAGTACCATACAGTTTTGATTCCTGTGGCTTTGTAATGTGTTTTGAAGTCAGGAAGTGAGAAGCCTCCATCTATGTTCTTTGTTCTCAGGATTGTTTTGTCTGTTTGGAGTCCTTTGTAGTTCCATATGTATTTTATGATTTTTTTTTCTTTTACTTTGAAAATGACATTGGGATTTTGATATGTATTACAATGAATTACTACTTACCTTCGGGGAGTGTAGAAATGTCAACAATAATAAGTCTCCTGTCTATGAATATGATATGTCATTTCAATGATTTGTTCCTTGTTTAATTCTTTCAGCAGTGGTTTGTAGTTTTCAGTGTACAGGCCATTTACCTTCTAAGGGCATTTTGTCCCTTCCTTCCCTGGAGTTTTCAGAGGCAGTGGTGAGAAGGATGGCCTCATGAAGTGAGTGAATGTCCCTCCCTCCCTTCTGCACCTGCTCGCCGATTATGTCTAGCACAGGTGCACTGGGCCATGCTCATTACCTCTCCCCTCAAGTGGAACACCTGTCGGGAATTCCTCTAGGATCTGGGTGTTGACATTACTGTTTCAGTGTCCCCAACGTCTCATGAGTGCCTGGCAAGTGTGCATGAGCCTAGGAAACACCTACAAATGAATCATCAAATCTGGCCAGCAAACTGCCCTGCAGAAGGTGTTGGGCCGCACCTCTCACGCCTGCAAGCCCTGTACTTGCTCAGCCTCAGGGCTAAGGAAATGGCCCGATTTCAGGGACAGAGACATTCATGGTTTAATAGATGGGAGATCTTTCACATCGGAAGCAAAGTGGTCCTGGAGAGACATCCCACTGTAGATAGCCGATGGCAGGCAGAACGCAGCAGCAGCAGTAGCAGCATGCTTCTCTCTGGGCGGAATAGGCAGGCTACCAGTTAAAGGGGGAGTTGACAGCAGATGGGCTCATCGGTTACCAGGGAAACCAGCAGAGGGACGCATCCCTCTTACCCCTTGGGCTAAGTACTTCACGGGGCAGAGGTTTTTCCTTTGGTAAACCATCAGCAAACAGCCATCTTGAATGGGTAGACCGTACAGAGGGGAATAACCAGGCGAGCGGTGGTAACATCCTCCATATACTTTATATATATATATACACATATATATGGAGAGAGAGAGAGAGAGAGGGTTGTTTATTACACTGTGGTAGCCACTAGCTAGATGTGCCTGTTATAATTTATTTAATTCAATCAATGATTAACTAAGTGTATTAAAATAAAAGAAAATAAAATATCCCATTACTCAGTCACATTAGTCACATTTTAAATGTATCCATAAGACTTGTAAATTCATGTTCGTGTTTCTACAGAATTGACTTTGAATAGCATTTGTGGCCGTGATAAAGAAAAGGATACAGGTAGGAACAACACTTAGGTAGGATCTAATGGCAGAAGGTTCCTGGAACTTTAGGGTTATATCTCCTGCTTTGCAGACTGAGGAAGGTGGATATGAAATCAGAAAGAAGAATGAAATATGTGTAGAGTTCTGACTTGTTTTTTTCACATTTTAATGATACAATAGAGAGAAATTGTGTCCTTAGACGTGACTGTGCTCTATAATCACCTTTTCTTGATTTGCTCATCTAAACTGATCTTTTGCACATGAGCTGCTCTTTCTTGTGCTTGTCACTGCCTAATATGGAAGTTTGTGCTCTGGTTAGCACATCTAGGGTATGGTGCACAGTAGAGTTTTTTCTTTTGCATATTGATCTATGATGGACAGAACCTGTGGGTCAAAACTCTCCTGGGCCATTGAAACTTGAGACCAAGTTCTTCTAGAAAGGGTGAGGTGGTGGATGAGAAGTGAACTGTCTCCCTCTGCACTTTCAGGACTTGTGGCTTCACCTCATATTTTGTGCTCACTGTTAGTTCCTCTTGTAAAGGACAGTCCCAGAGATGGATGAGTCACAGAACACGTGCTCTGGGATCACTGCATGAGCTCCTTGAGCTCATCTCCGCCTCTCCATTTCTCCAAGGCTGATGTGCTCACATGCTTCCATTTGAGAGGGGTCCACGTCCAGCTGCCCCTAAAGACCCTTCATGGCCAGCAGGAATTCTAGGGGGCTGTGTGAAGGGGCTGCTGGGCTTTTTGACACACTTGCTTTCACAGCCCTGCGGACCTGGTCTCCTGGGATTTACCAGGCCCAGGAAACAGACTCAGGGCAGCAGGACCCAGGGTCACTGCTCTTCTTACAACCCACTGCTCCTTCCAGACAGCCCTGCCCTTGCTCCCCACACCCCAGTCCTGCCTACGCACTGACCTTTCCTCAGGCCTGCCTTGGTCTTATCCTTCCCAGGTCTTCCAAGGCTGTGGTAAACCCTGGCAGGTGCTGTGTGTTTATGAGGCTTCCTCTGCTGTAGAATTTTTTTTCAGTATTCCAGATTCAGGGAATTCGGACAAGTTACTTTTAACTCTAATATTGCTTGCATCCGCTCTAAGGGGCTAAGAGACTTATGGAGTTGTTTTGAAGTAGCTAAGGTTAGCTCAGGCACAAGACCCTTACTTGTTCTCTGAAGTTGGTTGCATGTTCTTCCCTCAACACAGCTGTTGCCCAGATTTGGTTAATATTCCTTTTCCTCAGAAGGAGATGGTGCAGAGATAAATGTTCTAAGCTCTTGACCTCCTATGTGGAAAAGCCAACCTGAGAACCCAGGGGTGGGTCCCAATACGGATGCTCTGGATCCCTGACCTGCACTTACCACTCAGCCAAGGGATCCTCAGTCATGGAGCAAGGGAGTCCCTGCATCCGTATCCTTGGCTGGAAGTCCTAGCATCTCCAAAGGTCCAGACCTTGCCCACCAGGTGGCCTTAATGATCACAGAATCCTGGGCAGCTATGGGTGGACTTATCAGTTGACTTTGGCACAGTCATTAATGTGAAATTCACCTCAAGACCTGCATTCTCCTGGTCAGCTACAGATTCTGAGAGGTATGAGACCCCATGTATACAGTAGAGGTCATATCTGTCAGTGCTGGTGTCATTGCTTAAACAAGGCCAAAAGCAGATAAGAATCAGGGAGCTATTTTATTGTATTGGATAACATTACCATAAGCCTTAGAATTGGTCAATTCCTGTAGCCCACACCCAAGGACTCAAAGTGGAACCTGACTGTTAGCCTGTACACTTCTCCTGCACAGCTGGGTTAGAGACAGGCTGTGCTCAGTCCGGGCTCCCTCTTCATAACGAAGTGTCCCACTTATGGAACAGCTCCCTAGAATATTGACAGCCCCTGACTCAGGGGGCATACATACATTGTATAGAAAACAAAGACTGGGAAAAAAATATGATACGATTGATAGTGGCTGTATCTAAATGGTAGGATTTCAGTTTTGTCAAATCTTGTGTATTTGATTTTCTTTAAGACAAGTGATTAGTGAATAAATATAGCATATTTTGTCTAGGATTGAATTCAGTCCTTTAATGGAGGTTGCTGTTAATCAAGTATAAAATATCATACAACAGAAGACATGATAAATGCAGTAGCTGGAATTGTGGATGCTGGGGAAAGACTGATCTGGGAAAAATCAAGAGACATTGGCAATTTAGCAGAAGCTCAAAGCATGGGTCATGGGTCTGTGTCATTGAAACAGAGCATGCCTTTTAGTGTTTTCCATTTTTTATATCGACTCTTCCCTTCTGATTAGGCTCCCCTTTGCTAGAAAGCCAAAGCTCTATTTTAAGTTCCTTCCTCTTGTCCTTTGCCTTCCTTCATCCCCCAGAGAGGATGGCCCAACACCAGCTCAGCCCACACTTACTAACCTCCCACATCCATACACACCACCCCATGTCCTCATCGAGAAGAAAGCCCCTGAGTAATTGCTGAGCAGCATCACCAGTGTCCTGACAGTTACTCTGTGTCCCTCCAGCTCTCCCTGAGGATGTGGCGGTTGACCTGCCCCGTGATAGGAGAGAAGAAAAGCCTCGGTGGATCATCAAGGTAAGCTGGTTTTTTTCTGGTCTGAGATAGAAATATTGCTTTATTTCTCTTTCAATAGATTTAAGTTATGAATATTTGAGGGTATTCCTTCCAGATACATTCAATTCCCTTGGTTGGGAGAATGTGGAGTGAGAGTCTATGACCAACTCATGGTGCCTGATTCCAAAGGACATTAAAATTGACAGCATCCATTACATCCTGTAGAGTACGGAGCTCTCTCTCCTGCAGCGATTTTTCCTCTAGGAAAAGAATTCTGTAATTTGCAACCTAAATGGACTTGGAAGTTCCATCCTCCCAGCAAAGTTCTTGCCTTTCAGCCTGAGTAGGTTTGCTCTGATAACCCTTGCTGGGTTCCCTGGGCCACTGTTTCTTATGAGGTTTTCTACTGTCAGCAAATGAACAAAAGACCTGAGCATCACTGTGATCTTATCCTCATAGTGTTTTCTCTTCTGTAATTGCAGGTGGCCTTCACAGAACATGAAAACGGTATGTATTCTGGAATCAGTCACTTGGGGAGGAAGATCTTTGAAGATGAGAAAGTGGGACATTCTTGCTGGTTTTAGTGTAGAGGGCAAACTGATTCCAAATTTGTGCTGGGAATGAGAGTAGGGGTCCTGGTGATAGAAAGTGATTTACAAGTAATGTGACCAATTACTATAGTCCCAGGAAGAAGCTGTATTACGGTTAGGTGGTGTATGTTTGTATGCATGAGACTGGGTGTGTCTGTATGTGAAATGAGTGGTATGATTCTGTGTGTGTATGTGAACTTTTTGTGTTGTGTTTCCCTTGATTTATGTTCCCCTAAACATCACTGCTACTGGTGCCAACTTTCTAGAAAATATTCCCATCACCACTGCATCATGAATGGGTATGGATATAAAAGTAAATATACTGTACACTTTCAGTGTGTGCATTGATTTTATACCAACTGAGCCTCATTTAACCTGGAAAACAAATACTATCAACACCCAGGCAAATTTTTACTGGATTCTTTTTGTTTTTCTTTTTTTTTGGCTGTGTTGGCTCTTCGTTGCAGTGTGCAGTCTTCTCATTTTGGTGGCTTCTCTTGCTCCAGACCACGGGCTCTAGGTGCATGGGCTTCAATAGTTGTGGAACGTGCACTCAGTAGTTGTGACTTTCAGGCTCTAGGGCACAGGCTTAGTACATTTGTTGCACGGACATAGTTGCTCCATAGCTGGATTCTTAATGAACAAAACTTCGTTTCAGCATCCCTACTACTGGGTTAATTACAACGTCATTTAATAAGAAATCTCATCTCTTAGTTGGTCTCATAGTATTCTGAATGGTTATGATACATCTCTCTGCCACTTCCCTCACTCTAACTGTTTCCTATTAGAGCCTCGGGATGAGTCCTCCGCCCTTACCCGAAGCACCTAGTGATAGGCAGGCCTCCTTCCTTTTGCAGGGAGCCCATGCTTGTACCCACATGCCACACCCAGGTCTGGAGAAGTCCGAGAAAGAGGGAGCATCCAAGAGTAGATGGAGGAAATTTACTACAACTTTCTCCTTTGAGGCTAATATTCACTATCAGATTCTGTGCTTAGGAAACGAAATGTCCTTCTCCTGGGGAAAGTTTGTCTTCCATCACTTGTGCCAGCCCTGTTTCTGTGTGCTGGGCAAGAAACACTGCATACAGTGAAGACGGAACCAAGAGATCTACCCCAGGGATTGAGCTCAGGGTGGGCACTGGCTCCCTCTCCAGGAGGGCGGACAGGAGGTTGTGCTTTGCATGGTGGGACAGAGAAACCCAGCAGTGTGACAAGAGCATCTCCACTCATATTGCTGGTCAAACTGCCAGATGAAGTATGTTCTTGGTATTTTCTGAAGGCTTTTGCAAGCAAACAAGTCTGGGAGTAAAGTCAATTAAAACATGGAAAGTTATACGTAAAAATTCTTTTTCGATAGTGATTCCTTTTAGAAATACATACTTTAATAGAATATGATTGCCTTTTATGTGTCAATATTTTCCCCACCAAAGAAAAAATTGAAAATGCTTGATTGTAAAATGTCACTTGTTTACCCAAGAGACTGTATGAGTAAAGTTGTTCTAGAAATCCTCAATCCCTAAGTCGTAGTTCGCTGATAGTGCTGAGGGGAACCCTGGTGTGTGATTCAGTGCCTGCTACTCACAGGGAGGCTCTTAAGAACTCAGAGACCCGCCCAGTGGACCCCACATGTGAGGACAGGATTGGCGCCTCTGGCTGCACTTCAAGAGGGAAATGCTTTAGAGAAGTGGAAGGAGATACAGGAAGGGCACCTGAGCCATGGGGAGTCAGGGGTGGTTGGTTTAGAGATCAAGGAAAAGTGTACACCTGAGCACAGCCTGAGCCACACTTAGGATGCTATTGGCGCTTCTGGTTGAATGGGGAAGAGGAAGGACATCCCCCTCTTGCTGGAGTGAACTCTGGAGAGATATCTTCTTTAAAGCCTGGGGAGAGGAGCTTCTCTCCCATTATCTCCTGATACCTGTGTATATTCGAGACCCTTCCTGCTTTCTTCTTTCCCTCTGTTGACTCCCTTTCCTTATTTTTCTTCTTTTTCCCCCTTTTTCCACTTTGTATTTATTTTACATATGTGTATTTTATTGTTGTAAAAGTACACATAAGATGAAATCCAACTTCTTAACAAGTTTTGAAATGTCCAGGCAGTCCTGTTGACTACATGCACCTTGTTCTACAGCATGTGTCTAGAACTTTTCCATTTTGAAATAACACATTCTAACCATTGAACAGAGACTTCCCATGTCAACCTCCTGCCAGCTCTTGGAACCCCCCTTCTACTCTCTGTTTCACGGAGTTTTCTTTCAGTTTTTGACCTTCTGTGACTGGCTTATGTCACTCTTACAAATGTCCTCCAAGATCTTTCGTGTTGCTGCAAATGGCAGGATTTCCTTCTTTTCAAAGACTGAATGACATTCCACTGTATGTATACACCACATTTTCTTTATTAATTCATCTTCCCCTGGACACTAGGCAGTTTTCCTATGTTGTGTATTGTGTATAATGCTGCAATGGACATGAGATTGTAGATATCTCTTGGACATTCTTGTTTTATCTCCTTTGTATATAAACCTAAATGAGTGATTGCTGGATTTTATGAGAGTTCTCTTAATAATTTTTAGGGGACCTCCATTCTGTTTTCCATAATGGCTACACCATTTTACATTACGACAGGGTACAAAGCAGGGTACAGAAGTTCCACTTCTTCACATCTTGGCCAGCATCCATTAATTTTCTTTTTTTCTTTTTTTTTTTTTTTTTTTGCAGTACTTGGGCCTCTCTTTGTTGTGGGCTCTCCCGTTGCGGAGCACAGGCTCCAAACGCACATGCTCAACAGCCATGGCTCATGGGCCCAGTTGCTAAGCGGCATGTGGGATCCTCCCAGACCTGGGCACGAACATGAGTCCCCTGCATCTGCAGGCGGAATCTCAACCACTGTGCCACCAGGGAAGCCCTAATTGTCTTTTTATAATACACATCCTAACAGGTGTGAGTGATATCTCCTTGTGGCTTGATTTCCATTTCCCTGATGCTTAGCGATGTTGAGCAAATTTTCATATATAGATTGACCACTTGTATGTCTTTATGGAGAAATGTCTAGTGAAGATTTTTACCCATTTTTAAACTCAGTTATTTGCCTGCTGTTTTTCTGAAATTCACTTGTAGTAGTTTCTTATATATTCTGGATATTGGTCCCTTATTCAGAACAAGGTTTACACATATTTGCTCCCATCCTATAGGTTGCCTTTTCATTCTGTTTATTGTTGAAGAGACTATCTTTCTTCACTTGGTAATCTTAGAACCTTGGCACAAATCAGTTGGCCATATATATGTGCGTTTATTTGGGGTCTCTCTATTATATTTCATTGGTCTATCTCACTGTCTTGATGCCAGTAGCAGACTGTTTTCACTACTGTGGCATTGTTATGAGTTTTGAGGTCAGGAAGTGTTAATCTCCATCATTGCTCTTTGCTCTCAAGATTGTTTTATCTACTGGGGTGTGGTTCCGTATGTATTTTAGAATTGTGTCCACCTCTATAATAATGACATGGAATTTTATGGGTTGTTGCGATATATGTGTACATCACTTTATGTAGTATAGAAATGCCAACAGTATTTAATACTCCAATCTATGAACATGGTATATCATTCCAATTCCTTGTCTCTTCTTTAATTTCTTTCCCAATATCCTGTAGTTTTCAGTATACAAATTTTCACCTCCAACGGGGCCTTTTCCACTGCCTTCCTCAGGTCTTCTAGAGTCAGGGGTGAGAAGGATGGACTCATGGAGAGAGTGAAATCCCTCCCTCCCCTCTGCACCTACTCTCTGATTATGTCTAATACAGGTGTTCTTGGCCACGCCCTTCACCTCTGTCTACAAGTGGGCCCCTTGCTGGGAATTCCTCTTGGATCTGAGTGTTGACTGTACTATTTCAGTGTCCACAAGGTCTCTCCCAATGCCTGGCATGGCTCCAAAAGCGCAAGATATACCTACATACGAATGATTAGATCAGGCCATCAAATTTTCTACAGTAAAGAACAACCAGGAGAGGGGTGGCTGGTTGCCTCTTTCTCATCTTTGGATTTCTTACAGCTGAGCTTCCCAGTGTGGTAGCCACTAACCAAATGTGTCTATTTATAATTAATTTAGTTCAAACAATAATTAACTCATTCTATTAAAAAATGCAAAAAACACACAATTGCTTGGTCACACTAGCCATGTTTCAAGTGTGTCTGTAACATCTGGAATTTCAGGTTGGTAAAGTTGACGGTGAAAGTTATAAATGGGTCAATAGAAGTGAGGGGTCGAAAGGTGATTTTCTCAGCATCTCTCCCTCATTTGAAATTTTCATCTGTGATCAATATCATATTGAAGGACTCTGTCTGCACAGAGCACAGGGGAGGTCTGAGAACCTGGAGGGAAGACCAGGGTGATGCTGTGTGAGCCAGCAAGTCGAGTAGGAGAAATGGGTGGGTCAACTTGTATAATAACTTTATGCTCATGCTTGTGTTTGTACAGAATGCATCGTGGAGAGCATACATAGCTGTGATGCTGATGATGATTCACGAAGGGAACAACTCTCAGGTAGGATCTAAAGCGAGACAATTCCTAGAACACTTTGGTTCCACGCGGTTTTTTAGAAACTAGGGAAGGTGAATATGAAATCAGGAAGAAGATGAAAATATGTGTAGATTTCTGATTCTTCTTTCCAAATTTTAATGATATAATAGAGTTATTGTGTCCATGTCCTTTGACTGTACTGTGCTTATAGTCATCTTTCCTTTCTTTGCCATTCAGAAATTTTCTTTCTCACAAGACTACTCATTCGTTGCTTTTTCACTGCCAAAGATGAAAGGTTCGTTTCTGTTTGGTACCTGGAGGGTATTTTGCACCAGGGATTTTGGTTTCCTTTTTACATTCACGTATGATGGCCATATCCTAGTGGGAACAAAGCTCTCATAGTCACTTGGCACTGGAGAACAAGTTCTTACAGTGAGTGTCAGGTGGTGGATGAGAGTTGAACTCTCTCCGTCAACACTTTCAGGACTTGTAGCTTCATGTTACTTTTGTCCTCACTGTTTATTCCTCATGGAAAGCGCGCTCCCAGAGGTGGATGAGTCACAGAACACGTGCTTTGGGATCACTGCATGTGCTCAGTCTCCTCATTTCAGCCTCAGCACCTCCCAAGGCTGATGTGGTGACATGCTTCCATTTGAGAGGGGTCCACGTCCAGCTGATCCTAAAGACCCTTCATGGCCAGCAGGAATTCTACAGGACTGTGTGAAGGGGCTGCTGGGCTTCTTCACACACTGGCTCTCACAGCCCTGCTAACCTGGTCTCCTGGAATTGACCAGGCCCAGGACAGAGACTCAGGGCCGCAGGACCCAGGGTCACTGCTCTTCTTACAACCCACTGCTCCTTCCAGTCAGCCCTGCCCTTGCTTCCCACACCCCAGTCCTGCCTACCCTCTGACCTATACTCCGGCCTGCCTTGGTCTTATCCTTCCCCGTTCTTCCAAGGCGCGGGTAAACCCTGGCAGGTGCTGTGTGTTTATGCGGCTTTCTCTGCTGTATAATTTTATTTCAGTATTCCAGACTAAGGGAATTGGGACGAGTTACGTTTAACTCTAATATTGCTTTCATCCTCTCTAAGGGGCTAAGAGACTTATGGAGTTCTTTTGAAGTACCTAAGGTTAGCTCAGGCACAGGACCCTTAATTGTTTTGTGAAGTTGGTTGCATGTTCTTCCCTCAACACAGTTGTTGCCCAGATTTGGTTAATATTCCTTTTCCTCAGAAAGAGATGGTGCAGAGATAAATGTTCTAAGCTCTTGACCTCCTGTGTGCAAAAGCCAAACTGAGAACCCAGTGGTGGGTCCCAATGTGGGTGGTCTGGATCCCTGACCTACACTTATCACTCAGCCAATCGATCCTCAGTCATGGAGCAAGGGAGTTCCTGCCTCCTTATCCTTAGCAGGAAGTCCTAGCATCTCCAAAGGTCCAGACCTTGCCCATCAGGTGGCCTTAGTGGTCACAGAATCCAGGGCAGCTATGGGTGGACTTATCAGTTGACTTTGGCACAGTCATTAATGTGAAATTCACCTCAACACCTGAATTCTGGTAAGCTCCCAGATTCTGAGAGGTGTGAGACCCCATGTATACAGTACAGGTCATATCTGTCAGTGTTGGTGTCATTGCTTAAACAAGGCCAAAAGCAGATAAGAATCAGGGAGCTATTTTATTGTATTGGATAACATTACCATAAGCCATAGCATTGGTCAATTCCTGTAGCCCACACCCAAGGACTCAAAGTGGAACCTGACTGTTAGCCTGTACACTTCTCCTGCACAGCTGGGTTAGAGACAGGCTGTGCTCAGTCAGGGCTCCCTCTTCATAACGAAGTGTCCCCCTTATGGAACCACTCCTTTGAATATGGACAGCCCCTGACTCAGTGGGCATACATACATTTTATAGAAAACAAAGACTGGGAGAAAAATATGATATGATTGATAGTGGCTGTATCTAAATGGTAGGATTTCAGTTTTGTCAAATCTTGTGTATTTGATTTTCTTTAAGACAAGTGATTAGTGAATAAATATAGCATATTTTGTCTAGGATTGAATTCAGTCCTTTAGGGAGGTTGCTGTTAATCAAGTATAAAATATCATACAACAGAAGACATGATAAATGCAGTAGCTAGCATTATGGATGCAGGGGAAAGAGTGATCTGGGAAAAATCAAGAGACATTGGCAATTTAGCAGAAGCTCAAAGCATGGGTCATGGGTCTGTGTCATTGAAACAGAGCATGCATTTTAGTGTTTACCATTTTTTAGATCAACCCTTCCCTTCTGATTAGACTCCCCTTACCTAGAAAGCCAAAGCTCTGTTTTCATTTCCTTCCTCTTGTCCTTTGCCTTCCTTCATCCCCCAAAGAGGATGGCCCAACACCGGCTCAGCCCACACTTACTAACCTCCCACATCCATACACACCACCCCATGTCCTCATCGAGAAGAAAGCCCCTGAGTAATTGCTGAGCAGCCTCACCAGTGTCCTAACAGTTACTCTGTGTCCCTCCAGCTCTCCCTGAGGATGTGGCGGTTGACCTGCACCGTGATAGGACAGAAGAAAAGCCTCCGTGGATCATTAAGGTAAGCTGGATTTTTTCTGGTCTGAGATAGAAATATTGCTTTATTTCTCTTTCAATAGATTTAAGTTATGAATATTTGAGGGTATTCCTTCCAGATACATACAATTCCCTTGGTTGGGAGAATGTGGAGTGAGAGTCTATAACCAACCCATGGTGCCTGATTCCACAGGACATTACAATTGACAGCATCCATTACAGCCTGTAGAGTACAGAGCTCTCTCTCCTGCAGCGATTTTTCCTAGGAAAAGAATTCTGTAATTTGCAACCTAAATGTACTTGGAAGTACCATCCTCCCAGCACAGTTCTTGGCTTTCAGCCTGAGTAGGTTTGCTCTGATAACCCTTGCTGGGTTCCCTGGGCCACTGTTTCTTATGAGGTTTTCTACTGTCAGCAAATGAACAAAAGACCTGAGCATCACTGTGATCTTATCCTCATAGTCTTTTCTCTTCTGTAATTGCAGGTGGCCTTCACAGAACGTGAAAACAGTATGTATTCTGGAATCTGTCACTTGGGGAAGAAGAACTTTGAAGATGAGAAATTGGGACATTCTTGCTGGTTTTAGTGTAGAGGGCAAACTGATTCCAAATTTGTGCTGGGAATGAGAGTAGGGGCCCTGGTGATAGAAAGTGATTTACAAGTAATGTGACCAATTACTATAGTCCCAGGAAGAAGCTGTATTATGGTTAGGTTGTGTAGGTTTGTGTGCATGAGACTGGGTGTGTCTGTATGTGAAATAAGTGGTATGATTCTGTGTGTGTTTGTGAACATTTTGTGTTGTGTTTCAATTGATTTATGATCCCGTAAACATCACTGTTACTGGTGCCAACTTTCTAAAAAATATTCCCATCAACACTGCATCATGAATGGGTATGGATATAAATGTAAATAAACTGTACACTTTCAGGGTGTGCATTGATTTTATACCAATTGAGCCTCATTTAACCTGGAAAACAAATCCTATCACCACCCAGGCAAATGTTTACTGGATTCTTTTT
This sequence comes from Mesoplodon bidens, assembly GCF_964165515.1. Taxonomy (NCBI): domain Eukaryota; kingdom Metazoa; phylum Chordata; class Mammalia; order Artiodactyla; family Ziphiidae; genus Mesoplodon; species Mesoplodon bidens. The sequence goes on from NW_027671364.1 coordinate 174,852, forward strand.
TTTTTTCTTTTGGCTGTGTTGGGTCTTCGTTGCACTGCGTGGGCTTCTCACTTCGGTGGCTACTGTTATTCCAGAGCACGGGCTCTAATTGCATGGGCTTCAATAGTTGTGGCACGTGGGCTCAGTAGTTGTGACTTGCGGGCTCTAGAGCACAGGCTTAGTAGTTGTGGTGCACGGGCTTAGTTGCTCCATGGCTGGATTCTTAGTGAACAAAACTGGGTTTCAGCATCCCTACTACTGGGTCAATTACAACTTCATTTAATAAGAAATCTCATCTCTTAGTAGGTCTCATAGCATTCTGAATGGTTATGATGCATCTCTCGGCCACTTCCCTCTTTCTAACTGTTTCCTATTAGAGCCTCGGGATGAGTCCTCCCCCCTTAACTGAAGCACATAGTGCTAGGCAGGCCTCCTTCTTTTTGCAGGGAGCCCATGCTTGTACCCACATGCCACACCCAGTTCTGGAGGAGTCCGAGAAAGAAGTAGCCTCCAGAACTAGATGGAGGAAATTCACTCCACCTTTCTCCTTTGAGGCTAATATTCACTATCGGATTCTGTGCTAAAGAAAGAGAATGTCCTTTGCCTGTAGAAAGTCTATCTTCCATCACTTGTGCCGACCCTGTTTCTGTGTGCTGGGCAAGAAACACTGCATACAGTGAAGACAGAACCAAGAGATCTACCCCAGGGCTTGAGCTCAGGGTGGGCACTGGCTCCCTTCCCAGGAGGGTGGACAGGAGGTTGTGCTCTACAAGGTGGGACAGAGAAACCAAGCAGTGTGACAAGAGCGTCTCCACTCATGTTGCTGTGCAAACTGCCAGATGACGTAGATAGATTCTTGATATTTTCTGAAGGCTTTTGCAAGCAAACAAGTCTGGGAGTAAAGTCAATTAAAACATGGAAAGTTATACTTAAAAAATTTTTTTCGATAGTGAGTCCTTTGAGAAATACATACTTTAATAGAATATGATTGCCGTATATGTGTGAATATTTTCCCAACCAAAGAAAAAACTGAAAATGCTTGATTGTAAAATATCACTTGTTTACCCAGGAGACTGTGTATGAGTAAAGTTGTTCTAGAAATCCTCAATCCCTAGATCGTAGTTTGCTGATGGTGCTGAGGGGAACCCTGGTGTGCGATTCAGTGCCTGCTACTCACAGGGAGGCTCTTAAGAACTCAGAGACCCGCCCAGTGGACAACACGTGTGAGGACAGGATTGCCGCCTCGGGCTGGATGTGAAGAGGGAAATGCTTTAGAGAAGTGGAAGGAGATTCATTAAGGACACCTGAGCCATGGGGAGTCAGGTGTGGTTGGTTTAGAGATCAAGGAAAAGTATCCAGCTGAGCACAGCCTGGGCCACACTTAGGATGCTATTGGCACTTCTGGTTGAATGGGGAAGAGAAAGGGCATCCCCCTCTTGCTGGAGTGAACTCTGGAGAGATGTCTTCTTTAAAGCCTGGGGAGAGGAGCTTCTCTCCCATTATCTCCTGATACCTGTGTACATTCGAGACCCTTCCTGATTTCTTCTTTCCATCTGTTGACTCCCTTTCCTTATTTTTCTTCTTTTTCCCCCTTTTTCCACTTTGTATTTATTTTACACCTGTGTATTTTATTGTTGTAAAAGTACACATACGATGAAATCCAACATCTTAACAAGTTTAGAAATGTCCAGGCAGTCCTGTTGACTACATGAACCTTGCTGTACAGCATGTGTCTAGATCTTTTCCATTTTGAAATAACACATTCTAAGCATTGAACAGAGACTCCCCATGTCAACCTCCTGCCAGCTCTTGGAATCACCCTTCTACGCTCTGCTTCTTGGAGTTTTCTTTCAGTTTTGGACCTTCTGTGACTGGCTTATTTCACTCTTACAAATGTCCTCCAAGTTCTTTCGTGTTGCTGCAAATGGCAGGATTTCCTTCTTTTTCACAGACTGAATGACATTCCACTGTATGTTCACACCACATTTTCTTTATTAATTCATATTCCCATGGACACTAGGCAGTTTTCCTATGTTGTGTATTGTGTATAATGCTGCAATGGACATGAGATTGTAGATATCTCTTGGACATTCTTGTTTTATCTCCTTTGTATATAAACCTAAATGAGTGATTGCTGGATTTTATGAGAGTTCTCTTAATAATTTTTAGGGGACCTCCATTCTGTTTTCCATAATGGCTACACCATTTTACATTACTACAGTGTACATAACAGTGTACAAAAGTTCCACTTTTCACATCTTTGCCAGCATCCATTAATTTTCTTTCTTTTTTATTTATTTTTTATTTTTTTATTTTTTGCAGTACATGGGTCTGTCATTGTTGTGGGCTATCCCATTGCGGAGCACAGGCTCCAAATACACAGGATCTGCGTCCATGGCTCATGGGCCCAGCTGCTTAGTGGCATGTGGGATCCGCCCAGACCAGGGCACAAACACGTGTCCCCTGCCTCGGCAGGAGAACTCTCAACCACTGTGCCACCAGGGAAGACCTATTTGTCTTTTTATAATACACATCGTAACAGGTGTGAGTGATATCTCCCTGTGGCTTGATTTCCATTTCCCTGGTGCTTAGCAATGTTGAGCAAATTTTCATATGTAGATTGACCACTTGTATGTCTTTATGGAGAAGTGTCTAGTGAAGCTTTTTACCCATTTTGAAACTCAGTTATTTGCCCGCTGTTTTTCTGAAATTCACTTGTAGTAGTTTCTTATATATTCTGGATATTGGTCCCTTATTCAGATACAAGGTTTACACATATTTCCTCCCATCTTATAGGTTGCCTTTTCATTCTCTTGATTGTTGAAAAGACTATCCTCTCTTCACTTGTTAATCTTAGAACCTTGGCACAGATCAGTTGGCCATATATATGTGCATTTATTTGAGGTCTCTCTATTATATTTCATTGATCTATCTCACTGTCTTGATGCCAGTAGCAGACTCTTTTGACTACTGTGGCATTTTTATGTGTTTTGAGTTCAGGAACTGTTCATCGCCATCATTGCTCTTTGCTCTCAAGATTATTTTATCTATTTGGGGTGGGTTATATATGTATTTTAGAATTCTGTCCACTTCTATAATAATGACATGGAATTTTGTGGGTTGTTGCGATATATGTGTACATCCCTTTATGTGGTATAGAAATGCCAAGAGTATTTAATAATCCAGTCTATGAACATGGTGTGTCATTCCAATTACTTGTCTCTTCTTAGTTTCTTTCCGCCATGTCCTGTAGTTTTCAGTATACAAATTTTTCACCTCCTACGGGGCCTTTTCCACTGCCTTCCTCAGGTCTTCTAGAGTCAGGGGTGAGAAGGATGGACTCATGGAGAGAGTGAAATCCCTCCCTCCCCTCTGCACCTACTCTCTGATTATGTCTAATACAGGTGTACTGGGCCATGCCCTTCACTTCTGTCTACAATTGGGCCCTTTGCTGGGAATTCCTCTTGGATCTGAGTGTTGACTGTACTATTTTAGTGTCCACAGGGACTCTCCCAATGCCTGGCGTGGGACCAAGAGCCCAAGATATACCTACATACGAATGATCAGATCAGGCCATCAAATTTTCTGCAGTAAGGAACAGCCAGGGGAGGGGTGGCTGGTTGCCTCTTTCTCATCTTTGGATTTCTTACAGCTGAGCTTTCCAGTGTGGTAGCCACTAACCAAATGTGTCTCTTTATAATTAATTTAGTTCAAACAGTAATTAAATCTTTCTATTAAAAAGCGCAAAAAACTCACAATTGCTTGGTCACACTAGCCATGTTTCAACTGTGTCTGTAACATCTGGAATTTCAGGTTGGTAAGGTTGACGGTGAAAGCTATAAATGGGTCTATAGAAGTGAGGGGTCGAAAGGTGATTTTCTCAGCATCTCTCCCTCATTTGAAATTTTCAACTGTGATCAATATCTTATTGAAGGACTCTGTCTGCACAGAGCACAGGGGAGGTCTGAGAACCTGGAGGGAAGACCAGGGTGATGCTGTGTGAGCCAGCAAGTCGAGTAGTAGAAATGGGTGGGTCAACTTGTATAATAACTTTATGCTCATGGTTGTGTTTGTACAAAATGCATGGTGGAGAGCATACATAGCAGTGATGCTGATGACGATTCACATAGGGAACAACTCTCAGGTAGGATCTAAAGCGAGACAATTCCTAGAACACTTTGGTTCCACCCGGTTCTTTAGAAACGAATGAAGGTGAATATGAAATCAGGAAGAAGAAGGAAAAATTGTAGAATTCTGGGTTTTTCTTTCCAAATTTTAATGATATAATCGAGTTATTGTGTCCATGTCCTTTGACTGTACTGTGCTTATAGTCATCTTTTCTTGCTTTGGCATTCAGAAATTTTCTTTCTCACAAGACTACTCTTTCATTGCTTTTTCACTGCCAAAAATGAAATGTTCGTTTCTGTTTGGTACCTAGAGGGTATTTTGCACCAGGATTTTGGTTTCAGTTTTACATTCACGTATGATGGCCATATCCTAGTGGGAACAAAACTGTCATAGTCACTTGACACTGGAGAACAAGTTCTTATAGTGAGTGTCAGGTGGTGGATGAGACTTGAACTCTCTCCCTCTACACTTTCAGGACTTGTAGCTTCACCTTACTTTTGTGCTCACTGTTTATTCTTCATGGAAAGCGCGTTCCCAGAAGTGGATGAGTCACAGAACACATGCTTTGGGGTCACTGCATGTGCTCAGTCTCCTCATTTCAGCCTCAGCACCTCCCAAGGCTGATGTGCTGAGTTGCTTCCAATTGAGTGGGCTCCACGGCCAACTGCCCCTAAAGACCCTTCATGGCCGGCAGGAATTGTAGAGGACTGTGTCAAGGGGCTGCTGGGCTTCTTCACACACTGGCTCTCACAGCCCTGCTAACCTGGTCTCCTGGAATTCACAAGGCCCAGGAAAGAGACTCAGGGCAGCAGGACCCAGGGTCACTGCTCTTCTTACAACCCACTGCTCCATCCGGACAGCCCTGCCCCTGCTCCCCACACTCCAGTCCTGCCTACCCTCTGACCTTTCCTCAGGCCTGCCTTGGTCTTATCCTTCCCAGTTCTTCCAAGGCTGGGGTAAACCCTGGCAGGTGCTGTGTGTTTAGGAGGCTTCCCCTGCTGTAGAACTTTTGTTTCAGTATTCCAGACTAAGGGAATTGGTTCAAGTTACTTTTAACTCTAATATTGCTTTCATCCTCTCTAAGGGGCTAAGAGACTTATGGAGTTGTTTTGAAGTACCTAAGGTTAGCTGAGGCACAGGACACTTGCTTTTTTTGTGAAGTTCGTTGCATATCTAGGCTATTGTGGAGAATGCTACAATGAACCTAAGTTCATCTCATTGTGATACTGATTTAATTTCCTTTGGATATATACCCAGAACTGTGATTGCTGTATCATATGATATTTCTGTTTATAATTTTATAAGGAACCCCCATACTCTTTTTCATAATAGCGGCACCATTTTACATTCCCACCAGCAGTGTACAAAGTTTCCAATTCCCCACATCTTGGCCTTAAACTGTTAATTTTTTTCTTTATAATACACAGCCTAACAGGTGTGAGGTGTTCATTTGCATTGCCCTGATGATTAGTGAGGTTGAGAACCTTTTCCTATATTTGTTACTCATTTGTATGTCTTTTTCAGGAAATATCATATTTAAGTCATTGCACATTTCTTAACCCGTTTATTTACCCTTTTTAATTTTTTAACTTAGTTTGCATTTGAGTTGTAGTATTTTTCTTTGATGTTTTGTATATTAGCTCCTTTTCTGATATATGTTTGTAATCTTTCTGTAAGTTATATTTTCATCCTATTGACTGTTGAAAAAACTATACTTTCCCTATTTGATGTCTTAGAAGCTTGGTGAATTTCATTTGTCCATGTATCTATGAGTTTTCTTGGGGGTTATTTATTCTGGTCTTTAGGCCTATGTATCTGTTTCTATGTCAGTACCATACAGTTTTGATTCCTGTGGCTTTGTAATCTGTTTTGAAGATAGGAAGTGAGAAGCCTCCATCCATGTTCTTTGTTCTCAGGATTGTTTTGTCTGTTTGGAGTCCTTAGTGTTTCCATATATATTTTAGGATCTTTTTTTTTATCTATTTCTTTGAAATTGACATTGGGATTTTGATAGGTATTACAATGAATTTATACATACCTTTGGGTAGTGTGGAAATGTCAACAATAATAAGTTTCCAGTCTATGAATATGATATGTCATTTCAATTATTTATTCCTTGTGAAATTCTTTCAGCAGTGGTTTGTAGTTTTCAGTGTACAGACCATTTACCGTCTAAGGGCATTTTGTGCCTTCCTTCCCTGGATTTTTCAGAGGCAGTGGTGAGAAGGATGGCCTCATGAAGTGAGTGAATGTCCCTCCCTCCCTTCTGCACCTGCTCGCTGATTATGTCTAGCACAGGTGCACTGGGCCATGCTCATTACCTCTCCCCTCAAGTGGAACACCTGTCGGGAATTCCTCTAGGATCTGGGTGTTGACACTAATGTTTCAGTGTCCCCAAGGTCTCATGAGTGCCAGGCAAGTGTGCATAAGCCTAGGAAACACCTTCAAATGAATCATCAAATCTGGCCAGCAAACTGCCCTGCAGAAGGTGTTGGGCTGCACCTCTCACGCCTGCAAGCCCTGTACTTGCTCAGCCTCAGGGCTAAGGAAAGAGCCCGAAGTCAGGAACGAGACATTCATGGTTTAATAGATGGGAGATCTTTCACGTCAGAAGCAAAGTGGTCCTGGAGAGACATCCCACTGTAGATAGCCGATGGCAGGCAGAACGCAGCAGCAGCAGTAGCAGCATGCTTCTCTCTGGGCGGAATAGGCAGGCTACCAGTTAAAGGGGGAGTTGACAGCAGATGGGCTCATCGGTTACCAGGGAGACCAGCAGAGGGACGCATCCCTCTTACCCCTTGGGCTAAGTACCTTCACGGGGCAGAGGTTTTACCTTCGTTAAACCATCAGCAAATAGTCATCTTGTATCGGTAGATATATATACATATACATGTATGGAGAGAGAGAGGGAGAGGGATGTGTATTACAATGTTGTAGCCACTAGCTAGATGTGCCTGTTATAATTTATTTAATTCAATTGATTATCTTAGTGTATTAAAATAAAACAAAATAAAGTATCCAATTACTCAGTCACATTAGTCACATTTTAAATGTATCCATAAGACTTGTAAATTCATATTCGTGTTTCTACAGAATCGACTCTGGATAGCACTTGTGGCCGTGATAAGGAAAAGGATACAGGTAGGAACAACACTTAGGTAGGATCTAATGGCAGAGGGTTCCTGGAACTTTAGGGTTATATCTCCTGCTTTGGAGACTGAGGAAGGTGGATATGAAATCAGAAAGAAGAATGAAATATGTGTAGAGTTCTGACTTGTTTTTTTCATATTTTAATGACACAATAGAGAGAAATTGTGTCCTTAGACATGACTGTGCTCTATAATCACCTTTTCTTGATTTGCTCATCAAAACTGATCTTTTGCACATGAGCTGCTCTTTCATGTGCTTGTCACTGCCTAATATGGACGTTTGTTTTCTGGTTAGCACATCTAGGGTATTGTGCACAGGAGAGTTTGTTGTATTTTGCATATTGACCTGTGATGGAAAGAACCTGTGCATCAAAACTCTCATGGGCCCTTGAAACTTGAGATCAAGTTCTTCTAGAAAGGGTGAGGTGGTGGATGAGAAGTGAACTGTCTCCCTCTGCACTTTCAGGACTTGTGGCTTCACCTCATGTTTTGTCCTCACTGTTTATTCCTCTTGTAAAGACAGTCCCAGAGATAGATGAGTCACAGAACACGTGCTCTGGGATCACTGCATGAGCTCCTTGAGCTCATCTTAGCCTCTGCACTTCCCCAAGGCTGATGTGCTCACACGCTTCCATTTGAGAGGGGTCCACATCCAGCTGCCCCTAAAGAACCTTCATGGCTGGCAGGAATTCTAGGGGGCTGTGTGAAGGGGCTGCTGGTCTATTTCACACACTTGCTTTCACAGCCCTGCTGACCTGGTCTCCTGGGTTTGACCAGGCCCAGGACAGAGACTCTGGGCAGCAGGACCCAGGGTCACTGCTCTTCTTACAACCCACTGCTTCTTCCAGACAGCCCTTCCCTTGCTCCCCACACCCCAGTTCTGCCTACCCTCTGACCTTTCCTCAGGCCTGCCTTGGTCTTATCCTTCCCAGTTCTCCCAAGGCTCGGGTAAACCCTGGCAGACGCTGTGTGTTTATGAGGCTTCCTCTGCTGTAGAATTATGTTTCAGTATTCCAGACTAAGGGAATTGGGACTAGTTACTTTTAACACCAATATTCCTTTCATCCTCTCTAAGGGGCTAAGAGACTTATGGAGTTGTTTTGAAGTACCTAAGGTTAGCTCAGGCACAGGATCCTTACTTGTTTTGTGAATTTGGTTGCATGTTCTTCCCTCAACACAGCTGTTGCCCAGATTTGGTTAATATTCCTTTTCCTCAGAGATATGGTGCAGAGATAAATGTTCTAAGCTCTTGACCTCCTATGTGGAAAAGCCAAACTGAGAACCCAGGGGTGGGTCCCAATATGGATGCTCTGGATCCCTGACCTGCACTTACCACTCAGCCAAGGGATCCTCAGTCATGGAGCAAGGGAGTCCCTGCATCCGTATCCTTGGCTGGAAGTCCTAGCATCTCCAAAGGTCCAGACCTTGCCCATCAGGTGGCCTTAATGATCACAGAATCCAGGGCAGCTATGGGTGGACTTATCAGTTGACTTTGGCACAGTCATTAATGTGAAATTCACCTCAAGAACTGAATTCTGGTAAGCTCCCAGATTCTGAGAGGTGTGAGACCCCATGTATACAGTACAGGTCATATCTGTCAGTGCTGGTGTCATTGCTTAAACAAGGCCAAAAGCAGATAAGAATCAGGGAGCTATTTTATTGTATTGGATAACATTACCATAAGCCTTAGCATTGGTCAATTCCTGTAGCCCACACCCAAGGACTCAAAGTGGAACCTGACTGTTAGCCTGTACACTTCTCCTGCACAGCAGGGTTAGAGACAGGCTTTGCTCAGTCCGGGCTCCCTCTTCATAACGAAGTGTCCCACTTATGGAACAGCTCCCTAGAGTATGGACAGCCCCTGACTCAGTGGTCATACATACATTGTATAGAAAACAAAGACTGGGAGAAAAATATGATACGATTGATAGTGGCTGTATCTAAATGGTAGGATTTCAGTTTTGTCAAATCTTGTGTATTTGATTTTCTTTAAGACAAGTGATTAGTGAATAAATATAGCATATTTTGTCTAGGATTGAATTCAGTCCTTTAATGGAGGTTGCTGTTAACCAAGCTTAGAATATCATACAACAGAAGACACGATAAATGCAGTAGCTGGCATTGTGGATGCTGGGAAAAGAGTGATCTGGGAAAAATCAAGAGACAGTGGCAATTTAGCAGAAGCTCAAAGTATTGGTCATGGGTCTGTGTCATTGAAACAGAGCATGCATTATAGTGTTTACCATTGTTTAGATCGACCCTTCCCTTCTGATGAGGCTCCCCTTAGCTAGAAAGCCAATGCTCTGTTTTCATTTCCTTCCTCTTGTCCTTTGCCTTCCTTCATCCCCCAAAGAGGATGGCCCAACACCAGCTCAGCCCACACTAACTAACCTCCCACATCCATACACACCACCCCATGTCCTCATCGAGAAGAAAGCCCCTGAGTAATTGCTGAGCAGCATCACCAGTGTCCTGACAGTTACTCTGTGTCCCTCCAGCTCTCCCTGAGTATGTGGCGGATGACCTGCACCGTGATAGGACAGAAGAAAAGCCTCAGTGGTTCATCAAGGTAAGCTGGATTTTTTCTGGTCTGAGATAGAAATATTGCTTTATTTCTCTTTCAATAGATTTAAGTTATGAATATTTGAGGGTATTCCTTCCAGATACATACAATTCCCTTGGTTGGGAGAATGTGGAGTGAGAGTCTATGACCAACTCTTGGTGCCTGATTCCACAGGACATTAAAATTGACAGCATCCATTGCAGCCTGTAGAGCATGGAGCTCTCTCTCCTGCAGCGATTTTTCCTCTAGGCAAAGAATTCTGTAATTTCCAATGTAAATGGACTTGGAAGTTCCATCCTCCCAGCAAAGTTCTTGCCTTTCAGCCTGAGTAGGTTTGCTCTGATAACCCTTGCTGGGTTCCCTGGACCACTGTTTCTTATGAGGTTTTCTGCTGTCAGCAAATGAACAAAAGACCTGAGCATCACTGTGATCTTATCCTCATGGTGTTTTCTCTTCTGTAATTACAGGTGGCCTTCACAGAACGTGTAAACAGTATGTATTCTGGAATCAGTCACTTGGGGAGGAAGAACTTTGAAGATGAGAAAGTGGGACATTCTTGCTGGTTTTAGTGTAGAGGGCAAACTGATTGCAAATTTGTGCTGGGAATGAGAGTAGGGGCCCTGGTGATAGAAAGTGATTTACAAGTAATGTGACCAATTACTATAGTCCCAGGAAGTAGCTGTATTACGGTTAGGTGGTGTAGGTTTGTGTGCACGAGACTGGGTGTGTCTGTATGTGAAATGAGTGGTATGATTCTAAGTCTGTATGTGAACATTTTGTGTTGTGTTTCCCTTGATTTATGTTCCCCTAAACATCACTGTGACTGGTGCCAACTTTCTAAAAAATATTCCCATCAACACTGCATCATGAATGGGTATGGATATAAATGTAAATAAACTGTACACTTTCAGGGTGTGCATTGATTTTATACCAAGTGAGCCTCATTTAACCTGGAAAACAAATCCTATCACCACCCAGGCAAAAGTTTACTGGATTCTTTTTTTTTTCTTTTGGCTGTGTTGAGTCTTCGTTGCACTGCGTGGGCTTCTCATATCGGTGGCTAATGTTGTTCCCGACCACGGGCTCTAGGTGCATGGGCTTCAATAGTTGTGGCACGTGGGCTCAGTAGTTGTGACTTTCAGGCTCTAGAGCACAGGCTTAGTACTTGTGGTGCACGGGTTTAGTTGCTCCATGGTTGGATTCTTAGTGAACAAAACTGGGTTTCGGAATCCCTACTACTGGGTCAAACACAACTTCATTTAATAAGAAATCTCATCTCTTAGTAGGTCTCATAGCATTCTGAATGGTTATGATACATCTCTCTGCCACTTCCCTCACTCTAACTGTTTCCTATTAGAGCCTCGGGATGATTCCTCCCCCCTTACATGAAGCACATAGTGCTAGGCATGCCTCCTTCTTTTTGCAGGGAGCCCATGCTTGTACCCACATGCCACACCCAGTTCTGGAGGAGTCCGAGAAACAAGGAGCATCCAGGAGTAGATGGAGGAAATTCACTCCACCTTTCTCCTTTGTGGCTAACATTCACTATCAGATTCTGTGCTAAGGAAACGCAATGTCCTTCTCCTGTGGAAAGTCTGTCTTCCATCACTTGTGCCGGCCCTGTTTCTGTGTGCTGGGCAAGAAACACTGCATACAGTGAAGACAGAACCAAGAGATCTAACCCAGGGCTTCAGCTCAGGGTGGGCACTGGCTCCCTTCCCAGGAGGGCGGACAGGAGATTTTGCTTTACAGGGTGGGACAGAGAAACCAAGCATGTGAAAAGAGCATCTCCACTCATGTTGCTGGGCAAACTGCCAGATGATATAGGTTGTGGTATTTTCTGATGGCCTTTGCAAGCAAACAAGTCTGGGAGTAAAGTCAATTAAAACATGGAAAGTTATACTTAAAATTTTTTTTTCGATAGTGAGTCATTTGAGAAATACATAATTTAATAGAATATGATTGCCGTATATGTGTCAATATTTTCCCCACCAAAGAAAATACTGAAAATGCTTGATTGTAAAATGTCACTTGTTTACCCAAGAGACTGTGTATGAGTAAAGTTGTTCTAGAAATCCTCAATCCCTAGGTCGTAGTTTCCTGATGGTGCTGAGGGGAACCCTGGTGTGTGATTCAGTGCCTGCTACTCACAGGGAGGCTGTTAAGAACTCAGAGACCCGCCCAGTGGACCCCACGTGTTAGGATAGGATTGGTGCCTCTGGCTGGACTTGAAGAGGGAAATGCTTTAGAGAAGTGGAAGGAGATACATTAAGGACACCTGAGCCATGGGGAGTCTGGTGTGGTTGGTTTAGACATCAAGGAAAAGTGTACACCTGATCACAGCCTGGGCCACACTTAGGATGCTATTGGCACTTCTGGTTGAATGGAGAAGAGAAAGGACATCCCTCTCTTGCTGGAGTGAACTCTGGAGAGATGTCTTCATTAAAGCCTGGGGACAGGAGCTTCTCTCCCATTATCTCCTGATACCTGTGTACATTCCAGACCCTTCCTGCTTTCTTCTTTCCCTGTGTTGACTCCCTTTCCTTATTATTCTTCTTTTTCCCCCCTTTTCCACTTTGTAATTATTTTACATATGTATATTTTATTGTTGTAAAACTACATATATGATGAAATCCAACTTCTTAACAAGTTTTGAAATGTCCAGGCAGTCCTGTTGACTACATGCACCTTGTTGTACAGCATGTGTCTAGAACTTTTCCATTTTGCAAATAACACATTCTAACTATTAAAGACAGATTTCCCATGTCAACTTCCTGCCAGCTCTTGGAACCACCCTTCTACTCTCTGCTTCTCGGAGTTTTCTTTCAGTTTTTGACCTTCTGTGACTGGCTTATTTCACTCTTACAAATGTCCTGCAAGATCTTTCGTGTTGCTGCAAATGGCAGGATTTCCTTCTTTTTCAAAGACTGAATGACATTCCACTGTATGTATACACCACATTTTCTTTATTAATTCATCTTCCCATGGACACTAGGCAGTTTTCCTATGTTGTGTATTGTGTATAATGCTGCAATGGACATGAGATTGTAGATATCTCTTGGACATTCTTGTTTTATCTCCTTTGTATATAAACCTAAATGAGTGATTGCTGGATTTTATGATAGTTCTCTTAATAATTTTTAGGGGACCTCCATTCTGTTTTCCATAATGGCTACACCATTTTACATTACTAAAGGGTACAAAACAGGGTACAGGAGTTCCAATTCTTCACATCTTTGCCAGCATCCATTAATTTTCTTTCTTTTTTCTTTTCTTTTTCTTTTTTTTTTTGCAGTACACGGGCCTCTCATTGTTGTGGGCTCTCCCATTGTGGAGCACAGGCTCCGAACGCACAGGCTCAGCGGCCATGGCTCATGGGCCCAACCGCTCAGCAGCATGTGGGATCCTCCCACACCAGTGCACGAACACTTGTACTCTACATCGGCAGGCAGACTCTCAACCACTGTGCCACCAGGGAAGCCCTATTTGTCTTTTTATAATACGCATCCTAACAGGTGTGAGTGATATCTCCTTGTGGCTTGATTTCCATTTCCCTGATGCTTAGCGATGTTGAGCAAATTTTCATATGTAGATTGACCACTTGTATGTCTTTATGGAGAAATGTCTAATGAAGCTTTTTACCCATTTTTAAACTCCGTTATTTGCCCGTGTTTTTCTGAAATTGACTTGTAGTAGTTTCTTATATATTCTGGATATTGGTCCCTTATTCAGATTCAAGGTTTACACATATTTCCTCCCATCCTATAGGTTGCCTTTTCATTCTCTTGATTGTTGAAGAGACTATCCTCTCTTCACTTGGTAATCTTAGAACCTTGGCACAGATCAGTTGGCCATATATATGTGCGTTTATTTGGGGTCTCTCTATTATATTTCATTGGTCTATCTCACTGTCTTGATGCCAGTAGCAGACTGTTTTGACTACTGTGGCATTGTTATGTGTGTTGAGTTCAGGAAGTGTTAATCTCCATCATTGCTCTTTGCTCTCAAGATAGTTTTATCTACTTGGGGGTGTTCCATATGTATTTTAGAATTCTGTCCACTTCTATAATAATGACATGGAATTTTGTGGGTTGTTGCGATATATGTGTACATCCCTTTATGTAGTATAGAAATGCCAACAGTATTTAATAATCCAGTCTATGTGCATGGTATGTCATTCCAATTACTTGTCTCTTCTTTAATTTCTTTCCGCCATGTCCTGTAGTTTTCAGTATACAAATTTTTCACCTCCTACGGGGCCTTTTCCACTGCCTTCCTCAGGTCTTCTAGAGTCAGGGGTGAGAAGGATGGACTCGTGGAGAGAGTGTAATCCCTCCCTCCCCTCTGCACCTACTCTCTGATTATGTCTAATACAGGTGTACTGGGCCATGCCCTTCACCTCTGTCTACAAGTGGGCCCCTTGCTGGGAATTCCTCTTGGATCTGAGTGTTGACTGTACTATTTCAGAGTCCACAAGGACTCTCCCAGTGCCTGGCGTGGGTCCAAGAGCCCAAGATATACCTACATACGAATGATCAGATCAGGCCATCAAATTTTCTGCAGTAAAGAACAGCCAGGGGAGGGGTGGCTGGTTGCCTCTTTCTCATCTTTGGATTTCTTACAGCTGAGCTTTCCAGTGTGGTAGCCACTAACCAAATGTGTCTATTTATAATTAATTTGGTTCAAACAATATTTAAATCATTCTATTAAAAAGCGCAAAAAACACACAATTGCTTGGTCACACTGGCCATGTTTCAAGTGTGTCTGTAACATCTGGAATTTCAGGTTGGTAAAGGTGATGGTGAAAGCTATAAATTGGTGTATAGAAGTGAGGGGTTGGAAGGTGATTTTCTCAGCATCTCTCCCTCATTTGAAATTTTCAACTGTGATCAATGTCTTATTGAAGGACTCTGTCTGCACAGAGCACAGGGGAGGTCTGAGAACCTGGAGGGAAGACCAGGGGGATGCTGTGTGAGCCAGCAAGTCGAGTAGGAGAAATGGGTGGGTCAACTTGTATAATAACTTTATGCTCATGGTTGTGTTTGTACAAAATGCATGGTGGAGAGCATACATAGCAGTGATGCCGATGACGATTCACGTAGGGAACAACTCTCAGGTAGGATCTAAAGCGAGACAATTCCTAGAACACTTTGGTTCCACCCGGTTCTTTAGAAACGAAGGAAGGTGAATATGAAATCAGGAAGAAGGAAATATGCGTAGAATTCTGATTTGTTCTTTCCAAATTTTAATGATATAATCGAGTTATTGTGTCCATGTCCTTTGACTGTACTGTGCTTATAGTCATCTTTTCTTGCTTTGCCATTCAGAAATTTTCTTTCTCACAAGACTACTCTTTCATTGCTTTTTCACTGCCAAAAATGAAAGGTTCGTTCCTGTTAGGTACCTGGAGGTTATTTTGCACCAGGATTTTGGTTTCAGTTTTACATTCACGTATGATGGCCATATCCTAGTGGGAACAAAACTGTCATAGTCACTTGACACTGGAGAACAAGTTCTTATAGTGAGTGTCAGGTGGTGGATGAGACTTGAACTCTCTCCCTCTACACTTTCAGAACTTGTAGCTTCACCTTACTTTTGTCCTCACTGTTTATTCCTCATGGAAAGCGCGTTCCCAGAGGTGGATGAGTCACAGAACACATGCTTTGGGGTCACTGCATGTGCTCAGTCTCCTCATTTCAGCCTCAGCACCTCCCAAGGCTGATGTGCTGAGTTGCTTCCAATTGAGTGGGCTCCACGTCCAACTGCCCCTAAAGACCCTTCATGGCCGGCAGGAATTGTAGAGGACTGTGTCAAGGGGCTGCTGGGCTCACTTTACACACTGGCTCTCACAGCCCTGCTAACCTGGTCTCCTGGAATTCACAAGGCCCAGGAAAGAGACTCAGGGCAGCAGGACCCAGGGTCACTGCTCTTCTTACAACCCACTGCTCCATCCGGACAGCCCTGCCCCTGCTCCCCACACTCCAGTCCTGCCTACCCTCGGACCTTTCCTTAGGCCTGCCTTGGGCTTATCCTTCCCAGTTCTTCCAAGGCTGGGGCAAACCCTGGCAGGTGCTGTGTGTTTTGCAGGCTTCCCCTGCTGTAAAACTTTTGTTTCAGTATTCCAGACTAAGGGAATTGGTTCAAGTTACTTTTAACTCTAATATTGCTTTCATCCTCTCTAAGGGGCTAAGACACTTAACGGAGTTATTTTGAAGTACCTAAGGTTAGCTGAGGCACAGGACACTTGCTTCTTTTGTGAAGTTGGTTGCATATCTAGGCTATTGTGGAGAATGCTGCAATGCACCTAAGTTCATCTCATTGTGATACTGATTTAATTTCCTTTGGATATATACCCAGAACTGTGATTGCTGAATCATATGATATTTCTGTTTATAATTTTATAAGGAACCCCCATATTCTTTTTCATAAGAGCTGCACCATTTTCCATTACCACCAGCTGTGTACAAAGTTTCCAATTCCCCACATCTTGGCTTTAACCTGTTAATTTTTTTCATTATAATACACAGCCTAACAGGTGTGAGGTGTTCATTTGCATTGCCCTTATGATTAGTGAGGTTGAGAACCTTTTCCTATATTTGTTACTCATTTGTATGTCTTTTTCAGGAAATGTCTTATTTAAGTCTTTGCACATTTCTTAACCCATTTATTTACCCTTCTTAATTTTTTAACTTAGTTTGCATTTGAGTTGTAATGTTTTTCTTATATGTTTTGGACATTAGCTCCTTTTCTGATATATGTTTGTAATCTTTCTGTAAGTTATATTTTCATCCTATTGACTGTTGAAAAAACTATACTTTCCCTATTTGTTGTCTTAGAAGCTTGGTGAATTTCATTTGGCCATGTATCTATGAGTTTTCTTGGGGTTGATTTATTCTGGTCTTTAGGCCTATGTATCTGTTTCTATGTCAGTACCATACAGTTTTGATTCCTGTGGCTTTGTAATGTGTTTTGAAGTCAGGAAGTGAGAAGCCTCCATCTATGTTCTTTGTTCTCAGGATTGTGTTGTCTGTTTGGAGTCCTTAGTGGTTCCATATATATTTTAGGACCTTTTTTTTTCTATTTCTTTGAAAATGACATTGGGATTTTGATAGGTATTACAATGAATTTATACTTACCTTTGGGTAGTGTAGAAATGTCAACAATAATAAGTCTCCAGTCTATTAATATGATATGTCATTTCAATGATTTGTTCCTTGTTTAATTCTTTCAGCAGTGGTTTGTACTTTTCAGTGTACAGGCCATTTACCTTCTAAGGGCATTTTGTCCCTTCCTTCTCTGGATGTTTCAGAGGCAGTGGTGAGAAGGATGGACTCATGAAGTGAGTGAATGTCCCTCCCTCCCTTCTGCACCTGCTCGCTGATTATGTCTAGCACAGGTGCACTGGGCCATGCTCATTACCTCTCCCCTCAAGTGGAACACCTGTCGGGAATTCCTCTAGGATCTGGGTGTTGACATTACTGTTTCAGTGTCCCCAAGGTCTCATGAGTGCCTGGCAAGTGTGCATGAGCCTAGGAAACACCTACAAATGAATCATCAAGTCTGCCAGCAAACTGCCCTGCAGAAGGTGTTGGGCTGCACCTCTCACGCCTGCAAGCCCTGTACTTGCTCAGCTTCAGGGCTAAGGAAAGAGCCCGGAGTCAGGGACAGAGACATTCATGGTTTAATAGATGGGAGATCTTTCACGTCAGAAGCAAAGTGGTCCTGGAGAGACATCCCACTGTAGATAGCCGATGGCAGGCAGAACGCAGCAGCAGCAGTAGCAGCATGCTTCTCTCTGGGCGGAATAGGCAGGCTACCAGTTAAAGGGGGAGTTGACAGCAGATGGGCTCATCGGTTACCAGGGAGACCAGCAGAGGGACGCATCCCTCTTACCCCTTGGGCTAAGTACCTTCACGGGGCAGAGGTTTTCCCTTTGGTAAACCATCAGCAAACAGCCATCTTGAATGGGTATATATATATATATATATGGAGAGAGAGAGAGAGAGAGGAATGTGTATTATAGTGTGGTAGCCACTAGCTAGATGTGCCTGTTATAATTTATTTAATTCAATCAATGATTAACTCAGTGTATTAAAACAAAACAAATAAAATATCCAATTACTCAGTCACATTAGTCACATTTTAAATGTATCCATAAGACTTGTAAATTCATGTTCGTGTTTCTACAGAATCGACTCTGGATAGCACTTGTGGCCGTGATAAGGAAAAGGATACAGGTAGGAACAACACTTAGGTAGGATCTAATGGCAGAGGGTTCCTGGAACTTTAGGGTTATATCTCCTGCTTTGGAGACTGAGGAAGGTGGATATGAAATCAGAAAGACGAATAAAATATGTGTAGAGTTCTGACTTGTTTTTTTCATATTTTAATGAAACAATAGAAAGCAATTGTGTCCTTAGATGTGACTGTGTTCTATAATCACCTTTTATTGATTTGCTCATCAAAAATGATCTTTTGCGCGTGAGCTGCTCTTTCTTGAGCTTGTCACTGCCTAATATGGAAGTTTGTTTCCTGGTTAGCACATCTAGGGTATTGTGCACAGGAGAGTTTGTTGTATTTTGCATATTGACCTGTGATGGAAAGAACCTGTGGGTCAAAACTCTCATGGGCCCTTGAAGCTTGAGACCAAGTTCTTCTAGAAAGGGTGAGGTGGTGGATGAGAAGTGAACTGTCTCCCTCTGCACTTTCAGGACTTGTGGCTCCACCTCATGTTTTGTCCTCACTGTTTGTTCCTCTTGTAAAGACAGTCCCAGAGATGGATGAGTCACAGAACACATGCTCTGGGATCACAGTATGTGCTCAGTCTCCTTGAGCTCATCTCAGCCTCTCCATTTCCCCAAGGCTGGTGTGCTGACATGCTTCCATTTGAGAGGGGTCCACGTCCAGCTGCCCCTAAAGACCCTTCATGGCCGGCAGGAATTCTACAGGGCTGTGTGAAGGTGCTGCTGGGCTATTTCACACACTTGCTTTCAAAGCCCTGCTGACCTGGTCTCCTGGGGTTGACCAGGCCCAGGACCGAGACTCAGGGCAGCAGGACCCAAGGACACTGATCTTCTTACAACCTACTGCTCCTTCCAGACAGCCCTGCCCTTGCTCCCCACACCCCAGTTCTGCCTACCCTCTGACCTTTCCTCAGGCCTGCCTTGGTCTTATCCTTCCCAGTTCTTCCAGGGGTAAACCCTGGCAGGTGCTGTGTGTTTATGCGGCTGCCTCTGCTATAGAATTTTGTTTCAGTATTCCAGATTAAGGGAATTGGGACAAGTTAGTTTTAACTCTAATATTGCTTTCATCCTCTCTAAGGGGCTAAGAGACATACGGAGTTGTTTTGAAGTACCTACGGTTATCTCAGGCACAGGACCCTTACTTGTTTTGTGAATTTGGTTGCATGTTCTTCCCTAAACACAGCTGTTGCCCAGATTTGGTTAATATTCCTTTTCCTCACAAGGAGATGGTGCAGAGATAAATGTTCTAAGCTCTTGATCTCCTAAGTGGAAAAGCCAAACTGAGAACCCAGGGGTGGGTCCCAATATGGATGCTCTGGATCCCTGACCTGCACTTACCACTCAGCCAAGGGATCCTCAGTCATGGAGCAAGGGCGTCCCTGCATCCGTATCCTTGGCTGGAAGTCCTAGCATTTCCAAAGGTCCAGACCTTGCCCATCAGGTGGCCTTAGTGGTCACAGAATCAAGGGCAGCTATGGGTGGACTTATCAGTTGACTTTGGCACTGTCATTAAGGTGAAATTCACCTCAAGAGCTGCATTCTCCTGGTAAGCTACAGATTCTGAGAGGTGTGAGACCCCATGTATACGGTACAGGTCATATCTGTCAGTGCTGGTGTCATTGCTTAAACAAGGCCAAAAGCAGATAAGAATCAGGGAGCTATTTATTGTATTGGATAACATTACCATAAGCCATAGCGTTGGTCAATTCCTGTAGCCCACACCCAAGGACTCAAAGTGGAACCTGACTGTTAGCCTGTACACTTCTCCTGCACAGCTGGGTTAGAGACAGGCTGTGCTCAGTCCGGGCTCCCTCTTCATAACGAAGTGTCCCACTTATGGAACAGCTCCCTAGAGTATGCACAGCCCCTGACTCAGTGGGCATACATATATTGTATAGAAAACAAAGACTGGTAGAAAAATATGATACGATTGATAGTGGCTGTATCTAAATGGTAGGATTTCAGTTTTGTCAAATCTTGTGTATTTGATTTTCTTTAAGACAAGTGATTAGTGAATAAATATAGCATATTTTGTCTAAGATTGAATTCAGTCCTTTAATAGAGGTTGCAGTTAATCAAGTATAAAATATTATACAACAGAAGACATGATAAATGCAGTACCTGGCATTGTGGATGCTGGGAAAAGAGTGATCTGGGAAGAATCAAGAGACAGTGGCAATTTAGCAGAAGCTCAAAAGAGGCAGGATGGGTCATGGGTCTGTGTCATTGAAACAGAGCATGCATTTTAGTGTTTACCATTTTTTAGATCGACCCTTCCCTTATGATTAGGCTCCCCTTAGCTAGAAAGCCAAAGCTCTGTTTTCATTTCCTTCCTCTTGTCCTTTACCTTCCTTCATCCCCCAAAGAGGATGGCCCAACACCAGCTTAGCCCACATTTACTAACCTCCCACATCCATACACACCACCCCATGTCCTCATCGAGAAGAAAGCCCCTGAGTAATTCCTGAGCCGCATCACCAGTGTCCTGACAGTTACTCTGTGTCCCTCCAGCTCTCCCTGAGGATGTGGCGGTTGACCTGCACCGTGATAGGACAGAAGAAAAGCCTCCGTGGATCATAAAGTTAAGCTGGATTTTTTCTGGTCTGAGATAGAAATATTGCTTTATTTCTCTTTCAATAGATTTAAGTTATGAATATTTGAGGGTATTCCTTCCAGATACATACAGTTCCCTTGGTTGGGAGAATGTGGAGTGAGAGTCTATGACCAACTCTTGGTGCCTGATTCCACAGGACATTAAAATTGACAGCATCCATTACAGCCTGTAGAGTACGGAGCTCTCTCTCCTGCAGCGATTTTTCCTCTAGGCAAAGAATTCTGTAATTTGCAACCTAAATGAACTTGGAAGTTCCATCCTCCCAGCAAAGTTCTTGCCTTTCAGCCTGAGTAGGTTTGCTCTGATAACCCTTGCTGGGTTCCCTGGACCACTGTTTCTTATCAGGTTTTCTACTGTCAGCAAATGAAAAAAACACCTGAGCATCTCTGTGATCTTATCCTCATAGTGTTTTCTCTTCTGTAATTGCAGGTGGCCTTCACAGAACGTGTAAACAGTATGTATTCTGGAATCAGTCACTTGGGGCGGCAGAACTTTGAAGTTGAGAAAGTGGGACATTCTTGGTGGTTTTAGTGTAGAGGGCAAACTGATTGCAAATTTGTGCTGGGAATGAGAGTACGGGCCCTGGTGATAGAAAGTGATTTACAAGTAATGTGACCAATTACTATAGTCCCAGGAAGAGGCCGTATTACGGTTAGGTGGTGTAGGTTTGTGTGCATGAGACTGGGTGTGTCTGTATGTGAAATGAATGGTATGATTCTGTGTGTGTACGTGAACTTTTTGTGTTGTGTTTCCCTTGATTTATGTTCCCCTAAACATCACTGTTACTGGTGCCTACTTTCTAAAAAATATTTCCATCAACACTGCATCATGAATGGGTATGGATATAAAAGTAAATAAACTGTACACTTTCAGGGTGTGCATTGGTTTTATACCAATTGAGCCTCATTTAACCTGGAAAACAAATCCTATCACCACCCAGGCAAATGTTTACTGGATTCTTTTTTTTTTCTTTTGGCTGTGTTGGCTCTTCGTTGCACTGCACGGGCTTCTCATTTCGGTGGCTACTGTTGTTCCAGACCACGGGCTCTAGGTGCATGGGCTTCAATAGTTGTGGCACGTGTGCTCAGTAGTTTTGACATTCAGGCTCTAGAGCACAGGCTGTTGTTGTGGTGCACGGGTTTAGTTGCTCCATGGCTGGATTCATCGTGAACAAAACTGGGTTTCAGCATCCCTACTACTGGGTAAATTACAACTTCATTTAATAAAAAATCTCATCTCTTAAGAGGTCTCATAGCATTCTGAATGGTTATGATACATCTCTCTGCCACTTCCCTCATTCTAACTGTTTCCTATTAGAGCCTCGGGATGAGTCCTCCCCCCTTCCCTGAAGCACCTAGTGCTATGCTGGCCTCCTTCATTTTGCAAGGAGCGCATGCTTGTACCCACATGCCACACCCAGTTCTGGAGGAATCCGAGAAAGAAGGAGCCTCCAGGAGTAGATGGAGGAAATTCACTCCACCTTTCTCCTTTGTGGCTAAGATTCACTATCAGATTCTGTGCTAAGGAAACGCAATGTCCTTCTCCTGTGGAAAGTCTGTCTTCCATCACTTGTGCCGGCCCTGTTTCTGTGTGCTGGGCAAGAAACACTGCATACAGTGAAGACAGAACCAAGAGATTTACCCCAGGGATTGAGCTCAGGGTGGGCACTGGCTCCCTTCCCAGGAGGGCAGACAGGAGGTTGTGCTTTACAAGGTGGGACCGAGAAACCAAGCAGTGTGAAAAGAGTTACTCCACTCATGTTGCTGTGCAAACTGCCAGATGATGTAGGTTGTTGGTATTTTCTGAAGGCTTTTGCAAGGAAGTCTGGGATTAAGTCAATTAAAACATGGAAAGTTATTCTTAAAAAATTTTTTTCGATAGTGAGTCCTTTGAGAAATACATACTTTAATAGAATATGATTGCCTTATATGTGTCAATATATTCCCCACCAAAGGAAAAACTGAAAATGCTTGATTGTAAAATGTCACTTGTTTCACCAAGAGACTGTCTATGAGTAAAGTTGTTCTAGAAATCCTCAATCCCTAGGTCGTAGTTTGCTGATGGTGCTGAGGGGAACCCTGGTGTGCGATTCAGTGCCTGCTACTCACAGGGAGGCTCTTAAGAACTCAGAGACCCGCCCAGTGGACCCCACGTGTGAGGACAGGATTGGCGCCTCGGGCTGGACTTGAAGAGGGAAATGCTTTAGAGAAGTGGAAGGAGATACATTAAGGACACCTGAGTCATGGGGAGTCAGGTGTGGTTGGTTTAGAGATCAAGGAAAAGTGTACACCTGAGCACAGCCTGGGCCACACTTAGGATGCTATTGGCACTTCTGTTTCAATGGGGAAGGGAAAGGACATCCCCCTCTTGCTGGAGTGAACTCTGGAGAGATGTCTTCTTTAAAGCCTGGGGCGAGGAGCTTCTCTCCCATTATCTCCTGATACCTGTGTACATTCGAGACCCTTCCTGCTTTCTTCTTTCCCTCTGTTGACTCCCTTTCCTTATTTTTCTTCTTTTGTCCCCTTTTTCCACTTTGTATTTATTTTACATATGTGTATTTTATTGTTGTAAAAATACTCATACGATGAAATCCAACTTCTTAACAAGTTTGGAAATGTCCAGGCAGTCCTGTTGACTACATGCACCTTGTTGTACAGCATGTGTCTAAAACTTTTCCATTTTGAAATAACACATGCTAACCATTGAACACAGACTTCCCATGTCAACCTCTTGCCAGCTCTTGGAACCACCCTTCTACTCTCTGCTTCTCGGAGTTTTCTTTCAGTTTTTGACCTTCTGTGACTGGCTTATTTCACTCTTACAAATGTCCTCCAAGTTTATTCATGTTGCTGCAAATGGCAGGATTTCCTTCTTTTTCAAAGACTGAGTGACATTCCACTGTATGTATACACCACATTTTCTTTATTAATTCATCTTGCCATGGACACTAGGCGGTTTTTCTATGTTGTGTATTGTGTATAATGCTGCAATGGACATGAGATTGTAGATATCTCTTGGACATTCTTGTTTTATCCCCTTTGTATATAAACCTAAATGAGTGACTGCTGGATTTTATGATAGTTCTCTTAATAATTTTTAGGGGACCTCCATTCTGTTTTCCATAATGGCTACACCATTTTACATTATTACATGGTACAAAACAGGGTACAGAAGTTCCACTTCTTCACATCTTTCCCAGCATCCATTAATTTCTTTCTTTTTTTTTTTTGCAGTACACGTGTCTCTCATTGTTGTGGGCTCTTCCGTTGCAGAGCACAGGCTCCAAATGCACAGGCTCAGCGGCCATGGGACATGGGCCTAGCCGCTCAGCGGCATGTGGGATCCTCCCAGACTGGGGAATGAATATGTGTCCCCTGCCTCGGCAGGCGGACTCTCAACCACTGTGCCACCAGGGAAGCCCTATTTGTCTTTTTATAATACACATCCTAACAGGTGTGAGTGATATCTCCTTGTGGCTTGATTTCCATTTCCCTGATGCTTAGCGAGGTTGAGCAAATTTTCATATGTAGATTTACCACTTGTATGTCTTTACGGAGAAATGTCTAGTGAAGATTTTTACCCATTTTTAAAGTCAGTTATTTGCCTGCTGTTTTTCTGAAATTGACTTGTAGTAGTTTCTTATATATTCTGGATATTGGTCCCTTATTCAGATTCAAGGTTTACACATATTTCCTCCCATCCTATAGGTTGCCTTTTCATTCTGTTGATTGTTGAAGAGACTATCCTCTCTTCACTTGGTAATCATAGAACCTTGGCCAAGATCAGTTGGCCATATATATGTGCGTTTATTTGGGGTCTCTCTATTATATTTCATTGGTCAATCTCACTGTCTTGATGCCAGTAGCAGACTGTGTTGACTACTGTGGCATTGTTATGTGTTTTGAGTTCAGGAAGTGTTAATCTCCATCATTGCTCTTTGCTCTCAATATTGTTTTATTTACTTGGGGAGGTTCCATATGTATTTTAGGATTCTGTCCATTTCTATAATAATGACATTGAATTTTGTGGGTTGTTGCGATATATGTGTACATCACTTTATGTAGTATAGAAATGCCAACAGTGTTTAATAATCCAGTCTATGAATATGGTATGTCATTCCAATTACTTGTCTCTTCTTTAATTTTTTTCAGCAATGTCCTGTAGTTTTCAGTAGACAAATTATTTACCTCCTACGGGGTCTTTTTCACTGCCTTCCTCAGGTCTTCTAGAGTCAGGATTGAGAAGGATGGACTCATGGAGAGATTGAAATCCCTCCCTCCCCCTGCACCTACTCTCTGATTATGTCTAATACAGGTGTAGTGGGCCATGCCCTTCACCTCTGTCTACAAGTGGGCCCCTGGCTGGGAATTCCTCTTGGATCTGAGTGTTGACTGTACTATTTCAGTGTCCACACGGACTCTCCCAGTGTCTGTCTTGTGTTCAAGAGCCCGAGATATACCTCCATACGAATGATCAGATCAGGCCATCAAATTTTATGCAGTAAAGAACAACCATGGGAAGGGTGGCTGGTTGCCTCTTTCTCATCTTTGGATTTCTTAGAACTGAGCTTTCCAGTGTGGTTGCCACTAACCAAATGTGTCTATTTATAATTAATTTAGTTCCAACAAGACTTAACTCATTCTATTAAAAAATGCAAAAAACACACAATTGCTTGGTCACACTAGCCATGTATGAAGTGTGTCTATAACATCTGGAATTTCAGGTTGGTAAGGTTGACGGTGAAAGCTATAAATGGGTGTATAGAAGTAAGGGGTCGAAAGGTGATTATCTCAGTACCTCCTCCTCATTTGAAATTTTCAACTGTGATCAATATCTTATTGAAGGACTCTGTCTGCACAGAGCACAGGGGAGGTCTGAGAACCTGGAGGGAAGACCAGTGTGATGCTCTGTGAGCCAACCAGTCGAGTAGGAGAAATGGGTGGGTCAACTTGTATAATAATTTTATGCTCATGTTGTGTTTGTACAGAATGGATCATGGAGAGCATATATAGCAGTGATGCTGATGACGATTCACATAGCGAACAACTCTCAGGTAGGATCTAAAGGGAGACAATTCCTAGAACACTTTGGTTCCACGCGGTTCTTTAGAAACTAAGGAAGGTGAATATGAAATCAGGAAGAAGAGGGAAATATGTGAAGAATTCTGATTTGCTCTTTCCAAATTTTAATGATATAATAGAGTTATTGTGTCCATGTCCTTTGACTGTACTGTGCTTATAGTCATCTTTTCTTGCTTTGCCATTCACAAATTTTCTTTTTCACAAGACTACTCTTTCATTGCTTTTTCTCTGCCAAAGATGCAAGGTTCGTTTCTGTTTGGTACCTGGAGGGTATTTTGCACCAGGGATTTTGGTTTCCTTTTTACATTCACGTATAATGGCCATATCCTAGTGGGAACAAAACTCTCATAGTCACTTGACACTGTAGAAAAAGTTCTTATAGTGAGTGTCAGGTGGTGGATGAGAGTTCAACTCTCTCCCTCTACACTTTCAGGACATGTAGCTTCATGTTACTTTTGTCCTCACTGTTTATTCCTCATGGAAAGCGTGCTCCCAGAGGTGGATGAGTCACAGAACACATGCTTTGGGATCACTGCATGTGCTCAGTCTCCTCATTTCAGCCTCAGCACCTCCCAAGCCTGATGTGCTGAGATGCTTCCATTTGAGAGGGCTCCATGTCCAGCTGCCCCTAAAGACCCTTCATGGCCAGTAGGAATTGTAGAAGACTGTGTGAAGGGGCTGCTGGGCTCGCTTCACACACTGGCTCTCACAGCCCTGCTAACCTGGTCTCCTGGAATTCACCAGGCCCAGGACAGAGACTCAGGGCAGCACGACCCAGGGTCACTGCTCTTCTTACAACCCAAGCTCCATCCGGCCAGCCCTGCCCCTGCTCCCCACACTCCAGTCCTGCCTGCCCTCGGACCTTTCCTCAGGCCTGCCTTGGTCTTATCCTTCCCAGTTCTTCCAAGGCTGGGGTAAACCCTGGCAGGTGCTGTGAGTTTATGAGGCTTACCCTGCTGTAGAACTTTTGTTTCAGTATTCCAGATTAAGGGAATTGGTTCAAATTACTTTTAACTCTAATATTGCTTTCATCCTCTCTAAGGGGCTAAGAGACTTACGGAGTTGTTTTGAAGTACCTAAGGTTAGCTGAGGCACAGGACACTTGCTTCTTTTGTGAAGTTCGTTGCATATCTAGGCTATTGTGGAGAATGCTGCAATGAACCTAAGTTCATCTCATTGTGATACTGATTTAATTTCCTTTGGCTATATACCCAGAACTGTGATTGCTGAATCATATGATATTTCTGTTTATAATTTTATAAGGAACCCCCATACTCTTTTTCATAATAGCGGCACCATTTTACCTTCCCACCAGCAGTGTACAAAGTTTCCAATTCCCCACATCTTGGCCTTAAACTGTTAATTTTTTTCTTTATAATACACAGCCTAACAGCTGTGAGGTGTTCATTTGCATTGCCCTGATGATTAGTGAGGTTGAGAACATTTTCCTATATTTGTTAGCCATTTGTATGTCTTTTTCAGGAAATGTCTTATTTAAGTCTTTGCATATTTCTTAACCCATTTATTTACCGTTTTTAATTTTTTAACTTAGTTTGCATTTGAGTTGT
The DNA here is from genome assembly GCF_964165515.1 of Mesoplodon bidens. Lineage (NCBI taxonomy): Eukaryota > Metazoa > Chordata > Mammalia > Artiodactyla > Ziphiidae > Mesoplodon > Mesoplodon bidens. The sequence goes on from NW_027671364.1 coordinate 202,177, forward strand.
AGTGTTTTTCTTACATGTTTTGGACATTAACTCCTTTTCTGATATATGTTTGTAATCTTTCTGTAAGTTATATTATCATCCTATTGACTGTTGAGAAAACTATACTTTCCCTATTTGTTGTCTAAGAAGCTTGGTGAATTTCATTTGGCCATGTATCTATGAGTTTTCTTGGGGTTTATTTATTCTGGTCTTTAGGCCTATGTATCTGTTTCTATGTCAGTACCATACAGTTTTGATTCCTGTGGCTTTGTAATGTGTTTTGAAGACAGGAAGTGAGAAGCCTCCATCTATGTTCTTTGTTCTCAGGATTGTTTTGTCTGTTTGGACTCCTTAGTGTTTCCATATATATTTTAGGATCTTTTTTTTTTCTATTTCTTTGAAAATGACATTGGGATTTTGATATGTATTACAATGAATTTATACTTACCTTTCGGTAGTGTAGAAATGTCAACAATAATAATTCTCCAGTCTATGAATATGATATGCTATTTCAATAATTTGTTCCTTGTTAAATTCTTTCAGCAGTGGTTTGTAGTTTTCAGTGTACAGGCCATTTACCTTCTAAGGGCATTTTGTCCCTTCCTTCCCTGGATTTTTCAGAGGCAGGAGTGAGAAGGATGGCCTCATGAAGTGAGTGAATGTCCCTCCCTCCCTTCTGCACCTGCTCACTGATCATGTCTAGCACAGGTGCACTTGGCCATGCTCATTACCTCTCTCCCCAAGTGGAACACCTGTCGGGAATTCCTCTAGGATCTGGGTGTTGACATTACTGTTTCAGTGTCCCCAAGGTCTCATGAGTGTCTGGCAAGTGTGCATGAGCCTAGGAAACACCTACAAATGAATCATCAAATCTAGCCAGCAAACTGCCGTGCAGAAGGTGTTGGGCTGCACCTCTCACACCTGCAAGCCCTGTACATGCTCAGCCTCAGGGCTAAGAAAAGAGCCTTGAGTCAGGGACAGAGACATTCATGGTTTAATAGATGGGAGATCTTTCACGTCAGAAGCAATGTAGTGCTGGAGAGACATCCCACTGTAGATAGCCGATGGCAGGCAGAACGCAGCAGCAGCAGTAGCAGCATGCTTCTCTCTGGGCGGAATAGGCAGGCTACCAGTTAAAGGGGGAGTTGACAGCAGATGGGCTCATCGGTTACCAGGGAAACCAGCAGAGGGACGCATCCCTCTTACCCCTTGGGCTAAGTACTTCACGGGGCAGAGGTTTTCCTTTGGTAAACCATCAGCAAACAGCCATCTTGAATGGGTATATATATATATATGGAGAGAGAGAGAGAGAGGAATGTGTATTATAGTGTGGTAGCCACTAGCTAGATGTGCCTGCTATAATTTATTCAATTCAATTAATGATTAACTCATTGTATTAAAATAGAACAAATAAAATATCCAATTACTCAGTCACATTAGTCACATTTTAAATGTATCCATAAGACTTGTAAATTCATGTTCGTGTTTCTACAGAATCGACTCTGGATAGCATTTGTGGCCGTGATAAGGAAAAGGATACAGGTAGGAGCAACACTTAGGTAGGATCTAATGGCAGAAGGTTCCTGGAACTTTACGGTTATATCTCCTGCTTTGGGGACTGAGGAAGGTGGATATGAAATCAGAAAGAAGAATAAAAAATGTGTAGAGTTCTGACTTGTTTTTTTCATATTTTAATGATACAATAGAAAGCAATTGTGTCCTTAGACGTGACTGTGCTCTATAATCACCTTTTCTTGATTTGCTCATCAAAAATGATCTTTTGCACATGAGCTGCTCTTTCTTGTGCATGTCACTGCCTAATATGGAAGTTTGTTTTCTGGTTAGCACATCTAGGGTATTGTGCACAGGAGACTTTGTTTTCTTTTGCATATTGACCTATGATGGACAGAACCTGTGGGTCAAAACTCTCATGGGCCCTTGAAACTTGAGACCAAGTTCTTCTAGAAAGGGTGAGGTGGTGGATGAGAAGTGAACTGTCTCCCTCTGCACTTTCAGGACTTGTGGCTTCACCTCATGTTTTGTCCTCACTGTTTGTTCCTCTTGTAAAGGACAGTCCCAGAGATGGATGAGTCACAGAACACATGCTCTGGGATCACTGTATGTGCTCAGTCTCCTTGAGATCATCTCAGCCTCTCGATTTCCCCAAGGCTGGTGTGCTGACATGCTTCCATTTGAGAGGGGTCCACATCCAGCTGCCCCTAAAGACCCTTCATGGCCGGCAGGAATTGTAGAGGGCTGTGTGAAGGGGCTGCTGGGCTATTTCACACACTTTCTTTCACCGCCCTGCTGACCTGGTCTCCTGGGGTTGACCAGGCCCCGGACAGAGACTCAGGGCAGCAGGACCCAGGGTCACTGCCCTTCTTACAACCCACTGCTCCTTCCAGACAGCCCTGCCCTTGCTCCCCACACCCCAGTTCTGCCTACCCTCTGACCTTTCCTCAGGCCTGCCTTGGTCTTATCCTTCCCAGTTCTTCCAAGGCTGGGGTAAACCATGGCAGGTGCTGTTTGTTTATGAGGCTTCCTCCGCTGTAGAATTTTGTTTCAGGATTCCAGAATAAGGGAATTGGGACAAGTTACTTTTAACTCTAATATTGCTTTCATCCTCTCTAAGGGGCTAAGAGACTTAGGGAGTTGTTTTGAAGTACCTAAGGTTAGCTGAGGCACAGGACCCTTACTTGTTTTGTGAAGTTGGTTGCATGTTCTTCCCTCAACAAAGCTGTTGCCCAGAGTTGGTTAATATACCTTTTCCTCAGAAGGACATGGTGCAGAGATAAATGTTCTCAGCTCTTGAACTCCTAGGTGGAAAAGCCAAACTGAGAACCCAGGGGTGGTTCCCAGTATGGATGCTCTGGATCCCTGACCTGCACTTACCACTCAGCCAAGGGTTCCTCAGTCATGGAGCAATGGAGTCCCTGCATCCGTATCCTTGGCTGGAAGTCCTAGCATCTCCAAAGGTCCAGACCTTGCCCATCAGGTGGCCTTAATGATCACAGAATCCAGGGCAGCTATGGGTGGACTTATCAGTTGACTTTGGCACAGTCATTAATGTGAAATTCACCACAAGACCTGCATTCTCCTGGTCAGCTCCCAGCTTCTGAGAGGTGTGAGACCCCATGTATACAGTACAGGTCATATCTGTCAGTGCTGGTGTGATTGCTTAAACAAGGCCAAAAGCAGATAAGAATCAGAGAGCTATTTATTGTATTGGATAACATTACCATAAGCCATAGCATTGGTCAATTCCTGTAGCCCACACCCAAGGACTCAAAGTGGAACCTGACTGTTAGCCTGTACACTTCTCCTGCACAGCTCGGTTAGAGACAGGCTGTGCTCAGTCTGGGCTCCCTCTTCATAACGAAGTGTCCCACTTATGGAACAGCTCCCTAGAGTATGGACAGCCCCTGACTCAGTGGGCATACATACATTGTATAGAAAACAAAGACTTGGAGAAAAATATGATACGATTGATAGTGGCTATATCTAAATGGTAGGATTTCAGTTTTGTCAAATCTTGTGTATTTGATTTTCTTTAAGACAAGTGATTAGTGAATAAATATAGCATATTTTGTCTAGGATTGAATTCAGTCCTTTAATAGAGGTTGCTGTTAACCAAGTTTAGAATATCATACAACAGAAGTCATGATAAATGCAGTTGCTGGAATTGTGGATGCTGGAGAAAGAGTGATCTGGGAAAAATCAAGAGACAGTGGCAATTTAGCAGAAGCTCAAAAGAGGCAGGATGGGTCATGGGTCTGTGTCATTGAAACAGAGCATGCATTTTAGTGTTTACCATTTTTTAGATCGACCCTTCCCTTCTGATGAGGCTCCCCTTAGCTAGAAAGCCAAAGGTCTGTTTTCATTTCCTTCCTCTTGTCCTTTACCTTCCTTCGTCCCCCAAAGAGGATGGCCCAACACCAGCTCAGCCCACACTTACTAACCTCCCACATCCATACACACCACCCCATGTCCTTATCGAGAAGAAAGCCCCTGAGTAATTGCTGAGCAGCATCACCAGTGTCCTGACAGTTACTCTGTGTCCCTCCAGCTCTCCCTGATGATGTGGCGGTTGACATGCACCGTGATAGGATAGAAGAAAAGCCTCCGGGGATCATCAAGGTAAGCTGGATTTTTTCTGGTCTGAGATAGAAATATTGCTTTATTTCTCTTTCAATAGATTTAAGTTATGAATATTTGAGGGTATTCCTTCCAGATACATACAATTCCCTTGGTTGGGAGAATGTGGAGTGAGAGTCTATAACCAACTCATGGTGCCTGATTCCACAGGACATTACAATTGACAGCATCCATTACAGCCTGCAGAGTACGGAGCTCTCTCTCCTGGAGCGATTTTTCCTCTAGGAAAAGAATTCTGTAATTTCCCACCTAAATGAACTTGGAAGTACCATCCTCCCAGCAAAGTTCTTGGCTTTCAGCCTGAGTAGGTTTGCTCTGATAACCCTTGCTGGGTTCCCTGGACCACTGTTTCTTATCAGGTTTTCTACTGTCAGCAAATGAACAAAAGACCTGAGCATCACTGTGATCTTATTCTCATAGTGTTTTCTCTTCTGTAGTTGCAGGTGGCCTTCACAGAACGTGAAAACGGTATGTATTCTGGAATCAGTCACTTGGGGAGGAAGAACTTTGAAGATGAGAAAGTGGGACATTCTTGCTGGTTTTATTGTAGAGGGCAAACTGATTCCAAATTTGTGCTGGGAATGAGAGTAGGGGACCTGGTGATAGAAAGAGATTTACAAGTAATGTGACCAATTACTATAGTCCCAGGAAGAAGCTGTATTTCGGTTAGGTGGTGTAAGTTTTTGTGCATGAGACACGGTGTGTCTGTATGTGAAATGACTGGTATAATTCTGTGTGTATGTGAACATTTTGTGTTGTGTTTCCCTTGATTTATGTTCCCATAAACATCACTGTTACTGGTGCCAACTTTCTTAAAAATATTCCCATCAACTCTGCATCATGAATAAGTATGGATATAAAAGTAAATAAACTGTACACTTTCAGGGTGTGCATTGATTTTATACCGAGAGAGCCTCATTTCACCTGGAAAACAAATCCTATCACCACCCAGGCAAATGTTTACTGGATACTTTTTTTTTTCTTTTGGCTGTGTTGTGTCTTCGTTGCACTGCGTGGGCTTCTCATTTCGGTGGCTACTGTTGTTCCAGACCACGGGCTCTAGGTGCATGGGCTTCAAAAGTTGTGTCACGTGGGCTCAGTAGTTGTGATTTTCAGGGTCTAGAGCACAAGCTTAGTAGTTGTGGTGCACGGGTTTAGTTGCTACATGGCTGGATTCTTAGTGAAGAAAACTGGGTTTCAGCATGCCTACTACTGGGCCAATTACAACTTCATTTAATAAGAAATCTCATCTCTTAGTACGTCTCATAGCATTCTGAATGGTTATGATACATCTCTCTGCCACTTCCCTCATTCTAACTGTTTCCTATTAGAGCCTCGGGATGAGTCCTCCCCCCTTACCTGAAGCAGCTAGTGCTAGGCAGGCCTCCTTCTTTTTGCAGGGAGCCCATGCTTGTACCGACATGCCACACCCAGTTCTGGAGGAATCCGAGAAAGAAGGAGCCTCCAGGAGTAGATGGAGGAAATTCACTCCACCTTTCTCCTTTGAGGCTAATCTTCACTATCGGATTCTGTGCTAAGGAAACGAAATGTCCTTCTCCTGTAGAAAGTCTGTCTTCCATCACTTGTGCCGGCCGTGTTTCTGTGTGCTGGGCAAGAAACACTGCATACAGTGAAGACAGAACCAAGAGATCTACCCCAGGGATTGAGCTCTGGGTGGGCACTGGTTCCCTTCCCAGGAGGGCGGACAGGAGGTTGTGCTTTGCAAGGTGGGACAGAGAAATCAAGCAGTGTGACAAGAGGATCTCCACTCATGTTGCTGTGCAAACTGCCAGATGATGTAGGTTCTTGGTATTTTCTGAAGGCTTTTGGAAGCAAACAAGTCTGGGAGTAAAGTCAATTAAAACATGGAAAGTTATACTTAAAAAATTTTTTTCGATAGTGAGTCCTTTGAGAAATACATACTTTAATAGAATATGATTGCCGTATATGTGTCAATATTTTCCCCACCAAAGAAAATACTGAAAATGCTTGATTGTAAAATGTCACTTGTTTACCCAAGAGACTGTGTATGAGTAAAGTTTTTCTAGAAATCCTCAATCCCTAGGTCGTAGTTTCCTGATGGTGCTGAGGGGAACCCTGGTGTGCAATTCAGTGCCTGCTACTCACAGGGAGGCTCTTAAGAACTCAGAGACCCGCCCAGTGGACCCCACGTGTGAGGACAGGATTGGCGCCTCGGGCTGCACTTGAAGAGGGAAATGCTTTAGAGAAGTGGAAGGAGATACATTAAGGACACCTGAGTCATGGGGAGTCAGGTGTGGTTGGTTTAGAGATCAAGGAAAAGTGTACACCTGAGCACAGCCTGGGCCACACTTAGGATGCTATTGGCACTTCTGCTTGGATGGGGAAGAGAAAGGACAGCCCCCTCTTGCTGGAGTGAACTCTGGAGAGATGTCTTCTTTAAAGCCTGGGGAGAGGAGCTTCTCTCCCATTATCTCCTGATACCTGTGTATATTCGAGACCCTTCCTGCTTCCTTCTTTCCCTCTCCTTATTTTCTTCTTTTTTCCCCTTTTTTCACTTTGTATTTATTTTACATATGTGTATTTTATTGTTGTAAAAGGACACATACGATGAAATCCAACTTCTTAACAAGTTTTGAAATGTCCAGGCAGTCCTGTTGACTACATGTACCTTGTTGTACAGCATGTGTCTAGAACTTTTCCATTTTGAAATAACACATTCTAACCATTGAACAGAGACTCCCCATGTCAACCTCCTGCCAGCTCTTGGAACCACCCTTCTACCCTCTGCTTCTAGGAGTTTTCTTTCAGTTTTTGACCTTATGTGACTGGCTTATATCGCTCTTACAAATGTCCTCCAAGTTCTTTCGTGTTGCTGCAAATGGCAGGATTTCCTTCTTTTTCATAGACTGAATGACATTCCACTGTATGTATACACAACATTTTCTTTATTAATTCATCTTCCCATGGACACTAGGCAGTTTTCCTATGTTGTGTATTGTGTATAATGCTGCCATGGACATGAGATTGTAGATATCTCTTGGACATTCTTGTTTTATCTCCTTTGTATATAAACCTAAATGAGTGATTGCTGGATTTTATGAGAGTTCTCTTAATAATTTTTAGGGGACCTCCATTCTGTTTTCCATAATGGCTACACGATTTTACATTACTACATGGTACAAAACAGGGTACAGAAGTTCCACTTCTTCACATCTTTCCCAGCATCCATTAATTTTCTTTCTTTTTTTTTTTTTTTTTTTTTTTTTTGCCGTACATGTGTCTCTCATTGTTGTGGGCTCTCCCGTTGTGGAGCTCAGGCTCCAAACACACAGGCTCAGCGGCCATGGCTCATGGGACAAGCTGATCAGCGGCATGTGGGATCCTCCCAGACCTGGGCACGAACATGTGTCCCCTGCATCGGTGGGGGAATCTCAACCACTGTGCCACCAGGGAAGCCCTAATTATCTTTTTATAATACACATCCTAACAGGTGTGAGTGATATCTCCTTGTGGCTTGATTTCCATTTCCGTGATGCTTAGCGAGGTTGAGCAAATTTTCATATGTAGATTGACCACTTGTATGTCTTTATGGAGAAATGTCTAGTGAAGCTTTTTACCCATTTTTAAACTCAGTTATTTGCCCGCTGTTTTTCTGAAATTGACTTGTAGTAGTTTCTTATATATTCTGGATATTGGTCTCTTATTCAGATACAAGGTTTACACATTTTTCCTCCCATCCTATAGGTTGCCTTTTCATTCTGTTGATTGTTGAAGAGACTATCCTCTCTTCACTTGGTAATCTTAGAACCTTGGCCAAGATCAGTTGGCCATATATATGTGCGTTTATTTGGGGTCTCTCAATTATATTTCATTGGTCAATCTCACTGTCTTGATGCCAGTAGCAGACTGTTTTGACTACTCTGGCATTGTTATGTGTTTTGAGTTCAAGAGGTGTTAATCTCCATCATTGCTCTTTGCTCTCAAGATTCTTTTATCTACTTGGGGGTTTCCATATGTATTTTAGGATTCTGTCCACTTCTATAATAATGACATGGAATTTTGTGGGTTGTTGTGATATATGTGTACATCCCTTTATGTAGTATAGAAATTCCAACAGTATTTAATACTCCAGTCTATGAACATGGTATGTCATTCCAATTACTTGTCTCTTCCTTAATTTTTTTCAGTAATATCCTGTAGTTTTCAGTATACAAATTTTTCACCTCCTACGGGGCCTTTTCCACTGCCTTCCTCAGGTCTTCTAAAGTCAGGATTGAGAAGGATGGACTCATGGAGAGAGTGAAATCCCTCCCTCCCCCTGCACGTACTCTCTGGTTATATCTAATACAGGTGTACTGGGCCATGCCCTTCACCTCTGTCTACAAGTGGGCCCCTTGCTGGGAATTCCTCTTGGATCTGAGTGTTGACTGTACTATTTTAGTGTCCCCCAGGATTCTCCCAATGCCTGGCGTGGGTCCAAGAGCCCAAGATATACCTACATACGTATGATCAGGCCAGGCCATCAAATTTTCTGCAGTAAAGAATAACCATGGGAAGGGTGGCTGGTTGCCTCTTTCTCATCTTTGGATTTCTTAGAGCTGAGCTTTCCAGTGTGGTAGCCACTAACCAAATGTGTCTATTTATAATTAATTTAGTTCAAACAAGACTTAACTCATTCTATTAAAAAACGCAAAAAACACACAATTCCTTGGTCACACTAGCCATGTATGAAGTGTGTCTGTACCATCTGGAATTTCAGGTTGGTAAGGTTGACGGTGAAAGCTATAAATGGGTTTATAGAAGTGAGGGGTCGAAAGGTGATTTTCTCAGCATCTCTCCCTCATTTGAAATTTTCAACTGTGATCAATATCTTATTGAAGGACTCTGTCTGCACAGAGCACAGGGGAGGTCTGAGAACCTGGAGGGAAGACCAGGGTGATGCCTTGTGAGCCAGCAAGTCGAGTAGGAGAAATGGGTGGGTCAACTTGTATAATAACTTTATGCTCATGGTTGTGTTTGTACAGAATGGATCTTGGAGAGCATACATAGCACTGATGCTGATGACGATTCACATAGCGAACAACTCTCAGGTAGGATCTAAAGGGAGACAATTCCTAGAACACTAGGGTTCCACCCGGTTCTTTAGAAACTAAGGAAGGTGAATATGAAATCAGGAAGAAGGAAATATGTGTAGGATTCTGATTTGCTCTTTCCAAATTTTAATGATATAATAGAGTTATTGTGTCCATGTCCTTTGACTGTACTGTGCTTATAGTCATCTTTTCTTGCTTTGCCATTCAGAAATTTTCTTTCTCACAAGATTACTCTTTCATTGCTTTTTCACTGCCAAAGATGAAAGGTTCGTTTCTGTTTTGTACCTGCAGAGTATTTTGCACCAGGATTTTGGTTTCCTTTTCACATTCACGTATGATGGCCATATCCTAGTGGGAACAAAACTCTCATAGTCACTTGACACTAGAGAACAAGTTCTTACAGTGAGTGTCAGGTGGTGGATGAGACTTGAACTCTCTCCGTCAACACTTTCAGGACTTGTAGCTTCATGTTACTTTTGTCCTCACTGTTTATTCCTCATGGAAAGCGCTCTCCCAGAGGTGTATGAGTCACAGAACACATACTTTGGGATCAATGCATGTGCTCAGTCTCCTCATTTCAGCCTCAGCACCTCCCAACGCTGATGTGCAGACATGCTTCCATTTGAGAGGGCTCCACGTCCAGCTGATCCTAAAGACCCTTCATGCCTGGCAGGAATTCTAGAGGACTCTGTGAAGTGGCTGCTGGGCTCGCTTCACACACTGGCTCTCACAGACCTGCTAACCTGGTCTCCTGGAATTCACCAGGCCCAGGAAAGAGACTCAGGCAGCAGGACCCAGGGTCACTGCTCTTCTTACAACACACTGCTCCATCCGGACAGCCCTGCCCCTGCTCCCCACACCCCAGTCCTGCCTACCCACTCACCTTACCTCAGGCCTGCCTTGGTCTTATCCTTCCCAGTTCTTCCAAGTCTGGGGTAAACCCTGGCAGGTGCTGTGTGTTTATGAGGCTTCCCCTGCTGTAGAACTTTTCTTTCAGTATTCCACACTAAGGGAATTAGGACAAGTTACTTTTAACACTAATATTGCTTTAATCCTCTCTAAGGGGCTAAGAGACTTACAGAGTTGTTTTGAAGTATCTAAGGTTAGCTCAGGCACAGGACCCTTACTTGTTTTGTGAAGTTGGTTGCATATCTAGGCTATTGTGGAGAATGCTGCAATGAACCTAAGTTCATCTCATTGTGATACTGATTTAATTTCCTTTGGATATATACCCAGAACTGTGATTGCTGAATCATATGATATTTCTGTTTATAAATTTATAAGGAACCCCCGTACTCTTTTTCATAAGAGCTGCACCATTTTACATTCACACCAGCAGTGTACAAAGTTTCCAATTCCCTACATCTTAGCCTTAAGCTGTTAATTTTTTTCTTTATAATACACAGCCTAACAAGTGTGAGGTGTTCATTTGCATTGCCCTGATGATTAGTGAGGTTGTGAAATTTTTCCTATATTTGTTAGCCATTTGTATGTCTTTTTCAGGAAATATCTTATTTAAGTCTTTGCACATTTCTTAACCCATTTATTTACCCTTTTTAATTTTTTAACTTAGTTTTCATTTGATTTGTATTGTTTTTCTTATATGTTTTGGACATTTGCTCCTTTTCTATTATATGTTTATAATCTTTCTGTAAGTTATATTTTCATCCTATTGACTGTTGAAAAAACTATACTTTCCCTATTTGTTGTCTTAGAAGCTTGGTGAATTTCATTTGGCCATGTATCTATGAGTTTTCCTGGTGGTTATTTATTCTGGTCTTTAGGCCTATGTATCTGTTTCTATGTCCGTACTGTACAGTTTTGATTCCTGTGGCTTTGTAATGTGTTTTCATGTCAGGAAGTGGGAAGCCTCCATCTATGTTCTTTGGTCTCAGGATTGTTTTGTCTGTTTGGAGTCCTTAGTGATTCCATATGTATTTTAGGATCTTTTTTTTTTCTATTTCTTTGAAAATGACATTGGGATTTTGATAGGTATTACAATGAATTTATATTTACCTTTGGGTAGTGTAGAAATGTCAACTATAATAAGTCTCCAGTCTATTAATATGATATGTCATTTCAATGATTTGTTCCTTGTTTAATTCTTTCAGCAGTGGTTTGTAGTTTTCAGTGTACAGGCCATTTACCTTCTGAGGGCATTTTGTCCCTTCCTTTCCTGGATTTTTCAGAGGCAGTGGTGAGAAGGATGGCCTCATGAAGTGAGTGAATGTCCCTCCCTCCCTTCTGCACCTGCTCGCTGATTATGTCTAGCACAGGTGCACTGGGCCATGCTCATTACCTCTCCCCTCACGTGGAACACCTGTCGGGAATTCCTCTAGGATCTCGGTGTTGACATAACTGTTTCAGTGTCCCCAGGGTCTCATGAGTGCCTGGCAGGTATGCATGAGCCTAGGAAACACCTACAAATGAATCATCAAATCTGGCCAGCAAACTGCCTTGCAGAAGGTGTTGGGCTGCACCTCTCACGCCTGCAAGCCCTGTACTTGCTCAGCCTCAGGACTAAGGAAAGAGCCCGGAGTCAGGGACAGAGACATTCATGGTTTAATAAATGGGAGATCTTTCACGTCAGAAGCAAAGTGGTCCTGGAGAGACATCCCACTGTAGATAGCCGATGGCAGGCAGAACGCAGCAGCAGCAGTAGCAGCATGCTTCTCTCTGGGCGGAATAGGCAGGCTACCAGTTAAAGGGGGAGTTGACAGCAGATGGGCTCATCGGTTACCAGGGAAACCAGCAGAGGGACGCATCCCTCTTACCCCTTGGGCTAAGTACTTCACGGGGCAGAGGTTTTACATTCGTTAAACCATCAGCAAATAGTCATCTTTAATTGATACAACATACAGAAATGAATAAACAGGGGAGTGGTGGTAACATTCTCCATATAATATATATATATATATACATATATATGGAGAGAGAGAGAGAGAGGGATGTGTATTACAGTGTGGTAGCCACTAGCTAGTTGTGCCTGTTATAATTTATTTAATTCAATCAATGATTATCTTAGTGTATTAAAATAAAACAAAATAAAATATCCAATTACTCAGTCACATTAGTCACATTTTAAATGTATCCATAAGACTGGTAAATTCATGTTCGTGTTTCTACAGAATCGACTTTGGATAGCATTTGTGGCCGTGATAAGGAAAAGGATACAGGTAGGAACAACACTTACGTAGGATCTAATGGCAGAGGGTTCCTGGAACTTTAGGGTTATATCTCCTGCTTTGGAGACTGAGGAAGGTGGATATGAAATCAGAAAGAAGAATGAAATATGTGTAGAGTTCTGACTTGTTTTTTTCACATTTTAATGATACAACAGAGAGAAATTGTGTCCTTAGACGTGACTGTGCTCTATAATCACCTTTTCTTGATTTGCTCATCAAAACTGATCTTTTGCACATGAGCTGCTCTTTCTTGTGCTTGTCACTGCCTAATATGGAAGTTTGTTTTCTGGTTAGCACATCTAGGATATTGTGCACAGGAGAGTTTGTTTTCTTTTGCATATTGACCTATGATGGACAGAACCTGTGCGTCAAAACTCTCATGGGCCCTTGAAACTTGAGACCAAGTTCTTCTAGAAAGGGTGAGGTGGTGGATGAGAAGTGAACTGTCTCCCTCTGCACTTTCAGGACTTGTGGCTTCACCTCATGTTTTGTGCTCACTGTTTGTTCCTCTTGTAAAGGACAGTCCCAGAGATGGATGAGTCACAGAACACGTCCTCTGGGATCACTGCATGTGCTCAGTCTCCTTGACCTCATCTCAGCCTCTGCACTTCCCCAAGGCTGATGTGCTGACATGCTTCCATTTGAGAGGGGTCCACGTCCAGCTGCCCCTAGAGACCCTCAATGGGCGGCAGAAATTCTAGAGGGCTGTGTGAAGGGGCTGCTGGGCATCTTGACACACTTGCTTTCACAGCCCTGCTGACCTGGTCTCCTGGAGTTGACCAGGCCCAGGACAGAGACTCAGGGCAGCACGACGCAGGGTCACTGCTCTCCTTACAACACATTTCTCCGTCCAGACATCCCTGCCCCTGCTCCCCACACCCCAGTCCTGCCTACCCTCTGACCTTTCCTCAGGCCTGCCTTGCTCTTATCCTTCCCAGTTCTTCCAAGGCTGGGGTAAAGCCTGGCCGGTGCTGTGTCTTTATGAGGATTCCCCTGCTGTAGAACTTTTGTTTCAGTATTCCAGACTAAGGGAATTGGGACAAGTTACTTATAACTCAAATATTGTTTTCATCCCCTCTAAGGGGCTAAGAGACTTACGGAGTTTTTTTGAAGTACCTAAGGTTAGCTCAGGCACAGGACCCTTACTTGTTTTCTGAACGTGGTTGCATGTTCTTCCTTCAACACAGCTGTTGCCCAGATTTGGTTAATATTTCTTATCCTCAGAAGGAGATGGTGCAGAGATAAATGTTCTAAGATCTGGACCTCCTGAGTGGAAAACCCAATCTGAGATCCCAGTGGTGGGTCCCAATGTGGGTGGTCTGGATCCCTGACCTGCACTTACCACTCAGCCAAGTGATCCTCAGTCATGGAGCAAGGGAGTCCCTGCATCCGTATCCTTGGCTGGAAGTCCTAGCATCTCCAAAGGTCCAGTCCTTGCCCATCAGGTGGCCTTAGTGGTCACAGAATCCAGGGCAGCTATGGGTGGACTTATCAGTTGACTTTGGCACAGTCATTAATGTGAAATTCACCTCAGGACCTGCATTCTCCTGGTCAGCTCCCAGATTCTGAGAGGTGTGAGACCCCATGTATACAGTACAGGTCATATCTGTCAGTGCTGGTGTCTTTGCTTAAACAAGGCCAAAAGCAGATAAGAATCAGGGAGCTATTTTATTGTATTGGATAACATTACCATAAGCCTTAGAATTGGTCAATTCCTGTAGCCCACACCCAAGGACTCAAAGTGGAACCTGACTGTTAGACTGTACACTTCTCCTGCACAGCTGGGTTAGAGACAGGCTGTGCTCAGTCTGGGCTCCTTCTTCATAACGAAGTGTCCCACTTATGGAACAGCTCCCTAGAGTATGGACAGCCGCTGACTCAGTGGGCATACTTACATTATACAGAAACCAAAGACTGGGAGAAAAATATGATACGATTGATAGTGGCTGTATCTAAAGGGTAGGACTTCAGTTTTGTCAAATCGTGTGTATTTGATTTTCTTTAAGACAAGTGATTAGTGAATAAAATAGCATATTTTGTCTAGGATGGAATTCAGTCCTTTAAGGAGGTTGCTGTTAATCAAGTTATAAAATATTATACAACAGAAGACATGATAAATGCAGTAGCTGGCATTGTGGATGCTGGAGAAAGAGTGATCTGGGAAAAATCAAGAGACAGTGGCAATTTAGCAGAAGCTCAAAAGAGGCAGGAGGGGTCATTGGTCTCTGTCATTGAAACACAGCATTCATTTAAGTGTTTACCGTTTTTTAGATCGATCCTTCCCTTCTGATTAGGCTCCCCTTAGCTAAGAAGCCAAAGCTCTGTTTTCATTTCCTTCCTCTTGTCCTTTGCCTTCCTTCTTCCCCAAAGAGGAAGGCCCAACACCAGCTCAGCCCACACTTACTAACCTCCCACATCCATAGACACCCCCCATGTCCTCATCGAGAAGAAAGCCACTGAGTAATTCCTGAGCAGCATCACCAGTGTCCTGACAATTACTCTGTGTCCCTCCAGCTCTCCCTCAGGATGTGGCGGTTGACCTGCACCATGATAGGACAGAAGAAAAGCCTCCGTGGGTCCCCAAGGTAAGCTGGATTTTTTCTGGTCTGAGATAGAAATATTGCTTTATTTCTCTTTCAATAGAATTAAGTTATGAATATTTGAGGGTATTCCTTCCAGATATATACAACTCCCTTGGTTGGGAGAATGTGGAGTGAGAGTCTATTACCAACTCATGGTTCCTAATTCCACAGGACATTAAAATTGACAGCATCCATTACAGCCTGTAGAGTATGGATCTCTCTCTCCTGCAGCGATTTTTCCTCTAGGAAAAGAATTCTGTAATTTGCAACCTAAATGGACTTGGAAGTTCCATCCTCCCAGCAAAGTTCTTGCCTTTCTGCCTGAGTAGGTTTGCTCTGGTAACCCTTGCTGGATTCCCTGGACCACTGTTTCTTATGAGGTTTTCTACTGTCAGCAAATGAACAAAAGACCTGAGCATCACTGTGACCTTATCCTCATAGTGTTTTCTCTTCTGTATTTGCAGGTGGCCTTCCCAGAACGTGAAAACGGTATGTATTGTGGAATCAGTCACTTGGGGAGGAAGAACTTTGAAGATGAGAAAGTGGGACATTCTTGCTGGTTTTCGTGTAGAGGGCAAACTGATTCCAAATTTGTGCTGGGAATGAGAGTAGGGGTCCTGGTGATAGAAAGAGATTTACAAGTAATGTGACCAATTACTATAGTCCCAGGAAGAAGCTGTATTACGGTTAGGTGGTGTAGGTTTGTGTGCATGAGACTGGGTGTGTCTGTATGTGAAATGAGTGGGATGATTCTGTGTGTGTATGTGAACTTTTTGTGTTGTGTTTCCCTTGATTTATGTTCCCCTAAACATCACTGTTACTGGGGCCAACTTTCTAAAAAATATTCCCATCACCACTGCATCATGAATGGGTATGGATATAAAAATAAATATACTGTACACTTTCAGTGTGTGCATTGATTTTATACCAAGTGAGCCTCATTTAACCTGGAAAACAAATCCTATCACCACCCAAGCAAATGTTTACTGGATTTTTTTTCTTTTGGCTGTGTTGGCTCTTCGTTGCAGTGCGCGGGCTTCTCATTTCGGTGGCTTCTCTTGTTCCAGAGCACGGGCTCTATGTGCATGGGCTTCAATAGTTGTGGCACTTGGGCTCAGTAGTTGTGACTTGCAGGCTCTAGAGCACAGGCTTTGTAGTTGTGGTGCACGGACTTAGTTGCTCCATGGCTGGATTCTTAATGAACAAAACTGGGTTTCAGCATGCCTACTACTGGTTCAATTACAACTTCATTTAATAAGAAATCTCATCTCTTAGTAGGTCTCATAGCATTCTGAATGGTTATGATGCATCTCTCTGCCACTTCCCTCTTTCTAACTGTTTCCTATTAGAGCCTCGGGATGAGTCCTTCCCCCTTACCTGAAGCACCTAGTGCTAGGCAGGCCTCCTTCCTTTTGCAGGGAGCCCATGCTTGTACCCACATGCCACAGCCATTTCTGAAGGAGTCCGAGAAAGAAGGAGCCTCCAGGAGTAGATGGAGGAAATTCACTCCACCTTTCTCCTTTGAGGCTAATATTCACTATCGGATTCTGTGCTAAGGAAACGAAATGTCCTTCTCCTGTGGAAAGTCTGTCTTCCATCACTTGTGCCGGCTGTGTTTCTGTGTGCTGGGCAAGGAACACTGCATAAGGTGAAGAGAAACCCCAGAGATCTACCCCACGTATTGAGCTCAGGGTAGGCACTGGCTCTCTCTGTCCTGTCCATAATCCATCATTCATCGTGGTTGTGACTCTTGGACAGTCACTTTTCTCTCTAAATTTCCACACCCTCCACCATAACATAAGGGTTACAACCCCCACTTTGCCCTCCCCTTCACCCCCAACAGGGCTAGGTGTCAGACATGATCATGGATATTCTCCATGAGCTGTAAAGCATTGTTCCCATGAAAAAGCTGAAGAGTAAACTTGAATCCCTCCTTTACTTGTTGCCGTCAAATCCATCCTCTCCTTTCAACAGCTATGAAATATCCAGCTTATTCTTGCCATCATTCAGGATTGAACACTTATAGAGCTTTTTGAAGCACTGGTCCTTTATTTTTCAAACATTTTACCTATATTCAATCATTTTTGGCCCCATGACATAATGCTAAAAGTAGGCCATATTAGCATTCCTACATCTCAGAACAGGGAACTGAGGCAAAGAGGGATCTATATATCTTTCCCAAGTACATGCTTCTTCTAAACGGGATTTGAATCCAGTCCATCAGTCATTGTCCCAATGGTTTGCTGAGTTTCTAGACATTCTCAGTTAAATAAAGATATTTGCCCACAAAACCTGTCTGTTGGGTGTTTTCACTGCATAGCAAACTGCAAGATCTTCCTAAGTCCAACTTTGATTCAGGAGGCTCTGCTGGGCAGCTGGTGAGGAAAGGGACCAAAGGATTGAACTGTAAATAAATTATTGGTAATTTCCCCATGGTCTTCTGCCAGCATGATGTCAATAGTTGTCTCTATTGTAATGCATTTCCCAGGATGCTGCTCCCAGAATGCGAGAAGAAGAAACACTCATCAGAGGTCAAGAATATCAATCCCAGGCTGGCTGAAAAAGATCCGCATCTGGCCACATTTTAGGGTGCACGCTATAAATGACCCAGCTGAAGGTACTGTGGAAAATTTTTCATTAGGTTCTCTCAAGAGTAATTATTCTAGTTTATTCAGTGCCTCATATTTAAGAAATAGCTATGAAATATTAAGCAGTATTCTTCTTTTATTCCATGTGTTCAAATTGAAACTTACTAAGCCAGCTGGTACTGTTTTAACCATGGAAGTAAACATACATTTAAAATTCAAAATTTGGTTCATGTTTAAGAGGGAAGATGGTCTCTAGTTATGGTTTAGACATTAGCTGATTTTTGAACGTTAGCAACAACACATCCCTCCCTGAAACCATGTTTTGAGATTTCTTTAAATTATTAGACATTATTTAGAACAGGATTATACTGACATAAAAGTTGTACATCCATACAGAAAATTCCTGTATCCTATCACTCCAGTTTCAGCTATTAATAATATATAGCATAGGTGAAGTACATTTGTTACAATTAGTGAAACAATGTAAGTATATTTTTACTAATTAAAAGTCCATAGTTCACCTAAGAGTCACACCTTGTGTTGTTATATTCAATGATATTTGAAATATGTACAGTATTATTTGTCACCATTATGGTGCCATAGAGAAATGCGTACACTAATGTTCATAGTAGCATTATTCTTAGTAGCCAATAGATAGAAACAATCCAAAGTCCATGAGGTGATGAATGGATAAATAAAATGTGATATCTACACAGAATGGAATAATTTTCAACCATAAAAAGGAATTACAGTTTGACTTATTCTACAAAATGAATGATCCAAATAATATAAAAATTATATTATTGTTAGTGAAATAAGGCAGGCGCAGAAAGACAAATATTATATGATTCCACTTGTATGAGGTACCTAGTGTAGGCAAACTCACAGACACCGGAAGTAGAAATGACCAAGGTCAGGAGGCAGGAGTAAGGTGGATTATGATTTAATGGGTACAGAGGTTACGTTGAAATGATGCAAAAGATTAAGATGTAGATTGTGTTGATGGGTACACAGCATTGTGAAAGTTAGAAATGCTAGTGAACTGTATACTTCAAAATTAGGAAAAGCATAAATATGTATATTTCATCACAATAAAATAAGTCAACAATCCAACAGAATGGACGATGAATGAAGGAGCAACATACTTGATTAGAAGGAAGCTGAAAGAGTCTTGTAACATTTCAAGAAGAAGGGGGATTTGGAGGGACTTTCAAATGGGCAGAGGGGCCGTGGGACTCTATACTGAAACATAGTGCAATGTTAGTGTTCAAGCTTTTTCAGACTGACACTTTCAAATTGATTAGGTTCCCTACAGCTAGAAAGCTAAAGGTTCTCTTCCTCATTTCTGAAATGTTCCTCCCCTTTGCCTTCCTCCACCCACCAGGGAGGTTTGTCCAACAGCACCTCAGTCCACACTCAGTAACCACCTGCATCCATACACTCCCACCCTGTGTCCACATTAACGAGGCTCTCTGAGTAATTCCTGAGCAGCATCACCAGTGTCCTGACACTTACTCTGTGTCCTCCTAGAGCCCCATGAGGACCGTTTGGAGGAACTGCCCTATGTGAGGGCAGTTGAAGAGGCTCCTTCTACCTCCAGGGTAAGCTCCCCTTATTTATCAGAGATTAAAAGTTTGCTTCATTTCTTTCTTTTCCAATTGATTTCAGATCTGAAGATCTACAATGTTCAAGACAGCTGATGTATACAATTTTGCTTGGTTGGATGCATGCTGATTGAAGCTCTTTCCCAACAGATAACTTATTCAAAAGGCCATTTAAAAAATGGCAACATCAGTTAGAAACTGTAGGGTCAGACACACTTTCCTCAGCAGAAAATTTCCCTCCTTGAAATAGACTTTTGTATTTGCTCCTCAAAGTGGACCTGAGAGGTCTTCCAGGCAAAGATCGAGCCTTTACCACAGCTGTCTTCTCTGGTTTCTTTTGGGGCCATTGACTCAACAACAGTTTCCCATTTGCTTTTCTGAGGACAAAAGAAGAGATGAAATACCTGTGTCCACAGAGCACATGATGCTGAGATCCTTACACTGTTTTCTCTTCTCTAATCACAGGTGGATTGGACAGCAAACAAAAACGGTATGTATTCAGAGATCACCCCTGTGCTGAGGAACAACCTAGATGATGAAGAAGGTGGGACTCTCTTGCTGGCTTTGCTTGGAGAGACACCCTGATTCAGGGTCCCTACAGGGATGAGGGCTGGGGGTGTAGAGCTAGAGACTGATTTCCCAGTAAAGAGCCATGCCCAAGTTCTATGGTCCTGGAAGTAACTGCATCATTTAGATGATGTGGGTTTGTGTGTATCAGGGTTGGGGTGGGGTCCATGTGTGAGCCTATGTGCTGTGATTGTAAACCTGCATGCGTGATCATGTGTGTGTTTCCTCAGGAGATATTTCCCTCTTACACAGCACAATTCACCTGGCAACAAACCTCATCACCACTGCACACTGTCTGTACACTACCTTGTTCTTCCCTCAACACAGCTGTTGCCCAGATTTGGTTAATATTCCTTTTCCTCAGAAGGAGATGGTGCAGAGATAAATGTTCTCAGCTCTTGACCTCCTAAGTGGAAAAGCCAAACTGAGAACCCAGGGGTGGGTCCCAATGTGGGTGCTCTGGATCCCTGACCTGCACTTACCACTCAGCCAAGGGATCCTCAGTCATGGAGCAAGGGAGTCCCTGCATCCGTATCCTTGGCTGGAAGTCCTAGCATCTCCAAAGGTCCAGACCTTGCCCATCAGGTGGCCTTAGTGGTCACAGAATCCAGGGCAGCTATGGGTGGACTTATCAGTTGACTTTGGCACAGTCATTAATGTGAAATTCACCTCAGGACCTGCATTCTCCTGGTCAGCTCCCAGATTCTGAGAGGTGTGAGACCCCATGTATACAGTACAGGTCATATCTGTCAGTGCTGGTGTCTTTGCTTAAACAAGGCCAAAAGCAGATAAGAATCAGGGAGCTATTTTATTGTATTGGATAACATTACCATAAGCCTTAGAATTGGTCAATTCCTGTAGCCCACACCCAAGGACTCAAAGTGGAACCTGACTGTTAGACTGTACACTTCTCCTGCACAGCTGGGTTAGAGACAGGCTGTGCTCAGTCTGGGCTCCTTCTTCATAACGAAGTGTCCCACTTATGGAACAGCTCCCTAGAGTATGGACAGCCGCTGACTCAGTGGGCATACTTACATTATACAGAAACCAAAGACTGGGAGAAAAATATGATACGATTGATAGTGGCTGTATCTAAAGGGTAGGACTTCAGTTTTGTCAAATCGTGTGTATTTGATTTTCTTTAAGACAAGTGATTAGTGAATAAAATAGCATATTTTGTCTAGGATGGAATTCAGTCCTTTAAGGAGGTTGCTGTTAATCAAGTTATAAAATATTATACAACAGAAGACATGATAAATGCAGTAGCTGGCATTGTGGATGCTGGAGAAAGAGTGATCTGGGAAAAATCAAGAGACAGTGGCAATTTAGCAGAAGCTCAAAAGAGGCAGGAGGGGTCATTGGTCTCTGTCATTGAAACACAGCATTCATTTAAGTGTTTACCGTTTTTTAGATCGATCCTTCCCTTCTGATTAGGCTCCCCTTAGCTAAGAAGCCAAAGCTCTGTTTTCATTTCCTTCCTCTTGTCCTTTGCCTTCCTTCTTCCCCAAAGAGGAAGGCCCAACACCAGCTCAGCCCACACTTACTAACCTCCCACATCCATAGACACCCCCCATGTCCTCATCGAGAAGAAAGCCACTGAGTAATTCCTGAGCAGCATCACCAGTGTCCTGACAATTACTCTGTGTCCCTCCAGCTCTCCCTCAGGATGTGGCGGTTGACCTGCACCATGATAGGACAGAAGAAAAGCCTCCGTGGGTCCCCAAGGTAAGCTGGATTTTTTCTGGTCTGAGATAGAAATATTGCTTTATTTCTCTTTCAATAGAATTAAGTTATGAATATTTGAGGGTATTCCTTCCAGATATATACAACTCCCTTGGTTGGGAGAATGTGGAGTGAGAGTCTATTACCAACTCATGGTTCCTAATTCCACAGGACATTAAAATTGACAGCATCCATTACAGCCTGTAGAGTATGGATCTCTCTCTCCTGCAGCGATTTTTCCTCTAGGAAAAGAATTCTGTAATTTGCAACCTAAATGGACTTGGAAGTTCCATCCTCCCAGCAAAGTTCTTGCCTTTCTGCCTGAGTAGGTTTGCTCTGGTAACCCTTGCTGGATTCCCTGGACCACTGTTTCTTATGAGGTTTTCTACTGTCAGCAAATGAACAAAAGACCTGAGCATCACTGTGACCTTATCCTCATAGTGTTTTCTCTTCTGTATTTGCAGGTGGCCTTCCCAGAACGTGAAAACGGTATGTATTGTGGAATCAGTCACTTGGGGAGGAAGAACTTTGAAGATGAGAAAGTGGGACATTCTTGCTGGTTTTCGTGTAGAGGGCAAACTGATTCCAAATTTGTGCTGGGAATGAGAGTAGGGGTCCTGGTGATAGAAAGAGATTTACAAGTAATGTGACCAATTACTATAGTCCCAGGAAGAAGCTGTATTACGGTTAGGTGGTGTAGGTTTGTGTGCATGAGACTGGGTGTGTCTGTATGTGAAATGAGTGGGATGATTCTGTGTGTGTATGTGAACTTTTTGTGTTGTGTTTCCCTTGATTTATGTTCCCCTAAACATCACTGTTACTGGGGCCAACTTTCTAAAAAATATTCCCATCACCACTGCATCATGAATGGGTATGGATATAAAAATAAATATACTGTACACTTTCAGTGTGTGCATTGATTTTATACCAAGTGAGCCTCATTTAACCTGGAAAACAAATCCTATCACCACCCAAGCAAATGTTTACTGGATTTTTTTTCTTTTGGCTGTGTTGGCTCTTCGTTGCAGTGCGCGGGCTTCTCATTTCGGTGGCTTCTCTTGTTCCAGAGCACGGGCTCTATGTGCATGGGCTTCAATAGTTGTGGCACTTGGGCTCAGTAGTTGTGACTTGCAGGCTCTAGAGCACAGGCTTTGTAGTTGTGGTGCACGGACTTAGTTGCTCCATGGCTGGATTCTTAATGAACAAAACTGGGTTTCAGCATGCCTACTACTGGTTCAATTACAACTTCATTTAATAAGAAATCTCATCTCTTAGTAGGTCTCATAGCATTCTGAATGGTTATGATGCATCTCTCTGCCACTTCCCTCTTTCTAACTGTTTCCTATTAGAGCCTCGGGATGAGTCCTTCCCCCTTACCTGAAGCACCTAGTGCTAGGCAGGCCTCCTTCCTTTTGCAGGGAGCCCATGCTTGTACCCACATGCCACAGCCATTTCTGAAGGAGTCCGAGAAAGAAGGAGCCTCCAGGAGTAGATGGAGGAAATTCACTCCACCTTTCTCCTTTGAGGCTAATATTCACTATCGGATTCTGTGCTAAGGAAACGAAATGTCCTTCTCCTGTGGAAAGTCTGTCTTCCATCACTTGTGCCGGCTGTGTTTCTGTGTGCTGGGCAAGGAACACTGCATAAGGTGAAGAGAAACCCCAGAGATCTACCCCACGTATTGAGCTCAGGGTAGGCACTGGCTCTCTCTGTCCTGTCCATAATCCATCATTCATCGTGGTTGTGACTCTTGGACAGTCACTTTTCTCTCTAAATTTCCACACCCTCCACCATAACATAAGGGTTACAACCCCCACTTTGCCCTCCCCTTCACCCCCAACAGGGCTAGGTGTCAGACATGATCATGGATATTCTCCATGAGCTGTAAAGCATTGTTCCCATGAAAAAGCTGAAGAGTAAACTTGAATCCCTCCTTTACTTGTTGCCGTCAAATCCATCCTCTCCTTTCAACAGCTATGAAATATCCAGCTTATTCTTGCCATCATTCAGGATTGAACACTTATAGAGCTTTTTGAAGCACTGGTCCTTTATTTTTCAAACATTTTACCTATATTCAATCATTTTTGGCCCCATGACATAATGCTAAAAGTAGGCCATATTAGCATTCCTACATCTCAGAACAGGGAACTGAGGCAAAGAGGGATCTATATATCTTTCCCAAGTACATGCTTCTTCTAAACGGGATTTGAATCCAGTCCATCAGTCATTGTCCCAATGGTTTGCTGAGTTTCTAGACATTCTCAGTTAAATAAAGATATTTGCCCACAAAACCTGTCTGTTGGGTGTTTTCACTGCATAGCAAACTGCAAGATCTTCCTAAGTCCAACTTTGATTCAGGAGGCTCTGCTGGGCAGCTGGTGAGGAAAGGGACCAAAGGATTGAACTGTAAATAAATTATTGGTAATTTCCCCATGGTCTTCTGCCAGCATGATGTCAATAGTTGTCTCTATTGTAATGCATTTCCCAGGATGCTGCTCCCAGAATGCGAGAAGAAGAAACACTCATCAGAGGTCAAGAATATCAATCCCAGGCTGGCTGAAAAAGATCCGCATCTGGCCACATTTTAGGGTGCACGCTATAAATGACCCAGCTGAAGGTACTGTGGAAAATTTTTCATTAGGTTCTCTCAAGAGTAATTATTCTAGTTTATTCAGTGCCTCATATTTAAGAAATAGCTATGAAATATTAAGCAGTATTCTTCTTTTATTCCATGTGTTCAAATTGAAACTTACTAAGCCAGCTGGTACTGTTTTAACCATGGAAGTAAACATACATTTAAAATTCAAAATTTGGTTCATGTTTAAGAGGGAAGATGGTCTCTAGTTATGGTTTAGACATTAGCTGATTTTTGAACGTTAGCAACAACACATCCCTCCCTGAAACCATGTTTTGAGATTTCTTTAAATTATTAGACATTATTTAGAACAGGATTATACTGACATAAAAGTTGTACATCCATACAGAAAATTCCTGTATCCTATCACTCCAGTTTCAGCTATTAATAATATATAGCATAGGTGAAGTACATTTGTTACAATTAGTGAAACAATGTAAGTATATTTTTACTAATTAAAAGTCCATAGTTCACCTAAGAGTCACACCTTGTGTTGTTATATTCAATGATATTTGAAATATGTACAGTATTATTTGTCACCATTATGGTGCCATAGAGAAATGCGTACACTAATGTTCATAGTAGCATTATTCTTAGTAGCCAATAGATAGAAACAATCCAAAGTCCATGAGGTGATGAATGGATAAATAAAATGTGATATCTACACAGAATGGAATAATTTTCAACCATAAAAAGGAATTACAGTTTGACTTATTCTACAAAATGAATGATCCAAATAATATAAAAATTATATTATTGTTAGTGAAATAAGGCAGGCGCAGAAAGACAAATATTATATGATTCCACTTGTATGAGGTACCTAGTGTAGGCAAACTCACAGACACCGGAAGTAGAAATGACCAAGGTCAGGAGGCAGGAGTAAGGTGGATTATGATTTAATGGGTACAGAGGTTACGTTGAAATGATGCAAAAGATTAAGATGTAGATTGTGTTGATGGGTACACAGCATTGTGAAAGTTAGAAATGCTAGTGAACTGTATACTTCAAAATTAGGAAAAGCATAAATATGTATATTTCATCACAATAAAATAAGTCAACAATCCAACAGAATGGACGATGAATGAAGGAGCAACATACTTGATTAGAAGGAAGCTGAAAGAGTCTTGTAACATTTCAAGAAGAAGGGGGATTTGGAGGGACTTTCAAATGGGCAGAGGGGCCGTGGGACTCTATACTGAAACATAGTGCAATGTTAGTGTTCAAGCTTTTTCAGACTGACACTTTCAAATTGATTAGGTTCCCTACAGCTAGAAAGCTAAAGGTTCTCTTCCTCATTTCTGAAATGTTCCTCCCCTTTGCCTTCCTCCACCCACCAGGGAGGTTTGTCCAACAGCACCTCAGTCCACACTCAGTAACCACCTGCATCCATACACTCCCACCCTGTGTCCACATTAACGAGGCTCTCTGAGTAATTCCTGAGCAGCATCACCAGTGTCCTGACACTTACTCTGTGTCCTCCTAGAGCCCCATGAGGACCGTTTGGAGGAACTGCCCTATGTGAGGGCAGTTGAAGAGGCTCCTTCTACCTCCAGGGTAAGCTCCCCTTATTTATCAGAGATTAAAAGTTTGCTTCATTTCTTTCTTTTCCAATTGATTTCAGATCTGAAGATCTACAATGTTCAAGACAGCTGATGTATACAATTTTGCTTGGTTGGATGCATGCTGATTGAAGCTCTTTCCCAACAGATAACTTATTCAAAAGGCCATTTAAAAAATGGCAACATCAGTTAGAAACTGTAGGGTCAGACACACTTTCCTCAGCAGAAAATTTCCCTCCTTGAAATAGACTTTTGTATTTGCTCCTCAAAGTGGACCTGAGAGGTCTTCCAGGCAAAGATCGAGCCTTTACCACAGCTGTCTTCTCTGGTTTCTTTTGGGGCCATTGACTCAACAACAGTTTCCCATTTGCTTTTCTGAGGACAAAAGAAGAGATGAAATACCTGTGTCCACAGAGCACATGATGCTGAGATCCTTACACTGTTTTCTCTTCTCTAATCACAGGTGGATTGGACAGCAAACAAAAACGGTATGTATTCAGAGATCACCCCTGTGCTGAGGAACAACCTAGATGATGAAGAAGGTGGGACTCTCTTGCTGGCTTTGCTTGGAGAGACACCCTGATTCAGGGTCCCTACAGGGATGAGGGCTGGGGGTGTAGAGCTAGAGACTGATTTCCCAGTAAAGAGCCATGCCCAAGTTCTATGGTCCTGGAAGTAACTGCATCATTTAGATGATGTGGGTTTGTGTGTATCAGGGTTGGGGTGGGGTCCATGTGTGAGCCTATGTGCTGTGATTGTAAACCTGCATGCGTGATCATGTGTGTGTTTCCTCATGAGATATTTCCCTCTTACACAGCACAATTCACCTGGCAACAAACCTCATCACCACTGCACACTGTCTGTACACTACCTTGTTCTTCCCTCAACACAGCTGTTGCCCAGATTTGGTTAATATTCCTTTTCCTCAGAAGGAGATGGTGCAGAGATAAATGTTCTCAGCTCTTGACCTCCTAAGTGGAAAAGCCAAACTGAGAACCCAGGGGTGGGTCCCAATGTGGGTGCTCTGGATCCCTGACCTGCACTTACCACTCAGCCAAGGGATCCTCAGTCATGGAGCAAGGGAGTCCCTGCATCCGTATCCTTGGCTGGAAGTCCTAGCATCTCCAAAGGTCCAGACCTTGCCCATCAGGTGGCCTTAGTGGTCACAGAATCCAGGGCAGCTATGGGTGGACTTATCAGTTGACTTTGGCACAGTCATTAATGTGAAATTCACCTCAGGACCTGCATTCTCCTGGTCAGCTCCCAGATTCTGAGAGGTGTGAGACCCCATGTATACAGTACAGGTCATATCTGTCAGTGCTGGTGTCTTTGCTTAAACAAGGCCAAAAGCAGATAAGAATCAGGGAGCTATTTTATTGTATTGGATAACATTACCATAAGCCTTAGAATTGGTCAATTCCTGTAGCCCACACCCAAGGACTCAAAGTGGAACCTGACTGTTAGACTGTACACTTCTCCTGCACAGCTGGGTTAGAGACAGGCTGTGCTCAGTCTGGGCTCCTTCTTCATAACGAAGTGTCCCACTTATGGAACAGCTCCCTAGAGTATGGACAGCCGCTGACTCAGTGGGCATACTTACATTATACAGAAACCAAAGACTGGGAGAAAAATATGATACGATTGATAGTGGCTGTATCTAAAGGGTAGGACTTCAGTTTTGTCAAATCGTGTGTATTTGATTTTCTTTAAGACAAGTGATTAGTGAATAAAATAGCATATTTTGTCTAGGATGGAATTCAGTCCTTTAAGGAGGTTGCTGTTAATCAAGTTATAAAATATTATACAACAGAAGACATGATAAATGCAGTAGCTGGCATTGTGGATGCTGGAGAAAGAGTGATCTGGGAAAAATCAAGAGACAGTGGCAATTTAGCAGAAGCTCAAAAGAGGCAGGAGGGGTCATTGGTCTCTGTCATTGAAACACAGCATTCATTTAAGTGTTTACCGTTTTTTAGATCGATCCTTCCCTTCTGATTAGGCTCCCCTTAGCTAAGAAGCCAAAGCTCTGTTTTCATTTCCTTCCTCTTGTCCTTTGCCTTCCTTCTTCCCCAAAGAGGAAGGCCCAACACCAGCTCAGCCCACACTTACTAACCTCCCACATCCATAGACACCCCCCATGTCCTCATCGAGAAGAAAGCCACTGAGTAATTCCTGAGCAGCATCACCAGTGTCCTGACAATTACTCTGTGTCCCTCCAGCTCTCCCTCAGGATGTGGCGGTTGACCTGCACCATGATAGGACAGAAGAAAAGCCTCCGTGGGTCCCCAAGGTAAGCTGGATTTTTTCTGGTCTGAGATAGAAATATTGCTTTATTTCTCTTTCAATAGAATTAAGTTATGAATATTTGAGGGTATTCCTTCCAGATATATACAACTCCCTTGGTTGGGAGAATGTGGAGTGAGAGTCTATCACCAACTCATGGTTCCTAATTCCACAGGACATTAAAATTGACAGCATCCATTACAGCCTGTAGAGTATGGATCTCTCTCTCCTGCAGCGATTTTTCCTCTAGGAAAAGAATTCTGTAATTTGCAACCTAAATGGACTTGGAAGTTCCATCCTCCCAGCAAAGTTCTTGCCTTTCTGCCTGAGTAGGTTTGCTCTGGTAACCCTTGCTGGATTCCCTGGACCACTGTTTCTTATGAGGTTTTCTACTGTCAGCAAATGAACAAAAGACCTGAGCATCACTGTGACCTTATCCTCATAGTGTTTTCTCTTCTGTATTTGCAGGTGGCCTTCCCAGAACGTGAAAACGGTATGTATTGTGGAATCAGTCACTTGGGGAGGAAGAACTTTGAAGATGAGAAAGTGGGACATTCTTGCTGGTTTTCGTGTAGAGGGCAAACTGATTCCAAATTTGTGCTGGGAATGAGAGTAGGGGTCCTGGTGATAGAAAGAGATTTACAAGTAATGTGACCAATTACTATAGTCCCAGGAAGAAGCTGTATTACGGTTAGGTGGTGTAGGTTTGTGTGCATGAGACTGGGTGTGTCTGTATGTGAAATGAGTGGGATGATTCTGTGTGTGTATGTGAACTTTTTGTGTTGTGTTTCCCTTGATTTATGTTCCCCTAAACATCACTGTTACTGGGGCCAACTTTCTAAAAAATATTCCCATCACCACTGCATCATGAATGGGTATGGATATAAAAATAAATATACTGTACACTTTCAGTGTGTGCATTGATTTTATACCAAGTGAGCCTCATTTAACCTGGAAAACAAATCCTATCACCACCCAAGCAAATGTTTACTGGATTTTTTTTCTTTTGGCTGTGTTGGCTCTTCGTTGCAGTGCGCGGGCTTCTCATTTCGGTGGCTTCTCTTGTTCCAGAGCACGGGCTCTATGTGCATGGGCTTCAATAGTTGTGGCACTTGGGCTCAGTAGTTGTGACTTGCAGGCTCTAGAGCACAGGCTTTGTAGTTGTGGTGCACGGACTTAGTTGCTCCATGGCTGGATTCTTAATGAACAAAACTGGGTTTCAGCATGCCTACTACTGGTTCAATTACAACTTCATTTAATAAGAAATCTCATCTCTTAGTAGGTCTCATAGCATTCTGAATGGTTATGATGCATCTCTCTGCCACTTCCCTCTTTCTAACTGTTTCCTATTAGAGCCTCGGGATGAGTCCTTCCCCCTTACCTGAAGCACCTAGTGCTAGGCAGGCCTCCTTCCTTTTGCAGGGAGCCCATGCTTGTACCCACATGCCACAGCCATTTCTGAAGGAGTCCGAGAAAGAAGGAGCCTCCAGGAGTAGATGGAGGAAATTCACTCCACCTTTCTCCTTTGAGGCTAATATTCACTATCGGATTCTGTGCTAAGGAAACGAAATGTCCTTCTCCTGTGGAAAGTCTGTCTTCCATCACTTGTGCCGGCTGTGTTTCTGTGTGCTGGGCAAGGAACACTGCATAAGGTGAAGAGAAACCCCAGAGATCTACCCCACGTATTGAGCTCAGGGTAGGCACTGGCTCTCTCTGTCCTGTCCATAATCCATCATTCATCGTGGTTGTGACTCTTGGACAGTCACTTTTCTCTCTAAATTTCCACACCCTCCACCATAACATAAGGGTTACAACCCCCACTTTGCCCTCCCCTTCACCCCCAACAGGGCTAGGTGTCAGACATGATCATGGATATTCTCCATGAGCTGTAAAGCATTGTTCCCATGAAAAAGCTGAAGAGTAAACTTGAATCCCTCCTTTACTTGTTGCCGTCAAATCCATCCTCTCCTTTCAACAGCTATGAAATATCCAGCTTATTCTTGCCATCATTCAGGATTGAACACTTATAGAGCTTTTTGAAGCACTGGTCCTTTATTTTTCAAACATTTTACCTATATTCAATCATTTTTGGCCCCATGACATAATGCTAAAAGTAGGCCATATTAGCATTCCTACATCTCAGAACAGGGAACTGAGGCAAAGAGGGATCTATATATCTTTCCCAAGTACATGCTTCTTCTAAACGGGATTTGAATCCAGTCCATCAGTCATTGTCCCAATGGTTTGCTGAGTTTCTAGACATTCTCAGTTAAATAAAGATATTTGCCCACAAAACCTGTCTGTTGGGTGTTTTCACTGCATAGCAAACTGCAAGATCTTCCTAAGTCCAACTTTGATTCAGGAGGCTCTGCTGGGCAGCTGGTGAGGAAAGGGACCAAAGGATTGAACTGTAAATAAATTATTGGTAATTTCCCCATGGTCTTCTGCCAGCATGATGTCAATAGTTGTCTCTATTGTAATGCATTTCCCAGGATGCTGCTCCCAGAATGCGAGAAGAAGAAACACTCATCAGAGGTCAAGAATATCAATCCCAGGCTGGCTGAAAAAGATCCGCATCTGGCCACATTTTAGGGTGCACGCTATAAATGACCCAGCTGAAGGTACTGTGGAAAATTTTTCATTAGGTTCTCTCAAGAGTAATTATTCTAGTTTATTCAGTGCCTCATATTTAAGAAATAGCTATGAAATATTAAGCAGTATTCTTCTTTTATTCCATGTGTTCAAATTGAAACTTACTAAGCCAGCTGGTACTGTTTTAACCATGGAAGTAAACATACATTTAAAATTCAAAATTTGGTTCATGTTTAAGAGGGAAGATGGTCTCTAGTTATGGTTTAGACATTAGCTGATTTTTGAACGTTAGCAACAACACATCCCTCCCTGAAACCATGTTTTGAGATTTCTTTAAATTATTAGACATTATTTAGAACAGGATTATACTGACATAAAAGTTGTACATCCATACAGAAAATTCCTGTATCCTATCACTCCAGTTTCAGCTATTAATAATATATAGCATAGGTGAAGTACATTTGTTACAATTAGTGAAACAATGTAAGTATATTTTTACTAATTAAAAGTCCATAGTTCACCTAAGAGTCACACCTTGTGTTGTTATATTCAATGATATTTGAAATATGTACAGTATTATTTGTCACCATTATGGTGCCATAGAGAAATGCGTACACTAATGTTCATAGTAGCATTATTCTTAGTAGCCAATAGATAGAAACAATCCAAAGTCCATGAGGTGATGAATGGATAAATAAAATGTGATATCTACACAGAATGGAATAATTTTCAACCATAAAAAGGAATTACAGTTTGACTTATTCTACAAAATGAATGATCCAAATAATATAAAAATTATATTATTGTTAGTGAAATAAGGCAGGCGCAGAAAGACAAATATTATATGATTCCACTTGTATGAGGTACCTAGTGTAGGCAAACTCACAGACACCGGAAGTAGAAATGACCAAGGTCAGGAGGCAGGAGTAAGGTGGATTATGATTTAATGGGTACAGAGGTTACGTTGAAATGATGCAAAAGATTAAGATGTAGATTGTGTTGATGGGTACACAGCATTGTGAAAGTTAGAAATGCTAGTGAACTGTATACTTCAAAATTAGGAAAAGCATAAATATGTATATTTCATCACAATAAAATAAGTCAACAATCCAACAGAATGGACGATGAATGAAGGAGCAACATACTTGATTAGAAGGAAGCTGAAAGAGTCTTGTAACATTTCAAGAAGAAGGGGGATTTGGAGGGACTTTCAAATGGGCAGAGGGGCCGTGGGACTCTATACTGAAACATAGTGCAATGTTAGTGTTCAAGCTTTTTCAGACTGACACTTTCAAATTGATTAGGTTCCCTACAGCTAGAAAGCTAAAGGTTCTCTTCCTCATTTCTGAAATGTTCCTCCCCTTTGCCTTCCTCCACCCACCAGGGAGGTTTGTCCAACAGCACCTCAGTCCACACTCAGTAACCACCTGCATCCATACACTCCCACCCTGTGTCCACATTAACGAGGCTCTCTGAGTAATTCCTGAGCAGCATCACCAGTGTCCTGACACTTACTCTGTGTCCTCCTAGAGCCCCATGAGGACCGTTTGGAGGAACTGCCCTATGTGAGGGCAGTTGAAGAGGCTCCTTCTACCTCCAGGGTAAGCTCCCCTTATTTATCAGAGATTAAAAGTTTGCTTCATTTCTTTCTTTTCCAATTGATTTCAGATCTGAAGATCTACAATGTTCAAGACAGCTGATGTATACAATTTTGCTTGGTTGGATGCATGCTGATTGAAGCTCTTTCCCAACAGATAACTTATTCAAAAGGCCATTTAAAAAATGGCAACATCAGTTAGAAACTGTAGGGTCAGACACACTTTCCTCAGCAGAAAATTTCCCTCCTTGAAATAGACTTTTGTATTTGCTCCTCAAAGTGGACCTGAGAGGTCTTCCAGGCAAAGATCGAGCCTTTACCACAGCTGTCTTCTCTGGTTTCTTTTGGGGCCATTGACTCAACAACAGTTTCCCATTTGCTTTTCTGAGGACAAAAGAAGAGATGAAATACCTGTGTCCACAGAGCACATGATGCTGAGATCCTTACACTGTTTTCTCTTCTCTAATCACAGGTGGATTGGACAGCAAACAAAAACGGTATGTATTCAGAGATCACCCCTGTGCTGAGGAACAACCTAGATGATGAAGAAGGTGGGACTCTCTTGCTGGCTTTGCTTGGAGAGACACCCTGATTCAGGGTCCCTACAGGGATGAGGGCTGGGGGTGTAGAGCTAGAGACTGATTTCCCAGTAAAGAGCCATGCCCAAGTTCTATGGTCCTGGAAGTAACTGCATCATTTAGATGATGTGGGTTTGTGTGTATCAGGGTTGGGGTGGGGTCCATGTGTGAGCCTATGTGCTGTGATTGTAAACCTGCATGCGTGATCATGTGTGTGTTTCCTCATGAGATATTTCCCTCTTACACAGCACAATTCACCTGGCAACAAACCTCATCACCACTGCACACTGTCTGTACACTACCTTGTTCTTCCCTCAACACAGCTGTTGCCCAGATTTGGTTAATATTCCTTTTCCTCAGAAGGAGATGGTGCAGAGATAAATGTTCTCAGCTCTTGACCTCCTAAGTGGAAAAGCCAAACTGAGAACCCAGGGGTGGGTCCCAATGTGGGTGCTCTGGATCCCTGACCTGCACTTACCACTCAGCCAAGGGATCCTCAGTCATGGAGCAAGGGAGTCCCTGCATCCGTATCCTTGGCTGGAAGTCCTAGCATCTCCAAAGGTCCAGACCTTGCCCATCAGGTGGCCTTAGTGGTCACAGAATCCAGGGCAGCTATGGGTGGACTTATCAGTTGACTTTGGCACAGTCATTAATGTGAAATTCACCTCAGGACCTGCATTCTCCTGGTCAGCTCCCAGATTCTGAGAGGTGTGAGACCCCATGTATACAGTACAGGTCATATCTGTCAGTGCTGGTGTCTTTGCTTAAACAAGGCCAAAAGCAGATAAGAATCAGGGAGCTATTTTATTGTATTGGATAACATTACCATAAGCCTTAGAATTGGTCAATTCCTGTAGCCCACACCCAAGGACTCAAAGTGGAACCTGACTGTTAGACTGTACACTTCTCCTGCACAGCTGGGTTAGAGACAGGCTGTGCTCAGTCTGGGCTCCTTCTTCATAACGAAGTGTCCCACTTATGGAACAGCTCCCTAGAGTATGGACAGCCGCTGACTCAGTGGGCATACTTACATTATACAGAAACCAAAGACTGGGAGAAAAATATGATACGATTGATAGTGGCTGTATCTAAAGGGTAGGACTTCAGTTTTGTCAAATCGTGTGTATTTGATTTTCTTTAAGACAAGTGATTAGTGAATAAAATAGCATATTTTGTCTAGGATGGAATTCAGTCCTTTAAGGAGGTTGCTGTTAATCAAGTTATAAAATATTATACAACAGAAGACATGATAAATGCAGTAGCTGGCATTGTGGATGCTGGAGAAAGAGTGATCTGGGAAAAATCAAGAGACAGTGGCAATTTAGCAGAAGCTCAAAAGAGGCAGGAGGGGTCATTGGTCTCTGTCATTGAAACACAGCATTCATTTAAGTGTTTACCGTTTTTTAGATCGATCCTTCCCTTCTGATTAGGCTCCCCTTAGCTAAGAAGCCAAAGCTCTGTTTTCATTTCCTTCCTCTTGTCCTTTGCCTTCCTTCTTCCCCAAAGAGGAAGGCCCAACACCAGCTCAGCCCACACTTACTAACCTCCCACATCCATAGACACCCCCCATGTCCTCATCGAGAAGAAAGCCACTGAGTAATTCCTGAGCAGCATCACCAGTGTCCTGACAATTACTCTGTGTCCCTCCAGCTCTCCCTCAGGATGTGGCGGTTGACCTGCACCATGATAGGACAGAAGAAAAGCCTCCGTGGGTCCCCAAGGTAAGCTGGATTTTTTCTGGTCTGAGATAGAAATATTGCTTTATTTCTCTTTCAATAGAATTAAGTTATGAATATTTGAGGGTATTCCTTCCAGATATATACAACTCCCTTGGTTGGGAGAATGTGGAGTGAGAGTCTATCACCAACTCATGGTTCCTAATTCCACAGGACATTAAAATTGACAGCATCCATTACAGCCTGTAGAGTATGGATCTCTCTCTCCTGCAGCGATTTTTCCTCTAGGAAAAGAATTCTGTAATTTGCAACCTAAATGGACTTGGAAGTTCCATCCTCCCAGCAAAGTTCTTGCCTTTCTGCCTGAGTAGGTTTGCTCTGGTAACCCTTGCTGGATTCCCTGGACCACTGTTTCTTATGAGGTTTTCTACTGTCAGCAAATGAACAAAAGACCTGAGCATCACTGTGACCTTATCCTCATAGTGTTTTCTCTTCTGTATTTGCAGGTGGCCTTCCCAGAACGTGAAAACGGTATGTATTGTGGAATCAGTCACTTGGGGAGGAAGAACTTTGAAGATGAGAAAGTGGGACATTCTTGCTGGTTTTCGTGTAGAGGGCAAACTGATTCCAAATTTGTGCTGGGAATGAGAGTAGGGGTCCTGGTGATAGAAAGAGATTTACAAGTAATGTGACCAATTACTATAGTCCCAGGAAGAAGCTGTATTACGGTTAGGTGGTGTAGGTTTGTGTGCATGAGACTGGGTGTGTCTGTATGTGAAATGAGTGGGATGATTCTGTGTGTGTATGTGAACTTTTTGTGTTGTGTTTCCCTTGATTTATGTTCCCCTAAACATCACTGTTACTGGGGCCAACTTTCTAAAAAATATTCCCATCACCACTGCATCATGAATGGGTATGGATATAAAAATAAATATACTGTACACTTTCAGTGTGTGCATTGATTTTATACCAAGTGAGCCTCATTTAACCTGGAAAACAAATCCTATCACCACCCAAGCAAATGTTTACTGGATTTTTTTTCTTTTGGCTGTGTTGGCTCTTCGTTGCAGTGCGCGGGCTTCTCATTTCGGTGGCTTCTCTTGTTCCAGAGCACGGGCTCTATGTGCATGGGCTTCAATAGTTGTGGCACTTGGGCTCAGTAGTTGTGACTTGCAGGCTCTAGAGCACAGGCTTTGTAGTTGTGGTGCACGGACTTAGTTGCTCCATGGCTGGATTCTTAATGAACAAAACTGGGTTTCAGCATGCCTACTACTGGTTCAATTACAACTTCATTTAATAAGAAATCTCATCTCTTAGTAGGTCTCATAGCATTCTGAATGGTTATGATGCATCTCTCTGCCACTTCCCTCTTTCTAACTGTTTCCTATTAGAGCCTCGGGATGAGTCCTTCCCCCTTACCTGAAGCACCTAGTGCTAGGCAGGCCTCCTTCCTTTTGCAGGGAGCCCATGCTTGTACCCACATGCCACAGCCATTTCTGAAGGAGTCCGAGAAAGAAGGAGCCTCCAGGAGTAGATGGAGGAAATTCACTCCACCTTTCTCCTTTGAGGCTAATATTCACTATCGGATTCTGTGCTAAGGAAACGAAATGTCCTTCTCCTGTGGAAAGTCTGTCTTCCATCACTTGTGCCGGCTGTGTTTCTGTGTGCTGGGCAAGGAACACTGCATAAGGTGAAGAGAAACCCCAGAGATCTACCCCACGTATTGAGCTCAGGGTAGGCACTGGCTCTCTCTGTCCTGTCCATAATCCATCATTCATCGTGGTTGTGACTCTTGGACAGTCACTTTTCTCTCTAAATTTCCACACCCTCCACCATAACATAAGGGTTACAACCCCCACTTTGCCCTCCCCTTCACCCCCAACAGGGCTAGGTGTCAGACATGATCATGGATATTCTCCATGAGCTGTAAAGCATTGTTCCCATGAAAAAGCTGAAGAGTAAACTTGAATCCCTCCTTTACTTGTTGCCGTCAAATCCATCCTCTCCTTTCAACAGCTATGAAATATCCAGCTTATTCTTGCCATCATTCAGGATTGAACACTTATAGAGCTTTTTGAAGCACCGGTCCTTTATTTTTCAAACATTTTACCTATATTCAATCATTTTTGGCCCCATGACATAATGCTAAAAGTAGGCCATATTAGCATTCCTACATCTCAGAACAGGGAACTGAGGCAAAGAGGGATCTATATATCTTTCCCAAGTACATGCTTCTTCTAAACGGGATTTGAATCCAGTCCATCAGTCATTGTCCCAATGGTTTGCTGAGTTTCTAGACATTCTCAGTTAAATAAAGATATTTGCCCACAAAACCTGTCTGTTGGGTGTTTTCACTGCATAGCAAACTGCAAGATCTTCCTAAGTCCAACTTTGATTCAGGAGGCTCTGCTGGGCAGCTGGTGAGGAAAGGGACCAAAGGATTGAACTGTAAATAAATTATTGGTAATTTCCCCATGGTCTTCTGCCAGCATGATGTCAATAGTTGTCTCTATTGTAATGCATTTCCCAGGATGCTGCTCCCAGAATGCGAGAAGAAGAAACACTCATCAGAGGTCAAGAATATCAATCCCAGGCTGGCTGAAAAAGATCCGCATCTGGCCACATTTTAGGGTGCACGCTATAAATGACCCAGCTGAAGGTACTGTGGAAAATTTTTCATTAGGTTCTCTCAAGAGTAATTATTCTAGTTTATTCAGTGCCTCATATTTAAGAAATAGCTATGAAATATTAAGCAGTATTCTTCTTTTATTCCATGTGTTCAAATTGAAACTTACTAAGCCAGCTGGTACTGTTTTAACCATGGAAGTAAACATACATTTAAAATTCAAAATTTGGTTCATGTTTAAGAGGGAAGATGGTCTCTAGTTATGGTTTAGACATTAGCTGATTTTTGAACGTTAGCAACAACACATCCCTCCCTGAAACCATGTTTTGAGATTTCTTTAAATTATTAGACATTATTTAGAACAGGATTATACTGACATAAAAGTTGTACATCCATACAGAAAATTCCTGTATCCTATCACTCCAGTTTCAGCTATTAATAATATATAGCATAGGTGAAGTACATTTGTTACAATTAGTGAAACAATGTAAGTATATTTTTACTAATTAAAAGTCCATAGTTCACCTAAGAGTCACACCTTGTGTTGTTATATTCAATGATATTTGAAATATGTACAGTATTATTTGTCACCATTATGGTGCCATAGAGAAATGCGTACACTAATGTTCATAGTAGCATTATTCTTAGTAGCCAATAGATAGAAACAATCCAAAGTCCATGAGGTGATGAATGGATAAATAAAATGTGATATCTACACAGAATGGAATAATTTTCAACCATAAAAAGGAATTACAGTTTGACTTATTCTACAAAATGAATGATCCAAATAATATAAAAATTATATTATTGTTAGTGAAATAAGGCAGGCGCAGACAGACAAATATTATATGATTCCACTTGTATGAGGTACCTAGTGTAGGCAAACTCACAGACACCGGAAGTAGAAATGACCAAGGTCAGGAGGCAGGAGTAAGGTGGATTATGATTTAATGGGTACAGAGGTTACGTTGAAATGATGCAAAAGATTAAGATGTAGATTGTGTTGATGGGTACACAGCATTGTGAAAGTTAGAAATGCTAGTGAACTGTATACTTCAAAATTAGGAAAAGCATAAATATGTATATTTCATCACAATAAAATAAGTCAACAATCCAACAGAATGGACGATGAATGAAGGAGCAACATATTTGATTAGAAGGAAGCTGAAAGAGTCTTGTAACATTTCAAGAAGAAGGGGGATTTGGAGGGACTTTCAAATGGGCAGAGGGGCCGTGGGACTCTATACTGAAACATAGTGCAATGTTAGTGTTCAAGCTTTTTCAGACTGACACTTTCAAATTGATTAGGTTCCCTACAGCTAGAAAGCTAAAGGTTCTCTTCCTCATTTCTGAAATGTTCCTCCCCTTTGCCTTCCTCCACCCACCAGGGAGGTTTGTCCAACAGCACCTCAGTCCACACTCAGTAACCACCTGCATCCATACACTCCCACCCTGTGTCCACATTAACGAGGCTCTCTGAGTAATTCCTGAGCAGCATCACCAGTGTCCTGACACTTACTCTGTGTCCTCCTAGAGCCCCATGAGGACCGTTTGGAGGAACTGCCCTATGTGAGGGCAGTTGAAGAGGCTCCTTCTACCTCCAGGGTAAGCTCCCCTTATTTATCAGAGATTAAAAGTTTGCTTCATTTCTTTCTTTTCCAATTGATTTCAGATCTGAAGATCTACAATGTTCAAGACAGCTGATGTATACAATTTTGCTTGGTTGGATGCATGCTGATTGAAGCTCTTTCCCAACAGATAACTTATTCAAAAGGCCATTTAAAAAATGGCAACATCAGTTAGAAACTGTAGAGTCAGACACACTTTCCTCAGCAGAAAATTTCCCTCCTTGAAATAGACTTTTGTATTTGCTCCTCAAAGTGGACCTGAGAGATCTTCCAGGCAAAGATCGAGCCTTTACCACAGCTGTCTTCTCTGGTTTCTTTTGGGGCCATTGACTCAACAACAGTTTCCCATTTGCTTTTCTGAGGACAAAAGAAGAGATGAAATACCTGTGTCCACAGAGCACATGATGCTGAGATCCTTACACTGTTTTCTCTTCTCTAATCACAGGTGGATTGGACAGCAAACAAAAACGGTATGTATTCAGAGATCACCCCTGTGCTGAGGAACAACCTAGATGATGAAGAAGGTGGGACTCTCTTGCTGGCTTTGCTTGGAGAGACACCCTGATTCAGGGTCCCTACAGGGATGAGGGCTGGGGGTGTAGAGCTAGAGACTGATTTCCCAGTAAAGAGCCATGCCCAAGTTCTATGGTCCTGGAAGTAACTGCATCATTTAGATGATGTGGGTTTGTGTGTATCAGGGTTGGGGTGGGGTCCATGTGTGAGCCTATGTGCTGTGATTGTAAACCTGCATGCGTGATCATGTGTGTGTTTCCTCATGAGATATTTCCCTCTTACACAGCACAATTCACCTGGCAACAAACCTCATCACCACTGCACACTGTCTGTACACTACCTTGTTCTTCCCTCAACACAGCTGTTGCCCAGATTTGGTTAATATTCCTTTTCCTCAGAAGGAGATGGTGCAGAGATAAATGTTCTCAGCTCTTGACCTCCTAAGTGGAAAAGCCAAACTGAGAACCCAGGGGTGGGTCCCAATGTGGGTGCTCTGGATCCCTGACCTGCACTTACCACTCAGCCAAGGGATCCTCAGTCATGGAGCAAGGGAGTCTCTGCATCCGTATCCTTGGCTGGAAGTCCTAGCATCTCCAAAGGTCCAGACCTTGCCCATCAGGTGGCCTTAGTGGTCACAGAATCCAGGGCAGCTATGGGTGGACTTATCAGTTGACTTTGGCACAGTCATTAATGTGAAATTCACCTCAGGACCTGCATTCTCCTGGTCAGCTCCCAGATTCTGAGAGGTGTGAGACCCCATGTATACAGTACAGGTCATATCTGTCAGTGCTGGTGTCATTGCTTAAACAAGGCCAAAAGCAGATAAGAATCAGGGAGCTATTTTATTGTATTGGATAACATTACCATAAGCCTTAGAATTGGTCAATTCCTGTAGCCCACACCCAAGGACTCAAAGTGGAACCTGACTGTTAGGCTGTACACTTCTCCTGCACAGCTGGGTTAGAGACAGGCTGTACTCAGTCTGGGCTCCCTCCTCATAACGAAGTGTCCCACTTATGGAACAGCTCCCTAGAGTATGGACAACCCCTGTCACAGTGGGCATACGTATATTTTATAGACAACAAAGACTGGGAGTAAAATATGATACGATTGATAGTGGTGGTATCTAAATGGTAGGATTTCAGTTTTGTCAAATCTTGTGTATTTGATTTTCTTTAAGACAAGTGATTCGTGAATAAATATAGCATATTTTGTCTAGGACTGAATTCAGTCCTTTAATGGAGGTTGCTGTTAATCAGGTATAAAATATCATACAACAGAAGACATGATAAATGCAGTAGTTGGCATTGTGGATGCTGGGGAAAGAGTGATCTGGAAAAAATCAAGAGACAGTGGCAATTTAGCAGAAACTCAAAAGAGGCAGGATGGGTCATGGGTCTGTGTCATTGAAACAGAGCATGCATTTTAGTGTTTACCATTTTTTAGATCGACCCTTCCCTTCTGATGAGGCTCCCCTTAGCTAGAAAGCCAAAGCTCTGTTTTCATTTCCTTCCTCTTGTCCTTTGCCTTCCTTCATCCGCCAAAGAGGATGGCCCAACACCAGCTCAGCCCACACTTACTAACCTCCCACATCCATACACACCACCCCATGTCCTCATCGAGAAGAAAGCCCCTGAGTATTTCCTGAGCAGCTTTACCAGTGTCCTAATGGTTACTCTGTGTCCCTCCAGCTCTCCCTGAGGATGTGGCTCATGACCTGCACCGTGATAGGACAGAAGAAAAGCCTCCGTGGATCCCCAAGGTAAGCTGGATTTTTTCTGGTCTGAGATAGAAATATTGCTTTATTTCTCTTTGAATAGAATTAAGTTATGAATATTTGAGGGTATTCCTTCCAGATATATACAACTCGCTTGGTTGGGAGATTGTGGAGTGAGAGTCTATTACCAACTCATGGTGCCTGATTCCACAGGACATTAAAATTGACAGCATCCATTACAGCCTGTAGAGTACGGAGCTCTCTCTTCTGCAGCGATTTTTCCTGTAGGAAAAGAACTCTGTAATTTCCAACCTAAATGGACTTGGAAGTTCCATCCTCCCAGCAAAGTTCTTGCCTTTCAGCCTGAGTAGGTTTGCTCTGATAACCCTTGCTGGGTTCCCTGGACCACTGTTTCTTATGAGGTTTTCTGCTGTCAGCAAATGAACAAAAGACCTGAGCATTACTGTGATCTTATCCTCATAGTGTTTTCTCTTCTGTAATTGCAGGTGGCCTTCACAGAACGTGTAAACAGTATGTATTCCGGAATCAGTCGCTTGGGGAGGAAGAAC
Source organism: Mesoplodon bidens (assembly GCF_964165515.1). NCBI lineage: Eukaryota > Metazoa > Chordata > Mammalia > Artiodactyla > Ziphiidae > Mesoplodon > Mesoplodon bidens. Next base: position 243,607 of record NW_027671364.1, read on the forward strand.
TTTGAAGATGAGAAAGTGGGACATTCTTGCTGGTTTTAGTGTAGAGGGCAAATTGATTCCAAATTTGCGCTGGGAATGAGAGTAGGGGTCCTGGTGATAGAAAGTGATTTACAAGTAATGTGACCAATTGCTATAGTCCCAGGAAGAAGCTGTATTACGGTTAGGTGGTGTATGTTTGTATGCATGAGACTGGGTGTGTCTGTATGTGAAATGAGTGGTATGATTCTGTGTGTGTATGTGAACTTTTTGTGTTGTGTTTCCCTTGATTTATGTTCCCCTAAACATCATTGTTACTGGTGCCAACTTTCTAGAAAATATTCCCATCACCACTGCATCATGAATGGGTATGGATATAAAAGTAAATAAACTGTACACTTTCGGTGTGTGCATTGATTTTATACCAAGTGAGCCTCATATAACCTGGAAAACATATCCTATCACCACCCAGGCAAATGTTTACTGGATTCTTTTTTTTTTTTTTTTTTTTTTGGCTGTGTTGGGTGTTCGTTGCTGTGCACGGGCTTCACATTTCGGTGGCTTGTGTTTTCCAGAGCACGGGCTCTAGGTGCATGGGCTTCAATAGTTGTGGCACGTGGGCTCAGTAGTTGTGACTTGCGGGCTCTAGAGCCCAGTCTTAGTAGTTGTGGTGCACGGGCTTAGTTGCTCTATGGCTGGATTCTTTTTTTTTTTATTTGTGAGAGTATATTAATAATTTTTATTGATTACTTCTTTTTTTTCCTTTTCGGCTCAAAGATAATTTTTTTTATTAGTTTCTGCTTTATAACAAAGTGAATCAGTTATACATTTACATCTGTTCCCACATCCCTTCCCTCATGCATCTCCCTCCCTCCCACCCTCCCCATCCCTCCCCTCAGGCGGTCACAAAGCACCGAGCTTATGTCCCTGTGCTCTCCGGCTGGTTCCCACTATCTATCTACCTTACATTTGGTAGTGTATATATGTCCATGCTTCTCTTTCACTTTGTCACAGCTTACCCTTCCTCCTCCTCATATCCTCAAGTCCATTCTGAAGTAGGTCTCTGTCTTTGTTCCCGTTTTCCCCCTAGGTTATTCATTACATTTTTTTTAATTCCATATATATGTGTTAGCATACAGTATTTGTCTTTTTCTTTCTGAGTTACTTCATTCTGTATGACAGTCTCTAGGTCTATCCACCTCATTACAAATAGCTCAGTTTCGTTTCTTTTTATGGCTGAGTAATATTCCATTGTATATATGTGCCACATCTTCTTTATCCATTCATCCGATAATGGACACTTAGGTTGTTTCCAGCTCCGGGCTATTGTGAATACAGCTGCAATGAACATTTTGGTATGTGTCTCTTTTTGAATTATGGTTTTCTCAGAGTATATGCCTAGTAGTGGGATTGCTGGGTCATATTGTAGTTCTATTTCTAGTTTTTTAAGGAACCTCCATACTGTTCTCCATAGTGGCTGTACCAATTCACATTCCCACCAGCAGTGCAAGATTGTTCCCTTTTCTCCACACCCTTTTCAGCATTTATTGTTTCTAGATTTCTTGATGATGGCCATTCTGACTGGTGTGAGATGATATCTCTTTGTAGTTTTGATTTGCATTTCTCTAATGATTAATGATGTTGAGCATTCTTTCATGTGTTTGTTGGCAGTCTGTATATCTTCTTTGGAGAAATGCCTATTTAAGTCTTCTGCCCATTTTTGGATTGGGTTGTTTGTTTTTTTGCTATTGAGCTGCATGAGCTGTTTATAAATTTTGGAGATTAATCCTTTGTCAGTTGCTTCATTTGCAAATATCTTCTCCCATTCTGAGGGTTGTCTTTTGGTCTTGTTTATGGTTTCCTTTGCTGTGCAAAAGCTTTGAAGTTTCATTAGGTCCCATTTGTTTATCTTTGTTTTTATTTCCATTTCTCTAGGAGGTGGGTCCAACAGGATCTTGCTGTGATTGATGTCGTAGAGTGTTCTGCCTATGTTTTCCTCTAAGAGTTTGATAGTTTCTGGCCTTACATTTAGGTCTTTAATCCATTTTGAGCTTATTTTTGTGTATGGTGTTAGGGAATGATCTAATCTCATACTTTTACATGTCCCTGTCCAGTTTTCCCAGCACCACTTATTGAAGAGGCTGTCCTTTCTTCACTGTACATTCCTGACTCCTTTATCAAAGATAAGTTGACCATATGTGCATGGGTTTATCTCTGGGCTTTCTATCCTGTTCCATTGATCTATCTTTCTGTTTTTGTGCCAGTACCACACTGTCTTGATTACTGTAGCTTTGTAGTATAGTCTGAAGTCAGGGAGCCTGATTCCTCCAGCTCCGTTTTTCGTTCTCAAGATTGCTTTGGCTATTCGTGGTCTTTTGTTTTTCCAAAAAAATTGTGAAATTTTTTGTTCTAGTTCTGTGAAAAATGCCAGTGGTAGTTTGATAGGGATTGCATTGAATCAGTAGATTGCTTTGGGTAGTAGAATCATTTTCACAATATTGATTCTTCCAATCCAGGAGCATGGTATATCTCTCCATCTATTTGTATCATCTTTAATTTCTTTCATCAGTGTCTTATAATTTTCTGCATACAGGTCTTTTGTCTCCTTAGGTAGGTTTATTCCTAGATATTTTATTCTTTTTGTTGCAATGGTAAATGGGAGTGTTTTCCTGATTTCATTTTCAGATTTTTCATCATTACTGTACAGGAATGCCAGACATTTCTGTGCATTAATTTTGTATCCTCTACTTTTCAAAATTCATTGATTAGCTCTAGTAGTTTTCTGGTAGCATCTTTAGGATTCTCTATGTACAGTATCATGTCATCTGCAAATAGTGACAGCTTTACTTCTTCTTTTCCAATTTGGATTCCTTTTATTTCCTTTTCTTCTCTGATTGCTGTGGCTGAAACTTCCAAAACTAGGTTGAATAAGAGTGGTGAGAGTGGGCAGCCTTGTCTTGTTCCTGATCTTAGTGGAAATGGTTTCAGTTTTTCACCATTGAGGACAATGTTGGCTGTGGGTTTGTCATATATGGCCTTTATTATGTTGAGGAAAGTTCCCTCTATGCCTACTTTCTGCAGGGTTTTTATCATAAATGGGTGTTGAATTTTGTTGAAAGCTTTCTCTGCATCTATTGAGATGATCATATGGTTTTTCTCCTTCAATTTGTTAATATGGTGTATCACATTGATTGGTTTGCGTATATTGAAGAATCCTTGCATTCCTGGAATAAACCCCACTTGATCATGGTGTATGATCCTTTTAATGTGCTGTTGGATTCTGTTTGCTAGTATTTTATTGAGGATTTTTGCATCTATGTTCATCAGTGATATTGGCCTGTAGTTTTCTTTCTTTGTGACATCCTTGTCTGGTTTTCTATCAAGGTGATGGTGGCCTCGTAGAATGAGTTTGGGAGTGATCCTCCCTCTGCTATATTTTGGAAGAGTTTCAGAAGGATAGGTGTTAGCTCTTCTCTAAATGCTTGATAGAATTCGCCTGTGAAGCCATCTGGTCCTGGGCTTTTGTTTGTTGGAAGATTTTTTATCACAGTTTCAATTTCAGTGCTTGTGATTGGTCTCTTCATATTTTCTATTTCTTCCTGATTCAGTCTTGGCAGGTTGTGCATTTCTAAGAATTTGTCCATTTCTTCCAGGTTGTCCATTTTATTGGCATAGAGTTGCTTGTAGTAATCTCTCATGATCTTTTGTATTTCTGCAGTGTCAGTTGTTACTTCTCCTTTTTCATTTCTAATTCTATTGATTTGAGTCTTCTCCCTTTTTTTCTTGATGAGTCTGGCTAATGGTTTATCAATTTTGTTTATCTTCTCAAAGAACCAGCTTTTAGTTTTATTGATCTTTGCTATCGTTTCCTTCATTTCTTTTTCATTTATTTCTGATCTGATCTTTATGATTTCTTTCCTTCTGCTAACTTTGGGGGTCTTTTGTTCTTCTTTCTCTAATTGCTTTAGGTGCAGGGTCAGGTTGTTTACTCGAGATGTTTCCTGTTTCTTAAGGTGGGATTGTATTGCTATAAACTTCCCCCTTAGAACTGCTTTTGCTGCGTCCCATAGGTTTTGGGTCGTCGTGTCTCCGTTGTCATTTGTTTCTAGGTATTTTTTAATTTCCTCTTTGATTTCTTCAGTGATCACTTCGTTATTGAGTAGTGTATTGTTTAGCCTCCATGTGTTTGTATTTTTTACAGATCTTTTCCTGTAATTGATGTCTAGTCTCATAGCATTGTGTTCGGAAAAGATACTTGATACAATTTCAATTTTCTTAAATTTACCAAGGCTTGATTTGTGACACAAGATATGATCTATCCTGGAGAATGTTCCATGAGCACTTGAGAAAAATGTGTATTGTGTTGTTTTTGGATGGAATGTCCTATAAATCTCAATTAAGTCCATCTTGTTTAATGTATCATTTCAAGCTTGTGTTTCCTTATTTATTTTCATTTTGGATGATCTGTCCATTGGTGAAAGTGGGGTGTTAAAGTCCCCTACTATGATTGTGTTACTGTCGATTTCCCCTTTTATGGCTGTTAGTATTTGCCTTATGTATTGAGGTGCTCCTATGTTGGGTGCATAAATATTTACAATTGTTATATCTTCTTCTTGGATCGATCCCTTTATCGTTATGTAGTGTCCTTCTTTGTCTCTTCTAATAGTCTTTATTTTAAAGTCTATTTTGTCTGATAGAAGAATTGCTACTCCAGTTTTCTTTTGATTTCCATTTGCATGGAATATCTTTTTCCATCCCCTCACTTTCAGTCTGTATGTGTCTCTAGGTCTGAAGTGGGTCTCTTGTAGACAGCATATATATGGGTCTTGTTTTTGTATCCATTCAGCCACTCTGTGTCTTTTGGTGGGAGCATTTAGTCCATTTACATTTAAGGTAATTGTTGATATGTATGTTCCTATTCCCATTTCCTTAATTGCTTTGGGTTCCTTATTGTAGGTATATTCCTTCTGTTGTGTTTCTTGCCTAGAGAAGTTCCTTTAGCATTTGTTGTAAAGCTGGTTTGGTGGTGCTGAACTCTCTCAGCTTTTGCTTGTCTGTAAAGGTTTTAATTTCTCCATCAAATCTGAATGAGATCCTTGCTGGGTAGAGTAATCTTGGTTGCAGGTTTCTCTCCTTCATCACTTTAATTATGTCCTGCCACTCCCTTCTGGCTTGTAGAGTTTCTGCTGAGAGATCAGCTGTTAACCTGATGGGGATTCCCTTGTGTGTTATTTGTTGCTTTTCCCTTGCTGCTTTTAATATGATTTCTTTGTGTTTAATTTTTGACAGTTTGATTAATATGTGTCTTGATGTATTTCTCCTTGGATTTATTCTGTATGGGACTCTCTGTGCCTCCTGGACTTGATTCACTATTTCCTTTCCCATATTAGGGAAGTTTTCAACTATAATCTCTTCAAATCTTTTCTCAGTCCCTTTCTTTTTCTCTTCTTCTTCTGGAACCCCTATAATTCGAATGTTGGTGCGTTTAATGTTGTCCCAGAGGTCTCTGAGACTGTCCTCTGTTCTTTTCATTCTTTTTTCTTTATTTTGCTCTGCATCAGTTATTTCCACTATTTTATCTTCCACCTCACTTATCCGTTCTTCTGCCTCAGTTATTCTGCTATTGATCCCATCTAGAGTATTTTTCATTTCATTTATTGTGTTTTTAATCGATGCTTCATTCATCTTTAGTTCTTCTAGGTCCTTGTTAACTGTTTCCTGCATTTTGTCTATTCTAGTTCCAAGATTTTGGATCTTGGAAATAGAATCTTGGATCATCTTTACTATCATTATTCTGAATTCTTTTTCAGGTAGACTACCTATTACCTCTTCATTTGTTAGGTCTGGTAGGTTTTTATCTTGCTCCTTCACCTGCTGTGTGTTTTTCTGTCTTCTCATTCTGCTTATCTTACTGTGTTTGGGGTCTCCTTTTTGCAGGCTGCAGATTCGTAGTTCCCGTTGTTTTTGGTGTCTGTCCCCAGTGGCTAAGGTTGTTTCAGTAGGTTGTGTAGGCTTCCTGGTGGGGGGGACTAGTGCCTGTGTTCTGGTGGTTAAGGCTGGATCTTGTCTTTCTTGTGGACAGGTCCACGTCTGGTGGTGTGTTTTGCGTTGCCTGTGACCTTATTATGTTTTTAGGCAGCCTCTCTGTTAATGGGTGGGGTTGTGTTCCTGCCTTGCTAGTTGCTTGGCATAGGGTGACCAGCACTGTAGTTTGCTGGTTGTTGACTGAAGCTGGGTGCTGGTGTTGAGGTGGAGATCTCTGGGAGATTTTCGCTGCTTGATATTATGTGGAGCTGGGAGGTCTCTTGTGGACCCGTGTCCTGAAGTTGGCTCTCCCACTTCAGAGGCACAGCACTGACTCCTGGCTGCAGCACCAAGAGCCTTTCATCTACCCGGCTCAGAATAAAAGGGAAAAAAAGTAGAAAGAAAGAATTAGTAGAAGAAAGAAAGAGAGAGAGAAAGAAAGGAGGAAGGAAAGAAAGGCAGGAAGGAAGAAAGAAAGAAAGAAAGAAAGAAAGAAAGAAAGAAAGAAAGAAAGAAAGAAAGAAAGAAAGAAAGAAAGAAAGGAGGGAGGGAGGAAGGATGGAAAGAAAGAAAGAAAGGAGGGAGGGAAGAATGAAAGAAAAAGGAAGAGTGAATGGAAGAAAGGAGGGTGGGAGGAAGGAAAGAAAGAAAGACAGGAGTGAGGGAGGGAGGAAGGAAAGAAAAAGAAAGAGTGAAAGGAAGAAGGGAGGGAGGGAGGGAGGAAGGAAGGAAAGAAAGAAAGAAAGACAGGAATGAGGGAGGGAGGAAGGAAAGAAAACAAAGTGAAAGGAAGAAGGGTGGGAGGGAGGGAGGAAGGATAGAAAGACAGGAGGGAGGGAGGGAGGGAGGAAGGAAAGAAAAAGAAAGAGTGAAAGGAAGAAGGGAGGGAGGGAGGGAGGAAGGAAAGAAAGAGAAGGAAAGGAGGGGCGGAGGGAGGGAGGGAGGAAGGGAAGGTAGGAAAAAAATAAAGAGCAGGTAAAGTAAAATTATTTAAAATGTGAAATATAGTAGCGTTATTAAAATTAAAAAATAATTATTGAAATAAAAACGGACAGATAGAACCCTGGGACATATGGTGGAAGCAAAGCTATACAGAGAGAATCTCACACAGAAGAATACACATACACATTCACAAAAAGAGAGCAGGGGGAAAAATCAAAAATCTTGCTCTCCAAGTCCACCTCCTCAATTTGGGATAATTCGTTGTAAAAAGAGGAAAAGGGCGAGAAGTCTGAAACCTTGCTCTCTAAGTCCACCTCCTTAATTTGGGATAATTCGTTGTAAAAAGAGGAAAAGGGGGCAAAGTCTTAAATCTTGTCCTCAAAGTCCACTTCCTCAATTTGGGATGATTCGCTGTCTATTCATGCACTCCACAGACGCAGGGCACATCAAGTGGACCGTGGAGCTTTAATCCGCTGCCTCCGAGGCTGCACAGAGTGATTTCCCTGTCTCTTCTCTGCTCTCACAGCTCCCGGGTCTCAGCCTTGGACCTGGCCCCGCCTCTGTGCATAGTGTCGCCGGAGGGCGTCCGTTCTTCGCTCAGACGGGACGGGTTTAAAGGAGCCGCTGATTCGGGGGCTCTGGCTCACTCCGGCAGAGGGGAGGGAGGGGCGCGCAGTGTGGGGCGGGCCTGCAGCGGCAGAGGCCGGCGTGACGTTGCAGCAGCCCGAGGCGCTCCGTGCGCTTTCCCGGGAAAACCGTCCCCGGGTCCCGGGACCCCGGCAGTGGTGGGGTGCACAGGCCCCCCGGAAGGCGGGGCGGACAGTGACCCGCGCTCGCACACAGGCCCTGCGGCGGTGGCAGCAGCAGCCCCAGCATCCCACGCCCGTCTCCGGGGTCCGCGCCTTTAGCCGCGGCTCGCGCCCATCTCCGGCGCTTCCCCAAGCAGCCCTCTTAATGCCCTCTCATCATGCACCAGGAAACAAAAGGGAAGAAAAAGTCTCTTGCCTCTTCGGCAGCTCCAGACTTTTTCCCCGGACTCTCTCCGGGCTAGCCGTGGTGCACTAACCCCTTCAGGCTCTCTTCCTGCCGCCAGCCCCAGTCCTCTCCCTGCGCTCCGACTGAAAGCCAATACCCGTGCCTCAGCTCCCAGCCCCACCCGCCCCAGCGGCTGAGCAGACAAGCCTCTCGGGCTGGTGTGTGCCTGAGGGCACCGATCCAATGTCCCGGAATCTCTCCACTTTGCCCTCCACACCCCTGTTGCTGTGCTCTCCTCTGCTACTCCGAAGCTTTCCCCCTCCGCCACCTGCAGTCTCCGCCCGCGAAGGGGCTTGTAGTGTTTGGAAACCTTTCCTCCTTCACGGCTCCCTCCCACTGGTGCAGGTCCCGTCCCTATCGTTTTGTCTCTGTTTATTCTATTTTATTTTGCCCTACCCAGTTATGTGGGGAGTTTCTCGCCTTTTGGGGGATCTGAGGTCTTCTGTCAGCATTCAGTAGGTGTTCTGTAGGAGTTGTTCCACGTGTAGATGAATTTCTGATGTATCTGTGGGGAGAAAGGTGATCTCCGCGTCTTACTCTTCCGCCATCTTCCTCCGGGTCCCATGGCTGGATTCTCAATGAATAAAACTGGGTTTCAGAATCCCTACTACTGGGTCAATTACAACTTCATTTAATAAGAAATCTCATCTCTTAGTAGGTCTCATAGCATTCTGAATGGTTATGATACATCTCTCTGCCACTTCCCTCATTCTAACTGTTTCCTATTAGAGCCTTGGGATGAGTCCTCCCCCCTTACCTGAAGCACCTAGTGCTAGGCAGGCCTCCTTCCTTTTGCAGGGAGCCCATGCTTGTACCCACATGCCACACCCAGTTCTGGAGGAGTCCGAGAAAGAAGGAGCCTCCAGGAGTAGATGGAGGAAATTCACTCCACCTTTCTCCTTTGAGGCTAATATTCACTATCGGATTCTGTGCTAAGGAAACGAAATGTCCTTCTCCTGTGGAAAGTCTGTCTTCCATCACTTGTGCCGGCCCTGTTTCTGTGTGCTGGGCAAGAAACACTGCATACAGTGAAGACAGAACCAAGAGATCTACCCCAGGGATTGAGCTCAGGGTAGGCACTGGCTCTGTCTGTCCTGTCCGTGATCCATCATTCATCATGGTTGTGACTCTTGGACAGTCACTTATCTCTCTAAATTTCCACACCCTCCACCATAACATATGGGTTACAGCCCCCACTTTGCCCTCCGCTTCACCCCCAACAGGGCTGGGTGTCAGACATGATAATGGATATTCTCCATGAGCTGTAAAGCATTGTTCCCATGAAAAAGCTGAAGAGTAAGCTTGAAACCCCCTTTACTTGGAGCCGTCAAATCCCTTCTCTCCTTTCAACAGCTACGAAATATCCAGCTTCTTCTTGCCATCATTCAGGATTGAACACTTACAGAGCATTTGTGAAGCACTGGTCCTTTACTTTTCAAACATTTTACCTGCATTCAATCATTTTTGGCCACATGACATAATGCTAAAAGTAGGCCATATTAACATTCCTACATCTCAGAACAGGGAACTGAGGCAAAGAGGGATCTACATATCTTTCCCAAGTACATGCTTCTTCTAAACGGGATTTGAATCCAGTCCATCAGTCATGGTCCCAATGGCTTGCTGAGTTTCTAAACATTCTCAGTTAAATAAAGATATTTGCCCACAAAACCTGTCTGTTGGGTGTTTTCCCTGCATAGCAAACTGCAAGATCTTCCTAAGTCCAACTTTGATTCAGGAGGCTCTGCTGGGCCGCTGGTGAGGAAAGGGACCAAAGGATTGAACTGTGAATAAATTATTGCTAATTTCCCCATGGTCTTCTGCCAGCAAGATGTCAATAGTTGTCTCTATTGTAATGCATTTCCCAGGATGCTGCTTCCAGAATGCGAGAAGAAGAAACACTCATCAGAGGTCAAGAATATCAATCCCAGGCTGGCTGAAAAAGATCCACATCCGGCCACATTTTAGGGTGAACCCTATAAATGACCCAGCTGAAGGTACTGTGGAAAATGTCTCATTAGGTTCACTCAAGAACAATTATTCTAGTTGATTCAGTGCCTCATATTGAAGAAAAAGCTATGAAATATTAAGCAGTATTCTTTTTTTATTCCATGTGTTCAAATTGAAACTTACTAAGCCAGATGGTACTGTTTTAACCATGGAAGTAAACATGCATTTAAAATTCAAAATTTGGTTCATGTTTAAGAGGGAAGATGGTCTCTAGTTACGGTTTAGACATTAGCTGATTTTTGAACTTAGCAACAACACATCCCTCTCTGAAACTGTGTTTTGAAATTTCTTTAAATTATTAGACATTATTTAGAACAGGATTATATTGACATAAATGTTGTACATGCAATACAGAAAATTCCTGTATCCTATCGCTCCAGTTTCAGTTATTAATAATATATAACATAGGTGGAGTATATTTGTTACAATTAGTGAAACAATGTAAGTATATTTTTACTAATTAAAAGTCTATAGTTCAGCTAAGAGTCACACTTTCTGTTGTTATATTCAATGATATTTGAAATATGTACAATATTATTTGTCACCATTGTGGTGCCATACAGAAATGTGTACACTAATGTTCATAGTAGCATTATTCTTAGTAGCCAAAAGATAGAAACAATCCAAAGTCCATGAGGTGATGAATGGATAAATAAAATGTGATATATACATAGAATGGAATAATTTTCAACCATAAAAAGGAATTAAAGATTGACTAATGCTACAAAATGAATGATCCAAATAATATAAAAAATATATTATTGTTAGTGAAATAAGGCAGGCGCAGAAAGACAAATATTATATGATTCCACTTGTATAAGGTACCTAGTGTAGGCAAACTCACAGACACCGGAAGCAGAAATAACCAAGGTCAGTAGGCAGGAGTAAGGTGGATTATGATTTAGTGGGTACAGAGGTTACGTTGAAATGATGCAAAAGATTAAGATGTAGATTGTGTTGATGGGTACACAGCATTGTGAAAGTTAGAAATGCTAGTGAACTGTATACTTCAAAATTAGGAAAAGCATAAATATGTATATTTCATCACAATAAAATAAGTCAACAATCCAACAGAATGGACGATGAATGAAGGAGCAACATATTTGATTAGAAGGAAGCTGAAAGAGTCTTGTAACATTTCAAGAAGAAGGGGGATTTGGAGGGACTTTCAAGTGGGCAGAGGGGCCGTGGGACTCTATACTGAAACATAGTGCAATGTTAGTGTTCAAGCTTTTTCAGACTGACACTTTCAAATTGATTAGGTTCCCTACAGCTAGAAAGCTAAAGGTTCTCTTCCTCATTTCTGAAATGTTCCTCCCCTTTGCCTTCCTCCACCCACCAGGGAGGTTTGTCCAACAGCACCTCAGTCCACACTCAGTAACCACCTGCATCCATACACTCCCACCCTGTGTCCACATTAACGAGGCTCTCTGAGTAATTCCTGAGCAGCATCACCAGTGTCCTGACACTTACTCTGTGTCCTCCTAGAGCCCCCTGAGGACCTGTTGGAGAAACTGCCCTATGTGAGGGCAGTTGAAGAGGCTCCTTCTTCCTCCAGGGTAAGCTCCCCTTATTTATCAGAGATTAAAAGTTTGCTTCATTTCTTTCTTTTCCAATTGATTTCAGATCTGAAGATCTACAGTGTTCAAGACAGCTGATGTATACAATTTTGCTTGGTTGGATGCATGCTGATTTGAAGCTCTTTCCCAACAGATAACTCATTCAAAAGGCCATTTAAAAAATGGCAACATCAGTTAGAAACTGTAGAGTCAGACACACTTTCCTCAGCAGAAAATTTCCCTCCTTGAAATAGACTTTTGTATTTGCTCCTCAAAGTGGACCTGAGAGATCTTCCAGGCAAAGATCGAGCCTTTCCCACAGCTGTCTTCTCTGGTTTCTTTTGGGGCCATTGACTGAACAACAGTTCCCCATTTGCTTTTCTGAGGACAAAAAAAGAGATGAAATACCTGTGTCCACAGAGCACAGGATGCTGAGATCCTTACACTGTTTTCTATTCTCTAATCACAGGTGGATTGGACAGCAAACAAAAGCGGTATGTATTCAGAGGTCACCCCTGTGCTGAGGAACAATCTAGATGATGAAGACGGTGGGACTCTCTTGCTGGCTTTGCTTGGAGAGACACCCTGTTTCAGGGTCCCTACAGGGATGAGGGCTGGGGGTGTAGAGCTAGAGACTGATTTCCCAGTAAAGAGCCATGCCCAAGATGTATGGTCCTGGAAGTAACTGCATCATTTAGATGATGTGGGTTTGTGTGTATCAGGGTTGGGGTGGGGACCATGTGTGAGCCTATGTGGTGTGATTGTGAACCTGCGTGCGTGAGCATGTGTGTGTTTCCTCAGGAGATATTTCCATCTTACACAGCACAATTCACCTCTCAACAAAGCTCGTCACCACTGCACACTGATTGTACACTACCTTGTTCTTCCCTCAACACAGCTGTTGCCCAGATTTGGTTAATATTCCTTTTCCTCAGAAGGAGATGGTGCAGAGATAAATGTTCTCAGCTCTTGACCTCCTAAGTGGAAAAGCCAAACTGAGAACCCAGGGGTGGGTCCCAATGTGGGTGCTCTGGATCCCTGACCTGCACTTACCACTCAGCCAAGGGATCCTCAGTCATGGAGCAAGGGAGTCCCTGCATCCGTATCCTTGGCTGGAAGTCCTAGCATCTCCAAAGGTCCAGACCTTGCCCTTCAGGTGGCCTTAGTGGCCACAGAATCCAGGGCAGCTATGGGTGGACTAATCAGGTGACTCTGGCACAGTCATTAATGTGAAATTCACCACAAGACCTGCATTCTCCTGGTCAGCTCACAGATTCTGAGAGGTGTGAGACCCCATGTATACAGTACAGGTCATATCTGTCACTGCTGGTGTCATTGCTTAAAAAGGCCAAAAGCAGATAAGAATCAGGGAGCTATTTTATTGTATTGGATAACATTACCATAAGCCTTAGAATTGGTCAATTCCTGTAGTCCACACCCAAAGACTCAAAGTGGAACCTGACTGTTAGGCTGTACACTTCTCCTGCACAGCTGGGTTAGAGACAGGCTGTGCTCAGTCCGGGCTCCCTCTTCATAACGAAGTGCCCCACTTATGGAACAGCTCCCTAGAGTATGGACAGCCCCTGACTCACTGGGCATATGTATATTGTATAGAAAACAAAGACTGGGAGTAAAATATGATACGATTGATAGTGGCTGTATCTAAATGGTAGGATTTCAGTTTTGTCAAATCTTGTGTATTTGATTTTCTTTAAGACAAGTGATTAGTGAATAAATATAGCATATTTTGTCTAGGATGGAATTCAGTCCTTTAATAGAGGTTTCTGTTAATCAAGTAAAAAATATTATACAATAGAAGACATGACAAATGCAGTAGCTGGCATTGTGGATGCTGGGGAAAGAGTGATCTGGGAAAAATCAAGAGACAGTGGCAATTTAGCAGAAGCTCAAAAGAGGCAGGATGGGTCATGGGTCTGTGTCATTGAAACAGAGCATGCATTTTAGTGTTTACCATTTTTTAGATCGACCCTTTCCTTCTGATTAGGCTCCCCTTAGCTAGAAAGCCAAAGCTCTGTTTTCATTTCCTTCCTCTTGTCCTTTGCCTTCCTTCATCCGCCAAAGAGGATGGCCCAACACCAGCTCAGCCCACACTTACTAACCTCCCACATCCATACACACCACCCCATGTCCTCATTGAGAAGAAAGCCCTTGAGTAATTCCTGAGCCGCATCACCAGTGTCCTGACAGTTACTCTGTGTCCCTCCAGCTGTTCCTGAGGATGTGGCAGATGACATGCACCATGATAGGACGGAAGAAAAGCCTCCCTGTATCCCCAAGGTAAGCTGGATTTTTTCTGGTCTGAGATAGAAATATTGCTTTATTTCTCTTTGAATAGAATTGAGTTATGAATATTTGAGGGTATTCCTTCCAGATACATAGAATTCCCTTGGTTGGGAGAATGTGGAGTGAGAGTCTATTACCAACTCATGGTGCCTGATTCCACAGGACATTACAATTGACAGCATCCATTACAGCCTGTAGAGTACGGAGCTCTCTCTCCTGCAGCGATTTTTCCTCTAGACAAAGAATTCTGTAATTTCCAGCCTAAATGGACTTGGAAGTTCCATCCTCCCAGCAAAGTTCTTGCCTTTCAGCCTGAGTAGGTTTGCTGATAACCCTTGCTGGGTTCCCTGGACCACTGTTTCTTATCAGGTTTTCTACTGTCAGCAAATGAACAAAAGACCTGAGCATCACTGTGATCTTATCCTCATAGTGTTGTCTCTTCTATAATTGCAGGCGGCCTTCACAGAACGTGAAAACGGTATGTATTCTGGAATCAGTCACTTCAGAAGGAAGAACTTTGAAGATGAGAAAGTGGGACATTCTTGCTGGTTTTAGTGTAGAGGGCAAACTGATTCCAAATTTGTGCTGGGAATGAGAGTAGGGGTCCTGGTGATAGAAAGTGATTTACAAGTAATGTAACCAATTACTATAGTCCCAGGAAGAAGCTGTATTATGGTTAGGTGGTGTAGGTTTGTGTGCATGAGACTGGGTGTGTCTGTATGTGAAATGAGTGGGATGATTCTGTGTGTGTATGTGAACTTTTTGTGTTGTGTTTCCCTTGATTTATGTTCCCCTAAACATCACTGTTACTGGGGCCAACTTTCTAGAAAATATTCCCATCACCACTGCATCATGAATGGGTATGGATATAAAAGTAAATAAACTGTACACTTTCAGTGTGTGCATTGATTTTATACCAAGTCAGCCTCATTTAACCTGGAAAACAAATCCTATCACCACCCAGGCAAATGTTTACTGGATGATGATGATTATTATTATTTTTTGGCTGTGTTGGGTCTTCGTTGCAGTGCGCGGGCTTCTCATTTCGGTGGCTTCTGTTGTTCCAGAGCATGGGCTCTAGGTGCATGGGCTTCAATAGTTGTGGCATGTGGGCTCAGTAGTTGTGACTTGCGGGCTCTAGAGCACAGGCTTAGTAGTTGTGGTGCACGGACTTAGTTGCTCCATAGCTGGATTCTTAATGAACAAAGCTGGGTTTCAGCATCCCTACTACTGGGTCAATTACAACTTCATTTAATAAGAAATCTCATCTCTTAGTAGGTCTCATAGCATTCTGAATGGTTATGATACATCTCTCTGCCACTTCCCTCATTCTAACTGTTTCCTATTAGAGCCTTGGGATGAGTCCTCCCCCCTTACCTGAAGCACCTAGTGCTAGGCATGCCTCCTTCCTTTTGCAGGGAGCCCATGCTTGTACCCACATGCCACACCCAGTTCTGGAGGAGTCCATGTTAGAAGGGGCCTTCAGGAGTAGATGGAGGAAATTCACTCCACCTTTCTCCTTTGAGGCTAATAATCACTATCGGATTCTGTGCTAAGGAAACGAAATGTCCTTCTCCTGTGGAAAGTCTGTCTTCCATCACTTGTGCCGGCCCTGTTTCTGTGTGCTGGGCAAGGAACACTGCATACAGTGCAGACAGAACCAAGAAATCTACCCCAGGGTGTGAGCTTTGGTTAGGTACTGGCTCCCTTCCCAGGAGGGCGGACAGGAGGTTGTGCTTTGCAAGGTGGGACAGAGAAACCAAGCAGTGTGACAAGAGCATCTCCACTCATGTTGCTGTGCAAACTGCCAGATGAAGTAGGTTCTTGGTATTTTCTGAAGGCTTTTGCAAGCAAACAAATCTGGGAGTAAAGTCAATTAAAACATGGAAAGTTATACTTAAAATTTTTTTTTCGATAGTCCTTTGAGAAATACATACTTTAATAGAATATGATTGCCATATATGTGTCAATATTTTCCCCACCACAGTAAAAACTGAAAATGCTTCATTGTAAAATGTCACTTGTTTACCCAAGAGACTGTCTATGAGTAAAGTTGTTCTAGAAATCCTGAATCCCTAGGTCGTAGTTTGCTGATAGTTCTGAGGGGAACCCTGGTGTGCGATTCAGTGCCTGCTACTCACAGTGAGGCTCTTAAGAACTCAGAGACCCACCCTGTGGAACCACGTGTGAGGACAGGATTGGAGCCTCGGGCTGGACTTGAAGACGGAAATGCTTTAGAGAAGTGGAAGGAGATACAGGAAGGGCACCTGAGCCATGGGGAGTCAGGGGTGGTTTGTTTAGAGATCATGGAAAAGTGTACACCTGAGCACAGCCTGGGCCACACTTAGGATGCTATTGGTGCTTCTGGTTGAATGGGGAAGAGAAAGGACATCCCCCTCTTGCTTGAGTGAACTCTGGAGAGATGTCTTCTTTAAAGCCTGGGGAGAGGAGCTTCTCTCCCATTATCTCCTGATACCTGTGTACATTCGAGACCCCTCCTGCTTTCTTCTTTCCCTCTGTTGACTCCCTTTCCTTATTTTTCTTCTTTTTTCCCCTTTTTCCACTTTGTATTTATTTTACATATGTATATTTTATTGTTGTAAAAGTACGCATACAATGAAATCCAACGTCTTAACAAGTTTTGAAATGGCCAGTCAGTCCTGTTGACTACATGCACCTTGTTGTACAGCATGTGTCTAGAACTGTTCCATTTTGCAAATAACACATGGTATCAATTGAACAGAGACTTCCCATGTCAACCTCCTGCCAGCTCTTGGAACCACCCTTCTACTCTCTGCTTCTCGGAGTTTTCTTTCAGTTTTTGACCTTCTGTGACTGGCTTATGTCACTCTTACAAATGTCCTCCAAGTTCTTTCGTGTTGCTGCAAATGGCAGGATTTCCTTCTTTTTCAAAGACTGAATGACCTTTCACTGTATGTATACACCAGATTTTCTTTATTAATTCATCTTCCCATGGATACTACGTAGTTTTCCTATGTTGTGTATTGTGTGTAATGCTGCAATGGACATGAGCTTTTAGATATCTCTTAGACATGCTTGTTTTATCTCCTTTGTATATAAACCTAAATCAGTGATTGCTGGATCTTATGATAGTTCTCTTAATAATTTTGGGGGGACTTCCATTCTGTTTTCCATAATGTCTACACCATTTTACATTACTACAGGGAACAAAACAGGGTACAGAAGTTCCACTTCTTCACATCTTTGCAAGCATCCATTAAGTTTCCTTCTTTCTTCTTCTTTTTTTTTTTTTTGCAGTACACGGGCCTCTCATTGTTGTGGGCTCTCCCATTGCTGAGAACAGGCTCCAAAAGCACAGGCTCAGCGTCCATGGCTCATGGGCCCAGCTGCTCAGCGGCATGTGGGATCCTCCCAGACCGGGGCACGAACATGAGTCCCCTGCATCGGCAGGCAAACTCTCAACCACTGTGCCACCAGGGAAGCCCTAAATAACTTTTTATATTACACATCCTAACAGGTGTGAGTGGTATCTCCTTGTGGCTTGATTTCCATTTCCCTGATGCTTAGCGATGTTGAGCAAATTTTCATATGTAGATTGACCACTTGTATGTCTTTATGGAGAAATGTCTAGTGAAGCTTTTTACCCATTTTGAAACTCAGTTATTTGCCCGCTTTTTTTTTGAAATTGACTTGTAGTAGTTTCTTATATATTCTGGATATTGGTCCCTTATTCAGATACAAGGTTTACACATATTTCCTCCCATCCTATAGGTTGCCTTTTCATTCTGTTGATTGTTGAAGAGGCTATCCTTTCTTCACTTGGTAATCTTAGAACCTTGGCAAAGATCAGTTGGCCATATATATGTGCATTTATTTGGCATCTCTCTATTATATTTCATTGGTCTATCTCACTGTCTTGATGCCAGTAGCAGACTGTTTTGACTACTGTGGCATTGTTATGTGTTTTGAGTTCAGGAACTGTTCATCTCCATCATTGCTCTTTGCTCTCAAGATTGTTTTATCTACTTTGGGGGGGTTCCATATGTATTTTAGGATTCTGTCCGCTTCTATAATAATGACATGGAATTTTGTGGGTTGTTGCGATATGTGTACATCACTTTATGTAGTATAGAAATGCCAACAGTATTTAATAATCCAGTCTATGAACATGGTATGTCATTCCAATTACTTGTCTCTTCTTTAATTTCTTTCTGCAATGTCCTGTAGTTTTCAGTGTACAAATTTTCACCTCCTCCGAGGCCTTGTCCACTGCCTTCCTCAGGTCTTCTAGAGTCAGGGTTGAGAAGGATGGACTCATGGAGAGAGTGAAATCCCTCCCTCCCCTCTGCACCTACTCTCTGATTATGTCTAATACAGTTGTACTGGGCCATGCCCTTCACCTCTGTCAACAAGTGGGCCCCTTCCTGGGAATTCCTCTTGGATCTGAGTGTTGACTGTATTATTTCATTGTCCACAAGGACTCTCCCAATGCCTGGCGTGGGTCCAAGAGCCCAAGATATACCTATACTCGAATGATCAGATCAGACCATCAAATTTTCTGCAGTAAAGAACAACCAGGAGTGGGGTGGCTGGTTGCCTCTTTCTTATCTTTGGATTTCTTATACTTGAGCTTTCCAGTTTGGTTGCCACTAACCAAATGTGTCTATTTATAAGTAACTTCATTCAAACAATAATTAACTCATTTTATTAAAAAATGCAAAAGACACATAATTGCTTGGTCACACTAGCCATATTTCAAGTGTGTCTGTAACATCTGGAATTTCAGGTTGGTAAGGTTGACGGTGAAAGCTATAAATGTGTCTATAGAAGTGAGGGTTTGAAAGGTGATTTTCTCAGCATCTCTCCCTCATTTGAAATTTTCAACTGTGATCAATATCTTATTGAAGGACTCTGTCTGCACAGAACACAGTGGAGTTCTGAGAACCTGGAGGGAATACCAGGGTGATGCTGTGTGAGCCAGCAAGTCGAGTAGGAGAAATGGGTGGGTCAACTTGTATAATAACTTTATGCTCCTGGTTGTGTTTGTACAGAATGCATGGTGGAGAGCATATATAGCAGTGATGCTAATGACGATTCATGTAGGGAACAACTCTCAGGTAGGATCTAAAGCAAGACAATTACTAGAGAACTTGGGTTTCACCCACTTCTTTAGAAACTAAGGAAAGTGAATATGAAATCAGGAAGAAGAAGGAAATATGTGTAGAATTCTGATTTGCTCTTTCCAAATTTTAATGATATAATAGTGTTATTGTGTCCATGTCCTTTGTCTGTAGTGTGCTTATAGTCATCTTTTCTTGCTTTGCCGTTCAGAAATTTGGTTTCTCACAAGACTACTCTTTCATTGCTTTTTTACTGCCAAATATGAATGGTTCGTTTCTATTTGGTACCTGGAGGGTATTTTGCACCAGGGATTTTGGTTTCGTTTTTACATTCACGTATGATTGCCATATCCTATTGGAAACAAAACTCTCATAGTCATTTGACACTGGAGAAGAAGTTCTTATAGTGAGTGTCAGGTGGTGGATGAGACTTGAACTCTCTCCCTCTACACTTTGAGGACTTGTAGCTTCACCTTACTTTTGTCCTCACTGTTTATTCCTCATGGAAAGCGAGTACCCAGAGGTGGATGAGTCACAGAACACATGCTTCAGGATCACTGCATGTGCTCAGTCTCCTCATTTCAGCCTCAGCACCTCCCAAGGCTGATGTGCTGACATGCTTCCATTTGAGAGGGCTCCATATCCTGCTGCCCCTAAGGACCATTCATGGCCTGCAGGAATTCTAGAGGACTGTGTGAAGGGGCTGCTGGGCTCGCTTCACACACTGGCTCTCACAGCCCTGCTAACCTGGTCTCCTGGAGTTCACCAGGCCCAGGAGAGAGACTCAGGGCAGCAGGACCCAGGGTCACTGCTCTTCTTACAACCCTCTGCTCCTTCCAGACAGCCCTGCCCCTGCTCCCCGCACTCCAGTCCTGCCTACACTCGGACCTTTCCTCAGGCCTGTGTTGCTCTTATCCTTCCCAGTTTTTCCAAGGCTGGGGTAAACCCTGGCAGGTGCTGTGTGTTTATGAGGCTTCCTCTGCTGTAGAATTTTGTTCCAGTATTCCAGAGTAAGGGAACTGGGACAAATTACTTTTAACTCTAATTTTTCTTTCATCCTCTCTAAAGGGCTACGAGACTTACGGAGTTGTTTTGAAGTACCTAAGTTTAGCTCAGGCACAGGACACTTGAGTTGTGAAGTTGGTTGCATATCAAGACTATTGTGGAGAATGCTGCAGTGAACCTAAGTTCATCTCATTGTGATACTGATTTAATTTCCTTTGGATATATACCCAGAACTGTGATTGTTGAATCATATTATAATTCTGTTTATAATTTTATAAGGAACCCCCATACTCTTTTTCATAATAGGTGTACCATTTTACATTCCCACCAGCAGTGTACAAAGTTTCCAATTCCCCACATCTTGGCCTTAAACTGTTAATTTTTTTCTTTATAATACATAGCCTAATAGGTATGAGGTGTTGATTTGCATTGCCCTGATGATTAGTGAGGTTGAGAACCTTTTCCTATATTTGTTAGCCATTTGTATGTCTTTACGGGAAATGTCTTATTTAAGTCTTTGCACATTTCTGAACCCAGTTATTTACCCTTTTTAATTTTTTAACATATTTTGCATTTGAGTTGTAGTGTTTTTCTTATATGTTTTGGACATTATCTCCTTTTCTGATATATGTTTTTAATCTTTCTGTAATTATATTTTTATGCTATTGACTGTTGAAAAAACTATACTTTCCCTATTTGTTGTCTTAGAAGCTTGGTGAATTTCATTTGGCCATGTATCTTTGAGTTTTCTTGGGGGTTATTTATTCTGGTCTTTAGGCCTATGTATCTGTTTCTATGCCAGTACCATACAGTTTTGAGTCCTGTGGCTTTGTAATGTGTTTTGAAGTCAGGAAGGCAGTAGCCTCCATCTATGTTCTTTGTTCTGAGGATTGTTTTGTCTGTTTGGAGTCCTTAGTGGTTCCATATGTATTTTAGGACCTTTTTTTTTCTATTTCTTTGAAAATGACATTAGGATTTTGATATGTATTACAATGAATTTATACTTACCTTCGGGTCGTGTAGAAATGTCAACAATAATAAGTCTCCAGTCTATGAATATGATATGTCATTTCAATGATTTGTTCCTTGTTTAATTCTTTTAGCAGTGGTTTGTAGTTTTCAGTGTACAGGCCATTTACCTTCTAAGGGCATTTTGTCCCTTCCTTCCCTGGATTTTTCAGAGGCAGTGGTCAGAAGGATGGCCTCATGAAGTGAGTGAATGTCCCTCCCTCCCTTCTGCACCTGCTCGCTGATTATGTCTAGCACAGGTGCACTGGGCCATGCTCATTACCTCTCCCCTCACCTGGAACATCTGTCGGGAATTCCTCTAGGATCTGGGTGTTGACATTACTGTTTCACTGTCCCCAAGGTCTCATGAGTGCCTGGCAAGTGTGCATGAGTCTAGGAAACACCTACAAATGAATCATCAAATCTGGCCAGCAAACTGCCCTGCAGAAGGTGTTGGGCTGCACCTCTCACGCCTGCAAACCCTGTACTTCCTCAGCCTGAGGGCTAAAGAAAGAGCCCGGAGTCAGGGACAGAGACATTCATGGTTTAATAGATGGGAGATGTTTCACGTCAGAAGCAAAGTGGTCCTGGTGAGACATCCCACTGTAGATAGCCGATGGCAGGCAGAACGCAGCAGCAGCAGTAGCAGCATGCTTCTCTCTGGGCGGAATAGGCAGGCTACCAGTTAAAGGGGGAGTTGACAGCAGATGGGCTCATCGGTTACCAGGGAGACCAGCAGAGGGACGCATCCCTCTTACCCCTTGGGCTACGTACTTCACGGGGCAGAGGTTTTCCTTTGGTAAACCATCAGCAAACAGCCATCTTGAATGGGTAGACCATACAGAGGGGAATAACCAGGGGAGCGGCGGTAACATCCTCCATATACTTTATATATATATATATATACACACATATATATATATATATATGGAGAGAGAGAGAGAGAGAGAGAAAGAGAGGGATGTGTATTACAGTGTGGTAGCCACTAGCTAGATGTGCCTGTTATAATTTATTTAATTCAATCAATGATTAACTCAATGTATTAAAATAAAACAAAATAAAATATCCAATTACTCACTCATGTTAGTCACATTTTAAGTGTATCCATAAGTCTTGTAAATTCATTTTTGTGTTTCTACAGAATCAACTCTGGATAGCATTTTTGGCCGTGATGAGGAAGAGGATACAGGTAGGAACAACACTTAGGTAGGATCTAATGGCAGAGGGTTCCTGGAACTTTAGGGTTATATCTCCTGCTTTGGAGACTGAGGAAGGTGGATATGAAATCAGAAAGAAGAATAAAATATGTGTAGAGTTCTGACTTGTTTTTTTTCATATTTTAATGATATAATAGAGAGAAATTGTGTCCTTAGACATGACTGTGCTCTATAATCACCTTTTCTTGATTCGCTCATCAAAAATGATCTTTTCCCCATGAGCTGCTCTTTCTTGTGCTTGTCACTGCCTAATATGGAATTTTGTTTTCTGGTTAGCACATCTAAGGTATTGTGCACAGGAGAGTTTGTTTTCTTTTGCATATTGACCTATGATGGACAGAACCTGTGGGTCAAAACTCTCATGGGCCCTTGAAACTTGAGACCAAGTTCTTCTAGAAAGGGTGAGGTGGTGGATGAGAAGTGAACTGTCTCCCTCTGCACTTTCAGGACTTGTGGTTTCACCTCAAGTTTTGTCCTCACTGTTTGTTCCTCTTGTAAAGGACAGTCCCAGGGATGGATGAGTCACAGAACACGTGCTCTGGGATCACTGCATGTGCTCAGTCTCCTTGAGCTCATCTCAGCCTCTGCACTTCCCCAAGGCTGGTGTGCTGACATGCTTCCATTTGAGAGGGGTCCACGTCCAGCTGCCCCTAGAGACCCTCCATGGGCGGCAAAAATTCTAGAGGGCTGTGTGAAGGGGCTGCTGGGCTTCTTCACATACTTGTCTCACAGCCCTTCTGACCTGCTCTCCTGGGCTTGACCAGGCCCAGGACAGAGACTCAGGGCAGCAGGACCCAGGGTCACTGCTCTTCTTACAACCCACTGCTCCTTCCGGACAGACCTGCCCCTGCTCCCCACACCCCAGACCTGCCTACCCTCTGACCTTTCCTCAGGCCTGCATTGGTCTTATCCTTCCCAGTTCTTCCATGGGTAAACCCTGGCAGGTGCTGTGTGTTTATGCGGCTGCCTCTGCTGTAGAATTTTGTTTCAGTATTCCAGACTAAGGGAATTGGGACAAGTTACTTTTAACTCTAATATTGCTTTCATCCTCTCTAAGGGGCTAAGAGACTTACGGAGTTGTTTTGAAGTATCTAAGATAGCTCTGGCACGTGACCCTTACTTGTTTTGTGAAGTTGGTTGCATATCTAGGCTATTGTGGAAAATGCTGCAATGAACCTATGTTCATCTCATTTTGATACTGATTTAATTTCCTTTGGATATATTCCCAGAACTGTGATTGCTGAGTAATATGATATTTCTGTTTATAATTTTATAAGGAACCCCTATACTCTTTTTCATAATAGCTGCACCATTTTACATTCCCACCAGCAGTGTACAAAGTTTCCAATTCCCCACATCTTGGCCTTAAACTGTTATTTTTTTTTTCTTTATAATACACAGCCTCACAGGTATGAGGTGTTGATTTGCATTGCCCTGATGATTAGTGAGGTTGAGAACCTTTTCCTATATTTGTTAGCCATTTGTATGTCTTTTTCGGGAAATGTCTTATTTAAGTCTTTGCACATTTCTGAACCCAGTTATTTACCCTTTTTAATTTTTTAACTTATTTTGCATTTGAGTTGTAGTGTTTTTCTTATATATTTTGGACATTAGCTCCTTTTCTGATATATGTTTTTAATCTTTCTGTAAGTTATATTTTCATCCTATTGACTGTTGAAAAAACTATACTTTCTGGGCTTCCCTGTTGGCGCAGTGGTTGAGAGTCCGCCTGCCGATGCAGGGGACGCAGGTTCATGCCCCGGTCTGGGAAGATCCCAATTCCACGGAGCGGCTGGAACTATGTGCCATGGCGGCTGAGCCTGCACATCCAGAGCCTGTGCTCCGCAGCGGGAGAGGCCACAACAGTGAGAGGCACGCATACCACAAAAACAAACAAACAAACAAACAAAAACCTCTACTTTCCCTATTTGTTGTCTTAGAAGCTTGGTGAATTTCATTTGGCCATGTATCTATGAGTTTTCTTGGGGGTTATTTATTCTGGTCTTTAGGGCTATGTATCTGTTTCTATGTCAGTACCATACAGTTTTGATTCCTGTGGCTTTGTAATGTGTTTTGAAGTCAGGAAGTGCGAAACCTCCATCTATATTCTTTGTTCTCAGGATTGTTTTGTCTGTTTGGAGTTCTTAGTCGTTCCATATGTAGTTTAGGATCATTTTTTTCTATTTCTTTGAAAATGACATTGGGATTTTGATAGGTATTACAATGAATTTATACTTACCTTTGGGTAGTGTAGAAATGTCAACAATAATAAGTGTCCAGTCTATGAATATGCTATGTCACTTCAATTATTTGTTCCTTGTTTAATTCTTTCAGCAGTGGTTTGTAGTTTTCAGTGTACAGGCCATTTACCTTCTAAGGGCATTTTGTCCCTTCCTTCCCTGGATGTTTCAGAGGCAGTGGTGAGAAGGATGGCCTCATGAAGTGAGTGAGTGTCCCTCCCTCTCTTCTGCACCTGCTCGCCAATTATGTCTAGCACAGGTGCACTGGGACATGCTCATTACCTCTTCCTTAGTGGAACACCTGTCGGGAATTCCTCTAGGATCTGGGTGTTGACATTACTGTTTCAGTGTCCCCAAGGTCTCATGAGTGCCTGGCAAGTGTGCATGAGCCTAGGAAACACCTACAAATGAATCATCAAATCTGGCCAGCAAACTGCCCTGCAGAGGGTGTTGGGCTGCACCTCTCACACCTGCAAGCCCTGTACTTGCTCAGCCTCATGGCTAAAGAAAGAGCCCGGAGACAGGGACAGAGACATTCATGGTTTAATAAATGGGACATCTTTCACGTCAGAAGCAAAGTGGTCCTGGAGAGACATCCCACTGTAGATAGCCGATGGCAGGCAGAACGCAGCAGCAGCAGTAGCAGCATGCTTCTCTCTGGGCGGAATAGGCAGGCTACCAGTTAAAGGGGGAATTGACAGCAGATGGGCTCATCGGTTACCAGGGAAACCAGCAGAGGGACGCATCCCTCTTACCCCTTGGGCTAAGTACCTTCACGGGGCAGAGGTTTTTCCTTTGGTAAACCATCAGCAAACAGCCATCTTGAGTGGGTAGACCATACAGAGGGGAATAACCAGGGGAGCGGTGGTAACATCCTCCATATACTTTATATATATATATATACACATATATATGGAGAGAGAGAGAGAGAGAGAGAGAGATGTGTATTATAGTGTGGTAGCCACTAGCTAGATGTGCCTGTTATAATTTATTTAATTCAATCAATGATTAAGTCAGTGTATTAAAATAAAACAAAATAAAATATCCAATTACTCAGTCACATTAGTAACATTTTAAGTGTATCCATAAGTCTTGGAAATTCATGTTCGTGTTTCTACAGATTCAACTCTGGATAGCATTTTTGGCCGTGATGAGGAAGAGGATACAGGTAGGAGCAACACTTAGGTAGGATCTAATGGCAGAGGTTTCCTGGAACTTTAGGGTTATATCTCCTGCTTTGGAGGATGAGGAAGGTGAATATGAAATCAGCAAGAAGAATGAAATATGTGTAGATTTCTGAATTGTTTTTTTTCATATTTTAATGATACAATAGAGAGAAATTATGTCCTTAGACGTGACTGTGCTTTATAATCACCTTTTCTTGATTTGCTCATCAAAAGTTATCTTTTCACATGAGCTGCTCTTTCTTGCACTTGTCACTGCCTAATATGGAAGTTTGTTTTCTGGTTAGCACATCTATGGTATTGTGCACAGGGGAGTAGGAAAGTTGAGGGCGGCAGCCTTATGTTGGAAGTCAGAGACCCACTTCTTCATTGCAGAGGTGGTACAATTGAGGCCCTGGGAGGTCGTGGAGATGAGAACACAGGGGTCTCAAGGTCACATCCCAACTCTGAATCTTCCCTTTCCTTTCCCATGGCCACCCCAACATGGCTGCTGCCCTTGGACACCACAATTCTACATGACAGATGATGACGTTTCTGACAAAGAGAGAAACATGCGGATGGTAATTTATTTCCTGTTGCAAGTCTTTTTCTCAGTTTTCTTTTTCAGATCCCTAGACTCTTCCTTGTAACCCTACCCCATCTCCTCTTTCCCTCTTTTTATCATTGTCATTCTGGAGGACCTTGTCTCATCCAGGCTCCGGGGGTCCTGGGATCTTCTATTAGATATGTGATCCTCTCTCTCTGCAGGCCTCCTCCCACACTTTCTTAGCATGTCCCTGGCTCCTGACCAGAGGTCTGCACCATTGAATCTCTCTTTGTCACCATGAGTGGCCTGAGCAGGAGATGGGGCTCGAGTCAGCAGGACTGGGCCCACCCAGCCTTAGGGGCCCACGGTGGAGTCCGGCTCTGCCGTGAGCTGCCCCATATGGTTGTTTTCCTGCCCTGGGTGGCCGTGGACCTGGCTGACTGTTCTCTTCCTTCCAGATGTCAAGATATTCTCTGTCCCCCTTCTGGAGAGAACTTTTTGAGGAATTCCTTTCTGATGAAGAGGAAGCCCAGGAAGAGGAAGCATGAACGTGGAGGGCTGGGGGTGAAAAGGTGGGGCAGACAAGTGCACGTGTTCTCCATCTGTAAGTCCCCAGCTTACATTTTGGTGCTTCAGAAACACCAGCCAAAACAATGGGGACTGCTGTTGAGTGTGACCACAAAGGTGGTGACAAGAGGATGGTAATAAACCCTGCAGACAAGTGGAGGATGCCAGGAGCACATCTCCCCAGGGCACATGTACCCATCCACACAAGCCCCCATGTTTGCTGGGCTGCATCCTCCGGCAGCTGTTACATCTACAGGGGAGGCTGTAGGGCACTGCGGGGCCACCATGTGCATGACTCTAGGAGGTGCTGTTCCAGCGTGTTCCCTTTGAAGAGCCCCACTGGAAAGTTCATCACCTCTCTCTGCAGGACCGAGCCCTGCCCTCCCAACCGCCCTAAAGGCAGCAGGGAGCATCCCCAGTTAATCGCTAGCTGTGGTGAGAGGTTGGGGGGTCCTCGACCTCCCCAGTCCCAGCACTCCTGGGAAAAGTGTGAAGAGGACACAGGAGCCCAGTGCTCTTGCAAGCAGAGAGCTCACCTGGCCCAGCTCTGCATCCCTGTGGGTGCTTCACAGTCCTGGCATCAGGTTGGGCCACTGCAGGATTCCAGCCTGCCTGGAGTTGCCCAAGCCCTGGGGGTCCCTCACCCTCTGTGGGGCCCCTGGGGGACCTGGGTCACTTCACGGCACCATTTCTCAACCTGAGGTTGGAGGTTCTGTAGATTCTTTTGTGTATGTGTTCAATTCAAGTTAAGGAAAACCAGAAAGCAGTTCAGTGAAATGCTTATTTGGGATGAGTTAAAGGGGCAGGATTCAAGTTACTCATGTTCTTTTTATTTGTTTTTCCAACTCTGTCATTAAATAACATAAATATAACTTGTCTTATTACAGTTTGAAAAGCAGTGTCTTCTGTCCACTTTTAAAGTTGCAATATGCTAAACAGATAAAACGTATGTTTTCATTACAGCAGCATAATAACATTTTAAAATTATAAACCTCAGGAGAGTTTGGCTGGGGGTTAGAAAGAATTATAAGGGAAAATAGAAACTCCAGGTGTCTCCATTTCCAGTGTGCAGGTCTTATGAGCAGTTACACTGAGTGTAGGATGGAGGGGCAGGTTCACCCAGCCCCTGTGTCATCAGACCTCCGGCTCCTCACAGGGCCCAGGGTGGTTGGGAATCAGCCTTTTCGTCCTGGATCCCTGAGCCCCCCTGCTTTCCTCTGCCTCAGTCTCACTGTCCAGGGACCCGTCAGTTGAAGGCTGCCCGGCCAAAAGCCCAGGTATAATCGGTCCTGTAGGACATTTCTAGACACTCCCTGCTAGCAGACCACACGTTCAGCAAAGAGCAGCAAACAGACCCCAGTGCCCTGTGGATCTGACCCCTGGGGACATGAGGGCCCAAGGCCAAGTCCAGGGCCCGAGGAGCCTTCCAGATCCTGCTCACCCTCCCCAGGGAGCCCTCTTCCATCTGACTGTACACTTCCTCAGTGACTCCATTGCCTATGTTTGTGCTGCAGGTTCTGGTCTCACTCCTGTAAAGGCCTGGACCTGGAGCCCAGGAGCGTCATCTGAACCAAGATCGGGAGCGACATCACTTCTAGTCTCCTGAGGCCTCTTCATTTAATACAAGCTCGGTTGTTTCATTGTGCAGATTTAGTATTAGTTTTAGCTACAGTTTTATCTATTATTTATATATCTATGTTCTATATGTTCAATATGTATCTATATATTTGATATTTATGTTTTTTAATTAAATTATATTATCTATCTAGTTGCTTTTAAAATAATTTTCTATAAAATAAAACACGTGTATAGAAAAGCACCCTCAACAGAGGTAGAACTTAATGAATTGCTGTAAGGTAGTCACCCTGGTATCTACCACCAAGATCGCGCTCTCTCTCACACACACAATCCTTATTCAGTCTAAGTTGAGTAAGGAACTGCAAATTTTCTATGTACCATCTGTCCTTATGTCACTTTCTAAGGATTCTGTTTTCTGAAGTCTGTTCATTCCATTGTTCATGGGAACAATATTACCCTAGATCTTTCATGATTTGATGTCAGGACTTTCGATATTCAGTCTGCTTGGCTGGTAAAAATTTCATGATTCATCATTTCTCTCCTTGCATATCTTAAATATGTTTCTCTATTATCTTCTGACACAGAGAATTTCTCTCCGAAAAGGCTCTTAAAATTCTAATTTTTATTCACTTCTATTTCTCCTGTGCTTTTATTCTAGCTGCCCAAAGTATTTTTATTTTTAAAGCCTAGTAATTTTTCCACAGTATTATTTGCTATTGGTCATTGCAATTGAATGCTCATTGTTCTTTTTAATAAACAATTTCAAAGCCTTTTTTGTTTCAGAAAACTTTGTATCAGAATGTTTAATATTTGCTTTGTATCTTTGCTTTGATTTTACTCTTTCAGGGACCTCAACATTCATGTATCAGATCTCTTATGATGATTTTCCACTTTTAACACATTGATCAAATATTTTACAATTTCTTGCTTAATTCATTTTTGCCAGGAGTGGTTTTTTTTAATCCAATTGAAGTATATTTTTAATTTAGTTGAACTACAACACAGAGTTCCAGGTGCGCAGTATAGTGATTTGATATTTATATACATTACAAAATGATCACCACAATATCTCTAAATACCATCTGTAACCAAATTATTATAATATCATTGACTATATTCTCCATGGTGCCCATTTTGTCCCCAGGATGCATTTATTTTGTAACTGCTGCTCCGCAGCATGGGGGATCTTCCCAGACTGGGGCACGAACCCATGTCCCCTGCATCGGCAGGCGGACTCTCAACCACTGCGCCACCAGGGAAGCCCAGTTTGTAAGTCTTAATCTCCCTCAGCTATTTCTCTCAACACCGTACCCTTCTCCCCTCTGGCAACCACTTCATTGTTCTCTGTATCTATGACTGCCTTACTATTCTGTTATGTTGGTTAACTTTTTTGTTGCCACGAATAAGTGACATCATACTGTAATTGTCTTTGTCTGACTTATTTCACTTAGCATTAATACCCTCTAGGTCCATCCTTGTTGTCACAAATGATAAGATTTCATTCTTCTTTATGCCTGAGTAATATCTCATATATATATGGAATATTATCCATATATATATGCATATATATATATATATATACATACATACACACACACACACACACACACACACACACACACACACACCCCACATCTTCTTATCCATTCATCACTTGATAAGACGCTTTGAAAAACCCATAAGTGGAATTGCTGGATCATATGGTATTTCTATATATATATTATATATATATATATATATATATATATATATATATATATATATTTGTGTGTGTGTGGTACGCGGGCCTCTTACTGTTGTGGCCTCTCCCATTGTGGAGCACAGGCTCCGGACGCGCAGGCTCAGCGGCCATGGCTGACGGTCCCAGCCGCTCCGCGGCATGTGGGATCTTCCCGGACCGGGGCATGAACCCCTGTCCCCTGCATCGGCAGGTGGACTCTCAACCACTGCGCCACCAGGGAAGCCCGGTATTTCTATATTTTTAGGGAAAACTCCATACTTAATGTGTACTGCTTAAGATATTACCTAGTAATGCATCTTACTACATTTTACCTAATGCTGCAGAATTAAAAATTTATAATAAAAATAGTCCTGCGTACCACAAAAAAAAAAGTCCTTTTACATCAGAATCGAAAAACTTAGAATTTAAGTTTCATAGCAATCTATTTTAGGAGTCTGAAAACTAACCTGTGGGTCAAATCTGGTCTGTCACCTGCTAATTGTTTAATAAAGTTTTATTGTAACACAGACTTGCCCATTTGTTTACATACGTCTACATATCATCTGTGGCTGCTTTTGTGCTACAAATGCTGAGTTTAGTAGTTGTCACAAAGACTGTACCATCTACAAAGCCAAAACTATTTACTATTTGACCCTATAAACAAAAAGTTTGTTGACTTCTGCATTTATTTAAAAAGTACATATCATTCTATCTTCAGTTTGAATACAGTATCTTCTAAGATTTTTTCACGCAATTTCTCCTGCCTACACTGTTCTTCCCTTCTGTAGATTGTTGTTAAAATTATAGATATATCCATATGATTCACTGCTTGCTTTTTCTGTTTTTCTTACAAGTATCTTCCTAGCACTATAAAGTTGAAACTATACTTATTTGATATTCTTTAGTACAGAGCCCATTTTAAATACCATTTCACTGAAATATATTTTTGTCTATACATTAGTATCCACTTATACAAGCAAGTATATGACAAATCAGACAACATCATCAATTCATAAAAAGTGTCATTTGGGCTTCTCTGGTGGCGCAGTGGTTGAGAGTCCGCCTGCTGATGCAGGGGACGTGGGTTCGTGCCCCGGTCCGGGAGGATCCCGCGTGCCGTGGAGCGACTGGGCCCGTGGGCCATGGCTGCTGAGCCTGCGCGTCCGGAGCCTGTGCTCCGCAGCGGGAGAGGCCACAACAGTGAGAGGCCCACGTACCGCCAAAAAAAAAAAAAAGTGTCATTAGATGAAAGCATCATTTTTAATTTTTCCATATATTCTCCAATAATAGTGTTTGTCATTTGTTTCCATTAACTGAAATCAAAAGACATAATGGCTATAAACATAAACTCTGCATTATTACTGATACATTAACCAACTAATGTCTTGACAACCTCTCCATTAGAGATACTAAAACTCCCATTCTTGAAAAACAATTAATGCACAACGGTCTGCAAGCAGAGTTAACATCTTGATTTTATAGATAAACTTGAAGAAAAACAATGTTATAAACTATGAAAAGGATAATATATAGTTTTTGAGAAGATAATGCATGCTCAATAGTAAAACTCAAACAATAAAGTACAAGCAGAAAGAAATTCCACAAACTTGGTAATTAAGTAACCATTGTCAATATTTGATGAGACTCATTCAATCAGAAAACTACATAATCCAAAATATTACAGCATGTTGAAGTTTCACAAAATCAACCCATCTTTGCATCAACACCACTCAGATGCAGAAACGAACATCACCACACCTCAAAAGACCCTTAATGTCTCCTACCAGTCAATATGTCCCAAGCACAACCACAATCCTGAATTCTCCCAACATAGACTTGTTTTGTCTATATCGGAACTTTGTGTAATGGGATCGTAAAGAATATAGTTTTTTGTCTTTGGCTTCTTTCACTCAACACTGTGTTTTTGAGATTTATCCATATGGTTGCTAATATACTAAGTGTATAAAATCTCCTTGCTGTATAGTGTTCCATTGTTCAAATAAACTATAACTGGTTTATTTTTCTACTCATGAGAAGCATTTAGATAGTTTCCAGTCACTAACTGTTACAGATAATGCTCCTATAGGCATATACACATATTGATTCTAGATAATTATATTACAGATGTGCATATGTTTAATATGGTAGATAATACCAAACTTTTCCAAAGGTGTTCTACCAGTTTACACTCCAAACAGTAATATATATGAACTCCAGTTGTTAAACACATTCATCACATTTTGGTATTTTTTCTTTTACATTTTAGCCATCGTGTTGAGTATGTAATGAATCCTAACTTTGCTTTAATATACATTTTTCCTGATGACTAATAATGGTATGCATATAAGTTTTGGGTCATCCCTTTCTTTTGCCAACTCTTGTGGGGTTATTTGCCTTTTATTATTAATACATTGGAATTCCTTATATTTGGGGATATAAGTCTTTTCTTAGAAAAATATATTTTTTAAATAACTTTATCCATACTTTGGCCTGTGTATTTACTCTTATAAAATGCCTTTTATGAGCAGAAGTTCTTATTCTTAATATAGTCCAATCTCTTATCTTTTCCTGTATGGTTATTGCTTTTCAAGGCCTGGTTAAGAAATAATTCCTACTCCAAGATTTTGAAGATATTTCCCTATGTTTTGTCTTGTAAGAGATAACTATTTTTACTCACATTTAAATCTATAACCTACCTAGAATATATTTTTGTGTTTAGTGTGAGGTAGGGGTCACATTTTTGTTTTCCTGTGTACCTATTTAAATGAAACCACAGTATTTCTTAAAAATACTACATTTCACTGCAGTGGAAGATTTGTCACACATGAGCTAACCATGTAAAGTGTATGTCTGTCTGGCTTCTCTTTTATTCTATTTTACTGGGCTTTTTTTTTCTATTATTACACTAATGCTTCACTGTCTTATTTACCAATGCTTTATAAGAGCTTTGCTACCTGGTGGTAAATGATGATGACACCAGCAATTGTGATACAAAACATCTTTGCTTTATGCAATTTTTCTTATGTTGTTCAGTGGAAGAAATACTTTATCTTCCCACTGAACATTTTGTCATTAAATCGGGGCTCTCTACCTCACTAGTAAACTTTTTGCTGTAAAGCTAATTTTACCTTTGCTGATTCTGTTTCCCAGTCTGATACCAATAACTAATAGATCTCAACTTGAGGGTAAGAGAGTTATTTGAGTGCAGACTTTACTGAAAATACAGTGCCATGGGCCACAATACGAAAACAGTTCATATGCAGGCGTGGTGACCGAGCATCCCAGATCTGTCCACTTACATTTGCCATTTTGTGATGCTATCTTCAGAACATTACCTATGGGATTTCTGTAATATCTAGATCTATAAGAGAAAAACTCAATGCTACTGTTGTACTGCTTGATAACAAAGGCATCAATATGTCTTTTGTTTCCCATCTTTGAGAAATTTTTCCCATACTTGGGGAGCAAGGTAAAAGAAAGCTCTGGGTTGTTTCTTCACTTGTAGTTGTAAAGGATACTAGATATCTTGATTACATCAGGAATTCTTTAAATGTATGCTGAAAACTTGTTCAATATGTCATAATTAGTGTACATGCATATTTTATTGGGTTAAAATATCAACATTACTATAGGCAAGGAGACATTACATTAAGATTAAATGGAAGACTGTGTCTATATCACTTTTAGAGTTAAACATTGACAATAAGAGTATATAACAATAATTTCAAGGTTCTCACCTTTTTCATATTAGTCACCAAGTTCTGTCAATTTTGCATGTAATTACACATTTTCCATTCATATAACTTAGCTCACTCTAACATTTCATCCCCACTTTCACCACAGTTTTTTACATATTGTAAACATAAGTTACTTGTACTGCATAGCAAATAATGACTAAGTCATAATTATCCAAGACCTGTGTATGAGTTGATTTTTGGTTTGCAATGTGTATCTCACCACCTTCACATGAAATTCTTAGTTACACTTCAAGAATCAGCTTGTGTTTCACTCTTATTATCCTCACATTTACCTTCTACCTTGTCCTCCATGGCACTAAAAGTAATTTCAACATAAACCAAGTGTCCCTTTCCAAGAAATTTTGGATTCTGTTGTCAGATTGTGGGATTGGTCTTAGTCTTTATGTTCTACTATTACTAATGGGCAAATAATTTAACCTCTCAATTTTCAACTGTGTAACAGGGATGATAAATGCATTGTGATGATTAAATTAGGTAATGATTAAGCTTAGGAACATTAGAAGGTCTGATGACTACTGTTAATAGTGTTATACATCTATTTAGTTTATTGTAATATGATTATTGATTTTTCCTGTCTTCTACTTCTGAGACATTGTGAGCTCATTAAGGAAGATTCTGAGTTGTTCATGACTTGTTAGGGTCAGGCCAGTTTTCATGTAGTCTAAACCTAAGGCAATGCCTAGTGCTAAAATTGTGTTTACTAATCTTTATAATAAATAGACTCTACCTAATCAGATGGTTATACTGAAGGCTCAGATAGTGTTAATATTTTAGCAGAATACAAAATGTTATACAAATGTGTATATATACATATAATACCAAAATTTACTTTGCAGTTTTCCTCTCCAATCTCTAAAAAGAAGGAAAAAAATGATATTTTTCTTTCTTCATGAAAATTGGATGAGTAATGCTGGCAAATTTAAGACAAATTCTGAAAAACTTTCGAAATGGGCTCTCTGGAGAAAATATGCAAAAACCACCATATGTTCTGCTGTTTTTACCTTTCATGATTCATGAGCCCATAGGTAGTCGTTACAGACATAAACTCCATATGAAACTAGACAACTTATTTATTTTCAATAAGAAAAATGGTTAGTGCCTCACGTTAGCAGCTTTTAGGGCATTGAGGAAATGTTTCCTGAACTCTATTCTCCCCAGTACGTATACTCACCTGTGATATTATAAGAAAAACATTTTAGGGCTTCTCTGGTGGCGCAGTCGTTGAGAGTCTGCCTGCCGATGCAGGGGACACGGGTTCGTGACCCGGTCCGGGAAGATCCCACATGCCGCGGAGCGGCTGGGCCCATGAGCCATGGCCGCTGAGCCTGCGCGTCCGGAGCCTGTGCTCTGCAACGGGAGAGGCCACAGCAGTGTGAGGCCCGCGTACTGAAAAAAAAATTAATAATACCATACTAAGTACTCACAAATATTTGATAATTATAAAAGTCACATACATACTTAAGTATCCTAATAATATAGTCACAATTTTCAAACAGATTGAAGGTACTTACATATAACTGCTTATAAACATTAAATATACTTTTATGTACCAAGAAAATTATATGAGTAAAAAATGTAATGACTATATTTGAGTAATATATTTGAAGATATCCAGGGTGGCACAGCTGCCTAGAATATATAAAGTAGAGTTTTGTGCCAAATTCTTAATATTCTATAATATTCTAAGGAACTACAGCTCAAAAAAGAGAAAGAAATTGTGAGCAGGTGGTATTTTTACTCTTTATTATATTATTCTCTGGTTTCTTCCCTTTGGCTACCATTTCCTACCAGATGTGCTTTTGATCTTTACTTTTAATTTAAAATAGACTTTAATGTGATCTATATCTTTACTTGGCTTCATACCCCAGAAAAAAATGTAAGCTTATATACTATTTAATAACCATGATAAGAAAATATTGTAGAGTTAAAGGAAATAATAATAAGTTAGTGAAACATGTAGAAAATAATTCTTCAATAAATATTGTATACATTGGATATTTTCTTAAAAAGAAAAAAAATTGGAACCACAAAACCACTTTTAAATTTCAGGTTACAACATAGTTAATAGTCAACATATTTCTAAGAGTCAAAAAATACAATTATGTCACTGTATATCAGCCTTCCGATGGTAGATGGAATACATTTTCAACATTAAAATGGTCTCAGTATCTGTACATGATATGCCTCTAAAATATGTAGACTTAGTAATGTTATTCTCTTTTGGAAATAGTTTCATGACAGAATCATAATTTAATTATTTCTCTTAAATAGTGGAAGATTGAGGAAAAATCTTCTTAAAGAAGTCACAACCCTTAACAGGGTTTATTTTCTATTTAGATTAAATGTAGATAAGTTAGCCATTATTTTAATCATACTTTTTAATGCAAATATTCATAAATTAGAAAGCCAAATATAAAAGCATATAGTGAACGTAACAGTGGCCAACTGTGTTAGATCCCATAACTATCCAGAAATAAACAACCATTCCTTGGCCACAGGGGACATGGAGCAGAGGTAAATGGAAGGAAGGATTCCATATCTAAAGCTTGAATAGAATGATGACAAATGTAATGTCTGAGTGTTACTGAGCCCTAAATAAAAATGTGACCCAAACTAAAGGATTAAGGAAAATATCCCATAGAAAATAAGAATGGTTTTTATCTTGAAACTTGCAAAAATTTTTTTCAATATAAATTAATGGAAGGGAGTGATTTATGAGGGAGTTCTGGGACAGGGCATTCCTAGAAGTTGAAGGATTTCTTATTGTTTAAAGGTGTGGCAAGAATAGGAAACATAGAAGCTGCTAAAATTACAATATGTTTTCTAACTCCTACACACACACACAGAGACACACATACACACATATACACATACACACACACACTCCCCTTTTTTATACTGTGACCAAAATAAATGAACAATTGAATAGAGATAAGGAAGAAAATCTTTTTGTCATTTAGACATGGGGGTATATAACGAGATGACCACCGTGATTAGATGTTTATCTATTTCCGTGTAACAGATGCGATTTTAGACTAAACACACACGCACATGTCCTTCAAAACAATAAAAAGCATAGTTCTCCTTGCACTGGAGATGCAATATTGGTTCCTAAAATGCTCAAAGAGCATGAACATCAGAGTGAAAATCCACTTCTATCATAGCACAATACTTTTGCAGAGCCTGCAATCCTGTCTTGTTGCACGGCCTCAACTTCTCCTTCTATATCCACCCACTCCTTTAAATTTAGAAACACCGACTGTCTAGAGCTGTCCTGACATTGCAGTGAGGGTGCATGGACCCATGCATCCCATATAGTGCATTTATGAGGGAGTTCTGGGACAGGGCATTCCTAGAAGTTGAAGGATCTCAGTATGGAGGTTCCTGAAAAAACTAAAAATAGAACTACCATATGACCCAGCAATCCCACTACTGGGCATATACCCAGAGAAAAACATAATTCAAAAAGAAACGTGCATCTCAGTGTTCACTGCAGCGCTATTTACAATAGCCAAGACATGGAAACAACCTAAATGCCCATCAATAGAGGAATGCATAAAGAAGATGTGGTACATATATGCAATGGAATATTACTCAGACATAAAAATGAACAAAATTGGGTCATTTGTAGAGACGTGGGTGGATCTAGAGACTGTCATACAGAGTGAAGTAAGTCAGAAAGAGAAAAACAAATATCATATATTAACGCATGTATGTGGAACCTAGAAAAATGGTACAGATGAACCGGTTTGCAGGGCAGAAGTTGAGACACAGATGTAGAGAACAAACGTATGGACACCAAGGGGGGAAAGCCATGGAGGGGTGGTGGTGGGATGAATTGGGAGATTGGGATTGACGCATATACACTATTGATACTATGCATAAAATAGATAACTAATGAAAACCTGTATAGCACAGGGAACTCTACTCAGTGCTCTGTGATGATCTAAATGGGAAGGAAATCCAAAACAGAGGGGATATATGAATACGTATAGCTGATTCACTTTGCTGTACAGTAGAAACTAATGCAACATTGTAAAGCAACTATACTCCAATAAAAATTAATTTTAAAAAAAACAGGCATTCTTGGGAAAGACCCTACTTAAGCTTTCAGCTATCATTAGTGTTCACCTGACAATTGTATTCAAGTATCCATGAATTCTGATCTGTTTGTTTAACAGTAAGTACTACCTAGTCAAATACCTTATCTTAGAACTAAGAAAAACAAGGAGCAGACTTGTGACATTTGTTTATAAAGTCTCACAGCAAATTGGAATGCATTATTGAGACAATAAAAATTTATAAGTAAATTGATACAATTTTTTAACATTAAGCATTGTAGATAAACTGAAAAACTCCTACATTAACCGTTAAAACTTATATTCAAATTTAAGTAACTGTGTTATAATTTTTTAACCTGATTATTTCTTACCTAGTACTGTACCCTGTGATTGGATTACTCCCATCAGATAAGTCAGTTTTAAGAAAACATAATTTGATAACAGTATGTAATGGCTGCTTCTATGTATTGATACTATTTTACTAAGGCCTTTAAATATCTCTGGGAGGAAAATCTACTTTATCAAAATAATAGCTCGATGGTGCATAAATTTCGTTTACTCTTTGTCTGCAACGTCAGTTATGCTGACTTTGCTATTAACATAAATCTCCATTACTTACAACAGTGCTCAGTCTATGCAAAACAAATTACATATTCTGCTACCTCATTATCCTAAACTAATGTCAGCCTTGAATTCTCCTGGATAACAACCTTTAACTGTGTTAGGCAAATTAGGTAAGATAGCAGTGTATAGCTGACTTACCAAGCAATAAATAATAGCCTGTTTTATTTTGGTTGGGCTATGTGATTTAAAAAAGAAAAGGTTTAGAAACACCCCATAAAGCAGTTATTTTCTGCATTATACTGATGTTCTGAAATAAAGGTTTAGTCAGTACGTTTTCAGAAGAGGGAATGTAAGCAAGACTTCCACTTAAAGGTGACAGATTAAATACATTAATTTGGCTCCACTTACCCCCAAATTCAAATGTAATGAACATAATGTAATTTTTTAATGCATAAACTTATAAGAACAAAAAGCACGGAAGGGATAAAAATAACAAAAGGAGCAACAGCAAAAATGATCCCAGGTGGAAAGCAGGACTAGTGACAGTTTCTAGCTCATTATGTGTTTTCTAAGTGGGAATGAGCATTCTCCAATTCTTACGTTTCTTTCTATGAAAATGAGATATCTTGTTTTAAAATCTGCTCTTTGATACATGCCTTACTCCTTTTCAGAGAACTAAAGTGCTTTGCATCATTTCTCAATCAGGGCCCTTGGTGTCTCTTTCTCTCACCTGGACAAGTGTGAGTCCTGACCTTTTACAAGGTCTATATAGACACAGGAATCTTACAGAAAAATATACTCTAGCTTTGTAGAGAGGCACAAGTGATACTCTGTTCTTCTACTTGGTCACACTTTTGTCTTATTTCAGAACTTGGTTCAGATCCTGAGTGATCAACAGAAGTGCTATTTTATTTTGCCTTTTCAGTTACTTTACTTTTCATCATAAAAATGAATTTAATTATACTTGTAAAGTTAATTCTGTATTATTTCTTCTTTATATTTTCTCTTGTGTACAGGAATAATAATAACTACTTTTACAGCTGTTAGATGTACCAGCGGTTTTAAGCACACACACATAATTTACTCTTCACAACTCTGTGAAATAGATGTTATTATTTCCCAGATTAGGAAGATAACATATAAAAAGTATAACTAACCATTCCTAGGTTACAGACCAAATAAATGATAAAATAGGGATTCACACTCAAGCAGCCTAATTTCAGAGTTCATGTTTTTAAATTTACTTTATATATCACATAAAGTTTTTACTAAAGTCTTCATTAAAATTGTATACAATATAAAATAAAACAAAATAATGTTTTTCAAACTACTGATGTTGTACTTACTTTTTATTAAAAGCCAAGAGTCAAAGT
The DNA here is from genome assembly GCF_964165515.1 of Mesoplodon bidens. NCBI lineage: Eukaryota > Metazoa > Chordata > Mammalia > Artiodactyla > Ziphiidae > Mesoplodon > Mesoplodon bidens. The sequence continues at coordinate 283,360 of NW_027671364.1, forward strand.
TAAGTGATTTTTCACAACATAAAGCAAGTTCAGAAAAGGACATTAAGTATGTAATAATATATAGGAAGTAGTTTGTTTTGTATTTTATTAACTGTATTTTATGTGCACATAATAACTACCTTTATACAAATATATTAAAAAAGTAAAATAAATATATTAAAAACCTGTCAACAAATCACATGATTAACAATAAAGTCCCCTGAAGTACTGAACTACTTATTAATTATAACTGCAAGAGAGAAAGAGTGGGGGAATTGATTTCTGAATTAATATACTAATTAAAATTTATGAACTAGACTTCTGCTTCTGGCAATATCAAATAAAATAGCCAGACTTAACCTCCACCACAAACAAGTGGAGAATAGGGAAAAAAACACAAACAAAAACAAACAAACAAAAATAGACCTTGGACAATTGACAGCACAGGCCTGGGATTCCCCAAAGTGAGAAAATAAGTAGTGTGAGAAATAAAATTGTCTAGAGACACATTATGAACCACAAGGCAGAGAAAGAGATCCCAAGTAGAGCACAGTAATATCACTGAGCTAAGCATAAAGAGATTGAAGTTCAGGAGCACTGAGGTAGTTGTAAGTTGTAAGGCATAGTTCGACATAGGAGGAACCTATATAGAAAAAGAGCACCAAAACCCTGAACAGTAATTGCACTGAGTCTTTGCAGAATACTAAACTGCATATGTGGACAATGCAATGAAAGTTTATGAGATTAGGAAAAATGACAGGATGGTGGTAAACACTAGAAAATGCTCAGAGATTACATGGGGTGCAGAGATATGAAAGATCCAACCAACATTACTGGAGAATCAATTGTCATAACCTAGGACATTCCGTAAAGTTCCCAGAAGGTTAATATTTTAGTAGTAAAATAATTACAGTAGTAAGCCTAATATTTCTAGCCTAGAAATAAGACTACTAGTAGTAATAAGCCTAAATTTGCTCCAGCGTAAAACCTATTTTACCCTCAAATTAGCAATGCTTCAAAATAAGTCTTGAGAAAAACCAACCTGATATGTGAATAATTTAATTGCCTTCTAGAAAAAAAGTCAGCACTCTTTAAAGGAGGAAAATAAATTTTAGACATTCAGCAATGTAGTAGTTATACTGTCCTGCATCCAATTAAGAAAATTCCTAGACATGCCAAGAATCAGGAAAATGTGACTTATAAGCAGGAGAATAATAGTCAATAGAAGAACTAGAATTGGAAGAAATGATGAAAGTACCAAAGAAGGACTTTGTGTATTTGTGTGTTGTAGGACTCAAGAAACTAAAGGCAAATTAGAATGAGGGAAAGTAGCTATAAGGGAGATATTATCGAAAAGAAGTTATAAGATGATATTAAAAGATTAACACACTTGAAGAATATCAGTAGGGTTTATCCAAAATAGAGTATAGAGACAAAAAATAGATTAGTGGTTACCAGTAGGGAGGAGAGGGAATAGTGGGAAGAGACTGCTAAAAGGTACTAAGTTGCTTTTGGTGTTGAAGAAAATGTTTTGAAATTAAGTAGTGGTAATATTTGCACAACTTTGTAGATACAGTTGACCCTTGAATAACACAGGTTGGAAATGTACAGGTTCATTTATATATGGATCTTTTTTCAATAGTAAATACTACAGTACCACACGGTCCATGGTTGGTTGGATCCGTGGATGCAGAGGAACCCTGGATACAGAGGACTGACTATAAATTATACGCAGATCAATCCCTCGTTGTTCAAGGGTCAACTGTATGCTAAAAACCGCTGGATTGTACATTTAAAAGGGGTGAATTTTATGGTATGTCAAATTATCTCAATATAAAAGTAACCAAAAAAGACATTAAAAAATACTACCTGGGCCTCCCTGGTGGCGCAGTGGTTGAGAGTCCGCCTGCCGATGCAGGGGATACGGGTTCGTGCCCCGGTCCGGGAGGATCCCATATGCCGCGGAGCAGCTGGGCCCGTGAGCCATGGCCGCTGAGCCTGCGCATCCGGGGCCTGTGCTCCGCAACGGGAGAGGCCACAACAGTGAGAGGCCCACGTACCGCAAAAAAAAAAAAAAAAAAAAAAAAAAAAAAATACTACCTAACAAAACTCTTGAACTTAGCCACAAAAATCCTTAACGACATATTAGAAAATTAAATCCAGCAATACATAAATGTATTAATTTCCCATGAAAAGATAAGTTTATTTCCAAGAATGCAAGGTTGGTTTCACTTTTGAAAATCAATCAATGCGATTTTCATAGTAATCAGACTAAAAGCGCCAATCATACTGTCATCTCTGTGGAAAGAGATAAGGCATCTGACAAGATGTAACACAAATTTGTCATAAAAATCTTCAGCAAATTAGGAATAGATGATGGAGTTGCATATTGTCCCTCCAAAATCATGTCTACCCTAAGCCTCAGAATGTGACCATATCTGGAAATAGGGTCTATATTGATAGAATTAGTTGAGATATGGTCATACTAGATTAGGGAGGGCCCTAAATCCAAGTACTCATGTCTTTATAAGAAGAGAAGAGGATACACAGTGACAACACACACGCAGGGGACAGCATTGTGTGAAGACGGAGGTAGACATAAAAGAGATGCATGAACCAGCCAAGGAAGAGCAAGAATTGTCTACAAGGGGCTTCCCTGGTGGTGCAGTGGTTAAGAATCTGCCTGCCAATGCAAGGGACATGGGTTCGAGCTCTGGTCTGGAAGATCGCACATGCCACGGAGCAACTAAGCCCTTGCGCCACAATTACTGAGTCTGTGCTCTAGAGCCCGTGGGCCACAACGAATGAAGCCCAAGTGCCTAGAGCCCGTGCTCTGCCACAAGAGAGGCCACCGCAATAAGAAGCCTGTGCACCGCCATGAAGAGTAGCTCCCGCTGGCTGCAACTAGAGAAAAGCCCGCACGCAGCAACGAAGACCCAATGCAGCCAAAAATAAATATATTAAATAAATAAATTTTTAAAAAAATAAAAAAAATAATTGTCTACAACCACCAGAAGGCAGGAAAGAGTCAGCCATGAGATGATTTCTCCCTCAGCACCACACAGGGAGCCAACCTTATATTCATCTTGATTTTTTTTTATGCTTATCCAGTTTCTATTTTTTTATTAGTTTCTGCTTTATAACACAGTGAATCAGTCATACATATACATCTGTTCCCACATCCCTTCCCTCATGCATCTCCCTCCCTCCCACCCTCCCCATCACACCCCTCCAGGCGGTCACAAAGCACCGAGCTGATCTCCCTGTGGTATGCGGCTGCTTCCCACTATCTATCTACCTTACGTTTGGTAGTGTATATATGTCCAGGCCCCTCTTTCGCTTTCTCACAGCTTAGCCTTCCCCCTCCCCATATCCTCAAATCCATTCTCAAGTAGATCTGTGTCTTTATTCCCGTTTTACCCCTAGGTTCTTCATGACATTTTTTTTTAATTCCATATATATGTGTTAGCATACAGTATTTGTCTTTCCCTTTCTGACTTACTTCACTCTGTATGACAGACGCTAGGTCTATCCACCTCATTACAAATAGCTCAGTTTCGTTTCTTTTTATGGCTGAGTAATATTCCATTGTATATATGTGCCACATCTTCTTTATCCATTCATCCGATGATGGACACTTAGGTTGTTTCCAGCTCCGGGCTATTGTGAATAGAGTTGCAATGAACATTTTGGTACTTGTCTCTTTTTGAATTATGGTTTTCTCAGGGTATATGCCTAGTAGTGGGATTGCTGGCTCATATGGTACTTCTATTTTTAGTTTTTTAAGGAACCTCCGTACTGTTCTCCATAGTGGCTGTACCAATTCACATTCCCACCAGCAGTGCAAGAGTGTTCCCTTTTCTCCACACCCTCTCCAGCATTTATTGTTTCTAGATTTCTTGATGATGGCCATTCTGACTGGTGTGAGATGATATCTCATTGTAGTTTTGATTTGCATTTCTCTAATGATTAATGATGTTGAGCATTCTTTCATGTGTTTGTTGGCAGTCTGTATATCTTCTTTGGAGAAATGCCTATTTAAGTCTTCTGCCCATTTTTGGATTGGGTTGTTTGTTTTTTTGCTATTGAGCTGCATGAGCTGTTTATAAATTTTGGAGATTAATCCTTTGTCAGTTGCTTCATTTGCAAATATCTTCTGCCATTCTGAGGGTTGTCTTTTGGTCTTGTTTATGGTTTCCTTTGCTGTGCAAAAGCACTGAAGTTTCATTAGGTCCCATTTGTTTATCTTTGTTTTTATTTCCATTTCTCTAGGAGGTGGGTCCAAAAGGATCTTGCTGTGATTGATGTCATAGAGTGTTCTGCCTATGTTTTCCTCTAAGAGTTTGATAGTTTCTGGCCTTACATTTAGGTCTTTAATCCATTTTGAGCTTATTTTTGTGTATGGTGTTAGGGAATGATCTAATCTCATACTTTTACATGTCCCTGTCCAGTTTTCCCAGCACCACTTACTGAAGAGGCTGTCCTTTCTCCACTGTACATTCCTGACTCCTTTATCAAAGATAAGTTGACCATATGTGCGTGGGTTTATCTCTGGGCTTTCTATCCTGTTCCATTGATCTATCTTTCTGTTTTTGTGCCAGTACCACACTGTCTTGATTACTGTAGCTTTGTAGTATAGTCTGAAGACAGGGAGCCTGATTCCTCCAGCTCCGTTTATCGTTCTCAAGATTGCTTTTGCTATTCGGGGTCTTCTGTTTTTCCAAACAAATTTTGAAAGTTTTTGTTCTAGTTCTGTGAAAAATACCAGTGGTAGTTTGATAGGGATTGCATTGAATCTGTAGATTGCTTTGGGTAGTAGAGTCATTTTCACAATATTGGTTCTTCCAATCCAGGAGCATGGTATATCTCTCCATCTATTTGTATCATCTTTAATTTCTTTCATCAGTGTCTTATAATTTTCTGCATACAGGTCTTTTGTCTCCTTAGGTAGGTTTATTCCTAGATATTTTATTCTTTTTGTTGCAATGGTAAATGGGAGTGTTTTCTTGATTTCATTTTCAGATTTTTCATCATTAGTGTACAGGAATGCCAGAGATTTCTGTGCATTAATTTTGTATCCTGCTACTTTACCAAATCCATTGATTAGCTCCAGTAGTTTTCTGGTAGCATCATTAGGATTCTCTATGTATAGTATCATGTCATCTGCAAACAGTGACAGCTTTACTTCTTCTTTTCCAATTTGGATTCCTTTTAATTCCTTTTCTTCTCTGATTGCTGTGGCTAAAACTTCCAAAACTAAGTTGAATAAGAGTGGTGAGAGTGGGCAGCCTGGTCTTGTTCCTGATCTTAGTGGAAATGGTTTCAGTTTTTCACCATTGAGGACAATGTTGGCTGTGGTTTTGTCATATATGGCCTTTATTATGTTGAGGAAAGTTCCCTCTATGCCTACTTTCTGCAGGGTTTTTATCATAAATGGGTGTTGAATTTTGTCGAACGCTTTCTCTGCATCTATTGAGATGATCATATGGTTTTTCTCCTTCAACTTGTTAATATGGTGTATCACATTGATTGATTTGCATATATTGAAGAATCCTTGCATTCCTGGAATAAACCCCACTTGTTCATGGTGTATGATCCTTTTAATGTGCTGTTGGATTCTGTTTGCTAGTATTTTATTGAGGATTTTTGCATCTATGTTCATCAGTGAGATTGGCCTGTAGTTTTGTTTCTTTGTGACATCCTTGCCTGGTTTTGGTATCAAGGTGATGGTGGCCTTGCAGAATGAGTTTGGGAGTGTTCCTTCCTCTGCTATATTTTGGAAGAGTTTGAGAAGGATGGGTGTTAGCTCTTCTCTAAATGTTTGATAGAATTCACCTGTGAAGCCATCTGGTCCTGGGCTTTTGTTTGTTGGAAGATTTTTTATCACAGTTTCAATTTCAGTGCTTGTGATTGGTCTATTCATATTTTCTATTTCTTCCTGATTCAGTCTTGGCAGGTTGTGCATTTCTAAGAATTTGTCCATTTCTTCCAGGTTGTCCATTTTATTGGCATAGAGTTGCTTGTAGTAATCTCTCATGATCTTTTGTATTTCTGCAGTGTCAGTTGTTACTTCTCCTTTTTCATTTCTAATTCTATTGATTTGAGTCTTCTCCCTTCTTTTCTTGAAGGGTCTGGCTAATGGTTTGTCAATTTTGTTTATCTTCTCAAAGAACCAGCTTTTAGTTTTATTGATCTTTGCTATCGTTTCCTTCATTTCTTTTTCATTTATTTCTGATCTGATCTTTATAATTTCTTTCCTTCTGCTAACTTTGGGGGTCTTTTGTTCTTATTTCTCTAATTGCTTTAGGTGCAGGGTCAGGTTGTTTACTTGAGATGTTTCCTGTTTCTTAAGGTGGGATTGTATTGCTATAAACTTCCCCCTTAGAACTGTTTTTGCTTCATCCCATAGGTTTTGGGTCGTCGTGTCTCCATTGTCATTTGTTTCTAGGTAGTTTTTTATTTCCTCTTTGATTTCTTCAGTGATCACTTCGTTATTGAGTAGTGTATTGTTTAGCCTCCATGTGTTTGTATTTTTTACAGATCTTTTCCTGTAATTGATGTCTAGTCTCATAGCATTGTGGTCGGAAAAGATACTTGATACAATTTCAATTTTCTTAAATTTACCAAGGCTTGATTTGTGACCCAAGATATGATCTATCCTGGAGAATGTTCCATGAGCACTTGAGAAAAATGTGTATTCTGTTGTTTTTGGATGGAATGTCCTATAAATATCAACTAAGTCCATCTTGTTTAATGTATCATTTCAAGCTTGTGTTTCCTTATTTATTTTCATTTTGGATGATCTGTCCATTGGTGAAAGTGGGCTGTTAAAGTCCCCTACTATGAGTGTGTTACTGTCGATTTCCCCTTTTATGGCTGTTAGTATTTGCCTTATGTATTCAGGTGCTCCTATGTTGGGTGCATAAATATTTACAATTCTTATATCTTCTTCTTGGATCGATCCCTTTATCGTTATGTAGTGTCCTTCTTTGTCTCTTCTAATAGTCTTTATTTTAAAGTCTATTTTGTCTGATATAAGAATTGCTACTCCAGTTTTCTTTTGATTTCCATTTGCATGGAATATCTTTTTCCATCCCCTCACTTTCAGTCTGTATGTGTCTCTAGGTCTGAAGGGGGTCTCTTGTAGACAGCATATATATGGGTCTTGTTTTTGTATCCATTCAGCCACTCTGTGTCTTTTGGTGGGAGCATTTAGTCCATTTACATTTAAGGTAATTGTTGATATGTATGTTCCTATTCCCATTTCCTTAATTGCTTTGGCTTCGTTATTGTAGGTATATTCCTTCTGTTGTGTTTCTTGCCTAGAGAAGTTCCTTTAGCATTTGTTGTAAAGCTGGTTTGGTGGTGCTGAACTCTCTCAGCTTTTGCTTGTTTGTAAAGGTTTTAATTTCTCCATCAAATCTGAATGAGATCCTTGCTGGGTAGAGTAATCTTGGTTGCAGGTTTCTCTCCTTCATCACTTTAATTATGTCCTGCCACTCCCTTCTGGCTTGTAGAGTTTCTGCTGAGAGATCAGCTGTTAACCTGATGGGGATTCCCTTGTGTGTTATTTGTTGCTTTTCCCTTGCTGCTTTTAATATGATTTCTTTGTGTTTAATTTTTGACAGTTTGATTAATATGTGTCTTGGTGTATTTCTCCTTGGATTTATTCTGTATGGGACTCTCTGTGCCTCCTGGACTTGATTAACTATTTCCTTTCCCATATTAGGGAAGTTTTCAACTATAATCTCTTCAAATCTTTTCTCAGTCCCTTTCTTTTTCTCTTCTTCTTCTGGAACCCCTATAATTCGAATGTTGGTGCGTTTAATGTTGTCCCAGAGGTCTCTGAGACTGTCCTCTGTTCTTTTCATTCTTTTTTCTTTATTTTGCTCTGCATCAGTTATTTCCACTATTTTATCTTCCACCTCACTTATCCGTTCTTCTGCCTCAGTTATTCTGCTATTGATCCCATCTAGAGTATTTTTCATTTCATTTATTGTGTTTTTAATCGATGCTTCATTCATCTTTAGTTCTTCTAGGTCCTTGTTAACTGTTTCCTGCATTTTGTCTATTCTAGTTCCAAGATTTTGGATCTTGGAAATAGAATCTTGGATCATCTTTACCATCATTATTCTGAATTCTTTTTCAGGTAGGCTGCCTATTACCTCTTCATTTGTTAGGTCTGGTAGGTTTTTATCTTGCTCCTTCACCTGCTGTGTGTTTTTCTGCCTTCTCATTTTGCTTATCTTACTGTGTTTGGGGTCTCCTTTTTGCAGGCTTCAGATTCGTAGTTCCCGTTGTTTTTGGTGTCTGTCCCCAGTGGCTAAGGTTGTTTCAGTAGGTTGTGTAGGCTTCCTGGTGGGGGGGACTAATGCCTGTGTTCTGGTGGTTAAGGCTCGATTTTGTCTTTCTGGTGGACAGGTCCACGTCTGGTGGTGTGTTTTGGGGTGCCTGTGGCCTTATTATGCTTTTAGGTAGCCTCTCTGCTAGTGGGTGGTGTTGTGTTCCTGCCTTGCTAGTTGCTTGGCATAGGGTGACCAGCACTGTAGCTTGCTCGTCGTTGACTGAAGCTGGGTGCTGGTGTTGAGATGGAGATCTCTGGGAGATTTTTGCTGCTTGATATTATGTGGAGCTGGGAGGTCTCTTGTGGACCCGTGTCCTGAAGTTGGCTCTCCCACTTCAGAGGCACAGCACTGACTCCTGGCTGCAGCACCAAGAGCCTTTCATCCACCCGGCTCAGAATAACAGGGAGAAAAAGTAGAAAGAAAGAATTAGTAGAAGAAAGAAAGAGAGAGGGAAAGAAAGGAAGAAGGGAAGGAAGGAAGGAAGGAAGGAAGGAAGAGAGAAAGGAGGGAGGCAGGAAGGATGGAAAGAAAGAAAGGAGGGAGGGAGGGAGTGAGGAATGAAAGCAAAAGGAAGAGTGAATGGAAGAAGGGAGGGAGGGAGGAAGGAAAGAAAAAGAAAGTGGGAAGAAGAATGGTGGGAGGGCGGGAGGGAGGAAAGAAAAAGAAAGAAGGAAAGGAGGAGCGGAGGGTGCGAGGGAGGAAGGAAAGAAAAAGAAAGTGGGAAGAAGAACGGTGGGAGGGCAGGAGGGAGGAAAGAAAAAGAAAGAAGGAAAGGAGGAGTGGAGGGTGGGAGGGAGGAAGGGAAGGTAGGAAAAAAAGAAAGAGCAGGTAAAGTAAAATAGAATAAAGTATGAAATATAGTAGCGTTATTAAAATTAAAAAGTTATTATTGAAAAAAAAACGGACAGATAGAACCCTGGGACATATGGTGGAAGCAAAGCTATACAGAGAGAATCTTACACAGAAGATTACACATACACATTCACTAAAAGAGAGCAGGGGGAAAAATCAAAACTCTTGCTCTCCAAGTCCACCTCCTCAATTTGGGATAATTCGTTGTAAAAAGAGGAAAAGGGCGAGAAGTCTGAAATCTTGCTCTCTAAGTCCACCTCCTTAATTTGGGATAATTCGTTGTAAAAAGAGGAAAAGGGGGGAAAGTCTTAAATCTTGTCCTCAAATTCCACTTCCTAAATTTGGGATGATTCGCTGTCCATTTATACACTCCACAGACGCAGGGCACATCAAATGGACCGTGCAGCTTTAATCCGCTGCCTCCGAGGCTGCACAGAGAGATTTCCCTGTCTCTGCTCTGTTCTCACAGCTCCCGGGTCTCAGCCTTGGACCTGGCCCCGCCTCTGCGCGTAGGTCGCCGGAGGGCGTCCGTTCTTCGCTCAGACAGGACGAGTTTAAAGGAGCTGCTGATTCGGGGGCTCTGGCTCACTCAGGCAGAGGAGAGGGAGGGGCGCGCAGTGTGGGGCGGGGCTGTGGCGGCAGAGGCCGGCGTGACGTTGCAGCAGCCCGAGGCGCTCCGTGCGCTTTCCCGGGAAAACCGTCCCCGGGTCCCGGGACCCCGGCAGTGGCGGGGTGCACAGGCCCCCCGGAAGGCGGGGCGGACAGTGACCCGCGCTCGCACACAGGCCCAGCGGCGGCAGCGGCAGCAGCAGCCCCAGCGTCCCACGCCCGTCTCCGAGGTCCGCGCCTTTAGCCGCGGCTCGCGCCCGTCTCCGGTGCTTCCCCAAGCAGCCCTCTTAATGCCCTCTCCTCGCACACCAGGAAACAAAAGGGAAAAAAGTCTCTTGCCTCTTCGGCAGCTCCAGACCCTTTCCCCGGACTCCCTCCGGGCTAGCCGCGGTGCACTAACCCCTTCAGGCTCTCGTCCTTTCGCCAGCCCCAGTCCTCTCCCTGCGCTCCGACTGAAAGCCGATACCCGAGCCTCAGCTCCCAGCCCCGCCCGCCCCGGCGGCCAAGCAGACAAGCCTCTCGGGCTGGTGTGTGCCTGAGGGCACCGATCCTCTGTGCCGGAATCTCTCCGCTTTGCCCTCCACAACCCTGTTGCTGTGCTCTCCTCCGCTACTCCTAAGCTTTCCCCCTCCGCCACCTGCAGTCTCCGCCCGCGAAGGGGCTTGTAGTGTGTGGAAACCTTTCCTCCTTCACGGCTCCCTCCCACTGGTGCAGGTCCCGTCCCTATCCTATTGTCTCTGTTTATTCTTTTTTTCTTTTGCCCTACCCAGGTATGTGGGGAGTTTCTTGCCTTTTGGGGGTCTGAGGTCTTCTGTCAGCGTTCAGTAGGTGTTCTGTAGGAGTTGTTCCACGTGTAGTTGAATTTCTGATGTATCTGTGGGGAGGAAGGTGATCTCCGCGTCTTACTCTTCCGCCATCTTCCCAAGCTCTATCTTGATTACTTCAAATTTTTGGCAATTATGAATAAAGCTGCTCTAAAAATCTGTGTATAGGCTTTCATGTTTTGCATTTGGATAATTAACTAGGAGTGTGACTGCTGGATTGTATGATAGGTAAGCCTATATTTAGCTTCATAAGAAATTTACAAAGTGCTTGTACCATTTTGCATTCCAACAGCAATTAACGAGCTTTCCTGTTGCTCTATATCTTCACCAATATTTGGTGTTTTCCATGTTTTGGAGTTTAGCCATTCTGATAAGTGCTTAGTGGTTTCTCGTGAAATGAAGTTTTCTTTTTTTTAATAAATTTATTTTATTTTTGGCTGCGATGGGTCTTTGTTGTTGCGCGCGGGCTTTAGTTGCGGTGAGCTCGGGCTACTCTTCATTGCGGTGCACGGGCTTCTCATTGCGGTGGCTTCTCTTGTTGCGGAGCTTGGGCTCTAGGCGCGCGGGCTTCAGTAGCTGTGGCACGTGGGCTCAGTAGGTGAGGCTCACAGGCCCTAGAGCGCAGGCTCAGTAGTTTTGGCGCACGAGCTTAGTTGCTCTGTGGCATGTGAGATCTTCCCAGACCAGGGCTCGAACCCATGTCCCCTGCATTGGCAGGTGGATTCTTAACCACTGCGCCACCAGGGAAGCCCAGAAATGGAATTGTATTAATTCTGTTTTACTTTAGTTTGGATGCAGACCCTATTTATTTATTTAGTAATGTAGCTATAGTCTAGTACCTGAAAACGTTTATCCTAGAACCAGATTGTCTAGATTCAAATTCTAACCCTACATTTTGCTCCTTGTGAGACATAGGCTAACTACTTAGCATGTGCTTCAGTAGCCTTATAGATAAGATGGAGATAATAATACCATCTACCTCACAGAATTGTTAAAATTCAGTTAGATTATCATGGAACATATAAATAACAATAAGAGTATCTGGCCTATAGTAAACTCTTTTACCTTTAATTGTATATAATAATTTCATTCTTTTATTTTATCAAGGGGAAGGAATTTAGAATGTAATTCCAAATATTGATAGAACTAGGGTAATTATTTTAATTTTAAATTAATTTAAAAAACTCAGTTACATAAAGATAGAATTCCTCTATTTCTGCATCATTACCATATTTAGCTTTCAGCACAGTATTTAAATTTCAATTCAGTAACTTCACAGTTGTACGTCTTTTTACAAACTTTCAATATTGAGAACAGTGGCCTGAAGAATTTTTAAGCTGTTTTTTTTTTTTTTTTGGTGGGAGGGAGAAGAAGGATAAGTTTTAACCCCACTATTTTGTAATTTAGTTTGGTCATGACTCTGATTTGATGAAACTGAGATCAGTATGATAAATGAAATTGCAAAGTTCAAGACTTTGCTCCACTGTTTATTGTTAACTATTCAAATGAACTGAATTCTTAAAATTTCAGTTGTTTCCAGAACATGCCGCTTCTGAAGCATCTTAACCTCAATGTGTAAGCAGATTGTTATTATTCATCTAATCCATCAACCATAACTGCATTGCCAGTGGTCTGGCCCTAGGAGGGCACAAAGTTCATAGACTTAATTATTACAAACAGTATGTCTTCTATTTTAATTTTCTAGTGGAGGGTAACTCTGGGTCAGTCATGCAAGGAACTGACTTAAGTTCCATGTCCTTGAAAAATGTTGCCACCTCAGTTTAAATTAATGGTCTAACAGCTTCGACCATTTGGGGAGCACTCTCAGTAGTCATATGTCCTAAATTTGACTACTTTCATATTAGCATTGTTAAGACATTATGGGAATTCCCTGGCAGTCCAGTGGTTAGGACTCCACGCTTTCACTACTGACGACCTGCGTTCAATCCCTGGTTGGGGAACTAAGATCCCACAAGCCATGCAGTGTGCCAAAAAAAAAAAAAAAGACTTAATTAAACCCCAGAACACAGTCGTGCTTGTCATGGGCATCATGTTTAAGAGTTCTTCTCGATATACAGACTGCCAACAAACACATGAAAGGATGCTCAACATCTTTACTCATTAGAGAAATGCAAATCAAAACTACAATGAGATATCATCTCACACCAGTCAGAATGGCCATCATCAAAAAATCTAGAAACAATAAATGCTGGAGAGGGTGTGGAAAAAAGGGAACACTCTTGCACTGCTGGTGGGAATGTGAATTGGTACAGCCGCTATGGAGAACGGTATGGAGGTTCCTTAAAAAACTACAAATAGAACTACCATATGACCCAGCAATCCCACTACTGGGCATATACCCTGAGAAAACCATAATTCAAAAAGAGACATGTACCAAAATGTTCACAGCAGCCCTATTTACAATAGCCCGGAGATGGAAACAACCTAAGTGTCCATCATCGGATGAATGGATAAAGAAGATGTGGCACATATATACAATGGAATATTACTCAGCCATAAAAAGAAATGAAATTGAGCTATTTGTAATGAGGTGGATAGACCTAGAGTCTGTCATACAGAGTGAAGTAAGTCAGAAAGAGAAAGATAAATACTGTATGCTAACACATATATATGGAATTTAAGAAAAAAAATGTCATGAAGAACATAGGGGTAAGACAGGAATAAAGACACAGACCCACTAGAAAAGAAAAAGCGTTCTTCTGTCACATCAAAATTTTCTTGGACACCAACCACCACATGATAGATCTAATTGGATGGTAATATATATACATATATGTAGCTGAGCTCTCTTCCACTGCAATAGAAACGCCATAAATGATTTAACTTTTTCATAGAATTTGTCCTGTGAATTCTCAGCCTTATCTTCATTACACTGAATAATGGTGTTTGCCTTTGATAATGCTATTTTTGGTTATGGAGTGTGGGGCATGATTTTTCTCCTGCATTCAAGAGATAATCCTTTATAAACTCTCCATTCCTAAAAATAGTTTTAACGGAGAAAGGGTATTTTCCAATTCCTATGTGATTGGATTTTGCAGCATAATCATTTATTATACATTTAATATTAATGTTTTATAAATCTGGGGAATTTCCAACTCTGCTGAGAAATTCCACTGGGAAAAAGAAAAGAAAAAGAATAATAAAATAAAATGTCCCTGTACTACTCAGTGCTCCTTTCTTGGTAGTGGAAAACACATTTCTAAGAAAAGTGGAAACTTTAACAACTCAAATATCTTCAAGATAAATATTGCCCTAAAACTTGCCTTATCATAAAACCATACAAAAATTAGACAGATTTAAAAAAAGGGAGTCAGAATTGTTTATCTAATTGATCAGAGCCAAAGGGCCAGTGATTCTTTTTTAATATTGAAATAATATAAAAAATAAGGTGAAACATACCTTGTGGTCCATAAGTCAAAGGGATTCCTTAAAAGATATTGTATTTATCATAACTAAATTTAAAAACTCTAGTTTGCAAACAATATTGAAAGCAGAGAGATTAAGAAAAATTACCAATTTTTGAAACCTTTTGGACATTTAAAAAAAATAATAACAAATGTTATTTTATTAAATTTTAATAAACTGTGTACAACATAGAAATACTTGCCATATACACCATTCTTGGACATTTTCTTACAATTGTAAATATTCAGAGCACTTTACTATATTCCACAACAGCATTTTTTAAGGTTTATTTTTCATAAAGGAACAACTGTGTAAAAGATCAAGCAGCATCAATTGTCTGTTTCATTGCCCTCCAAGGCAATCTGTGGAATTAAATAATTGCAATTTTGACCTCTACTGCAAATGATCAATCAGCTGAGGCTTCTACTAAAAGTCCTTAATATGACAAAGACAAAAGAAGAAGATACAATTGTCAGATGAAGTGGCCAGAGATTTACTGATCTTATTTTTTAAAGTCTTTATTTGCACAGTAACAAATATAAATATTTGATTATTTCATTAAGTTTATCCAGTGAGTATTTATTTGTCAGCTAAGAGGCCCTAGGCACTAATCTAGCCATTTGGGATCTAGAAGTAAATAAAACATAAAGAGACCCCTTTACCTTATGGTACAAGAATTCTTTTGAGAAGACAGATATTTATGGGGAAAAAAAAGTAAACATGTTGTGTGTTAGATTGTGATGAAAGTTAGGGGGACAAACATAAGTTAGGGTAACAGTCCCTGTGGTGAGATGTGGTGAGCTATTTTAATAGAATAATGTAGGGTGACTTCTCTAATAAAGCTACCTTTGAAAAGGCATTGGAAGAAATTAAATGAACAAGCCAAGGCTCCAGGATAAACTTGGCAGGCAGAGCGGATACCTAAAGCAAAGGTCCTGAACCTTCCTGCTGGTCCAGTGGTAAAGAATCTGCCTTCCAATTCAGGGGACACACGTTCGATCCCTGGTCGGGGAGCTAAGATCCCACACGCTGCGGGGCAACTAAGCCCGTGCACCTCAAATACTGAGCTTGCGTGCTTCAACTAGAGAGCCTGAGGGCCGCAAACTACAGACCCCATGCACCCTGGTGCCCGTGAGCCACAACGAGAGAGAAGCCCACACTCCACAACGAAAAGATCACGCCTGCTGCAACTAGGACCTGACGCAGCCAAAAAAATACGGGAACTAAATAAGTAAATAGACAAATAAATAAAGAGAAGACCTAAGATAGATAAATAAATAAATGAATAGAAGGCCTAAGATAGATAAATAAAGAGAAGGCCTAAGATAGATAGATAAATAAATAAGTAAATAAGTAAAGAGAAGGCGTAAGATAGATAGATAGGTGAATAAAGAGAAGGCCTAAGATAGATAGATAAATAAACAAATAAATAAATAGATTAAATCAATCAATCAATCAATAAAGTAAAGGCCCCAAGGGGCATTGTGTGTGCCTGGAAGTGTGAGGAAGTCAATGTAGTGGATGAAGACAAAGTAAGGTGGTAGGCAGTGAAGTTGGAGGGGTCACCAAAAGGACAACTGGCAGTGACTTAATTTGCTGTGTGTGTATGTATTTACCTTGAACCAGGAACTCTGTGTTCAGGCCACACACCTCAACTCTCCATCCCTAAGTGATACTTTAGAATTTGTTTTTAATGAGAAAGAGGGAAGAGAAATAACAGGTGTGTATCTATTTGCGTGTGTGTGTTTATTCTTTCCTAAAAACAGTACTAAATTCTTTGATTTTATTATTTAAAAGAACTGTTAGGAATTTTTATTTCTATTATACAGTTGAAGAAATGGTCCACAAATTCTGTTTTTTTCTGCTTCCTAAACATATCCTCTTGCTACCTGCCCAAACAGTCATTCTGGGATCCCAGGGTGGCCAACAAAAAGTGCTAATGTATGCCTTCAAAGAAACACAAGGTAGAAATGACTTGGAAGTTGGCCCCAGATTTATCTGGGTTTGAATTCTAGTACTGCTACTCGTTGGCTAGGTTAACACTTGTTAACATAGTCATGCAAATATCCCAGGCACTTATTAGTTTCATTTGCCTGTAAAATGAGTATAATAATATCATGTATGTAAAGATTAACATATATAAGGAAGCTAGCCTAGAATCCCCAGATGAAAATAATAAATATTAGTTCCCGTCTTCTCCCTTCCTTCAATTAGGAGATGGAGATCAAGTGGGGATTCAACCTGGTTTGGGGAAATTGATGGACAGAAAGAAAGCATGCGCAGGACCTGCCTTGTGAGGCAAAGCTCACTTCCCAGTGGAGAGTGGAGGTGTGTGGTCTGATCCCTTGAAGAGTTCCTGGTTCAAGGCCTGAAAAGAACTGAAGGTAAGGAAAGGGTGAGAAAGAGGGAAAGGGAAGTAGCAGCTGTGTATCTATTAAAATAATTAACAGCTAACGCTATTAAAATAATTCAGGGGAGGGCTTCCCTGGTGGCACAGTGGTTGAGAGTCCGCCTGCCGATGCAGGGGACACGGGTTCGTGCCCCGGTCCGGGATCCCACATGCTGCGGTGCGGCTGGGCCCATGAGCTATGGCCGCTGAGCCTGCGCGTCCGGAGCCTGTGCTCCGCAACGGGAGAGGCCACAACAGTGAGAGGCCCGCGTACCGCAAAATAAATAAATAAGTAAAAATAATTCAGGGGAGATTTGAATTTAGAATTGGTAGAGGTGGAGGTGGGGATGGTGGTGATATTCTGATGGTTGAACTAGCAGATGTGAAATAGGAAGTGAAAGAAAGTGAGGTGTTAATCATGATTATCAGCTTTTTGCCAAACCCCCCCCAAAAAAAACTGTAAGGCGTCTGTGGGACTATGGAGTGAAGCAAATTGGGGCAGAGAAAGATCCCTTCTGTTGAGTAGACAACACAATTGAATATGACTCAAAAGTTTGAAGGAGAAGATTCAGGAACACAAACAAATTGGTATGTAAATCTGTGAGACCAAAAGAAAAAAAAAAGAAACAAACAAAAAAAACGCATTAATTGCTTATACAATAAGATGAAATCATTTTTCATTTTATATTTACTCACTCAAATATTGTCCGAATTTAAGAAATGCTAAGGGTTTATCCATTTTGAAATTTTCCATTTAAAGAAAAAAATAATATTCTCACAGACATATTCATCAAGAATGAGATGACCAGAACTTGAGGAAAGTAAAAATAATAATAATGTTTTGTGAATTTTATGCAAGTGAACTTTCTCGAGATGCTTTTGACTATTAATTTCTCTTCCTATTTTCTCTGCCCTTAGATTTGTTTCATGAACCACTGCTGAGAATGAGCTTAATAAGTAGTTTATTGGAGTTGGAAGTCACAAGAAAAACATACCAGGAGAAAATAAGATTTATGAATATGTACATCATTGCACTCTAGATTATTTCACTTATTAGTCAATACAATCTATTATAATTATAAACTATAATAATAACTAAGGAAATTTAGATTCAAAGAGGTCATGTAAAATGTTTTAAGGTCTTGTCTTAGTTTGCTAGGGCTGCCATCACAAAATACCACAGACTAAGCTGTTCAAAAGACAGAACTCTTATTTTCTCTGGAGGCTGAAGTACAAGATTGAGTTGGTTTCTCCTGAGCCCTCTGTCCTTGGCTTGGAGAGGGCTGCCTTCTCACTGGGTTCTCTAATGGCTTTTTCTCTGTGCAGATACATCCCTAGTGACTCTTCCTCTTCCTATAAGGACACCAGTCACATTGCATTAGGGCCCACCCATATAACCTCATTGAATCTTAATTTTCTCTTTAAAGGCCCTATCGAGAAATACAGTCACATTGTAAGCTATTAGGAATTAAGACTTCAACAAAAAAATTTAGGAGGACAATATTAAGTTCATAACACTCACATGGCTATTAAAAAAATAAAACTGAGATTTTCATACTCTCAGACTCCAAAATCCACCCTCTTTCCAATATACTGTGCAGTGTTTGACATTAGACCTAGGCCTGAGACTAAAGATAGAGGTAGGAACACAGAGCTGATAGGGAGCAGAGATCATTCGAAGAGGCTTATGTAGTGGAGTTATATAAATTTTGATACTTCAGTTATTGCTCACTCTACCTTGAGTCAAATTACCTGTATGCCATTTAGAGCTTTTTGGTTTCTTTTTTAATTAATTAATTAATTTTTATTGAAGTATAGTTGATTTACAATGTTGTGTTAGCTTTAGGTATACAGCAAAGTGATTCAGTTATACATACATATATACCTAACTTTTTTCAGATTCTTTTCCCTTATAAGTTATTAAAAATTATTGAGTATAGTTCTCTGTGGTATATAGTAGGGCCTTGTTAGTTGTATAATTTATATATGGTGGTGTGTATATTTTAATCCCCAACTCCTAATTTATTCCCTCCCTCTTTCCCCTTTGGTAACCATAAGTTTGTTTTCCATGTCTGTGGGTCTGCTTCTGTTTCATATATAAGTTCATTTGTATCTTCTTTTTTTTGATTCCACATATAAGCAATATCTTATACTTGTCTTTCTCTGTCTGGCTTCACTTAGTATGACAACCTCTAGGTCCATCCATGTTGCTCCAAAATACAGCTGGATTAAAATCTCAGCAAGGCTCTTCGTTAATCGCTTACCAAAGGTAGACTCCTTGACTTTTAATTTACAGTTCTTCATCTCTAACTGGGAAAATCCTGTTTACTTTTCAGAGCTATTGTGATGTGTAAATGAAGCGGTAGGCTGCAGCAGGGTAGCTTTTCAGTAAATGCTATCTCATCCTGTCACTAGAGATTCTGGAAATTTTTAACCCTTGGGTCAAGCGTCTCAGTGTCTTTCATGACTACAAATATACTTTGAGTGGCCCCAACACAAACTATCAAATAATAAGGTATCTTAAACCTGTTACAAGTTTGTTTAATATAGTGTTTGAGATTGGAACAAAAGAACAGTTTCAATATGGAACCATCTGTAGAAGTGAAAGGAAGTTTGTGCCAAAAATATTTCCTCTGGCTAAGTGATGAATGCTTTGATCTAGAAGTTGACTTAATATAAAATTGCCTAATTTGTATGCTGAGAGAGAGAGGAGGTACAGAGCACTGTTAGAGAAGCGTTAGATTTTCCTGAGTTTAGTGTTTTATCAATTGATGCAATTAATTGTTTCTAGTCTATGTGTGTATGTATATGTATTTTATGTATATATATATATATATATATATATATATGTTTCTAGTCTATGTATATATACACATATACATCATAAGACTATATATAAATACATATTTGTAGTATATATAAAATATATAAAAATATATGTAAGGAAATATAACATTTTCTTATTGAAAAGGGGGAAATTAGTAAAGAACAATTATTGTATAGTTAAACTTATGTAATATATGAGTATACCCTAGAAAAAAGATCAATTCATATTTGTCTGATATATACATATGTATAAGACAGTTATTACTTGTCCTATATAGAAAGAAAACTTACTACATTTGAGATAGTATTTAACATGTTTGGAATGACTCCAAAAATGATTTGAAATAACGTGAATATTAGATGAAAATTGCCCTTTGAATATATTACCTACTGTGTGTAATTGTTACTACTGTAAGAAACTTATCACTAGTATTATAAGCATCCTTAATTGTAAGTTATTGTTTTAAACCCAATTTTACATAAGATAACGCACTGCAGTGCATGTTGGTGTCAGTCCTTCTGATTTCAGACAGATCTTGAGTGCAGATGGGGACTGAGGAATGAGTTGAGGACACAGAGCTGAGAGTTCAGAGAAACCAAGACTAGAATTCGTAGGTCAGAGGAACAGTGACAGGGCTGCACAGAGAGAGAATTCCAGATGGCAGCAGAGTGCTCCCCTCCAGCATTTGGCTAAGTGCTGATCAGGGCATGTGTCTGAGGTTAGGGAAAACCACCTCAAGGATTGGGTGTAACAAGGCATGGCATTCACACAAAGACAGTCATAGTGCATGTTCTCACCCCACCTTCCCGACTGGAAAACCTCAAAGTTTACAGGGTGCTGTACACAGAAGGGTTTTGCCTCAGTAGTGGGAAAAAAATTAGCCTAAAACAAAACTGCAAAAGTTCCAAATAACAAATCTTATAAACCAGATCCAGAGGATCAAAACATTCCTAAGGAATTTTAATAAATCTCAAAATTAAGCATAAGAATGTTTATAGAAATAAATATATCTAACACTCACTATGTAAAATTCACAGTGTTAGAAAACCAATGAAAAGTTACCAAGGAAGTGTTAGAAGTAGTAAGCACTGATATTAAAACAATTATTATACCTGTACTGCCTATGTCCAAAAGGAAGTAGAAACAAAGAAGATAAAAAGTAATGCAAAACAGACTTTCAAATTTCTAGAGATGAAAATTACAATGTCCAAGATGAAAATAAATTGGATGTAATTAAAGACAAACTAAATATGGTCAAAAAAGTTTAATGAACAATAAGCAAAGGGGTAAATAAACTTTACTATATTCATAAAAAGTAATAAAATGACAAAAAGGAATGAATTATTGACATACACAACATGAATAAATCTCACATATGCTGACAGAAAGAAGACAGACAAAAAGGGTATATATGGTGGAATTGAACATATACGGAATTCTAGAAAAATGCAAATTATTGCATGGTGACAACAGATTAGTTGTTGCCCGGGATTAGAGGGGTAGGTAGAGTTGGAAAGAATACATTAAAAAGACCATGAGGAAACTTTTTTGTCAACAGATCTGTTTATTATTTTGATTGTGGTGATAGTTTCATGGTTTTATACATACATCAAAACTCATCAAATTGCATACTATAATATGTGCATTTTATTATATAAACAACTTAATAAAGCTGTTTTAATATTAATTTACATGAAAGTATGAAAGAACATGTAATGGATTTTCCTATCTCTTCAAACTTGTGTTTTAAAGACTTGAAATTACCACTGTAATGTTCAAAGGAGCAGTTTTACAGGGTTCACCACTGTAAAAATTTATATAGCCTCATTTTTCTTCAAATTAAAAAAATAACATTGATTTAATGGCAAGAGTGAGGTTTCATTTTTTATTATCTATAAAATTGCAACCACGTGTGGTAAAAAAAATCTCTGGGTCTGTTACGTATTTTCTGACCTTGAGAGTAGAGGCAGTGACTTCTAATTTTCCAGATTATCTTTTCAAAGACTCACCATTCAGTCTAAGAACTGAACATGACTCTTACCTTGATATCACTTGCATGACTCTGGTGACCTTTCCTCTTTTCTGATCCCCTCAGAGGTAACCACTATCTTCAGTTTTGCATTTAAAATTTGTTTGCTATGAATTTAAGCTTTACCAAATAAATTGAGAGAATTTATGGGTTATTTTTCTGTTTTTTTGACATATCTCCTAGTGTTAAATATGCAAGAACAGTTAGGCAAACAACTAATAACAATGTCTGCAGCATAGTGTGATATTTTCAGTTTTTAAAAATTCGATTGTGCCAAATTATTTTCTTGAGGCTTCCCTGGTGGCTCAGTGGTTGAGAGTCCGCCTGCCGATGCAGGGGACACGGGTTCGTGCCCCGGTCCGGGAAGATCCCGTGTGCCGCGGAGCGGCTGGGCCCGTGAGCCATGGCCGCTGAGCCTGCACGTCCGGAGCCTGTGCTCCGCAACGGGAGAGGCCACAACAGTGAGAGGCCCGCGTACCGCAAAAAATAAATAAATAAATAAATAAAATAAAAAAGGCTCTGCTTTCCCCCATTTAAAAAAAAATATTTTCTTAATCTCTTGGATCACCATATTCACCCAACAGAACACTAATGTGTGTAACAGTTGCACTACTTCCCTGCCATCTCTTAGTGATATCTCTCTGTGCTTTCAATTTGTATGTTCCTTATCATTAGTGACACTAATCACTTTTTCATATGGTAATGATTCTTTAAATTTTTCCCCCTAAATCCCTGATTTTTTCCCCATATTTTTCTATTTTTAATTTAAAAAATTTATTGGAATATAGTTGCTTTACACTCTTGTGTTAGTTTCAGGTGTACAGCAAAGTGAATCAGCTATACCTATACATATATCCCCTCTATTTTGGATTTCCTTCCCATTTAGGTCACCACAGAGAACTGAGTAGAGTTCCCTGTGCTATACAGTAGGTTCTCATTAGGTATCTATTTTATACATAGTATCAATAGTATATGTATGTCAATCCCAATCTCCCAATTCGTCTCACTCCCCGCTTCTCCCTTGGTATCCATATGTTTTTTCTGTATGTCTGTGTTTCTATTTCTCCTTTGCAAATAAGATCATCTATATCATTTTTTTAGATTCCACATACATGTGTTAGTATACAATATTTGTTTTTCTCTTTCTGACTTACTTCACTCTGTATGACACACTCTAGGTCCATCCACGTCTCTACAAATGACCCGTTTTCGTTCCATTTTATGGCTGAGTAATATTCTATTGTATATATGTACCACTTCTTCTTTATCCATTCCTCTGTTGATGGACACTTAGTTTGCTTCCGTGTCCTGGCTATTGTAAGTAGTGCTGCAGTGAACATTGGGGTGCATGCATCTTTTTGAATTATGGTTTTCTCTGGGTATATGCCCAATAGTGGGATTGTTGGGTAATATAGTAGTTCTATTTTTAGTTTTTTAGGAACCTCCATACTGTTCTCCATAGTGGCTGTATCAATTTACATTCCCACCAACAGTGCAAGAGGGATCCCTTTTCTCCACACCCTCTCCAGTATTTATTGTTTGTACATTTTGTGATGATGACCATTCTGACTAATGTGAGGTGATACCTCATTGTAGTTTTGATTTGCATTTCTCTAATGGGAAAATGAAATGTTTTATCTGGGCATTTTTTGTGTGTGTGTGTGTGGTATGCGGGCCTCTCACTGTTGTGGCCTCTCCTGTTGCAGAGCACAGGCTCCGGACGTGCAGGCTCAGTGGCCATGGCTCACGGGACCAGCCGCTCCGCGGCATGTGGGATCTTCCAAGACCAGGGCATGAACCCGTGTTCCCTGCATCGGCAGGCGGACTCTCAACCACTGCGCCACCAGGGAAGCCCGCGGAAAAGCTTTGATGCCTAAAAATGTCTTCTCATCTACTAACTGATGGTTGGCGCTCAACTCTCATCCTTTTATCTCAGAATCTCATCCCTTTAGCTTAAATCTTTTTTTCCCATTAAAATTCAAATACTGGTTGTGCTTTAAGATCGTAGTCATTTTTACCTCAGCCTGAATGATCCAAAAGCAAGTTTTGATGATGTGCAAGAGGGAAGAGAACTTGAGGGCATAAGGGTTCTGCAGAGGGTATTAGGGAATAGAGAAGACAGAGCAATAAATAGACTCACAGGGGAAACTCAGAAAGTGGAGCTTGATGAAACAAGCAAACATCACGGTTTTGCTAAGGTCTATTCTAATTAGTTGTTATTCGTGTGTAAAAGTTTGCCTAAAAAGCATAACCTATGAGTGATTTGTGCCCCTGCATATTACGGATGTATCATAAAATTCAAACAGTGCAAGGAACACACAGATGACCACATGGCCTCAGCCATGCTCCATTTTGTAGTCTGCCCACTTTGAGCATCAGAAAATGGATTGTAGAAATCTGGTTCATCTTATTTTAAACTTCTCATTCCCCAAATTTGAAATAGTATTTATTTAAAAACCAGGTTCTTTATAAAGATCGCAAAAACACTATAAAGTATTCATTGAAAAGAACCTAACATTTACTACTGTAGTACATTATGTACAATTTATTGACTATTTCTACTGAATATACATGTATGTATTACATAATCTAACATTTATATTAAGTATAACTATAATATGATTTTTTTTTTAATTTATTTTATTTATTTATTTTTGGCTGTGTTGGGTCTTCGTTGTTGCATGCGGGCTTCCTCTAGTTGTAGCGAGCAAGGGCTACTCTTCGTTGCGGTGCACGGGCCTCTCATTGCGGTGGCTTCTCCTGTTGCGGAGCACGGGCTCTAGGCACACGGGCTTCAGCAGTTGTGGCACGTGGGCTCAGTAGTTGTGGCTTGCGGGCTCTAGAGCGCAGGCTCAGCAGTTGTGGCGCACGGGCTTAGTTGCTCCGCGGCATGCGGGATCTTCCCGGACCAGGGCTCGAACCCGTGTCCCCTGCATCGGCAGGCGGACTCTCAACCACTGCGCCACCAGGGAAGCCCCTGTAATATGATTCTTGTGTCAACCCTGACAAAGCTGGTGAAATCCTTTGCTACAAAAATATGTCTCTGCCTTATATTTTTGTTTCAGTATTAGTTTCCACATTTGCCAGCAAGATACTTTTCATCCTACTAAACTAATAGGCCACTTAGTTGAATACTGGATAAAATACAAATGGCAGAGAATTCTCCATTTCTGTTTATAATTTTAAAAATTTCAACTAAAAGTGCAAAGCTTTTATCAATTTCTGTAGCTTGCTCTCTTCCTAAACCTACTTGCTTCTTCCATCAATATTTAAGTTTCTGGTTTTAAATAACTGTGACTCTCCTTTAACGTGTTCTCTGTTAAAGGCTTTCTCTCCCTTTAGAATTGTTAGTAGGAGAAGTGGTACTTTTGTGGGAAGAAAACTGCATCTTCTCTACTACCCAGCTGTCAGGACTATAGAGCTACATCCTCAGTTGTATAATCAGAAACCTGGCCTGGCATCAACTAGTGGGATTAATAACCACTTTTTCAATGCCTTGCAATTAAAAGATTTACATCAACTTCTCTTTGTTTTAACAATAGCATATAGAACCCAGTGTGGGTGTGGCTCATGATTCTGCTTCTCTGACTCATGATCTTAGACTTCTTGCTTCCAACTTCCTAATGAATGTGCCCTTTAGCAATTGCTGGGGGCCAGGTTTGTTTACTGCTACTCCTTTCCAACAGTTCAATGCCACGAGGCATCTCTTGAATGTATTTCTTTGCTACAACGTATTTCTCTCCCCTGCCCTCACCCCACTCTCAGGTTCTGTTGCTTATTTAAGATTTGCATCTGTAAAGAGTCCTTTGGGTTTGTTTCCTTGGTGGACTGGCTGTCTTCCAAGATTTTGTTGTTAATCTTGTCTGACCTTTTAAAGATGACCTTTTGGTGTTTTTATAAAACTTCTCAAGAAAAGGAAAACAGAAGTGCTCATCTAACCCTCTTCTAAAGACTAGGCAAAAAAGCCAGTTGTTTTAAAACATTATGGCTGGTGATATAAATGGCTGCAGCATATTATATCTACACCTGCATGTTTTTAACTTCCAGAAACTAAAAATCAGCTCTGCAACATGCAATCAGCCATGAAGAAA
Organism: Mesoplodon bidens; assembly: GCF_964165515.1. Classification (NCBI taxonomy): domain Eukaryota; kingdom Metazoa; phylum Chordata; class Mammalia; order Artiodactyla; family Ziphiidae; genus Mesoplodon; species Mesoplodon bidens. The sequence continues at coordinate 308,731 of NW_027671364.1, forward strand.
GAAACAAACAAAAACCCAGTATTGAAAGTTTTTTGCCTGATACCTGAATGTATTGGTGAACAAGCCTGCTACTTCTAGTATTTACATAAAGACAGTAGTCAAATAACCAATGCACTAAAACAAACAATTCTTCTGTGAGAAAAAAAGAATGATGCTACTTAGAGTTGATGGACATGAACTTTAGGAATTTTAGAGCTGAAAGTAATCTTGGAGGCCTCCTTTTATAGATGAGGAATATGAGGTCTATGGTGGTTAAGTGAATTGTCCAAGCCAGAGATGGGACTAGGGTCAAAGTTGAGGTCTTCTGCCAGGATGTTGAGCTTACTCTTTGAACTTGCTGGGTGTTTACATATTGCATCAACAGAGCCCATATGTACTGGATTTTCTTCCATTTACTAATAGAAGCAAGTTAGTGCCTTTACAGGTATTGTAGTATAAAATCAGCCCATTCAGTCAAACTAGTCAAAAATTAGTCAATCTAGGAGTCCCAAAGAGACAATGCTTTGCAGGCTTTTTCTTTTCTTTTCTTTTTTTTTTCCACTGGAAATGGGAATTAGATAGATAATGCATGTTTGTGTGTATGTATGTATGTGTGTGTATATATATATATATATATATATATATATATATATATATATATATATATATATATACTTATATCTTGTTCAAATTTAAAAGAATACAATTTTTTATAGTCTATGTATGACATAAAAATAGAACGTCATTAATCAAATACATTTGCAGTATTTATTTTTGTAAGTAACTTCCTTTCTTTATGTATCTATACAGTTTTAAAGATAATGGGACAACACAGAAATATTATTCATTTTCAAGCTAACACTGATAAATAATGTTTTGTAAGTGCCCTAAATTATGTAAAGACTAAAAGTTCCATTGTTCTATCTATTCTATGGAAAGTGGTTGATGTTTAGCTATGAAATAATGTATCAATCTCAGGAAACAATTCTTAGGTTAAAAAACTCATTTTCCCCGTGATGTCTTTTCACAAAGATTTAATTCAAAGAATTTGCCTTTGTAAGATCTCCATCACTTTTCACCATTGTTCCCATGCATGTTCCTGTTAAGAGTGCCTGATTCTGTTGCTAAGCAACCTTGCAGTCTTTTTGGCTCATGATGATGAACTAATAATTATTTAAAATGTGTCTGTTTGGATAGAGTCTTTTAAAGAATATCATGATACTTTTGTGTAAGAGGCTGGGTAAGAGGGTTCTTCATTTCAACTTACAGTTCTACAGGAATATAAGTGATAGAATGATGTTTTCCAGAAGAGTTGGAAGAATGCCAAGAGTACACTAAAAAGCACTAGGTCTTACTTCCTCCCGGTATGCTTTTTTTCTAGAAAAGGGTAAAAGTCAGTCAGATGAAAAGTCAAGAAATTTACCAAAGGACTTCAAAGAAATATGAGGAACATCAATATTCCTTTTATTGACTAGATTAAATTATTATGTTTTTCCTTCTCATCCCAAATTCTTAAGAAAAATTGTCAAGCCATACTATGTTGAAAAATAAGTCCCATGTAAGCAAGACATGGGTATTTGAATTTTATCAGGCTTCCAGAGAAAACTAAATTGTTGATTAAATCCTCATCCTGCTTGCTCTTGTCCCAGACATCCCTCTCCAGTTCAGGAATATCCTCCTTTAAATAGCTTATTTAACCATATGGGACTGATGCCAGTAGCCTTAATATTTTCTGTACGGTATACTGCGATATATAAGGGGACTACCATCATATCTCTAGCATGTAGTGAGAGTTAGTAAATAGCATTCCCAGTGTGTATCTGGAAAAACAAAAAGGTTGTTCCTTTAAACCATCTTTTTTGGTGATAAAGCAAAGAATCAAAGGTATTTCATTACTAAAGAATCCGAGAATGTCCTAACTCTAAGAGAAGAGCACTTCTAATGTCATCTCAAAATCCATCCAATCCAGAAGCAGAGCTGATGGTGCTACCAAGAGACAGAGTCTCCTTGTGGTGACACCACCTTCAAAAGTTTTGCAAGGTACCCCCAAACATCACCAGTTTTCTTTACAACCTTGCTTGTCTCTAGTATTTAAAGACACATCTGATACTTATTGATTCTATTTATATTTTGAGGGTGATCCCTTCTTAGGGATATCATCTCATATGCAAAGTTAAAAGTATTGGTCATTTTTCTCTCCTAAACTTAAACTATTATAATTTATGTTTAAGGCAGCCAAATTTAACAGCTTTGGGGCCATAAAGGTGAGTGTTTAAATCTTGGTTCACTGTTCTGGAGGTGGTATATGGCCACTCCAGGTATCAGTTTTCTTACTTATAAAATAGGGTTTGCAGTGCTTTCTTCACAGATAAAGGATTAAATTTGATATGCTAACATAGTGTCTACCATATAGTGTACATTAAATGTGAGCCCTCTTTCCTATCTCCACTGGGTGTGGCCAACTTCTAGTTTTCTAGGATTTACTAGAAAATTTCATACCTTCTAGGAATATATGGCTTCTGATCATATTCCCTTACCATCTTCATTTTACTAAACTAAAGGCTCTTAATTTTTTTGTAATTCCCACATTCTTATTTCCTATCTCAGCTACTTTTCTGTTATTTTTTTAGAATTCAGTTTATTTTAGCAGGCATGAATTGAGGTAAGGGGAATTACAGTAGGTCCTGTGGTTACAAATGTCAACAGGATCCCTGTTCTCAGGTACCTTACAGTCTAGTGTCAAGAGTAGTAAACAGACAAAAAATTGCAATTTGACCTGATAAATTCTGTGATATTGGTAAGCCTGTGACAACACAAGGGAAATATCTAAATCAGATTAGGGAGGATGGGAGATTAAAGGTAAAGGAGCTTGCCGTACTTGTAGGCTTTTCTCTAGAGTTGGCAAACATCTTTACCTGTGTTCAAGGTTTAGATGGACCAAGACAGCCTTCACATTCCTTTCAGCTTAATAAAACTTTAGACAGGTTTCTTCCTGACTTATAGGCCCTTGACCTCCCCTTATTTAGAACATTCACTCTAAAAAACATGCAAATTCTTTTTTCACCCCTTTGACACGTAAATCTTCTTCTAGTAATCTTGCCAGATTTACAACCCAGGAATGTCTTTCTCACGGACATGGGAGCCATTTTTCGAAATGTAATCATCAAGAAAGATAGCACCGCATTCTCTGTGGGAGGGCAAGAGTCTAACTTCAATAAGTGCTGATTAGCAAACACAGATGGCCTAATCACATTAACCAGTCTCCTCCTAATGTCCTCCAGTACCAGTCCACTAGCTCACTCCAGAATTGGTAAACTGTCCCACCTTTTGTTTCAGCAGAGTTTAGTCCAATCTCTCTCTCCAATTGCAATCGTTTTCAATAAACTTTCCCTTGCCTGTTTAAGTCTGTCCTTGGACAGGATGCATCCAGGTTTTGTACAAGGGGGAAAGACTGATTTTTGCCCAATAATCTACTCACTGATGCCTGGCACTTGGTCAACTTTTGTAATTGCTGATTAAAATAAGTCCATCATGTCAATGTCTAGGGGGAAATGTTTTCAATGGCTCTAAACACTTTGAGCAGTGATCAATGAAATCTCTGAGTTCACCATCTTCTAACTGGAACTAGAATTATTTTTCCAAAAATATATTTCTTTACACTTATGCACAAAATGAGCCTCTGCCTCAAAGAGACTGTGAGTAGGCTCAAGTATCCACTCGTCCTAATAGCTTTATACTCGTTCTTTTGGTATTTCAATTATCTCAAGTGTTCAGAATCATGAATAAAGTTGGGAGCAATTCATGATGATGTTAATCAACTATAAATTACTCAACAAGGGCTCCCCTTATTATACTCTCCATGAAGCTCCCTAGAGGATCAGCTCAGGTACTGGCCTCATGCACAGTCTACATTGAGAGGATTTCCAATAATTGATGGTTTTAGCCAAAATTTTGAATTCTAAAAATGGATGGAAATTTGGAAATTCTAAATCAATCATAGCAAATTACAAATTATCATCAAGAAAGACTGCATAATAAAAATTTCTAAAGGTTACTGTAGAAATTAAGCTTAAATTCAAATTTAATTCTAAGGTAAATAAAAATATGTACTCCATTTTCTTTTTTTCATTATAAAATTTATAAAACCAGAATTCTCCTTCTAATGTGCGCATTGGGTGTACTTGCTTTTTCTTTCCAAAAAAAGTTTCACTAACTTAAGGACATATACAACATATGGCACCTTAGAATTAAGGAAATATGGGAGAATGATTTTGATTACCTCCTCATGCTACATGAAAATTCATTACTTCAAACTTTCTTGAGCAGTTTTTTAAAAGATGCCAGTTATCTAACTCATACAAACACCCATATACATATGTACATCTTTCTTGTTGGGGAACAGACTTATATTAGTGTAAATAAGTGGTCATTAAAGTTAATGGGTTCATTTTATATAGTTATAATTTAAGATATAGTAGAAATTGGTTTGAACATGATATATACCTTTTTAAAATATATTAGAGACTTATAGAACCACCTCACAGTGACTGTATTTGTCCATTATGAGGTTTAGAATATACTTTACTACTTAAATGAGTTGAGTATGATATTTTATCATTATACCTTTGCTTTTATCATATATTGTGGATGTAGAGTCTTTGGTCAGAAACACCCTCTATATTATAAAAACATCATTATAGAAAAATGCAGTATTCTTTTAATATATAATTTAACATGAAACTAGGACAGATTTTCAGCAGAAGAAGGGAGCTGCATATATTTGGCTTTTACTGGCGGGCCTGTTTCTGCCCAGTAATTACCCAGTCTTTACATACATGTTACAGTTCAGTGCTTTTAAGGAAATCCAGCTTTCTTTGCTCTCTGATCTTTTCTGCTCACAAAATACTTAGCAAACACATAGCTATTAGCTCCAAAGGAAGTGGTTGTATATATCAGGTATTTTTCACAAGCCCACTTAACCAAGGTACCAAGTAATTTGACTAAAATCCAAACCAAATCAGTTGAAGAGCTAAGTGTGCAAAAAATCCTGTAACACACTACATTCCAATGAGCCACAGTTTTATTAACACTGCATCACTTAGCAAACTCAGATGGGGTCTTTGGGTCTTTATGTTGAGTTTCTTTAATTGGCAAATGCTTAAGAGCACACTTTATTTATTGATTGATTGATTTATTAAAGAATCATCTTTTTTTCTAATTTATTTATTTTTGGCTGTGTTGGGTCTTCATTGCTGCACGTGGACTTTCTCTAGTTGCGGGGAGTGGGAGCTACTGTTCGTTGTGGCGCGCGGGCTTCTCATTGCGGTGCCTTCTCTTGTTGCAGAGCACAGGCTCTAGGCACGTGGGCTTCAGTAGTTGTGGCACACGGGCTCAGTAGTTGTGGTGCATGGGCTTAGTTGCTCCACGGCATGTGGGATCCTCCCGGACCAGGGCTCGAAACTGTGTCCCCCGCATTGACAGGTGGATTCTTTTTTTTTTTGCTGTACGTGGGCCTCTCACTGCTGTGGCCTCTCCCGTTGTGGAGCACAGGCTCCGGATGTGCAGGCTCAGCAGCCATGGCTCACGGGCCCAGCCGCTCCCCGGCATGTGGGATCTTCCCGGACCAGGGCACGAACCCGTGTCCCCTGCATCGGCAGGCGGACTCTCAACCACTGTGCCACCAGGGAAGCCCCGACAGGTGGATTGTTAACCACTGCGCCACCAGGGAAGTCCCTAAGAGCCCACTTTAAATGCAGTTACCCAATGACATCATGATAAGAAATGCTATAGGAATATAGGCATAGAAAAAAAAATTATCATCACTCACATATGCCCTGAGCATTTTCTGCTGAAGAGAGAATCTGAACTCCATAATGAGGGTACTAATACATTACATGCTTCTGACAGTAAGTTCTTATCACTTGAGAAATATCATTAAACATTATATCTCTGCAGCTTAATCCTTCTTAACCTGAAATATACCTTTAGAAATAATATTTTAACAGTTTGAGAAAATTCAGCTATTACATAGCTATTTATCTAAATATTTACGTGAGATAATTATGAAGGCATTCTATTAATAATTTTGTGAAGACATTGTAATAACAATTTAGTCTTAGAATTTTAGAAAAAAAAATAAACCAATAAAAAGGTACTTCTTCTGGTTCAAACTGTACAAATGAAAATTCTGAAGCTAAGTAAATTGGGCAAAGTATGTTGCTGTTTCATAAGTTAATGAAAGTAAATTTATTTATTAAATTTTTATTTATTTATAGTTTCATGGGTTTATCACACATAAGGTTCAGGTGTATAATATTATATTTTGACATTTATATAAACTACAGTGTGCTCACCACCAAAAGGTTAGTTGTCAACTGTCATCATATTGTTGACCCCCTTTACCCATCTTGCCCTCCCTCCACCCCCTTCTCCTCTGCTAACCACTACTCTGTTCTCTGTATCTATTTGTTTCAGTTTGGTTTCTTCATTCATTTTGTTTTGCTTGTTTTTATATGCCACATATGAGTTAAATCATATGGGATTGGTCTTTCTCCATCTGGTTTATTTCACTTAACATAATACCCACAAGGTCCAGCCATGTTGTCCCAAATGCCAAGATTTCATCTTTTTATGGCTATTCTTCCATTGTAAGTGTGTGTGTATCTTCTTTATCCAGTCATCCATCAGTGAACACTTAGGTTGTCTCCACATCTTGTCTATTCTAAATAATGCTGTGATGAACACAGGGGTGCATATATCTTTTCAGATTAGTGTTTTTGTATTCCTTGGATAAACACCCACAAGTGGAATAGCTACATCATATGATAGTTCTAGTCTTAACTTTTTGAGGAATCTCCATGTGATTTACCATAGTGGCTGCACTAATTTACATTCCCACCAAAAGTGCACAAGGGTTCCCTTTTCTTCACTTCCTCTCCAGCACTTATTTCTTGTCTTTTTGATAATAGCCATTCTAATGGGTGTGAAGTGATATCTCCCTGTGGTTTTGATTTACATTTCCCTGATAATTAGTGATGTTGAACATTTTTCACATGCTTGTTGGCCATCTATATACCTTCTTTGGAAAAATATCTATTCAGTTTCTCTGCTCGTTTTTTAATTGGATTGTTAGCTTTTTTGTTGTTGAGTTGCTTGAATTCTTTATCTATTTTGGATATTAGATACATGATTTGCAAATATCTTCTCCCATTTGGTAGGTTTTCATTTTGTTGATGTTTCCTTTGTTGTACAGAAGCTTTTTAGTTTGATAATAGTCCCATTTGTTTAGTTACGCTTTTGTCTCCTTGCCTGAGGAGGCATATGCAGAAAGATATTGCTAAAACCAAAGTCAAAGCGAATACTGCCTATGTTTTCTTCTAGGAGTTTTATTGTTTCAGATCTTACATTGGAGTCTCTAATCCATTTTGAGTTGATATCTATGTATGGTATAAGATAGTGGTCTAGTCTCATTCTTTTGTGTGTGGCTATCCAGAAAAACTAAATTTAGATGCTCTCCATCCTTTCATCAAATTTTCAACCCATTCAGATTAATCTGCAAAACTGCATCAAGAGGTTTGAAGGTAGAGAACTTTTTACTGTCTAGCTGATTTTTAAGAGTGATTAGGGCAGAGTTATAAATCAAATTACTGCAAAAAACGTTCTGGCTAGTCCATGTCAGTCACTTTCCTAAATTTCAAGGTTATTGACTGCTCAACTTATCTTATGACTTTAAATTTGAAAGCCTCAAATTAGCAACAAGTTCTCATAGGATTCAAAGCAGTAGGGGTTTTACAGAATGATTCTGTTAAATTAATCTTTTCCTCATTTGAAACGTAGATGATTAAGATACATATTAATTTATTCAGAAAAGTCATACATTTTTTCAATGGAAAAAATCTTCCCTTCTGTGCTCCCTAGGGCTATTTGTGTGCAAAATTTAACAAATATTGGTTCAACTCTTTTTTTTTCTGATTCAAAACTTCAGCATGAGTGATGATTAGTTGGATGGCTAACGAGACAGTAATCTCCTCAAACATCTTTTAACCCACTTGTACATTCTACATGAAGCAGCAGCTCAGTAACTGTTGAATGAACGAGTGGACAGATCCCACTTACCCAGAAGACTGAATTCTTCTTTAAGAATCTGAGGTTTAATTTTGCGGTCAAATGTTTAGAAATGGAAATAGAACTCAAAGTTCCACTTGACTTATAACGTGACTTCTGTCCTCAGCAGATGGTTAAAAAGGTTAGTTCTACCAGTGGCTTCAGAAAACACACAAAAGGTGTTAGCAGAACCATGATATTTACGGTATACATTTGATTGTTTCAAGAACTGAGTGAACAGGTAGTACTTGTAAGGGCAATCAGGTGCCAGTTTCAATGGTCAGGCCTGAACTGCAGGGGTTCCACACTCAGCCCTGCTACTTGTTAATTCTGGCTTCACTCATTATGCTTCCCGATGCTGCCACACAGCTCCTTATTTTGAGGTAACAGGTGATCTGACTATGCTTTTTTGTTTGTTTGTTTTTCTAACGTTACACAGAAAGCTAGAGTCAAAAATTTGTGTGTAGTCTGAGAATGATACTTTGGATATATTGCTATTTATGATAAGCCCAGATTTACATGTTTACCTCGAACTGGAAAAAAATTGCTAACTAGCATTTTCCCCGTAAAAGTAATTACTGACAATGTCTTCCTCCTTAACCACATGGACCTATATCAAGGCTGCTTATCTGTGCAAGATACCAAAGTTGTTACCACAGGACTATGCTATCAGAAGCAGATTTTCTGCCAGTGGGCTGGGCCAGCTTTTGCAAACTACAGGAAACCTGGGCTCCTAAAATAACCTAAGGGACACTCCTGATCTAAACTCAAACAGAATGGGGTTAATACATAAATCCTTGCAGGAAGTTTGGACACTGAAAAGATCTGTCACTGAGGATGGCGATTCAGCTTAACAAACGAGGCAATGAGACTGATGGAATACGCCCTTTCCAAAGAAGTTACAATGATTTCCGTTGACACTATCAGTATTTCCACAGTCCTCTGTTGCCAGGAGGTTATATATAGTATCACAGAAGAACCCTGAGAACAGATAATCAAGCCTTTATAAAGAATCAGAGAAATATATTAAATGTCTCTTAACAAGGAGAATTGAACTTTTTTTACTAACAATAACCATTATTATCATTATAGAATTATTATATTGTTCTTAATATTTTATTATTAAATAAATATTATCTGCAGGGAAGGCAGATTGGCATCACGTAAGTGTTACGTCACTGAAAACTAATCAATACACACACAAAATAATGTGCTAAGGCTACACTAGGGAGTCTCACTTCTGATCTCAAGGTTCTGCCAGTTTATCCCAATTTCTCAACAAAACTCTTTATCAAACTTATTGTATCTTATCCCGCACTATATCGGAACTGTTTTAAAAGGGATCTTGTTAGTCATTTTCCTTAAAAAAAAAAAAAGAGAAATCCAAGTCATGCCTTTTCTATGAAATCTTTGGAGGTTGCTATGACAATGTTATTTGTAGCTCAGCCCACAATTCATATTCTTCAGCTTTTACCCAAAGTAACCTGGTTCTGCTTGCTAGGTATCATCTTCTAAGACTCCAAGAGATATTGCCAAAGCTTTCTCCAGAGACTAGGATTGGAAAAATGACGGCATTATTAAATGCTGAACTTTACAAAAATCATTTCTATTTTGAGCACCCTAACATAGTTATCTTCATTTTGCATAATCCTTTTTTTTAACAAGGATGTATATTTTTACATGGTTGCAATTACAGCAAACACAGAGTTTTGTGTTATTCCTTCACCATTTCCAATAACGAAAGCATTTTTCATATATTACAATTGGGGGATTATTTTAATGTTAAAGAATACATGATATTTAATGGATACAATCTATATTTAATTTAATCCGCTTCCTATTACTAGCTATTTGTCTTCATTTTTTCCTTATTACAGATAGATTCACAAATAATATTATTATGAATATTTTTTTCCTCTACAGAATTGTTTCTTTGAATGAGACAGGGGTTATGGTTTGTTTGGCTTGTATCGACAGTATTTATAAAAGTGTAAATCTGAATGTGTTTAGGTGAGGCAAGTACAGTAACCTGTATTCCCATTGCCTTCCCCCAGGCCAACATTGTACATTTAGATTACCTGCTTGACCCTGAAAGCATTTGAATTTTTGACTCCTGGATTACTGGGTCAAAGGCGTAAGTATCTTTATGACTTTCAATAACAATGATCATTTAACTCTTCTAAACCAGTTATACATGTATTTCAATGTCACCAACTTTCATTTATTTGAGTACTTTCCAAACGTTAGGTGCTGTATAGGCATTGGGGACACAATGAGCAAGTAAGACAATGAACAGGGAGTTACAATGCAGTCTGAATTAATAGAACTTAGAATAGGGTACTAAGGGAACCCATAAGAGAAGCAGAAACAAGTCTTCTCCAAATCGGGTCATTACATGGGGAAGTGGTAGCAAGTAGAAGAACGGAGGAAGGAGAGAAGTCCAGGCAAAGAGAGCACCACGTGCAATGGCCTGGACAACATAAAGCAAGCATATTTTAAGTATTATGAGAATGGAGAGGGTGAGGTTAGTGTTGAAAGACATGAATATATATGAAAAAGCATATATATATGATTTTATAATGTAGTCATCATTAGGTATCATTTAATAATTTTTTGTCAAATTTACTAACTATATAAGCATGTTATACGTGTAAAGTAGATTTAGTATGCATCGCATCTAAGAAAATCCGATTCCTGACATAATCAGCAGAATGAAAAGTGACACAGAGATTAGAAAACTCCCCAGCACTTGAGAGAAGAGAGGTTTGTGCAGTTTGATGGCAGCACAGGCCCATGTGTAGGAGAAGGGGAGGTGATGGAGCAGCAGGGATAGGTTAGAACAGTTGGAGTGCCTGGAGGGCCAGGCCAAGGAGTTCACTTTGTATTAACTCAATGGTCAATGAAATTACATAGCCATTTTAGAGGAAACAAAATTATAATTAAAACTGTAGAGGAAACACTCATTCCTTTCACTAAAGCAAAATGCAGAACATCCTGGTGTCAGCACTGGAAAACAATCTCCAGGTAATTGAAGCAGGAAAACCACATCCATTTAGGGGTTCTCTCATTTTCATTATGACTGCTACCACCATAGCAGCCTCTAGGCTTCCATTCTAACACTTTTGTCCAGGTATGGAGCAATCAAAAACATCTTGCTTTGTTTCACTTTAGTACAAATGATATAGAAAAGACATCAAAAGAATTTATTAAGTGATAAGAGAGAATAACTGGGAAACAAAGCGTGTGTATGAAATATATAAACAGTCTAGTTTACAAAGAACTACTTTATTCTTTATAGAACACTGTTAGCCCATAGTCCATGTTATTCTACATTGGACACCAAGTATCTGTTAACCCTATGAAATAATATGTAAGACATTATGTGCACTTATATAGTCTTTGTATACAGGATGTGATGGAAGAGGACCTCTACCAATAGATAGAAAAGAAGTTCTTGTAATTGTGTGTTATGCAAGCCAAAAGCGGATGGGGTAATTTGCCAGAAATAATACTATAAGGGATATAAGTAATTTGGTCCAAGTACTCCACTCTCTGGGTTGCATTATTCAAGAGTAAATTTTAGAATGTCTGGAAGCAGAGGTCTTACCCAGTGTTCGAGACATATGAGGTCTCTGAGAATTTCTCTGAAATCACACTGAACATCTTGTGTACATGTATGTGTGTGTGTATATCTCCTGGGAAGTCTTTAAAAGGCTCATAAGCTCTTTTGTGGCACTTCTTCAATTCACTTCTGTGCTGGACCTCCCCATTTATGAAAGCAGAAGTTTCAGCCTCTGAGACTTTGGGCACAAGTCAGCAGGTGGTGACAGCTTTCTCTTCCAACACTGCATCTTTTAAGCATTCTTAAGAAAGCAAGCAGCCATCAGTTATGAACATCATTCAGGTGACGTTCTGTATGTATGAACTGTATTTGAGATTAAAAGACGGGGAAGAGATGGGAAGTGAGTAGACATGAGACTATTATAGGGCTCAGGAGAAAAGTGGCAGAATCTAATTACGATGGGATGAGTGGGAATACAGAAATGAGGATGGGCAGAGGATGCACATCTTGGTATTTGGTATATACCGCAGGGTTTTTTTTCACCAAGTTGTCATTCTGTGTTTGGAAAACAAAATTGGGGGGAAAATGAAATCAAAGAGTAAGTCAGTGCTTGGCATATAATAGGAATGTAATAAATTTTGGAAAGACTCACACTACCATGGTGAAACTTTTAGTACTAAACATATATTTAGGATTAAACATATATTCATTTGCAGAACAGACAGAAGTTGGACTTTTATATTACTAATGCTTACAATACTTCAACTTCTGGTCATCTTATACAAGTTCATTAGACCACTGATCGTTGTTGCAATGGAGTTCTGAAAGTTTAATTTTGAGATGTGAATGAGAAATGAGGTCATGGCATAGATGAAGACAGGCAATGAAACTATAAAATTGGTAAGCTTGGTCTATGAGAACCTATATGAGCAAAGAATCTGAAAAAGAATAGATATATGGATATGTATAACTGAATCACTTTGCTGTACACCTAAAACTAACACACTGTAAATCAACTATACTTCAATAAAATTAATTTTTAAAAAATTAATTAGTTAAAATTAAAAAAACATTAAGCTTGGTGAAGTGTAGTTGACCTCATTCAGGAAAGTAGAAGTAGGCGCTGGTTCTGGAGGATACAGGAGTGGTTTGAATAGAGAGAGGGCCAACTTTACTTCCTAACAGTAAGTTAAAATTAGGGGAATACAGAGATTATAGAATAATAATCAGAAAGTGGCCTAAATGTAAGAAGCAGGCTGGCTCTTCTTATACTAGAGAAAGAGAAAGCTAAATTTGTGGTGGAGATGGTAGGGGAATCATTTGAAACAATCCAGATTTCAATTGAAGTGAAGAGGTCAGAAAATATTAAGGATAAATAAAGCTTAGTTTATTCATTAGGAACATGGAAATTAGGAACATGGAAGTTAGAGTTAGTAAAAACCAGTCTCAAAATGGTAATTCTCTAATTCTGAACTAATCAGAAAAAATATGAACTATAGTGCACATTAAGTCAATGTTGAGGAAAATGATGTATTTATTGGAGTACAATTCAGTTGTTATTTTACAATGCTTTAACAAAAGTACACACTAAATACATAGAATTTATATATACTATAGTATAAGTATACTTTTTAGCATAGAAAATTACAAAATTATCTAATCACTTAAAAGAAAATAGCATTATCCTTCTCACAAAGTTCTGAAATTAAAGAAAAAATTATGAAGATATAAACTATTCACTGAAGTTTCTGAAATAATCAGAAAGCTTGAATCAAAGAGAGATTGCATTTAAGGAGGATGTGTTATTGTTTAATTCAATGGTTAAAGAAACAGAAAAATTAAATGGGAACACTTTTCTGTTAAACTTTCCCCTCGGGCAGCTGGTATAAATAAGGGAGCTAGCATGGACCCTCCATTTCCCTTGAACAGGTGTTAACTTCTTCCTGTTTAGAGGGTTTCACTTCATGGTTAAGAGCATGGCCTCTGGGCTCAAATCTTTTGTGCCTGAATCCTAGACATGTCACTTGTTAAGTGTGCAACTTTTGGCAAGTTTCTTACTTTCTCTAAGCCTCAATATTTAACTGTGTAGTGTGGATAATATTTGTGAGGGTTAAATGCCACTGACAAATGGTAACTGGTATACATTTAAGCGCTCAATAAATTTGTCTATCAGGAGGAGTTTGGACATAGAGGGAGATGGTAGATAGATTCAGAAGGGAAATGTGAGAATTCGTTTAGAGTGAACAGTTTCGAGGAAGATGACAACTGAAAGGGGGGTCCTCCTTCCCATTCAGCTGCTAGAAAAAGAGGTGTGTTTAACAGAACAGAGAAAACAGGCTGAAAACTGGTGGCCCTGTGGGCATTGGAGGAGGGGAAGCATGTTAGAAGTGTTTCACACACAGACCGAAGAAGCTAAATACTACACATCCAACAGAGCTGCGGATATCTATTTCAGTATGTCTGTGGGTCTATCTGTACAATAAAAATGTTTCTCTTGAAAAGTCAGCAAGCGCTGTGAAGATAGAGCTCCAATCCTCTCTGACACTTGTTTAAGGGAGGGGAGGCAGCAGAGAAATCTCAGGGTGGAAGACAACCTACAAATACCTACAGGGACATACATGACTACTTTCCACTTTCCTCCTGGTGTCAGAAGGCAAACAAGCTAGCACCTCTGTCTTGGACTTCCCAGCCTCCAGAACTGTGAGCAATAATTGCTGTTGTTATAATCTACCCAGTTGGTGGTATTTTGTTATAGCAACATGATTGGAGTAAGATAGCATCTTTCTACCCTAGAGGAATAAGTCCTAGACTAATTACCTAGTAAAATTTGTGCATTACCTCAACATACACCAAGTGATGCTGGATGAGGTAAAATCCAGAAACAAGGTTGCTGAAGAGTTCTGTCATGATCTACTCTCACATACTATCACATACCTCAGAGATACTACATATTTACTTGTGTTAGGAGCTTCACATGGCAGTGGTTTTCTTCATGGCAGTGTGAACACCAGCATCACTGCTACTTGCTACTCCTAAAGGAGCTCGAATGCCTCACTCCTCTTCCTTGGGAGCTATTCAAGTTTTCACTTGGCTGATCTTCAAGCTACTTACCATAAGTGTCCATTCTCTTGATTTTCAGGAACACTCATTACTATTATATCCCTCAGGGCAATTTTAGAAGTTTAAAGCAATGAAGAGTAGCTTCTTACGATAAGAAAAAAGAATAAGGTGGGTTGTTGTTCATTTATTGATCATTTATGAGTAGCTGTCATATGCCAGGCATTGGGGCATTGTGCTTTTGACGTCAGAAGCAGTCCCTGCTTTCAAGTGGTCTCTGGTAAAGCTGGGAGGAGTTTCAACTGGACAGAATAGTATAACATAATGAGTAGATAAGTGCCAGGACAGGGTGCCAGGGTGGGAAGGAGGACACAGAGAAAGAATGAGTTCATCATGAAATATTTTTGAAGAACAGGACACCTGATTTGTGTTTTGAAGGAAATGTAGAAGTGTGAAAGACAACAAAAAAGTTTCAGAAGTGAACATTCTAGGCAGAGGCTACAGCAAGATTTAAAAAGCAAGAGGGCACAAACCACAGAGCTGATCTCCCTGTGCTACGTGGCTGCTTCCCACTAGCTATCTATTTCACATTTGGTAGTGAGTGTATATATGTCCTGTGACCACCTAGAGGCGTGGGATAGGGAGGGTGGGAGGGAGACGCAAGAGGGACGAGATATGGGGATATATGTACATGTATAGCTGATTCACTTTGTTATAAAGCAGAAACTAACACACCATTGTAAAGCAATTAGACTCCACTAAAGATATTAAAAAAATAAAATTAAATTAAAAAAAAGACACGAGGGCATACAGAGCAATGGTGGGCCTAAAGAACTGCCAATAGGTACGTATGGCTGGAGTGTAAGATCATTTGAGCAAGTAATGCAAAGGATACCAAAATGTGCAGTGGATAATCTAAGGTAAGGATATATCACCTTTCTTTTTTTCACCCTAGAAATATTTACTGAGTGACTCTTATGTGCCAATGATTGTTGTAGGTTCTGCAGTGAAAAAATCATGACTCTACCTGCACGGAATTCGCATTCTACCTAGGGAAGAGACCGAAAATAAACCAATACCAAAATATTGATATATTGTTTGGCAGACGGGAACAAACATATGGAGAAAACTATATCAGAGATGGAATGGAGCATGTGTAGGTTAATGTGTGCACCTGCATGGGGATGCACAACAGCTGTTTTTTATAGGATGATCAAGGTCTCACTGATGTGGTGACATTTGACCAGAGACTTGAAGGTAGTCATATCCTATCTATTATCATAACCTCTAGTATCATATTCTATTTATATGTGTATGGATTACTTTTCTAGAACATTTCCAGAAGATGAAATCGTAAATGCAAGGGCCTTTGGATGGGAGAACGTTGAGTGTTGAAAGTACAAACTAAGAGGCTGGTGTTCCTGGTGTGGAAAGAGTGAGAAGAGCAGTGGATAAACTGGAGAGCTGGTGGTGGCGAAGCGGGTGCAGAAAAGATAGGGCTTTTTAGAGTCTCTTTAAGTACTTGTTCCCTTGTGGCTCCCCACCTCTTAGACAGAATCAAGGAACTGTCTAGCCCCCGGCAGTGGAGAATAGGCATTTGATAGTTTTTGCTAAAGAGTTAAGCTTAAAAGCCTAAAATCTTTATGGACAGAGAGAAATTTTGCTAAATTTCTTCTTTACTACATCAGAGTAATAGGTGGATAAATCCAAAGAATTTTCCACAAAGGGAAAGCACCATCAGGATTTGCGTATTTTTTGTTTTGTCTTGTTTTTTAACAAGAGGGAAGGGAAATTACCGTTACTGTTTGTAATCTAGAAAGACTGGGGTAAAGAGAGGTTAAATGGCTCATTCACTGCAAACCTGGGCTTAAGAGGACAGTCGAGAGTGTTCAACATGATGCCCTCGGGCAATCACTTACTCAGAGGAGGGCCAATTACTTTTTAAATTAAATTAATTAATTTATACAGCAAGTTCTTATTAGTTATCTATTTTATACATATTAGTGTATACATGTCAATCCCAATCTCCCAATTCATCCCACCACCACCACCCTTGCCCCGCTTTCACCCCGTGGTGTCCATACGTTTCTTCTCTACATCTACGTCTCTATTTCTGCCTTGCAAACTGGTTCATCTGTACCGTTTTTCTAGATTCTACATACATGTGTTAATATACGATATTTGTTTTTCTCTTTCTGACTTACTTCACTCTGTATGACAGTATCTAGGTCCATCCACGTCTCTACAAATGACCCAAGTTCATTCCATTTTATGTACGTACTACGTCTTTTTTATCCATTTGTCTGGCAATGGGCATTTAAGTTGCTTCCATGACCTGGCTATTGTAAATAGCGCTGCAATGAACATTGGGGTGCATGTGTCTTTTTGAATTATGGTTTTCTTTGGGTATGTGCCAGTAGTGGGATTGCTGGGTCATATGGTAATTCTATTTTTAGTTTTCTAAGGAACCTCCATACTGTTCTCCATAGTGGTTGTATCAATTGACATTCCCACCAACAGTGCAAGAGGGTTCCCTTTTCTCCACACCCTCTCCAGCATTTGTTGCTTGTAGATTTTCTGATGATGCCCATTCTAATCCGTGTGACTTTCAATACGCTTCCCTGGGGCAGTAGTGATTATCTTCCCAATAGCTTGGGCAGCTTGGTGAAGAAGATCAGAAGCTGACTTCAGCTTTTCATAGCTCTCCATCTTTCTACTTCCTAAATTCCCATTCCTTTTACTTGAGCAGTGGTTCATCAAATATGTAACAGCAGCAGAAGCTTCTCCTAGAAACTTGTTAGAAATGCAAATTCCCAGCTGAGGCTCCGGAAATCATTGTTTTGACAAGCCTTCTGATTCTAGCTAAAGCTTGAGACCCATTGCTCTTCTTCTGATCTGAGAGAGAGCGAGGGGTGGGGGAAAGATAGAGAAAGCCCAGGAAAGAATGCTGGAAAGTAAATTCAGAGAGCTTTTTATATGGGGTTTTTACTGTGGTAACTTACAAATGGTTGAAAAACACCCACAAATTGAAACATGTAGCTACTTTAAGGACTCTTTAGCAGAAATCAATCTTATTCCCGATCTATTACTTAATAGGTCATTTCCTCATGGGGATGACTAACAGCAATTCAACAGGAAATGCTTTTTTTTTTTTTTTTTTTTTTTTTTTTTTGCGTTATGCGGGCCTCTCACTGTTGTGGCCTCTCCCGTTGCGGAGCACAGGCTCCGGACGCGCAGGCTCAGCGGCCATGGCTCACGGGCCCAGCCGCTCCGCGGCATGTGGGATCTTCCCGGACTGGGGCACGAACCCGTGTCCCCTGCATCGGCAGGCGAACTCTCAACCACTGTGCCACCAGGGAAGCCCAGGAAATGCTTTTTATATTTAAATAACACTTTCTGTTCCAAGATGTCAAAATGTTTGACAAGTGGTCAAAATGCAGCTCACTAATATTCTCAACCCCATGGTAGTAAATAACCCACATCTACCATCACTGCTGTTTACTGGTGATTGCTTTTCTGGGAAAGTTGAAGCGCCTTTGCTATCTCTGTAGAAAGTCAATGACTAAAGGAGGAAACGTCCTTCATCTTGGTTCCCATAGGAAACCAAATTGATAAATCACTCACTGACTTCTATTATTGCATCTCAAGGATAGTTAACAATGCTCATCAAGGAAAAATCCCAAAGAACACTCTTGCCCTATCTCTGATTAAACCTGATTTTGGAAAATCATCTGGCTCAATCTACATTTAATTACAATATGAATGCTACTTAATTCCCTATTACTTCTGATTACACAGGATCAATGCCACTTGAAGAGTAAGAAGCAAAGGTTCACTACATTGGGGTCTCCTGGACAGCCAAGCCTGTGCCTTAGTCATTTTGACTCCCTAGTGACCAGCTTGGTATCTGGAATAGTATATGTGATCAGTAATTATTTCTTGAATGTATGATGTATGAATGAGTCAAGATATTTTGAGAGTTGGACTCATGGGTCAAGAGGAGAAAACGTGGTTTAAAAAAACCCACTGAATTCTCAGAAGCCGGTGCTGCAATGAATGCTAGTAACAACTTGACAATGTCCTCTGTCATTGCAAATAATGTGATACCAACATCTACTAATCAATCAAAAAAAGACTTTCAGAATTCAAATTTGGATAGGATTTTGAGCTGGGGATTCCTCTCACCCACCTTTTCTTATGATAAAACTTGGAACTGTAGTGTCAATAGATAATATGCCAGGTTTTCACTTAAAATTGGAAAATTTAATCTAATTTCGGAGGCATGAAATAAAACTGATGGGCAAATATTAGAATTTCCATCAGTGAAAAAGCTTAATTTCTAAAATGCTGAAGGTTAGTTTATCAAAATACTGAAATTGCCTCATATCATAAGTCAAAGCACCCTCTCCTTACTAAATAAGGAGCTACAAAGTTGTACAATTACTGTCAATAATTTTTTTACTTGGTTTGAAAAAAGGTTGCTTGTTTTAAATAAAACAAAGTTCAACTGAAGTGACTATAATACCATCAGTCTTGTAAAACGCCTTGTGTTAGATTTCTTCTATCCCCAAGATGCCAACCATGCATATTAAACGGACTCTTGTTTTTTGCGTATGATTTCTGTACATCTTTCCTATATGAATTTTCACGTTAAGTACCCTTTCTTAGAGTGTGGATTGTAACCACTCTGTTTAAAACTCTATCACCAGTACCTAGAACCGTGCCTGCCACATAAGAAACACTTAATAAAATTTCTAAATTATCTTGATTAAAATCCATACTCATCCTAGCCTTAAGCACATGAAGACAGAAATAGGTTCCAACTGCATAAGAACACGTGACTAATCCAGAGTAAATGTTAACTATACGTACAAATTATCTGTTGATTAAAATACAGAACATGTCTGAGATTTGGAATTCCTTCCTAATAGCCCTGAGTCGGAGCTGTGGTGAAGGCTTACTGGGGGCATGGTACCATTTTCTGAGGACACACTCGGACGAGGAAGAAGTTGATGAGACAGCATGCAAGATTTTCCAGGCTCAAAATGGAACTTGACTCATCTGCATGGAACCACCCAGCGAAACACAGAAGAGCTCACTCTTCTGCTGGATTAAGCTCACCCTGGTGGAACGGAATGGAACAGAAACAAGAGACTGAGGTCGAGGTTTTGAGGATCTTCACTCCACTTACCTGCTGTCACAGGACCAGGCAACGGACAAGAAGAAATGTGGAACTGTTGCTGTGTACCTCTAAACAAATACAGTCACCCTACGTAATAGAATGTGTCCTAAATCTGACCAATTAGAATAATTCCTCCATTCTTGGTGGAGTAGCTCTGATAGAAATGGACAGAGCTGGGCTCGGGGTGGGAAGGGGGTGGTTTCCTTCTGTTACAAGCTCTAAACTTTCTTCAAGTTTCCTATGATTTAAGCCTAACTACAACTTATGGACTTTTGAAAAAGAGTAGGTACTAAAATTAAATAAGCTGAGAGTGTTGAGGGTGAAAAACATGATAACAAATTTAAGGAAATGTAGAATTATTACTATGAGAATTAACAGAACTGTGTTTGTTCCAAATATGAGCCTGCTATAGCATTTTAATTATGAATAGAATTAAACAGAAATTCACTTGCTGTCACCATCTGATAATATTACCAGAGACTTCCCTTAAGGAAATTTAAAATTCTTTCTTCTATGTAAATCTCTACAAGTCCTTAATTTCAACCTTATTATAAGAAATAAAACACAGTAGCAACAAGCTGGCAGAATTTTGACAATTCTCCTGCCTCCCTCCATTCCGCCTTCTTTTCCTCTTTCCCTCCCTCCCTTTCCCTCCTCTTCCCTCACTCCCTTTCTTTCCACAAAGCAAGTAAATGGGTACATAGAAAATAGTAGGGGTCACACGCTTTCATTACAGGGGTTGGGAATGTGGACTCTCACAAAAACAGACTTGATTTTAAATACTGTATCTGTGCCTTACTAGCTGTGTGACCATGAATAATTTAATCATTCTGTGCCTCAGTTTGTCCGGCTGTAAAATAGGTGCAAACGGTACCTACCTCTTAGGATTGTTGTCAGGGGGGATTCCAACTGGTTTTAAAATAGTATTTAGCACAGAGGAAGCATAATAATTATTATTTTTCACTTCTCTGAATATATAAAACATTTAGTATTGGGATTCATAGTCTCAAAATCTAACACTCACTGATGTGAATATCTGATTGGCTAAATGGAGAAAAACATTGTTATAGTAATTATTTCTTTAGTTTCTCATTTTGTTTTTTTAACTGAAAACCAGAATCACAATTTCTTGGTATTATCTGTTATCAATGAACAGTATAAGACTGTAATATTATTTTTGACAAGGCACTGAATATTCGAAATGAAGAAAACTAAGAAATAGTAGTAAATAAAACTTTTCTGGTACTAATCCCAAGTGAAAGATGAAATTAATGATGATATATATGTGAAAACTCTGGAGAAGTCATACAGAAAGAACCTCAAGTACTTGAGGCACACTTGAAATTCAAATGACATTAAATGACTAATTCTTAAATCAAGAACCCTTCACTAAAATTAAAAACACAAATGCTTTATTTTTCTTTATTTCTTGTAGGAAGTGAAAGAGTACTCAGTAGGTGTCAGACTATTTTAAAAAGCAGGTTATAGAGATGATATTTCAGGAGTGTAAAAATACTAAGGCGGATCTCATAAATGATTGGTATATTATTTAATTCAGGTTAGCGTCAGAATTGTCAATGTTTGTTTCTTAAGCAATGCAATCCTTTAGGTAGGAAGCATGGTTCTTTGGAGAAGTTGAGAGACACAAGATACACAAACTGGAATATGGTGAAAAAACAGACAGTATCGATTTTTTAAAATTAAACCTAGGAATTATTTAACATGGCCATTTCTTTGGGTTGAAGAAAGAAATTCATATAGATTTTCCTGGTTCAGGCTCCAGTGAGGTCTATAGGCAAATTTGCAACTAGAGCAAGATTCAGACCTATTTCCATTTTTGTGCTTACCTCTTAAATATGTCCAGTTCCTACAGCATAGAGGAAAGCACTAGATTGGCCATGGCATGAATGGCCAGGTTAGGATTCTGGCCCTGCCACTTAATAACTGTGTACGGCTTAAATAGGCAATTTGCTAAACTTCATGAATTTCAATTCCCACTCTCCAACCCCCACCCTGGGCAAAATGCGTAAAATCCTTTTTCTACCAACTCTAGAGAGTTAGGATGGTCTGAGGAGAAAATGTACATAAAAATGCTTTGAAAATTATTTAATGCTTTAAAAATATTATTTATCATTATTATTTCAAGATGAGGGAAAACTCCCCCTCCGCTAATATATTCAGCTTTTTATGGCCACCTAGATCTTCCAGAAAGCTACATAAAAACTGAACATTTTAACAATACTCGGCAATGTTTAGATGTTAAAAAAAAAATTATCCAAACTGGCACATTTCTTCTTAAACAGTTCTAAAAGTAATACATACATAGTGCAATGAATTTGGAAATACAGAATGAGAACGGGAGGAAGTAAAGGTCACCCTGACTCTCTTATGTCTTGAGTTAACCATTGATAAATAATTTTTACATTTTCTTTGGGTCTTTTTTCTCTATGTGTGTGATATTCAAAACCAAGTTGTGAATATGCTGTATTTATTATTTAACATTCTTCTCTTCTCACTTGACATTTTACAAAAAACAATTTTAATTTGTTAACTTCTGTATTGTTTCCATTTCTAAGCATCATAAAATACTTAATAGTGAAGGTTACCTATGAGCTATTATGTAAAAAAAAGTTCAGCATCTATAACCTAAATAAATATATTAGAAATTCATATGCTTTAAAGCAGTGATCCCCAACTGTTTTGGAGCTAGGGACTGGTTTCGTGGAAGACAATTTTTCCACCAACAGGGCGGGTGGGGGGAGGATAGTTGGTTCCGGCTGTAATGCGAGCGATGGCGAGCCATGGGGAGCAGCAGATGAAACTTCGCTCGCTCGCTCGCTCGCCCGCTGGCCGCCCACCTCCTGCTGGGCGGCCCATTTCCTCACACAGCCAGGGGGTTGGGGACCCCTGCTTTAAAGGATATCCCTATGTTTTTATGTGATTGACCATTTCAAAAGTTTCATAGACAATTCCACTATTTATATTTAATTAAAGACCATGAAACTTGTTTTTAGTATTTTTAAATAAAAGATAAAGATGACTTCATTTAAAAGCTGATAACAAACCTCTAGAACACGTCCTTCTACTTAAGTGAGGTGTTAGATAAAAAAAGCACAATAGATATATAGATTATACTTGACTTTAAATAAAAATCTGAATAAATACTATAGAATTGTTATCTCCCCTTTATTCTGTTAATAATTGCTAATAGGAATATTATGGAGAATGATTGAAGCTTAATAGTCATATGTCAATTACCAAGATCACATTTGTGTGGTACAATGAATTTGCAAAGGTAGACTATCAAATGTATTTTATTGTCAAAGGTGGTCTGCCAATCGGCAAGTCATTTCGTAAGTTATGCTCTAAAATATATCATTTACCGATACCCAAGAGACATCTCGGTATGTCATTAATAGCGCAGAAACTCTAAGCCAGGGATATTTTTGTCTTTATAATTAATTTGAGACAGCAGCTAATAAAAACCAGAATAATAACACTAATAACCTTCAAATTAATTTTGACCCTAAGCTATAGCAATTTCAACAGAAGTTAGTATATTTACATACCAAATTAAGATTCCTAAACTTGTATTACAATTGATGCAATGTTTTTATGAAATACTACCTATATAATATTTCATTAAGATAATAAAATGAGAATAATATAGAAATGTCATAAATGTTGGTGTCCTAGAAAGGATTTAGAGGGAATTTCTGGTAGTATAAATTAATACATGATTAATCATATTACTTTTATTTATAAAGCATCCAAACATACACATCTGTAATCTTATATGTCTTTACCATCAAGAGAAATATATTCCAGAATTAATTTTAAAAACACTGCTTTTACTGTGCTTATGTATTCTAGTTGAGAAGTCTGGACTTTAAGCATTATTAAATTATAGAACTCATCAGAAAGCAGGAGGAAAACAACAATACAACTGATGGCATTTGTTAATATAAACCTTTGTGTAAAAATGTTGTGAAACTAAGAATGGAAAAAGTAGAATTATTAAGCAACAAATGGCTGTTTTAAAAAATCTCGTTAATAGTATATACTACCTGGGTTATTCTTTTACTTGAAAAAATTACAGTATATTAGGTTGTCCTAATTTGGAACTATGTAACTGCCACTCTCATGTTTCTAGTTTTACTAGAAGAGTGCATTTTTTTGGTATAAGCGTAAGGAAAAAAAAAAAAAACTGGAACGTTCCATACTGCAGTTTCCTTCCTCCCTTTCCCCAACAGAAAAAATAAGAAATACTATACCTAACCAACAGATCTGATGATTCCAAAAGGGACAAGTCTCTATTCTGAAACACTATTCAAGTCAGAACATTCCAAATTATGATTTTGTGAGACACTGGAAAATTATGGCATGAAAAATAGAAGAATATTTCTAATGCACTATAAAATGTATTCCTCAAAGCAAAAGAGCTAATGGAAGGCCAGAGCACTTAATGGATAAAATATAATCAAATGAAACAGAAGCATGTTCCAAGCTGAAAGGCAACAATCTCACTATTCTCACATAATTGGATAGTAGACATAACCCAGTAAGATCAGGTTTAAAAACATTTAAATATATATAAATACACATATGTATAAATAACATATATAGCACCTGAAGTAAATACATATTCATATTCATATATTAAAGAATCACTTTAAAATTTAAAAATATTTTTTTAACTATTGAAAAATAAACAGCTAGTGAAAAAATAAGTTTTCTTTGCAAAACTTGACTCTGGAAACAAAGATTCTTCAAATGCTTCTCCAAGAACTTGTCTGTTTATTTTAAATATAACCAAATAAAAAAATAAAAATAAAAAGTAAATAAATATAATCAAATATTTGAAATAGAAGGCAAATGTTCATGAAAGCAGACATATATACATGCATTTATATGCATATATACACATAATTGGATAATATAATGAATATGTATAATACACATAAAATACAGATCTTCCTTAACTTACTATGGCACTGCATCCTGATAAACCCATCATCAATTGAAAATATCATAAATTGTAAATGCTTATACTACACCCAATCTACCAACCGTCATAGTTTAGCCTAGTCTACCTTAAATGTGCTCAGAACACTCACATTAGCCTAAAGTTGGGCAAAATCATCTACCACAAAGCCTATTTTATAATAATCTGTTGAATATCTCATTTGTTTTATTGCATACTGTACTGAAGGTGAAAACCAGAACGGTTGTAAGTGTGTCAGTTGTGATCGAGTCGCTGAGTGGGAGGAGTGGCTTGCTGCTGCTGCTGCCCAGCATCACAAGAGAGCATCATGCTGCATATCAGGAGTCTGGGAAAAGTATAGTTTCTACTCTAAATTCAAAGTATACTTTGAAAAAATGAAAAAATTCAAACTATAGTTTCTACTAAACGAGTATCACTTTCGCACCATGGTAAAGTTGAAAAATCGGTAAGTCGAACCATTGTAATTCGGGGAATGTCTGTATATAAATTTTTGTATAATATATGTGTATATGTGTTTGCACGTGTATATTTAAAACTGGAATTTAGACTGTTTGCTACATCTCATCTTAGAAGCAGACTGTGCCCAAAATCTATGCCTCAAGCCTTTGGTGAATAGCTAATGAATTCAGTATTCAAACAGGGATTAAAAATATTGACTTGGAAATTCAGGACAAACTTACTACTAAAAATGTTTTACACTTTTTACTTAAAAGAACATAGTTAGGTACACATGATTAGACTCTACCAACTATAATAAATTATTGCCGATTTGGCTAGAGTTGTTGATCACCACAAAATTCTCTCTTGCGGACAACTATGGCTTACATATTAAATGGAAGGCTTTAGGCAGTTTTTGTACTTGTTTCCTTAGACCTAAATGGTCCACATAATGATAAAAAGTTAAATAAGAAAAAAATGTAAAATTATGTGCTTTTCAAGCTCAACAAAATTGTTATCATACTAAAGCTCGCCTGTGTACTAACAGTGCAGTTTTTATAGGCAGGTGTTTCTGCTACTAAAGTTTTCACATTAATTGAGGCTCTACTTTTGATTTCAGTTTAAAGGTGTTGCTAGTGATTGAATCTACTCAGTAGTGCACTTTTATGAATAAGACTCTGAATATTAAAATTCTTACATGTACTCTCTCAATTCATTGAGATTCAGTCAAATAGAAAGATATCATATACCAAGAAGATTCCTTTGTATATGATGTACAATGGAGTAACAGATTAATTTTCCTTTTTGGACAACTTAATGATATTGATTAACATTAAAAAATTTCAACAGTTACATATTTAAAAAAAAGACTGGGGTACAAGGCAGATAATTAGTAGTATTACCTTTAAAGGCTTTTGTTAGAGGAAGTGAATGTTAACAACTCTTTATAAATTAAAGTTGCCCTCTCCCAGGAACTTCAATACTGTATCAGAAAAAAATAAAATAAAATTGTCAACTATTGCTTTTAAGAAAGGGAACAATTCCCATTTTCTATAACATTACTTCTGAAATCAACACCCTTATTCAACAACCTTGATATCATTTCTGATAATGAGTCAGTGAAAAGAGTGATTAGACAAATGGTACAATTCAGAAAGAAAATAAGATGCAGAAAGAAATTCAGAAAGAAAATAAGATGCCAACTGAGTTTTCCCAGGTCATCCAATCAACTCCTTGCAGAGTTAAAAATAGAAGCTAAGACTAATTCCCACAGCTACTGCCAGATCAGAGCCTGACAACTTTGCATTGTGGTAGCTTCAACCTCTCCTGCTACTGGGATTCCCTGCATTGAGACATCTTCCTATGAGGTTCAGTTATTTCAAGGTTTGCTTTAAAATGGAGAGGGGTAGGAAAAGGTTCATAATTTTAGGGAAAATCTGTGGTAATGAGATCTCATTGTAAACTGCTCACGAGAATTAGAAAGATAAAAACTGGAAATATTTACTAACCCTTACTATGTCTCAAACACTGCAGTAAGTTCCCTTTTATGTTATCTTCTTTAATCTTCGCAACAACCCTGTGATTTTCCTGTTTTAAATATCCAGAAACAATTCACAGTGGCTAAGTAACTTACCCTAAGTCATAGAGATAGAAAACAATAGAGGTAGGATTCAAACTAGGTGAGGTTCAAAGTTCAAATTCACTTCCTGAAAAACATGATTAGAACATAAATGGTAGCCAAAACTCCCCAAAATAAATTAAAAAATTAAAAGAAAGAGAGAAAGGAGGGGAGGAGGGCCTAGTGATCTGCATACCTTAAAAATAATGTTTAGAACTTTTTGATTTATCTTAAAAATGACCAAAAGCTAGCTGCCTGAGAGCTCTAAGAATAAAATTATTAACAAACTAAACAAAAAATATTTTTATACTCACTCACTTTGAGATCACCCAATTGCTTTCCTTTCATAACACCGTACTGCCATTTTATTTCATTTTCTATTATATTTATTAAGGGATAATTTAAAGACAAGTATTTTGCCTAACAGGTTAATGATTTTTTTTTCTTCTAAACGATGACCAAGATGCCGATCCTCCTCCCCTTATTCAATGGACTAATTAGTGTCAGATCACTTTAGTGTCATATTTAATTTCTGTGGTGAAATAGTGATTTCACAAACCCTGTGAAGATGTTACACATCCACTATAACATGCATGCAGGTGGAAAAAATTTTCAACTGATGTAGATTTTGCTTTCTCTATGATTGTATTCTTCACAATCAATGAGATAGAAAAAGACACAGAGATAAGAGAACTGTTGACTCATATTTTCTTATTAAAATGTGTATCTTGGGCTTCCCTGGTGGTGCTGCAGTTAAGAATCCACCTGCCAATGCAGGAGACACAGGTTCGAACCCTGGTCTGGGAAGATCCCACATGCCACAAAGCAACTAAGCCCATGGGCCACAACAACTGAGCCTGCGCTCTAGAGCCCGCGAGCCACAACTACTGAGCCCATGCGCTGCAACTACTGAAGCTGGCATGCCCTAGAGCCCGTGCTGTGCAACAAGAGAAGCCACCGCAATGAGAGGCCCGTGCGCCACAACGAAGAGTAGTCCCCACTCCCAGCAACTAGACAAAGCCCAGGCACGGCAACAAAGAACCAACGCTGTCAGAAATAAATAAATTACTTAAGAAAATAAATAAAATCTGTATCTTGCATTTTCAATTTTCTAAAAGTTCAAATCCATGGTGGTTGAAAAAAGAAGAGTAATGTCATATGTTTTCTTGTCCTGGGTAAATGGATTGTGCTTGGTTGAGTGTCTTTTTTTTTTTTGCCAAAATTTCTTTTTTATTATTTTTATATCTACTATTACTTATTTGAATTCTACTCACTGCTTTTTGTTTTTTCATCTTTATTGGAATACAATTGCTTTACAATGGTGTGTTAGTTTCTGCTTTATAACAAAGTCAATCAGTTATACATATACATATGTTCCCATATCTCTTCCCTCTTGCGTCTCCCTCCCTCCCACCCTCCTTTTCCCACCCCTCTAGGTGGTCACAAAGCACAGAGCTGATCTCCCTGTGCTATGTGGCTGCTTCCCACTAGCTATCTATTTTACGTTTGGTAGTGTATATATGTCCATGCCACTCTCTCACTTTGTCACAGCTTACCCTTCCCCCTCCCCATATCCTCAAGTCCATTCTCTAGTAGGTCTGTGTCTTTATTCCCATCTTACCCCTAGGTTCTTCATGACCTATTTTTTTTTCTTAGATTCCATGTATATGTGTTAGCATACGGTATTTGTCTTTCTCTTTCTGACTTACTGGTTGAGTGTCTTGAACTGCTCAAACTTTAAGGTCCATCATCTCTAATTTCCACCCTACCAAAACCTCAGACAAGAAACAGGAGAAAGGGTAGTGCCATCCATAATTCATTCCCACCACACCTACAAAAATAATCACAAGGAACTTGTGTAGAATACCAATTCTTTTGTATTAGGAAGGCAGTTTTCAAAATTAAATGGTATTGGTTCATTTGGTTGTTTAATAAATATCTTGCAGATGCCTATCATAAAGCCAAATACCAAACTGACCATTTAAGTTGCAGGAATTTTTATGGTCTTGATATTTTACTATTTTAAAGTAACAGTTTACATTTGAGTGCTTACCACAATATGTAATACCAATAAGCTCCCTAGAAATCTAAACATTTATAAAATACACCAAATGCTACTGTCTCATGCCCTGCTTTGCAATCCTGGATTGCTTTCTACTATGGAGATGATGTAAGAAATATAAGCTAGATATCTCTTCTATGGGATCACCAGCCATGTCTCAACTAACTTTTATCAGTGGAGACTCTCAGTACATACATATTTATTTATTATAAAACTCCTCGGTACTGATCATTAGGTAATTCCGGTAAATGTGGGCGCGTAATAATAGTTAAGAATGTCAGCCCCATTTCATTTCAGCTTGATCCACTGCAGGAAAGCACAAATTAGATGAAAGCAATTTCCCCAAGAACAACTCACTTCCTTGAGATGAGACATAAACTTGGGTGAACAGTGATTTGTCACAATTTATTTTTGAGGGTAGTCGTTTAAAAAAAGTGCTAATGTAATCTTTTCAGAATGAATCCTTTTAAAAATGCATTAATTCTCCAGTGAATATAGCTTATAATTAAAAACCTATACATGTAATTTTACTTTTCTAAATTTTTACATATGACCATATATAATAAATATGGAAATCTTAAAATCTTCATTATCTTTAAAATTTGATGGCCTTTAAATCTGAATTTGGATTTGGTGAGTCTGACGGATTATTCTTAGTGACTCTATTGGGTACCACCAATTCAGATTCAACATTATTTCTGCAAGTCTCAGAAGCATTAAGTTTTGTGAATGGATAGAGGGTATTAACATCCTGGTGGTTTTTCACTACATTGAGATGACCAGAGAACCTGAGTGTGAAAGATCATGGAGAGAAGTGTAAGAAATGGCACTAAAGGTATCACTGACTTCTCTCTATTTACTCAGATTCTGCAGTATACAACAGAAGGAACAAAGCAGGTTGTGTTGTTGCTACTGTTGCAATGACCAAGGATCCTCAGTCTCATAGCCACTGCAGTCCATTGTTTAAGATGTGAGCTTGTTGTTGCTTATTCAGGCAAAAGTCAGAATGCTTATTTGTTTTATGTCTGTTTTTTAATGAGGGTTTGATTAGACAGCAATAAAGACAAAAGTAAATAGGAGAAATGTTTATTAATAGGTCCCTCCATCCCTATCAACCAAAGAAAAGGCATACCTTAAAATATTGTAGTGTAATGTCTAGGGTGTGTCTGTCTGTGTTCTTGCCAGCCTTCACCTTTAAGTAGCTTTTCAAAAATATGTTATAAACATGTTGCTTCATCCTTGCCCTTTTAGCCTGTTAATGTCTAACTTAAGTAAAGCAGGATGCAATCCCCAGCAAGTTATCTGTTTCTCCTTTCTTGGACCATGCAAATCAAAACAGTCTTCTTCTAAGGAGGATGGTGAAAAGTTGTGCCAATTGTGTTCGTACTTCAGCTATTCCAACGTTCTTTAGTTTATCTTAAATGAGACATTCTCATCTTTGGGCTTTAATTATTCTGTTTAAAAATAAATTTTAAAAGATACTCTGAAGAGAAACTAAGAAAAAAAACAACAAAATAAAAGATTTACCATAATGCAGGTACATAAATATGAACTAAAAATACTTTTAAATTAAAAATTAATCTTTTTTATTTTAAAAATTAATCTAATTAAAATTACAGATTAGGCTGGATAGAATTGATCCATTGCTGAAGCTTAAAAACAAACTAGCTATAAATGTTACTAGTTTTCTACACTGCTGTTACAAGACTTGACTGACATCCGTGATATACTCTGTAATATTTTTGAAATGATGAAATGTGTGATCCAGAGACTTGAAATATTTCAATACTTGTGTATAGGAATTTTCTTCCATGAACTAGAAATGAAAAAAGTGAGAATGTTTCCTTGCTCAAATCACATTAAGTGGATTCCCTTACATTACTTGCATTCATTTTTAAGATAGTCATAAATGGTTACATAAAATACAGGAATATTATCTGTTGAAGAAGTTGATGGTTTTTATAGTCAATGTATGTATTCAAATGATAAATGTTTCTGCATAATCTCTGACCCAACAATACCATTCCATGCCACTCCAAGAATTCTTCCATCAAAAGTAAAAGCTCCAGGACATAAAGACATGAACCTCTATGTCCATTACCACATTTCTTGAAATCATAAAACTGTCTGGAACTTAATAAATGTTTATCAATGGGTTTTGACTGAATGAAATTATGGCTCACTCATAGTACACATTACTGGGCATCTACTAAAGGTAATATGGTAGTGATATATGCTAGATATCATTAATATAATAGAAACACAATGTACTAAAAGTGTTTTGCAACTAAAAATCACTATACATTGTATGGCTTTAAAAAGGAATGAAATGCTGCTACATGCTATAACATGGATAAACTTTGAAAACATTATGTTAAGTGAAAGAAGCCAGACACAAAAGGACAACTATTATATGATTCCACTTATATGAGGTAGTTAGAATAGGCAAATTATAAACCCAGAAAATAGAATAGAGTTAACCAGAGGTTAAGGGGAGGGGAGAAATAAGGGGTTATTGTTTAGTGAGTACAGTTTCTGTTTGGGATAACAAGAAAGGTCTTAAAATGGATAATGGTAATGGTTGCTCAACATTGTGAATGTACTTAATACCAATAAATGATACACTTAAAAATGGTTAAAAAGGTAAATTTTACATTATGGGACATTTTACCAAAATAAAAAATAAAAATATACTATAAAATAAAGTAAAAATTTACCTCATACTAGGCATACTATGAAGTTTGCATAAAATTGCACTTATTTTAGGAGCTTATATGGTTATTATCATATTTGGAGACGTGTAAAGAAAGCAACAGCTTAAGTAGTCCTCTTGAGTTCTTTCTCTCCATCTTTCCAACCTGGTGTTTTCTAGATTAATGGTTTTGTCACGCCTCTCTTTGAATACTAGCATCAGTAGGAATGCTAGCTAGTACTCGTTTACTTAAGTATCAGCTAAAAAGTTTAATGTATTTTTATGCTGGTAATTGTTTTAGAACCTGGGAGGGATGTCATTGTTTTCTTAACTTGCCAAAAGCAAATATAGTACTGTAGACAGCATTACTAGAAAGAAATAGTAACTTTGAAGTAGACATATGTCCATCCTAAGCA
Organism: Mesoplodon bidens; assembly: GCF_964165515.1. NCBI lineage: Eukaryota > Metazoa > Chordata > Mammalia > Artiodactyla > Ziphiidae > Mesoplodon > Mesoplodon bidens. Next base: position 340,845 of record NW_027671364.1, read on the forward strand.
AACTGAATATATTTCAAAGCAGACCACACCACTCAACTGCTGGCAATGTTCTTCCACATACTTGGCAGTATACTACTCGAAGTCTGAGAACTGTTTCTTTTTTGTAAAAATGATTTTGATTGGAAAACCCTGAATAAATCCTTTGGAATGTGTAACGTTTAGAGCTCCTTCTGGGATTCCTTTTCCATGAATCAAGGTTCTTTGATTCACTATCCTCCTTGGCACTTGCTTCCTAGTCATCTCAGCAGCCTTTGTGCCAGTGCTAATGAAGAGCTCCCACTTTAGGTCCTAAAGCAGGGAGAACAATAAAAGGAGAACCTCATTTCAAGTACCAGAAATGTCTGGGCTATAAAGGACACACATATTGTCAAAGTAAGCCCAGAGTGGGGTGACATCACCAAGGTCATTCCTGGCTCCACGTCCCCCACAGGAGGAACAACTAACAATTATTTGGAAACAGGACACTATTTGAGAGAATCCTAGAACATGGAGGTGAGGCTGAAGCACCCCCGTGCACCACAGAGACCAAGACAGACTGCATTAGAAGGGTGAGAAAAGGAGCTTGACCACACTGCCCCTCCCCCAAGCCAGTGGAGCACCATGGGTGAGGTCTCCCCTGAACCTCTGGTTCCTCCAGTAGGGGAAGAGAACTGGGGGACAGCAAGCACCACCACTAGCATTGGGGTTGCTTTGTGGGAGCCACTGCTCTAATCTGCTCCACTGGGTTTGCAGGGGAATCTGCAGGGTTTGACCACTAAAAGTTGGACTGTGATGAAGGGGGAAGGGGCATGCAACAGCCAGCACATGGATTGTGACCGATGGAATTCATACCTGCAGTGCCCAAGTAGTGATCACAACTGGCACCTTTGCTTATCTACAGAGCCAGGTTGGTGGGACACTACAACCGGGGAACTCAGCAGGGTACAGATCCACCTGATACGCATCTGGCCCTTGAACCTGGTTTGCCCATACCCAGGGAAAGAGCAGAGTCACAGCCCACCCACTGTGGAGAGTGTTTTCTGGCCATCTGACCAAAAGGGCTGGCAATAAATCCTGGAAGCTATTTGGCCCAGTCGTGCTCCAGCCAAGAGGCAGGCAGCCAGAGCTCATCACTGGCTCTGGTACAAAGCAGAGCCAGTATCAGGTGTGGAGGGATCCTGTACCATGCACAGGCAGGGAGATTAATTCATATCCAAGGCTGAGAGGAGCTCCCAGCTCCTCCCAACTGGGGAGTCTGTTTGAGAAATTAAGAGTCGCCTGGAGTGGTCCCTCCTCAACCCACCCAGGCAAAGGAACTGGGACTAGCCCCATCCCATCTGCTGTGGAGAGTGTCTTCCTGGCCCATCTGACTAGAAGGATTGGTGACAACTCCTAGAAACTGTGCGGCCCAGCAGTGCTCAAGCCTAGAGAAGGGTAGACAGAGCTGATAGTCTGCAAAGCAAAGCCAGTGGCCTTGTTCAGCCACAGAACGTGGAGTGTGGATCAGCTTGAGTTAAGACAACAAAGAGCTTTACTGGCTTTAGAGCTGCTTCTCCTGCTGCACCCAGGCAGGAAATCTAATTCATAGCCCTACTCATCACTGAATACAGCCTTCAGCACGTCCAACTGGGGAACCTAACCAGAGAACATGGGAAGCTGTACAGCCCATTAAACAGCCCTAGATACAGTGGCACTTGAACAGACAGCACAGCCTGTGGCCTCCCCCTTCTGCAGGGCAAAACCAGTGCCCTCACCTGACCAGGGAATTAAGTGCACACTCTGGCCTGATTTGGGTTCCCAAACAATGAACTATACAGGCTCTGGGTCCTGTCCAGAGCCAGGTCCTATACAAGCTCTGATTCTCTGCCAGGAAACTAATTCATAGCCCCATGTACTACTACTACTGAATATAATACCCAGTTAAGTCTGGAGGAAGAGCCCAATTATTCAGATATGCAGATACCAATGTAAGGAATCAAGGATCACAAAAATTAGGCAAATAGGACACCACCAAAGGAAAGTAATAAAACTCCAATAACTGACCTTAAAAAAATGAAGATCTGGGCTTCCCTGGTGGCGCAGGGGTTGAGAGTCCGCCTGCCGATGCAGGGGATGCGGGTTCATGCCCCGGTCCGGGAGGATCCCACATGCCGCAGAGCGGGCTGGGCCCATGAGCCATGGCTGCTGAGCCTGCACGTCCGGAGCCTGTGCTTCGCAACGGGAGAGGACACAACAGTGAGAGGCCCACGCACCGCAAAAAAAAAAAAAAGAATATCTATGAACTGTCAAAGAATTCAGAATAATCCTCCAAAGGAAGTTTAGTGAACTACAAGAAAGCACAGACAGCTAAGTGAAATTAGGAAAACAATGCATGAACAAGACAAGGAGTTTGACAAGGAAATAGCAACATCAAAGAAACAGGAACACTAGATTTTAAAAATACAATAACTGAACTGAAGAATTCAATAGAAAGTTTCAAAGGTAGATTCGACCATGCAGAAGAAAGAATCAGCAAACTGGAGGACAGGACTTTAGAAATTACCCAGTGAAAGGAACAAAAAGGAAAAGAATAAAAAGAGTGAAGAAAGCCTATGGAAATTATGGGACACAATAAAGTAAACAATGTTCATGTATGGGAATTCCAGAAGAAGAAAAGAGAGAGAGAAAGGGAAAAAAAGTATATTTAAAGCAATAATGGATGAAACTTTCCCAAACCTAGGATGAGAAATGGACATCCATATCCATGAAGTCCAAACAAGCCCAAATAGGTTGAACTCAAATAGGGCTACTCTGAGACACATTGCAATTAAATCATCAAAAGTCAAAAACAAAGAAAGAATTTTAAGACCAGCAAGAGAAAAGAGAGAAGTTACATACAAGGGAACCCTGGGATAATTGGATATTCACATGTAAAAGAATGAAATTGGACCAATATCTTATACCACTCACAAAACTAACTTGAATTGGATTAAAGACTCAAATGTAAGACCTGAAACTATGCAACTGCCAGAAGAAAACATAGGAATAAAGCTCATTACATGGGTTTGGTAATGACTTTTTGGATATGACACTGAAAACACAAACGACAAAATAAAAAATAAACAAATGGAACTACATCAAACTAAAAAGCTTCTGCACAGCAAACAAAAACAAAAACAAATCAACAAAGTGATTGAAAAGACAACCTATAGAATGCGAAAAACATATTTGTAAACCATATATCTGATAAGGGTTAATATCCAAAATAAATTAAAAATTCATACAAATCAATAGCAAAAAAAAATTACCCAATTAAAAAAATGAGCAAAGGACCCAAATAGACATTCTTCCAATGAAGACACACGAAAAGCCAACAGGTACATGAAAAGATGCTCAATACCACTAGTCATTAGGGAAATGCACATTAAAACCACACTGAGATATTACCTCACACCTGTTAGAACAGTCATCCTCAAAAATGTCAAGAGATAACAAATGCTCGTGAGGATGTGGAGAAAAGGGAAGCCTTGTGCTGTTGGTGGGATTGTAGATTGGTAAAGCCAGTATGGAAAACAGTATGGAGGATCCTCAAAAATTAAGACTAGAACTACATATATCTAGCAACTCCACTTCTGGGAATATATCCAAAGAAAATGAAAACACTAACTCAAAAAGATATCTGCACCCCCATGTTCATAGCAGCATTATTTATAATAGCCAAGACATGGAAACAATCTAAGTGCCCATTGATGGACAAATGGGTAAAGAGGTTGTTTTATATATTTATAGATATATACGTATTATATGTATACACACACACACACACACTGAAATATTATTCATCTGTAAGAAAACAAAGAAATGCTACCATTTGAGACAACAGAATTGGACCTTGAAGGCTTTATGCTAAGTTAAATAAGTCAGAGAAAGAAAGGCAAACACTATATGATCTCACTTATATGTGGAACCTAGAAAAAAAGAAAACAGTCATAGAAAAGGAGATCAGACCTGTGGTTACAGGAGACAGAGGGTCAGGGGAGGGGAAATTGGAGGAAGATGGTCAAAGGTACAAGCTTCCAATTGTAAGATAAATACATACTATGGACATAATGTACAACATGATGACTACAGCTAACACTGAGGTGTGATATATAGAAAAATCGTTAAGAATAAATTCTAAGCATTCTCTTCACAGAAAAGTATTATTTGATCTCATTTATATAAATTTGTGTGTTTGTGTGAGAGAGAAGGACAGAATACAAAAATGCAAAAAGAAAAGTTGTAAAGTATGAAGCTGCTTAGGTTTATATCTCAATCTATAACAGATAACAATTTGTTTAATTTTAATAGGTACAAAAATAAATATTAAGCATAGAACAAGCAAAAAGAAAAACTGAGCCCAGCGTAGATGTCCTTAAAGCATTTGCAAAGGAGGGCTTTATTAGGTCCGCGAACACCTGCAATTACAGGCAAAATTCTATGTGTGTGTGTTGTGTATGTACTTGGGGAGTGGACGCATAGCCTTTAGTGAATTATTAAAGGGGATGTTAAGACCCAAAAGTTTAAAAAGCACTGGAAAGCCTGACCACAAAACCATTTTAAACTACTCTGATTATGTTTTTATAGTTTTCCTTCACTCGTTAACACTTCAAAGAACAGCATGTGAATGTGGAAAGAATCTCTGCCATTTAGGTAAGATCTCTGAGTCTCAGTGTAAAATTAGCATATAGTAGAAGGATGAAATTATACACCATAGATGAAAGTACCTAGCAGAGCGCTTTAAGACTAGTACTTATTTATGCAAGACATCTTCCCCTGCTTACTTGTTTTCAGTAGAATGAAAGCATACTGAAAGCTGGTACAATGTCTTCTTTAAAGTTTTCTTTTGTAATGCTTACTATGCTTTTTGATACGGATGAGCCAATATCCACTTAAGGGCATGTAAGCTCACAATAACTTTTGTTGAATATAACTGTTTGAATGTACTTTCACTATATTATTATATAGGGATTTTAAACTAAAATGTACCTGCACACACTATTTAGAGCCTAACTTGGATATTTGAGTAGGTGGATATACACCCCTGGAAAATAATAGCTAATTTCTTCACTAAAATCAAATTGCTGAACATCTACTTTGCATATACATAGCTAGGCACTGTATTATGAGTTTCAGGTAATAAAAAGTTGTTAGTCAAAGACTCTGCTCCCTAGGGTTATTTTACAACAGCAAATCATGTTCAAACTAAAGGATAGACCAAAATAGAAAGTGCCACAGGCGTTTAGACAAGGGAGAAACACATCTGAAATGAGAAGGAAGGTGGGTATGGGGAAGGGTTCATGGAAGAGGCAGTGTATGCTGTGAGCAAGGTTTCAACGTGTAGCAGGGTGAGTGAAAGGAACAAATGAAGACATATAGTCGTGATATCATGAGGCACAAACTAGAAATAAACAGCACTTGTTCTAGGCTGGTCATGAGGTAATTTAAGGGGATTAGTGAGAAACTAGATAAAGAGATATCTCTTTATGTATTACTTATTAATAATACTTTTGAACACAAGTATTTAATTAAAAAAAGAACAATATAGGGATAGGAGACTAGGAGGTACAAACTATTATTATAAAATGAGCTATAAGGATATACTGCATAGCACAGAAAATATAGCCAATATTTTATAACTATAAATGGAGTATAACCTTTAAGAATTGTGAGTCACTATATTTTACACCTGTAACTTATATAATATTACACATCAACTATACTTCAATTAAAAATGCTATTTTAGTGAATAAAACACTAAGCAGTAAAATTTTTAAAAAAGAACTTAGAAGAGAACTTAAAAATAAAGACATAAAGAGCAGGTTGAAACAGCGCAGAAATCTGGCAATTAAGAGGCCATTGATAACTTTCAAAATAGCACTTTTTCTACCTATTCTCAGTGGAGGCAAAGCCTTATGAATCCTACTATTTCTTTTTCTGTTTTTCAAAATCTCAGGATAAGTCTACTTCAATTGTAGCTAATGGCAGTAAAGCAGCACCAGAAAATGCCTTTTGTAAAGAGAGGGCAACTTTGTGAATCCTAAGTGGGTACTCAAGTCTTAAATTACTGATAACACTGACCACCCACCAGACTAAATGTTTTTTTTTTACGTGATTGGAAAGCAACAGATTGATTTCAATTCTATCTTGTCATATCTACAAAAAAGTTCCTACAGTTCATTTAGCAACTAATAGAATACATCCTTCTATTTGGTATTACTCCTCCTTAACACGGGGCAATTAATTTTTCCTTTCTCTGGGAAACGTTTTTAACAAAGGAAATAGAGTCATAAATTAATTTCGGTTAGGAAATCATACAACTATTTCTACCTAGGGCTTTGAATTTAGAAACTTTCCTCAGAAATTGTTTAAATATAACGAAGTCCAAATTCAGAAATACCTTAAATTTAATTATCTTAGTTGCACTAAAATAACAAATTCTATTTTCTATCTTGTTTTCTTTCTTCCCCAGAAGGCTTCTCCAACCCTAATCCATAACTTAATGCATTCATCTCACCTATAAAATCACTGGCAGGTATGATGCCGGCTTTGGCGGCTCCAGTCGCCTAATCCTGACCCATTTCTTGCCAAAGAACTCAGTTTCTTCAGAAACCAAGTAACAGACATTTCAATTTCTAACCATCATTAGCATATTTTCATGTACTAATACTCAACATAAAAACACCTTTCAAAATTACAGAAATTTTTACTGTACTTAAGATCAATTGCACTAACCTGTATTTCATAAACCTTGGGCTACTTTCAAAAAAATGAATTATTATTTTAATATGTTTTTCACCTATTATTCAGAATAATTATTCATATAATTAAATATTTTACAATTAGGTAAGAAAGGTGGAAAATCCGATTTCGGAGGAAGATGGCGGAAGAGTAAGACGCGGAGATCACCTTCCTCCCCACAGATACATCAGAAATTCATCTACACGTGGAACAACTCCTACAGAACACCTACTGAACGCTGACAGAAGACCTCAGACCCCCAAAAGGCAAGAAACTCCCCACATACCTGGGTAGGGCAAAAGAAAAAAAGAATAAACAGAGACAATAGGATAGGGACGGGACCTGCACCAGTGGGAGGGAGCCGTGAAGGAGGAAAGGTTTCCACACACTACAAGCCCCTTCGCGGGCGGAGACTGCAGGTGGCGGAGGGGGAAAGCTTAGGAGTAGCGGAGGAGAGCACAGCAACAGGGTTGTGGAGGGCAAAGCGGAGAGATTCCGGCACAGAGGATCGGTGCCCTCAGGCACACACCAGCCCGAGAGGCTTGTCTGCTTGGCCGCCGGGGCGGGCGGGGCTGGGAGCTGAGGCTCGGGTATCGGCTTTCAGTCGGAGCGCAGGGAGAGGACTGGGGCTGGCGAAAGGACGAGAGCCTGAAGGGGTTAGTGCACCACGGCTAGCCCGGAGGGAGTCCGGGGAAAGGGTCTGGAGCTGCCGAAGAGGCAAGAGACTTTTTTCCCTTTTGTTTCCTGGTGCACGAGGAGAGGGCATTAAGAAGGCTGCTTGGGGAAGCGCCGGAGACAGGCGCGAGCCGCGGGTAAGGCGCGGACCTCGGAGACGGGCGTGAGATGCTGGGGCTACTGCCGCCGCCGCCGCCGCCGCCACCGCCGCCGGGCCTGTGTGCGAGCGCGGGTCACTGTCCGCCCCGCCTTCCGGGGGGCCTGTGCACCCCGCCACTGCCGGGGTCCCAGGACCCGGGGACGGCTTTCCCGGGAAAGCGCACGGAGCGCCACGGGCTGCTGCAACGTCACGGCGGCCTCTGCCGCCGCAGGCCCGCCCCACACTGCGCGCCCCTCCCTCCCCTCTGCCGGAGTGAGCCAGAGCCCCCGAATCAGTGGCTCCTTTAAACCCGTCCTGTCTGAGTGAAGAACGGACGCCCTCCGGCGACCTACGCGCAGAGGCGGGGCCAGGTCCAAGGCTGAGACCCGGGAGCTGTGAGAACAGAGCAGAGACAGGGAAATCTCTCTGTGCAGCCTCGGAGGCAGCGGATTAAAGCTCCACGGTCCATTTGATGTGCCCTGTGTCTGTGGAGTGCATGAATGGACAGCGAATCATCCCAAATTTAGGAAGTGGAATTTGAGGACAAGATTTAAGACTTTCCCCCCTTTTCCTCTTTTTACAACGAATTATCCCAAATTAAGGAGGTGGACTTAGAGAGCAAGATTTCAGACTTCTCGCCCTTTTCCTTTTTTTACAACGAATTATCCCAAATTGAGGAGGTGGACTTGGAGAGCAAGATTTTTGATTTTTCCCCCTGCTCTCTTTTTGTGAATGTGTATGTGTAATCTTCTGTGTAAGATTCTCTCTGTATAGCTTAGCTTCCACCATATGTCCCAGGGTTCTATCGGGCCGTTTTTTTTTCAATAATTACTTTTTAATTTTAATAACGCTACTATATTTCATATTTTATTCTATTTTACTTTACCTGCTCTTTTTTTCCTACCTTCCCTTCCTCCCTCCCTCCCTCGGCTCCTCCTTTCTTTCTTTCTTTTTCTTTCCTCCCTCCCACCCTTCTTCTTTCCACTTTCTTTTTCTTTCCTTCATCCCTCTCTCCCTCCTGTCTTTCTTTCTTTCGTTCCTTCCTTCCTCCCTCCCTCCCTTCTTCCATTCACTCTTCCTTTTACTTTCATTCCTCACTCCCTCCCTCCCTCCTTTCTTTCTTTCCATCCTTCCTGCCTCCCTCCTTTCTCTCTTTCTTCCTTCCTTCCTTCCTTTCTTCCCTTCTTCCTTTCTTTCCCTCTCTCTTTCTTTCTTCTACTAATTCTTTCTTTCTACTTTTTCTCCCTGTTATTCTGAGCCGGGTGGATGAAAGGCTCTTGGTGCTGCAGCCAGGAGTCAGTGCTGTGCCTCTGAAGTGGGAGAGCCAACTTCAGGACACGGGTCCACAAGAGACCTCCCAGCTCCACATAATATCAAGCAGCAAAACTCTCCCAGAGATCTCCATCTCAACACCAGCACCCAGCTTCAGTCAACGACGAGCAAGCTACAGTGCTGGTCACCCTATGCCAAGCAACTAGCAAGGCAGGAACACAACCCCACCCATTAACAGAGAGGCTGCCTAAAAACATAATAAGGCCACAGGCACCCCAAAACACACCACCAGACGTGGACCTGTCCACCAGAAAGACAAGATCGAGCCTCAACCACCAGAACACAGGCATTAGTCCCCCCCACCAGGAAGCCTACACAACCTACTGAAACAACCTTAGCCACTGGGGACAGACACCAAAAACAACGGGAACTACGAATCTGCAGCCTGCAAAAAGGAGACCCCAAACACAGTAAGATAAGCAAAATGAGAAGACAGAAAAACACACAGCAGGTGAAGGAGCAAGATAAAAACCTACCAGACCTAACAAATGAAGAGGTAATAGGCAGTCTACCTGAAAAAGAATTCAGAATAATGATGGTAAAGCTGATCCAAGATTCTATTTCCAAGATCCATAATCTTGGAAATAGAATAGACAAAATGCAAGAAACAGTTAACAGGGACCTAGAAGAACTAAAGATGAATCAAGCATCGATTAAAAACACAATAAATGAAATGAAAAATACTCTAGATGGGATCAATAGCAGAATAACTGAGGCAGAAGAACGGATAAGTGAGGTGGAAGATAAAATAGTGGAAATAACTGATGCAGAGCAAAATAAAGAAAAAAGAATGAAAAGAACAGAGGACAGTCTCAGAGACCTCTGGGACAACATTAAACGCACCAACATTCGAATTATAGGGGTTCCAGAAGAAGAAGAGAAAAAGAAAGGGACTGAGAAAAGATTTGAAGAGATTATAGTTGAAAACTTCCCTAATATGGGAAAGGAAATAGTGAATCAAGTCCAGGAGGCACAGAGAGTCCCATACAGAATAAATCCAAGGAGAAATACACCAAGACACATATTAATCAAACTGTCAAAAATTAAACACAAAGAAATCATATTAAAAGCAGCAAGGGAAAAGCAACAAATAACACACAAGGGAATCCCCATCAGGTTAACAGCTGATCTCTCAGCAGAAACTCTACAAGCCAGAAGGGAGTGGCAGGACATAATTAAAGTGATGAAGGAGAGAAACCTGCAACCAAGATTACTCTACCCAGCAAGGATCTCATTCAGATTTGATGGAGAAATTAAAAACTTTACAGACAAGCAAAAGCTGAGAGAGTTCAGCACCACCAAACCAGCTTTACAACAAATGCTAAAGGAACTTCTCTAGGCAAGAAACACAACAGAAGGAATATACCTACAATAACGAACCCAAAGCAATTTAGGAAATGGGATTAGGAACATACATATCAATAAATACCTTAAATGTAAATGGACTAAATGCTCCCACCAAAAGACACAGAGTGGCTGAATGGATACAAAAACAAGACCCATATATATGCTGTCTACAAGAGACCCACTTCAGACCTAGAGACACTTACAGATTGAAAGTAAGGGGATGGAAAAAGATATTCCATGCAAATGGAAATCAAAAGAAAGCTGGAGTAGCAATTCTTATATCAGACAAAATAGACTTTAAAATAAAGACTATTAGAAGAGACAAAGAAGGACACTACATAACGATAAAGGGATCGATCCAAGAAGAAGATATAACAATTGTAAATATTTATGCACCCAACATAGGAGCACCTCAATACATAAGGCAAATACTAACAGCCATAAAAGGGGAAATCGACAGTAACACAATCATAGTAGGGGACTTTAACACCCCACTTTCACCAATGGACAGATCATCCAAAAGGAAAATAAATAAGGAAACACAAGCTTGAAATGATACATTAAACAAGATGGACTTAGTTGATATTTATAGGACATTCCATCCAAAAACAACAGAATACACATTTTTCTCAAGTGCTCATGGAACATTCTCCAGGATAGATCATATCTTGGGTCACAAATCAAGCCTCGGTAAATTTAAGAAAATTGAAATTGTATCAAGTATCTTTTCAGACCACAATGCTATGAGACTAGACATCAATTACAGGAAAAGATCTGTAAAAAATACAAACACATGGAGGCTAAACAATACACTATTCAATAACGAAGTGATCACTGAAGAAATCAAAGAGGAAATAAAAAAATACCTAGAAACAAATGACAATGGAGACATGACGACCCAAAACCAGTGGGACGCAGCAAAAGCAGTTCTAAGGGGGAAGTTTATAGCAATACAATCCCACCTTAAGAAACAGGAAACATTTCGAGTAAACAACCTGACCCTGCACCTAAAGCAATTAGAGAAAGAAGAACAAAAAACCCCCAAAGTTAGCAGAAGGAAAGAAATCATAAAGATCAGATCAGAAATAAATGAAAAAGAAATGAAGGAAACGATAGCAAAGATCAACCAAACTAAAAGCTGGTTCTTTGAGAAGATAAACAAAATTGACAAACCATTAGCCAGACTCATCAAGAAAAGAAGGGAGAAGACTCAAATCAATAGAATTAGAAATGAAGAAGGAGAAGTAACAACTGACACTGCAGAAATACAAAAGATCATGAGAGATTACTACAAGCAACTCTATGCCAATAAAATGGACAACCTGGAAGAAATGGACAAATTCTTAGAAATGCACAACCTGCCAAGACTGACTCAGGAAGAAATAGAAAATATGAATAGACCAATCACAAGCACTGAAATTGAAACTGTGATTAAAAATCTTCCATCAAACAAAAGCCCAGGACCAGATGGCTTCACAGGCGAATTCTATCAAACATTTAGAGAAGAGCTAACACCCATCCTTCTCAAACTCTTCCAAACAATATCAGAGGAAGGAACACTCCCAAACTCATTCTACGAGGCCACCATCACCTTGATACCAAAACCAGGCAAGGATGTCACAAAGAAAGAAAACTACAGGCCAATATCACTGATGAACATAGATGCAAAAATCCTCAACACAATACTAGCAAACAGAATCCAACAGCACATCAAAATGATCATACACCATGATCAAGTGGGGTTTATTCCAGGAATGCAAGGATTCTTCAATATATGCAAATCAATCAATGTGATACACCATATTAACAAGTTGAAGGAGAAAAACCATATGATCATCTCAATAGATGCAGAGAAAGCTTTCGACAAAATTCAACACCCATTTATGATAAAAACCCTGCAGAAAGTAGGCATAGAGGGAACTTTCCTCAACATAATAAAGGCCATATATGACAAACCCACAGCCAACATTGTCCTCAATGGTGAAAAACTGAAACCATTTCCACTAAGATCGGGAACAAGACCAGGCTGCCCACTCTCACCACTCTTATTCAACTTAGTTTTGGAAGTTTTAGCCACAGCAATCAGAGAAGAAAAGGAATTAAAAGGAATCCAAATTGGAAAAGAAGAAGTAAAGCTGTCACTGTTTGCAGATGACATGATACTATACATAGAGAATCCTAAAGATGCTACCGAAAAACTACTAGAGCTAATCAATGAATTTGGTAAAGTAGCAGGATACAAAATTAATGTACAGAAATCTCTGGCATTCCTGTACACTAATGATGAAAAATCTGAAAATGAAATCAAGAAAACACTCCCATTTACCACTGCAACAAAAAGAATAAAATATCTAGGAATAAACCTACCTAAGGAGACAAAAGACCTGTATGCAGAAAATTATAAGACACTGATGAAAGAAATTAAAGATGATACAAATAGATGGAGAGATATACCATGCTCCTGGATTGGAAGAATCAATATTGTGAAAATGACTCTACTACCCAAAGCAATCTACAGATTCAATGCAATCCCTATCAAACTCCCACTGGCATTTTTCACAGAACTAGAACAAAAAATTTCACAATTTGTTTGGAAAAACAAAAGACCACGAATAGCCAAAGCAATCTTGAGAACGAAAAACGGAGCTGGAGGAATCAGGCTCCCTGACTTCAGACTATACTACAAAGCTACAGTAATCAAGACAGTGTGGTACTGGCATAAAAACAGAAAGATAGATCAGTGGATCAGGATAGAAAGCCCAGAGATAAACCCACGCACATATGGCCAACTTATCTTTGATAAAGGAGTCAGGAATGTACAGTGGAGAAAGGACAGCCTCTTCAATAAGTGGTGCTGGGAAAACTGGACAGGGACATGTAAAAGTTTGAGATTAGATCATTCCCTAACACCATACACAAAAATAAGCTCAAAATGGATTAAAGACTTAAATGTAAGGCCAGAAACTATCAAACTCTTAGAGGAAAACATAGGTAGAACACTCTATGACATCAATCACAGCAAGATCCTTTTGGACCCACCTCCTAGAGAAATGGAAATAAAAACAAAGATAAACAAATGGGACCTAATGGAACTTCAAAGCTTTTGCACAGCAAAGGAAACCATAAACAAGACCAAAAGACAACCCTCAGAATGGGAGAAAATATTTGCAAATGAAGCAACTGACAAAGGATTAATCTCCGAAATTTATAAACAGCTCATGCAGCTCAATAGCAAAAAAACAAACAACCCAATCCAAAAATGGGCAGAAGACTTCAATAGGCATTTCTCCAAAGAAGATATACAGACTGCCAACAAACACATGAAAGAATGCTCAAGATCATTAATCATTAGAGAAATGCAAATCAAAACTACAATGAGATATCATCTCACACCAGTCAGAATGGCCATCATCAAGAAATCTAGAAACAATAAATGCTGGAGAGGGTGTGGAGAAAAGGGAACACTCTTGCACTGCTGGTGGGAATGTGAATTGGTACAGCCACTATGGAGAACAGTACGGAGGTTCCTCAAAAAACTAAAAATAGAAGTACCATATGAGCCAGCAATCCCACTACTAGGCATATACCCTGAGAAAACCATAATTCAAAAAGAGACATGTACCAAAATGTTCATTGCAGCTCTATTCACAATAGCCCGGAGCTGGAAACAACCTAAGTGTCCATCATCGGATGAATGGATAAAGAAGATGTGGCACATATATACAATGGAATATTACTCAGCCATAAAAAGAAACGAAACTGAGCTATTTGTAATGAGGTGGATAGACCTAGAGTCTGTCATACAGAGTGAAGTAAGTCAGAAAGAGAAAGACAAATACCGTATGCTAACACATATATACAGAATTAAAAAACAAATGTCATGAAGAACCTAGGGGTAAAACGGGAATAAAGACACAGACCTACTTGAGAATGGACTTGAGGATATGGGGAGGGGGAAGGCTAAGCTGTGACAAAGCGAAAGAGAGGCATGGACATATGTACACTACCAAACGTAAGGTAGATAGATAGAGGGAAGCAGCCGCAGAGCACAGGGAGATCAGCTCGGTGCTTTGTGACCGCCTGGAGGGGTGGGAAGGGGAGGGTGGGAGGGAGGGAGATGCATGAGGGAAGGGATGTGGGAACAGATGTATATGTATGACTGATTCACTTTGTTATAAAGCAGAAACTAATAAAAATAAATAAATAAATAAATACATTGGGGGAAGAAAAAAAGAAAGGTGGAAAATAGTTTTGCTATTCTTGTTCTTTGTTCTCTCTTCTAGTTGGTGTGCCTGAGTCAAAATTTTAGAATATTGAAAATTTAATATTTCAAACCCAAACCACATTTAAAGATAATAATAACAACCAGCCAAAACAATATCGGTCCAGAGGTTTGCATGGTCCGGGGAACAATTCTCTGAGTGGGCCACTTGGAGTGGGATTTGCCCACCCCCCTCCACTCCTTCTGCCTCATATACTGAAGATAGAGACAAAGAAACCAACTCAAATCTTTCCAAAGTGTATTTATAAATAGAGAATTTGTAATCAGAAAAACAATAACAATATATAATAGAAGTAACATGATTTTTCAGAACCAGTATCTTGTTCTAAAGCAATATATAAAAAAGAAGGTTAGCTATAAACCCTGGACCTCTTTTTCATTGATCTCCTATTTTAATTTGTTAAAATAAAATCCATGGCCTTTTGAGTCAAACTGTCTCTTTAATTTCAGATTTAAAGATAACAAATCTCTTCTTAAATGGAATATTGGCACACAGACACCACACAGTCTGGCTTATTGCAACTGTTCTCTGTTGGTGAAGTGGCACATTTGTAATCCCCACCATAGCAATCTTCACTATTTCACAGAATATCATTCAATTGTACATCCCTAGGTGGCAACAAGAATGGGCACTTGAGCTCAGCAGCAAAGCGTTTGTGGGGAAATCCTAGGTCAGAACCCCTAAAAGGGGAGACTAACTTGAGGATGCCCAAATAACCTGAGGTTTACCTTGGCCACCTCCCCTGGCTTTCTGACTGCCTGTGGGAAAAGCCTCTCTGGAAACTCTTTTGAGGTTATTGGGGAAAT
Organism: Mesoplodon bidens; assembly: GCF_964165515.1. Taxonomy (NCBI): domain Eukaryota; kingdom Metazoa; phylum Chordata; class Mammalia; order Artiodactyla; family Ziphiidae; genus Mesoplodon; species Mesoplodon bidens. Next base: position 356,165 of record NW_027671364.1, read on the forward strand.
CCTAGGACAAACACACTGCTTGCTTTTGCAGGAGGACTTGCCCCATACCCTACCCAGCTAGGTGTCTCACAACCTAGCTGGACTAAAAAAGCTTCAAGAAAAACGGGACAGACTGACATTTGCATTTCTACTTCCACCTATTCTTATGCACGTGGAGCAAAATATGTAGGTATAGCCCTCTTTCTCACACCCCAACAGATCCTGCTGTCCTCGAAACCCATCTGGTAGCTGCAGTGACTACAATGAAGGGAGTTATCTGAAACCATGTTGGTACTGAGTTTAAAGGATTTTTCATGCCATGCATTTTGGGGAAGGACACAGATAATAGTCCAAACATGGTATAAGGCAATGCCCTTTCTGGGTCCTTGAAAAATCAGTCACGGAACAGAGGTGGTGGACAGGAGCTGACAAGAGCTGGCTTGTTAATGAGCACAGCATCCCCGGGGTGGGGGGTGGGGGAATCCATGAAATGATTGACAAGAGAAGATGGTAAATGAAGGGAGAAGTGGGGACAAGTGCTGCTCAACCCAAGCTGAACTCCAGGAGGTAAGTTTCTCCTCTAATTGGAGATTCTTTCTAAAGGTTCAGTATTGAAGTGGGTGTTTGACGTTGAAATGTGCAGACCCATTCTAATAACTGGAAGGGGAGAAGACTGAGGAAGGCAAAAGAAGAGGGAAGATTTCCGATTACTTCTCCAGGCTGCTGACAAGAACCTGCTGCTCGCAAACCAAAAATAACCAAGCGAAGGTTGAAGGTAGCAACGTAAAAGTGCAACTCAAATTATTTTACATTCTGAATCCTCTTCAATATCTAAGCGAGTGTGGCACAGCAATGGTTGATTATCTTAAGATTACAGAGGCTGACCGCCTTCTTTGTTTGCCCACTAACACCGCTCCTCCAATAATCTCAAGCACTTGGCTGATTGATAATTCAATTCCAGTTGCTGCTCCTTTTCCCATTGCAGAAGGCGGCAGGGATATTCCCCTTCTTCCCTCTGTATTACAAACCCCATTAGTGTGGCCGAGGCTAATAATAGCCGGGCTGCTTACCTTCTCCGGAGGGATCGAATCAGCGCATGTCCCCGCGCCGGCTGCCCCGGGGCCGCAGTGCCGCCGCGCCGGGTCTGTGCTTGGTCAGTTCGGCCGGCCCCCACCCCACCTGCCAGCTGCAGCAGCTGCTCCCGCCGCTTCCGCCGCCGAGCTCCGGCCGCAGGAAGTCATCCCCCGCGCCGGGCCGGATCGCCACATTCCGCGCCAGCCGCGGGGGGAGAGGGGCCTCTTCCTGCTGCGGGGACCGGCTCCTGGAAACTGCGCTCAAAGATCGCTACCCTTCCCGGTTGTAGGGTTATTTTCTAGGAATGCTTTTACAGAAGAAGCGTCGCCGGCTGGTGGACCGAGAGAGAAGAGCCAGAGTGACTTTCTCTGCAGAGCGCCTTACCTCTGAGCGCTCCCCTGTCACTCCCGCGGCATGCACAGCTCCATTCCGCTGTGTGGGTTTTCCACCCTCTTCATCTTCCTTATCTGTATTGTTCATTTCGCTGAATTTGAGAGTGGGATTAGCTTTGAAGATATCATTCAAACACTCCGAAAATATTTTAAATTGGCGACTAGTTTTTCCAAGCCCCTGTAGCAAGCTCCACTTTCCCTCAACACACACACACACACACATACACACACACACACAGTTACTCGCACGTACACACCCAGCCAAACCACTCACAATTAGGAAAGCTGGGACCTCTCGCCCTCTTGCCTACGTAATGGAACAGGAAACTCCCAAAGGAGTGGGGAAGTAGGACCGGCTAGCGAAAGCACTCGTGGAAAGAGAGAGGGGTCGCCCCAAGATTTTGTTGCTGTTCAGTAGTGTCCTTAGTGGACAGATGTTCCCCCTCTAACCCCCTGGCCCCGCCCCAAGTGGAATGGCTGGTCTGGTGACAGCTGTAACATTTGGACACAAAGAAGCTGAAGCCACATTAACAGGTGGCTGCATCTCTTTCTTTCCCGAAGGATTTATCAGAATTGGCTTTAGGAATAATATTAGCATATACGTATATAATAAACCCTTTCCTTCTCTTTAAATTGGCACCAGCTATTAACAGGTTTCTCTCTCTCTCTCATTTTCCTCCCTCCCTCCTTCCCTTCCTCCCTCTCCTAAGCTGACCAGATCATCAGTTTCCGGACTTAAGGGGGAAAAAAAGGCCAAGGATGTGCTCTCTTTACAGCTGAACCAGGGCTTATTTTCCCGGTGTTCAGCCATTCCCAAGTAGAGAGGCTTTTTGACCCTAGGGTTCTCTGTGAGTGAACTTCTCACATTCAGCTTGCTTTTGGAATTGCCCATCACTAGGTCCAGGCCAGTTTTATCCTTGGATTTGTCCAGCAACCTAAACAGTATAATTGCACAAGGCCAAGGCAGTACTTTTAATCTAGGAAGAGTTCCCAACTCTCTGTTTAGCAGTTCCAAAATTAGGAGGTAGTGTAGCAAACAGTTTCAACAAGGCTCAGTAAGAATTCTTGACCCTAGAATGCGGGCTTTTAAAAAGCTGGAACAACCTAATTCATCTCTCTGAGTTTCACTTTCATAAAATTAGACCTCACCAAAGAGCAGGGGATTCTTAATATGTATCAAAGTGTATGTGGAATCTGGATGGGAATATTACATCTTTAATTTCACTAACCTCTAGCTGCAATTTAGTATTTAGCATGTCCTTTAAATCTAAATGCAGACAACAAACCACAATAATATTAGGAGTACCTGTGACTATATCCCCAGCAGATACCACAGACAATTTCCTAAGGCAGTTTTTATAGATATCTCAAAGTATCACTAGTCTGATGTTACAATCAAATCATCATTACCTTTTTTGTTTTATCTAATAGACTATATCTATTTTAGAATGGTTTTAGATATACAGAAAAATTAAGGGGATAATACAGAGTTCTTATATATCTCATTCCCAATTTCCTCGATTATTGACACCGTACACCAGTGTGGTACCTTTTTTACAATTAATGAGCCAATATTAATACAATAATATTAACCAGAGTCTGTACTTTATTCAGATTTCCTTGGCTTTTGCCTAGTGTCCTTAATTCCATTTCAGGCTTCCATCCAGGACACCACATTACATTTAGTTATCAAGCCCCCTTAGGCTCCTCTGGGCTGTGGTAGTTTCTCAGGCTTTTCTTGTTTTTGATAACCTTGACAGTTTCTTTTTTAAATGTATTTATTTAATTTATTTATTTTTGGCTGTGTTGGGTGTTTGTTGCTACGTGCGGGCTTTCTCTAGTTGCGGAGAGCGGGGGTTACTCTTCGTTGCAGCGCGCCGGCCTCTCATTGCAGTGGCCTCTCTCATTGTGGAGCACGGGCTGTAGGCGCGTGGGCCTCCGTAGTTGCAGCATATGGACTCAGTATTTGTGGTTCACGGGCTTAGTTGCTCCCTGGCATGTGGGATCTTCCCAGGCCAGGGCTCGAACCCGTGTCCCCTGCATTGGCAGGTGGACTCTCAACCACTGCGCCACCAGGGAAGCCCCAACCTTGACGGTTTTGAGGAGCAGTGATCAAGTGTTTTGTAGCATACCTCACTAATGTAAACTGTCCAATGCTTTTCTCACGGTAAGACTGGGATTATGGTTTATTGGGAGGACAACCAGATAAAGTGCCTTTTTAATAACATCTTATCAAGGGTACATGCTATCAATGTGATTTGCCTGTTGATGTTGACCTTGATAACCTGGCTGAGGTCGTGTCTCAGATTTCTCCACTGTAAAGTTACTCCTCCACCCCTTCCACACTACACTTGTTGGAAGGAAGTCACTATGTGAAGCACAAACCCAAAAAGTGGAGAGTTATGATCCACCTCCTTGAGGACAGAGTATGTACATAAAGTATTTGGAATTCTTCCACACAGATTTGTCTATTTTCCCCTAAACATTAATTTATTCAATTATTGATATTTATTTATATCAGTATAGACTCATGGATATCTATTTTATCCTTTGGGTTATAATCCAATACTACTTTATTTTGTTGTTTGAATTGTTCCAGCTTTGGCCATTGGGAGCTTTTGCTTTTGGCACCTGTGCTCCTTTGACATACTCCTTTTGGGGTGTGTGAGTTTGTGTGTGTGTGTGTATCTGTGTGTATCTGTGTTTAGCATGCATGTTTGTGTGTGTGTTTAATACTTCCTGACTTTTTGGTACCACAAGATGCTCCAGGCTCATTTTGTGTATTTCCTGCCCCAGTCCTAGAATCAGTCATTTCTCTGAGGAGCCCTGATTCCTTTTATTGGAGAGTAGTAATAGAAACCAAGATCTGGGCTCTAGATGTGCTGTTGCTAATGGGCTATTATTTGATTAGGCTCTCTTAACTGAGAGAACAAAGAAATATATATGTATACTAACCCATGTATATACACATATCAGTAAATACTTCTATATATAACTATCTATATCTATATTGAGCTGAGTGTATACTGATGTCTGCAACTATAATGCATTAACGCTGAGATTAGTTTAGCCTTCTCCTCTTGTTTATCTGTAAATTCATACTTCAATATTGAGAAATGTGGCTACCACCATCCACCATCTATTTATTTAATTGTTCCAATTTCAGTACACATGTATCAGAGTTGTGAACCCATCTCCCCAACATCACTATTTTTAAGTATAGTAGTTAATAGAGTCTCTGTTATATCTTGTTATTTGATGAGTTTAAATACCCATTCGTTTCTATATCACAAATTTGGTTTTTAAAATATTCTAATGACTACATTTAAAACATAGTAACTAGTTTCTTTTGAGATTCTATGTATTATATTTTATGAATTTAAAAGTGTTATTTTAAGACTATTTAAATGGGCTACTCCATATTGTCAAAGGGATTCACAGTAAAAAGAAGGTTAGGACCCCAACCTCACAAAGATTATTGTCAGTTTATAATGAGATGATGTGAAATTGTCTGGTGCAAATGTTGGGAGCTCATGCTTGATAAGTGTTAGCTTTGTCCACTTGGGCAGGCTTCTTTCTCCTTTAAAGTTCTAAACACCTTGGAAGAGAGAACATGCTAAACCTTATGGTTAATAATTTATAATGTAGTGGAAGGATTTGCTAGGCATCAGTGTTGGAGGTAAAGGTCCATATAAGGTTGACGGAGGATGAGTGATTCCACTGCAGAAGTTTGTACTTGATATAAATTAATATAAGTGCAAGCAATGTATTTTAAGTTCATTCTAGAGGAGTAGTGCAGAATAGCTTCATAGAGGAGAAGACCTGAGCTATCTTGGGAGATGTTTAAACAGATGAGGAGTGGAGCCGGAGTTGAGAAGGCAAAGGCAGTGTAGCCTTAGAATGCAAATGTTCACAGACATGATCTTGTGGTTTATTCACCATCCTTACCAACCTAATAAGGACACCTGCTGGTAGCTGCATCATCATCATCATCACCATCAACATCATCACCATCATGTTAATAAAGAATGGATATATTTGCCAGGTAGTCAAACAAGCTCTTTGCATGTAGCACCTAGATGTTTTCTACGATCCACCTTATGAGTTCAATCATTGTAATTATTCTCATTTTTCACATACAAAAATGAAGACTTAGAGAGATTAAGTAATTTGTTCAAATCTTGGTGTGTGCCCTCTCAACTCCATGCTCTTTACCTCTGTGCTTAACAGGCTAGGATGATTTGCCCATATTAAGGGCTCAAATATTGGTTGATAAGTATAATAATCTCATAAAAGGAAAAGTGAAGTAATCTACTTTGATGTTTATGGTGCAGTTTGGTGAATGCACTGAAGTGCCAATAGATGAATAATAAAAGTTAGAAACACACAAAAATAGAGAAGAAAAATTCATATGTGTATGTCTGCTGGGAACAAAAAATCCTCCTGAATATCTAACTTCTTAGTAAATATCAGGATATCACATACGCATCATTAGGCAGCATCAATGGAGGATCCTCTGTACCCTGCAAGAGGGCACTGTTATAGATGCACAGAAAGAAAATTCATATTTCCTGTACATTATAAATAAGGACATACTATGATCACTCTTTAAGAATGAAGTAATTTGAGTTTTTAAATTTTCCTTATCAATTGGTGTATATGAATCATGTTAGGTGAAGAATTATTGGTTGATTGGACATTTTATGTTTTAATTCTTTACAGAAAACAGTAAACAAATCCTTTTAGGCTTAAAATATCACATTCAGCAAATGAGTTATTATACTGAAGAAAGTGATGAATTCAGTAAAGTGTCTGGAATCTAAAATAAGAAGTAATTGAAGGAACTGGGAATAGATGACATGAAGCAAGACCAGGAGAGAAGTAGGTGGTCGCTCTAAACTATTTTAGGAGTTGTCCTATGAAAAAGGGTTTAGACTGTCCCACACTGAAGATTTTAGACCAAGTAGACAGGTTTAGGTTGATAAAAGGATGAATATTTTGACAAGTAGAACCTTTCAACTATAAAATGGACCGACTGCATTTTAAACTCAAGAACTCCCTGTTACTGAAGTGCTTTAACAGAGGTTGAAGTTAAGCAGTTGGAAAAGTAAGAGCCTTTACAGTGAGAAAATTCTATGATTCTATGGTTTTCAACTCATAAATTTGTGTAGTTCATCCATTTTACTCATTGTATACACTTAAGTATATTGTTCCTTGAAATGGCCATTCAAAGTTGTTTCCTGTGCCACACACTATGAATGTTAGGGTTAGTCCTGTGTAAATCTTACCCCCATTGAATTAGTATTAACCCTAAGCAAGCAGCTTTCTTACATAAGGAAACAAAAAAAGAGGTTCAGAAATGTCCAAACTAAGTTTTTATAAAACTGTGTTATCAAATCTAATTTATCAAAAAACTTCAAACAGGGGCTTCCCTGGTGGCGCAGTGGTTGAGAGTCCACCTGCCGATGCAGGGGACACGGGTTCGTGACCTGGTCCGGGAAGATCCCACATGCCGTGGAGCGGCTGGGCCCGTGAGCCACGGCCGCTGAGCCTGCACCTCCAGAGCCTGTGCTCCACAACGGGAGAGGCCACAATGGTGAGAGGCCCATGTACCGCAAAAAAATAAAAATAAAAGGAAGATGCAGACCTGTATGCTTCAGGATTTTCTCACCAAAACCCCACACAATTTCTTTACTATTCCAGCCAAGTATGGCCTAGCCCTACCCTCATCCCTGTTTTTCTTGGTTTAGTAATAAAGAAAGAGATGGAAATAAAGAAGAGATATCAGGTAGAAAGATATAAAATAGTGGGGAAAATAATATAAGTGAAGTCAAGTACCACCATCATTTACTAGAAGTGAACTTTCAGCACCAGCATTAATATTTTTTCCTGTTATATCTGTAAATGATAATAACTAATATGTACATAACAATTTTCAATTTAAACAAATCTCATTTTTATAACTAACTACTTCGCAACAAGCAACATGCTAAGGCAACACCAATAGATGAAAAACGGTAGTACCTGGCCCCAAGGAACGTTGTCCAGGAGAACACAGATATATGTAAACAACACAATCACAATACAGTGTAGCGAGTGCAACAATCAGGCATGCAGAAGTGCAAGGGTAGCAAAAAGGAGCATGTGATCACAACACTAAAAAGAAGACTGCACAAAAGACATAATATGTAAACTGAGGTTTGAAAAATGAAGTGGGTTTCCCAGGTGCCCCATAGGGAGAAAGGAATTCTTGGAGGAGGGAAAAGCATAAATGAAGACAGTGAATTGTTCATATAATCCAGAAGTGAAGTAGGCAATGGCAAGAGAAATGATTGGACACAGGCGTCATGAATACTTGCATGTCTGCATTTTAGCAAGTCCATTCTAAAGGAAACTTTGAGGATCAACTCGGGGGTGGGGGGCCGCAGGGGGCACAGAACTAGTCATTGCTGCCAGAAACACGGGAACCACTTTCTACCAACCCACCAAAATAACGACTTCAAAGGCAACATGGTATCACAGAAAAGGTTTGTTTTTTTGTTTGTTTGTTTTTAGTTCATTAGGTCTCACTTAAAATTCTGATTCCACAATGCACTTGCTTTGGGATCTTGAACAACACTCATAACCTCTGCAAGTTTCAGTGTAGTAAGTTTATGTGATTACCTTCATCTGTAATATCCCTGCGTTGCAATCTTAATGGAAACTCAAGTTCAGGTCAAAGACAAGTTTCTCTGTGACCTCTCCTCTGAATTGATTCAAAAGCTGTCTCTCCCGTCCTCATTTGGCTTCTCTTATGGAATCTCATAAAAACTTCTATGACCTCTTTTGTGTTTTTTTTTTTGTTGTTGTTGTCTGTTTGTTTGTTTTTTAATTTAAGTATAGTTGATTTACAATGTTGTGTTACTTTCAGGTGTACAGCACAGTGATTCCTTTTTCACATTCTTTTCCCTTATAAGTTATTACAAAATATTGAGTAGAGTTCCCTGTGCCAATAAGGAGATCCTTGTTGTATCTATTCTATGCCTTATTTGAATGACCGTAGCACTCGTTGTCTGTATCATTTTTATGTCTCTGGTTGCTTTGTGACTGAAAATGAAAAATTTCTATTTGTTCATTTCCTGGCCCTTCCTTAAAAATGTGTTCATTTATGTATTTCATATTTATTGACTACATCTTAGACACCGTGTTAACTGCTGGTTCTAGATGTTAGTAAAATATAGACCTTCCTGCTCAAAAGGTCACAGTATTTGTGGGAAAACAAAAAAATGAACTACCTATATCTCAAAGAGCTTTGTACTTCCCAAAGAGAACACACCTAGTAGGTACAATAAATACATGTATCATACATAAATGTATAAATAGTTAATGGGATTAAAAACTAGAGATAATTGCTTTTCGATTCTGAGGAAATGATGATTATATTTCACCAGGAGCTCAATACCACTCTGAGAATGAGGGCTTAACCCCCGTCCTGACTCACTGCATTGCTTTTCTGTATAAAAAATACGCAAGTCTGTATATACGCTCTAGAAAAAGGCTTATCTGGCATGAATTTCAGAGAGCAAGAAGAAAACTTCAAGAAGTTCAGAGAAGCATCCAGCAGCTCAGATGATTGGCACTAATACAACTTGCTTGACAGGAAAATTGAGCTGTAAATCTCACAAAATTAGATGATCTTTGAAGAATTTCAAAACCTCCTGCTATTAATTGGAAATCCTAGAAGAACCGCTTCTTTTAAAGCATACTGATAATATGCTTTACAGCTTAATATTCAGAAGCCTATGTTTTGGCTAAGTGAGCTTCAGGAAAGAAGGAAACTTGTGGTTCCGTTCCATCTACTCTGCAAACTCTGGTCAAGACATCTACTTCTGTGCTCAGCCATCTTATCATCTGTAAAATGGAGGCAACTCTAAGAAAACATAGTTACAGAGATGTTGCACAGTTTCATGTGTCATTGTCTTCATTTGTTTCAGAAAACCAATAACATCTAAGCTACTACTGCAAAGAGTGCAATGTTACTTGGGGTCATCTGGTGCAGCTCTGTCAAAGTAAAGAAAAGGAAAGCGGCCTAGAATAACTATAATTTTCCCAAGAGGACACTATTATTTTATGGTAAATCTGGGACAAGAACCCTGATCTCTTTGATGCCATTCCATTGTTCTTTCGTTGGGTTCTGAACAACCCAGAGAAAGAAAGAGAAATAAAACTCCTATGTGCTGTGTCACTGGTACAGGTCGTGGCAAGATTGGAATTGGAGCACTACATATTAACAGGTATTTGGGGAATTCTTCAAACTAATTAAGATATATACCAGGTCCATAAAAAACAGTATGTTTTCTGAAGATGATTCTGTGGCATGAACAGAACTGGTAACTGAAGGTGTCTGTGTGCTGCAGTTCCAAACAGCATGGATGAATGGTTGTTTTCTGGCACCTTGAAGACTCCATCCCAACATACACATTAAAATAAAATTAACATTTCAACTGGGTCATAGTTAATTCTGCATGCTCTTGTAAGTCAGCAAAATATTCCATATATCATTTAAGTTGTCACTCCCTTTCTTTTTTTTTTTTTTTTTGCCGTACGCGGGCCTCTCACTGTTGTGTCCTCTCCCGTTGCGGAGCAGAGGCTCTGGACGCGCAGGCTCAGCGGCCATGGCTCACGGGCCCAGCCACTCTGCGGCATGTGGGATCTTCCCGGTCCGCAGCACGAACCTGTGTCCCCTGCATCGGCAGGCGGACTCTCAACCACTGCGCCACCAGGGAAGCCCCGTATCTGATTTTCGTATTAGGACTCTTCTAATTTTTTATATACATTGGAAAATAACTGATGTCTTTCTAAGGTGTATATCTTTGATTATGTTTTCTATTTTCATAAAGCTTCTTGTATTCTCTACTCAAAACAGGAGTAAATAATGGCTGCATATAACTAATCATAATCAGCCATTTTGTCCAGATTTTTAGATGTGTTGGTATAAAGCTACCATAGTATTCTTTTGTAATTAAAAAAAAATTCTCTCTGTTTTATAGCTAGTCCCATCTCTATCATATTTGCCAAATATTGCTTATTTTATTGGTGTTTGTAAAGAGCAAGCTTTTGGTTTTCTTTGTCACGTTTACTGCTTTTCTTCTCTATTTTTGACTTTTCTCTTGATTAATTTTGTCCTTCCACTCTTTGGGATTTACCTTGTTCTTTTTCTATGTCTACGGTCCATTTCCTGTAGCTTCAAGAGCCATTTTCCACAACTCAATGAGCTCTGCTGGCTGTGTCATGGCCACTTCATCATATGCCATTAAAACTTAATCTCATACACTGTGTGAAGACTCGGCGGTCTTATTTTGCTTTCAAAATTGTTCTATAGCCTTGGATCCTTCTTATTCTCCTAAATTAGCACTATCATCAGGGAAAATTCTAGTGGGCCTAGAATTCTAGGCTTGCCTTTCCTGCAGTTTCATAATCAAAGAAAAAACATTTCCACCCTTTTTTTGATGTTGATCGAAAATTTAGCAACACTTCTTTGCACTGTATTCAAATCCCAAAATATGAGCAAGCCTTCATGCACACAGGCTCACTGAAATGTCATAACTTTAAACTATGTATGACCTTGAACAATGACCTTTCCAAATACTCCACACTCTTTCTAGGTGTTCAGACTTTTTCATTCCTACAACATCTTTTACATAGGGTCGATTTGTGTCCTAAGTTCTTCCTCACGCCCACTTCTGAGTATATATCCAGAGGAAATATCATCATAATTTGAAGAGATATCTGTACTCCCATGTTTATTGTAGCATTATGCACAAGAGCCAAGGTATGGAAACCACCTAAGTGTCCATAGTAGATTAATGGATAAAGGAAATATGGTATATATATAGAATAGAATATTATTCAACCTTAAAAAAGAAGAAAATCCTATCATTTAAGTCAACATGGATAAAACTGGAGGCCACGATGCTAAGTGAAATAAGACAAAAACAAATAGTGCATGATGTCACTTATATGTGGACTCTAGAAAAATAATGAAATAAATCAACTCTTCCCTCCCTGGACATTTTCCTCAGCAGAATCTAGCAGCCTCTACTATGAGTATTATCTTTTTTCTTTTTATTGTTTGTACCAGATCACAACCCCAGGGAACCTATGTATTTACCGATGTATATCTACATTATAGTTTACCATTGTTCTTTTCCTTTGTAATTCATTCCTTCCACTTCTGGCCTCAGAACCTCATTTTTACTTTGGAGAAGTCCTTGTGATTCAGGTAGGCTGTGTGTCTCCTTCCTAGGCTGTGTGACTTGGGGCTGGCTAGACACAGTGTTTCACATATACTCTATATGTCTTAAGTACTTATTTCTCTGTTTTCCATCATTTTCCCTCCAAATTTTTGTGTAGTTATTTTTTAATTGACATTTGTATTCCTTTCTTTTGTTTGACTAAGGTACTGTTCAACCAATCTTCTGAGTGCTTAATTTCAACTTTTTTAATTCTAGAAGTTTCTTTTGGTTGCATTTCACAGATAATTTTTGCTTAAATTGTACATGTTGCCCTTCTTTTAATACATTAATCATAATTTTAAATAATAGTTTCATTGAGATATATTTTACTTTCCATATTATTTAAAGTGTACAATTTAATGTGTTATGCATCTACCACCACAATCAATTTTAGAACTTTCATCCACCCCCCAAAAGAAAAAGAATCTATTATAGGTCACTCACTCCCCCATTTCTCCAAACCCTAGGCAGCCACTAATATACTTCGTCTTTACAGATTTGTCTAGTCTGGACATTGCATACAAATGGAATCATACAATTACTTAGCATGTTTTCAAGGTTCATCCATGTTGTAGCATGCATCAGTACTTGATGTCTTTTTATGGCTGAATAATAGTCCATGGTGTGGATATTACTATGTTTCATTTATCCATTCACAATAAATGGTCATTTGGTTATTTCCACTTTGGGGCTCTTATGAATAATGCTGCTGTGGTTGGATTTACGTGCAAGTTATGTATGCAGGTCTAGATTTGTTTTTTAAATTAACAGACTATTTCGGAGCAGTTTCTGGTTTACAGAAAAATTAAACAGAAAGGACAGAGTTCTCATAACTCCTTAGCTCTCTACCCAGTTTCCCTATTATTAACATCTTACATTAGCGTAAGATGTTTGTTATAGTTAATGAACCCATATTGATACATTATTACTAACTAATATCCATGGTTTACATTAGACTTCACTCTTTGTTTTGTACATTATATGATTTTTGACAAATGTGCAATAACCTGTATCCACCATTACAGAACCATACACAGGAAGTCTCTTTGCCTTTAAAATTCCGCACTTCACCCATCCTTTTCTCCCTCCCCGCAACCTCTGGCAACCATTGATCTTTTGACTGTCTCCACACTTTGGCCTTTTCCTAAATTTCATATAGCTGCAATCATATAATATGCATGTAGCCTTTGCAGATTGGCTTTTTTTCACATAGCAATATACATTTAAGCTTCTTCCATGTCTTTTCATGGCTTCATAGCATTTTCTCTTTATTGCTCAATGTTGTTCCTTTGTACCGATATACCATAGTTTGTTTATCCATTCACCTATTGAAAAACATCTTGGTTGATTTCAAGTTTTGGCAATTATGAAAGAAACTGTTATAAACATCCATGTGCAGGTTTTTATGTGGACATAACTTTTCAGTTCCTATGGGTAAATACCAAAGAGCATGATTACTAGATCACTGTATGGTAAAAGTATGTTTAGTTTTGTAAGAAACTGCCAAGTACCCTGCTAGCAGCAAATGAGAATTTCAGTTGTTCTGCATCATCAACAACTTTGGTATTTCATTATTTGGATTTTAGCTATTTGAATAGGTGTGTAGTGGTATCTCGTTATTCTAATTTAAAATTCCCTGATGACATGGAATGTGTAGCATCTTTTCATATGCTTATTTGCCATGTGTCTATTTTCTTTGTTTAATCATAGTTGTTTTGTTTTGTTTTTTAGCCAATGCCTACTAACTCTTGTCCTCCTGTGTCTATTTATATTGTCTTTTTTCTTTCTTTTTTTTTTGAGCTTTTGATCATTTAGTCTTTTTCCTGGTATGTCCAATTATTTTTTATATTAAAATTGGGCTTAACTTATTTTAGGAAACTATAAAGATACCTCCATATTCTGGATGTTGTTATCGTTCTCTTGAAAAGATTTCCTTTTGCCCATGGCAGACAGTTACCATAGGGACTGGAAACCTTAGTCCATTCTCAGTTTGAGCTCATTCAAAGCCTTTTTTTCCGTCTGTGTGAAGGGTGCTCTATTTCTGTCTTGTCCTTCCTCTACGGGTGTTGCCGTTTGGGATTACCATGTGAAAGTTTGGATTCTCCCTATTCCCAACTACCCTTGTATTTGTTAGGCTTTAAATGTAATGGTTCCCCCAGCCCTGTGAAACTAAGGATACGTGTAACTTGTCATTCCATTAGTTGTTGCTTTTAGCCTCAGCTCTTGCCGTTTGGCTTCTGTGGTTACAGTCTTTTGAACTCCTTGGCTTTTCAGCTCCTAGGCTATAACATTTGAATCAGCAAATGCCCCAAGGAGAAAAGCTGCACCAAATGTCAAGCTTGCATCTGTGTTTCCCTTCTCTCCAGAACTTGGCCCACATGTCTTGGTGTCTCTCTAACATTCGGATGCTGGCGAACACATGTTTTCTTACTGTATCCAGGTTTTCTAAAATTTCTTTAGACTTCACCTGATCTTATGTTATTATTGAAGTATCATCTCAATTAGCCCTAGGAAGAAAATTTACAATTTTATGTTTTTTTAAATTTTCTATATTACCTCAGTTTCTGTAGAGACCTTTTACCTGACTGTTCAGTCTAGTTCCTGTGTTACCAGTAAGATGGAGATAGGTGGAGTCTAAGAATATTGGGGGGAAAATCACTGATGAATGATATGGCTCGTTCTTTTTGTTTTTCCTCTCCTTATTTACTCTGGCAGCCTACATTTGCCCTTCTTGATTTGACCCAGTTGCCCAGATAACCAACCCACTCTGGCAAAGACATGACTTTACTCTCATAAATGTCTGCATGTTAGGATAAGTTAGATGATGAACACCATGCCAAAGTTCTTTCTGTGACCAGTCAGAATGGCCATCATCAAAAATTCTACAAACAATAAATGCTGGAGAGGGTGTGGAGAAAAGGGAACCCTCTTGCACTGTTGGTGGGAATGTACATTGATACAGCCACTATTGAGTACAGTATGGAGGTTCCCTAAAAAACTAAAAATAGAACTACCGTACGACCCAGCAATCCCACTACTGGGCATATACCCTAATAAAACCATAATTCGAAAAGAGACATGTACCACCATGTTCATTGTGGCAGTATTTACAATCGCCAGGACATGGAAACAACCTAAGTGTCCATCGACAGATGAATGATAAAGAAGATGTGGCACATATATACAGTAGAATATTACTCAGCCATAAAAAGAAATGAAATTGAGTTATTTGCAGTGAGGTGGATGGACCTAGAGACTGTCATACAGAATGAAGTAAGTCAGAAAGAGAAAAACAAATACCGTATGCTAACACAGATATATGGAATCTGAAAAAAAATTCTTCTGAAGAACCTAGGGGCAGGACAGGAATAAAGACGCAGACGTAGAGAATGGACTTGAGGACACGGGGAGGGGGAAGGGTAAGGTGGGATGAAGTGACAGAGTGGCTTGGACATATATACACTCCCAAATGTAAAACACACACTAGTGGGAGGCAGCCACATCGCACAGGGAGATCAGCTTGGTGCTTTGTGACCACCTAGAGGGGTGGGGTAGGGAGGGTGGGAGGGAGACACAAGAGGGAGGAGATATGGGGATATATGTACATGTATAGCTGATTCACTTTGTTATAAAGCAGAAACTAACACAGCATTGTAAAGCAATTCTACTCCAATAAAGATGTTAAAAAAACAAAAAGTTAGAGAGTAAAAAAATTCAAAAGAATTGGCCACACTCCTCCAATAGATTCTCTAACATTTAGCAGAACAGAGTTCACACTGAATCTGGTTTATGAGTAAAAGACAAGTCAACTTTAAAGTGGATCAGAGATGACAACATTTCTTTTCCATGTGGCTGCTTTGGAGCCATATTTCTGCTGACCACTCAAAACCTTCCTCTTGAGTATTCTGTGATATATTAGAACCAGGAATAAGGGGTGTTAGTGCTGGTAGGGTCAGACAGTGGTCTGCGATTTAATTCACATATCCTTTCTGCACCAGACTCTTTAAGATCATTGAGTTATCCTAAGAATTTTGAAGCTGTAGAATTCACGACAGTACATTACAATATGCCAATATTACTGTTCTCCTGCTCTGACATTCTCCACTGATGGACAGATGAAGGAGAAGGAAGGGCAGTCAGCAGTAACTGAGAGTAAATGAAACTGGAATATTATAATTCAGTATCATTTGAGTGACTGAATTGGCTGGCCCAGTGTTCTCCAGTTAAGGGTGAGGGAAGATTAATCCTGCACATGACACCACTACTGTATTTATACAAGTCTACTGGGACAGTTGTTTGCCTTGATTTGTTTTCTTCATTCATTTCAGTCAGACAGTTGTGTTGACTGATTTTCCTTTTTGATGTATGAAATGACTGTTTGACTGAATTTACCATTTACTTTACACTAGTGCACTGGAAAAATGATACATTCGTCAAATTGGATTGGCAGGTATGAAAATGTTTACCCCAGAACTAGACAGAAATATAATATTGCCTTCTACAGAAATGTAAGTCATATGCCCTGGATTTTGGGGAAATGTTCCAACTTTAACTATTTTGCCAAATTTCAAAAATGTAGGGTAACTGATCCCATAGTAAAAATAAGAAGATCTGTGAAGTCCAGATAAAAATAGTTTTGTGTGACTCTGACAATCACATAACACAAAAGAAAAAAGTATTATGAGATAAATTTTAGTGATTTTCATACTTATTAAGAGGTGTTTCTATGTTAAACTTTTGAGTCTTATTCTAGAAGTTCTGTAGGAACAAACACTTCAAATATATTCATAGAAAACCCTCTTTATTTATAATTCCATTTTTCCAATATTTATAGTTACTATGACAGGCCATTTCTCCACATCCTATCCCATGATTCTCTGCTCCTATTGAACATTTGGAAATTGGTGGCATGAGCAGGAAAGTGAAGCAGTTTTTGAGATTACTGAATAATGCTGATTTTATAAAGACTGCTTTCTTCCATTGTTGACAAACTTATTATGGTACCGATGGTTGGATACTACTCTTAGAGATGAAAAAGGTCTTAAGGAATCTTCCATATTCCATTCACCAATCTGTGTTCTTGTTCAAAGCAAAATTAATTCCTTTCAAAATTAACATATTAGCTTAATAATAATTTTTAGTCTAAAATAATCTATCTGGGAGAATGGGAATTTTTGGTGGGAAAAAGCGACAGAAGATGGGACGAAAAGAGAATTCATAGAAAGACAAAACAGCATTTTTTAAATGGTGGGTATGAACTTCTGTTTCCAACTATATCAGTTTACCTTAGGAAAACACACTAGAAAGGCCAGATAAATCATAAGCAACATTGGACTGTGAGCGTTAGAAAGCTACTGAGGTAGCCATGACCTAGAAAAGTAAAATAGAGAAAGAAACTCACTGAAGTGAGAACAATATTCTGCACATGCTTTTCTAGCCCAGACATTTAGAAACTACTGATGAAGAGCAAAAGGCTGAGAAACCAAATGCGGCTCCTAAGAGGTAGAAAAGCCAGTAGATCTTAGGACAATGTCATAGGACTAAGGAAACCAGAATTGGAATTGAGAAATAACAAGGCAGCTAGAATTTTAAGGACCAAAATCACAGAGAGAGTAAAGATTCAGAGAACAGAGCTGGATTCAGCAACAGTGTTCCCTTGCAGTATTTTCCATGTATAATAGGTAGACAAGGCAAGATGCTAAGAAGTCAAACAAAAGCTAACTGAAGTCAAAACAAAGACTTAGTTGGTTCATAATGCTGAAGAGACAAAATTGGGGTTCAGAACCTATGAAAGATTTGTGGCCCAATGGTAAACTAATGATATGAATTAGGACATTGAAATCTCTACATATGTGTGTGTGTGTGTGTCTGTGTTTGTGTGTGTGTGTGTGTGTGTGTGTGTTAGGAAGGTTGAGGCAACATCTACATTGAACCTTATAAAGAAGGAAAATGAGTATGAAGTTGGTCCAGTGACTGAGGTGATCTTCCCCTCTGCTCCCTACCTAAGAATAGGAAATTCTCTCCTCAAGAAAATACAGTTGACCCTTGAACAATGTAGGGGTTAGAGACACTGACTCCCTGTGCAGTCAAAAATCCACATATAACTTTATGGTCGGCCCTTCTTATCTGTGGTTCTGAATCTGAGGATTCAACCAACCACACATCATGTAGTACTGTATTACTTATTGAAAAAAAATCCATGTATAAGTGCATCTGTGCAGTTCAAACCCAGGTTGTTCAAAGGGCAACTGTAATGTCATTCAGATTCTATACAACTTGTCATATCCCAAGTCTGGTATTCACTGAAGAGCCACCAAGACAACCAAGAAAAGGAGAATTAGAATAAAAAACAAAACAGAATCAGAATCATAGATGACCTAAACATTAAAGTTCATACATATTTCGGTAAATATTATCAAGTTCAAGAAAATAGATGACAAGGTGGAGAACTTAACTTGACGAGTAGAAACTACAAACTGATTGAAGTTGAACTGATAGAATTAAAAACTATACGAAATTTAAAACTCGGTACTGGATTGGACACAGGTAAAGAGAGGTAAGTGAACTGGAAGATAGAGTAGTAACAATATTAAGAGTAAAGCATGGGAAACGAAAAGAATAAAAAGTAGACAAAAGCGCATTTGAGACACATGGGCCACAGTAAATATTTTTTATCATATGTGTAAACCGGAGTCCAAAGAAAAAAGGAGAGAGAGATTGGGATGAAAACAATATTTCAGAAATATTAACAGCTGAGAGTTCTCTAAAACTAAAAAGAATATATGGAGCCATAAATTCAATAAGCACTAAAAAATGCAACAAGAACAAATCCAAAGAAAACCACACATGAGATCACCACAGTACAATTCATGAATAGCAATGAAAAGCATAACATCTTAAAAGCTGCCCGACGAAAAAGAGAGAGATTACTTTCAAAGGAACAATAGGATTAAGATTACAGCTTTCTTCTCAACGAAACTGACTGGATACTAGAAAATAATGGAATAATATTTTTAAGTGCTAAAGAAAAGAACTGCCCATTGGGAATTCTAGAGGCAGAGAAAATGTTGTTTGGAAGGAAAGATGAAATAAGGAAATTTGCAGACAAACAAAATTTAGAAAATATGTTCTTATCAGAACTGCCTGAATTAAATTATAAAGGGAGACCCGCAGGCTGAAGGAAGATTATCATAGACGAAAATAAGGACTTTATAAAGAATTATGTATAACAGAAGGAATAAATAAGTGGATAAACCTAAATAAAATCTAACAGCACAAAAAAGTAATAATAAAATATATCAAAAATTAAAATGCATTAAAAAAATGGAAGAGAAAAAGTAGTAAAAGATATTTAAGATCTCAGCATTGCTTGAGAAGCAGTAAAAGAGCTAATAAGTCATGGTACATGTGTAACTGCTACTTATGTACAAATAACAAGCTAATACAAGGGAAAATGGAATTTGAAGAAATCTAAAAGGAAGAAAGAAGAGCAAAAGGAACATAACAAGGTGGGACAGATAGTAAACGAGGAGTAAACGGTCTACAAGAAAATACCTTAACTGTAAATACTCAAATTAAAGGACAAGGATTATTCAAACAAAAAACGTAATTCTATGCCACCTACAAGAGACAAGAGTCAGATTGAAAATTAAAGGATTCAAAAATTATGTCCTAACAACAATAAGTAAAATTGAAGAAGATTTTTTAATATTAACATAAATTTGAAAGCAAAAAGTATCACTGGCGATAAGGCAGGATAATAAAACCCACTGTTACTTTACAAGGAATATATTATAAATCTAAACTTCAATGCAATAGATGAAGGGAAATTCCAAAAAACTAAGTAGAAATAGAAAAATCTAAATTACCTAGATCAGTAACATAGAACCACAACAACAAATCAGCAGGTTAGAGAAGATCTGAATACCATCATTAAAAACTTTGGCCTACATTTACATAAAACACTGCAACAACAATGATGGAATATATATATTATGCAGAAAATTTTAGGTGCACATGGCACATTTATAAAATTGACTATATTCCGGTTATAAAACAAGACTCCGAATAAGCAAGAAATTAAAAAATATATAACCAATATTTTGCCAAATAGTTGGATATTAAAAACATACTTCTGATCATTATGTAAGTCAAAGATAAAGTCGCAATGGGAATTAGAATTTTGTTAATTGAATGATAATGAAAATATGCCATAACAAAACCTGTGGGTTGCAAATAAAGCTGTGGCCACAGAGAAGTTTATGTATTCAAATTATATTTTCTAAATGTAAAAGGGAAAGGAATAAAGCAACTAGAAGATAACCTATCACCCTGAGGTAGGCAGCTCCTGAACTGTACCTGGTGGGGAAGGCAGGGCAGAACTTCAGGAGGCCAGCTGAGAGCACGGTGAACGCCACGTCAGGAGCAGTCTCCAAGAAAGAGCATTTAATGTACAAAGGGATGACTAAAATATATTTAAGAGCTAGCACCCTGACTCCTCTTAAGGATGACTTAACTTTGCTGGGGAAAAAATAAGAAGTGCTCGATGTAGAAGGTGAATAGCTTTATAATTCCCAGGAGAATCTTGGTACCAGGACCACACAATGAAGAACTTGGAGTCCCCGTGGCTAATCCAGCAGAGAGAAAAGGAGAAACAGAGATGCGAGAGAAAATAAAGGGAACTCTTGGTGGAATTTGGTGCTGCTGCAGGCCCAAGTCCAGGTATGTGCTCTCTAGCTCCCCATCTTAAATAAAAGCCACCATGTTCCTCAGTCTTTCAGGTACTTAGAATTTCTCTTTAGAACCTGAAAATGGGGTCAGGTTTCCTGTCTGCATTGCTACAGTCCAAAATAGAGGCAGGATGGTTGAAATAGTTCTCTATCTGGCAGAGGAGGCCTTGAAGCTGTGAGCCACTCACTGCAAACCAGCAGGACATGAAGGATTCTTGAGCAGACCTGAAGCTACTGGGAGGCCTTTCAGGTGTTAAATCCCATAGTAAATACTGTACCTTCATTGGCCCCTTCTCCCTCTCTGTCCAGTCTTCCTCCACACCCATGGGGGCCCAAAGGGGTTAAATGAGCACTCTTTGACTTGTACTTGGTGGTCCCAGAACTTGACTTGGGCTTGGAGACTTCCATGAAAAGTCTGCCTTCCACCTACTGGCTTGGGTTTCTTGGTCTCTCTGCTCCAGGCTAATCCCTTCAACCTGCTTTTTCCATTTCTGCCAATAAGCCCCTTCTCCAGACCTTCCTAATGCTCTTCTGGGGTGGGAGGAGACTTACTGAGGGCAATGTTTATTTCTAGAGGGAGAGGTGACCACATGACCTCACAGTGGTCATCCCCTTGATTACTCAGTTTCTGTCTAGATTAGTCGTGGGTGTCTGTGCACCCCAGCCTCACCCCCAGGAGTCTTTAGATCACTGTCCTTATCTCAGCCCTGAGCCTCTCTCTATCCTCCTTCCCTCTCTCTCCTTACCCATCTTTACCCACAGACTCGCAGACTTTCTGGACCTCTGAGGACGACAAGCACTTCACAGAACCTCTGCTACAGAACCAAACATACTGAAATGACTCTTTACAAAGCTATTGAAACAACAGAAAAAGAATACATGAGGATTGTTTCTCCTGAGGGTTCAATTACCTAGGGGGCCTTTAGCAAACTTTGATTGATAAATCTAACCTTTCCTTCCTTGGCAATAGTTGATCACACTGTGAGGAAAACAAGTTAGAGAAAGGAAAAATAATATTTGGATTTCAATGAAATAATAAAGATGCAGGGACTATCTTTGACTTTTGCAAGCTGAGAAGAGGTTTACATTTTGATTATTTGATGGCAGGAATCCCTTTTAAAACAGGGCCAGTATGCATGATGCATTTAAAAATCAACGTTTTCAAATAGAGCCATAACCCCCACAAGATTTCCTGATTTCTCTGGGGTCAGATAAACCATCACATTTCACAGTGGTGCCCTGTATAAGAAAGTGATAAACATAATCTGGAAGCACGGCAGTGGCTAAAAATATGGAGCTGGAAGGCATTCGTTGAAATGATTTTTTGCTTTTAATTCATTGCATAAAATGCTAATGTCCAAATTCAGGCAGGTAGATCTTACCAACCATCAAGAGCTTCAACCCTGCTAACAGCTAAGTGTGCACTTTTAAACCCTACTTTGACTGCTCCAGAAACTTACTAGGTTTCTTTAATGCCTCTGTTACTATTTCCTTTGTGTCATTTTGCTTTTCTTTAAAAACATAGCTGTGTGACCTTGGGGAAGTTATATTATTTCCTTGAGACTTGGTTGCCTTCTCTGTGAATATCTGGGTATAATTTTAGTATTGCTCAATAGAATTTTTGGTGATAATGAAAATATTCTATATCTGTACTATGCAAAGCAGTATTCAATAGCTACATGGAGCTAATAAACATCTTTGAAATATGGCAAATGCAACTGAGGAACTGAATTTTTAACCTTATTTTAAAATTTGTTTCCACATAAATAATGCCACGTGGCTAGCATCTGTTGACAGATGCTAGACAGATCTACATAATATTTTAAGAACACTCTCCACTCAAAAACTCTACTATTCATTAAGTCAACCTAAATAATTTTGCCCTCTGACAAACAGAAAATAATTTATGCTTCCCTTGAAATTATCTGTCAAGACCTTTAGCAGTTAGGGGACATTATATTCTTAAAATTGACTTTGCTTTATGAAACTTTAATAATGTTGGAGTTCTCTGCCCTTGGTACCACCTTTGTGATGATGGGAAATACTGTGGATGATCAAGGACTATTTCAAGAGAACATGGAGAGAAACCGTCTGGATTTAATTTCATTATGAGGATGTCAAAATGTTAAATTACTTAAAATAAAACCCATATTGTTTTTATGCTAAGTTATAGTCTACATGTAGCTGGAAAAATGTTAAAAATATTTTTAAAGAACTACACATCTGGGCTTCCCTGGTGATGCAGTGGTTGAGAGTCTGCCTGCCGATGCAGGGGACACTGGTTCGTGCCCCGGTCCGGGAAGATCCCACATGCCGTGGAGTGGCTGGGCCCATGAGCCATGGATGCTGGGCCTGCGTGTCCGAGCCTGTGCTCCGCAACGGGAGAGACCACAACGGTGAGAGGCCTGCGTACCGCAAACAAACAAACAAAAAAATTAGAAGTATCTGAAATAAGCCTAAATTCAGAGTTAATCAGATTGGCCTGCTTTCTCAGGGGGACTGGAATTCACTGCTCTTTCCCCTCAACTCCCTGATGTCAGTGGCACTTTCCACAGATGAGGTGGCCTTCTCTGCCTACTGCAGAAGCTCAGTTCCCCCAGGCCCACTCCCTGTTTGAATCCCACCCTTGAGGCCAGGTGCCACCCTTCCCAGAACATTCGTGGTCTCATTTCAGTTTTTGACCTGCTCAGATTGAGTCCCTGTAGACTCTTTCTCAGCTTGAAACCTGATCTTCAACCCCTTTCCCTGACCTCGATGG
Source organism: Mesoplodon bidens (assembly GCF_964165515.1). NCBI lineage: Eukaryota > Metazoa > Chordata > Mammalia > Artiodactyla > Ziphiidae > Mesoplodon > Mesoplodon bidens. The sequence goes on from NW_027671364.1 coordinate 379,371, forward strand.
TTACCTTCCTACTTTAGGTCTCAGGTGCTTTAGCTATAAAATGATATAGTTGCTCTTAATTCTAAAGTCTTCTTTCTAAAGCTCTACAATGTGGTGGCTCCTTGAAAATGTTTCTCTTTGCTGGTTTTAATTTTGTAGAGAATTAAAACCACAGCTACTCTAAAAGACAGTATGTTACATTGGATAAGGAAAGTGTGTTTTTGTAGTTAGATTAACAGGGATGGAAGACGACTTAGTATGTTTTAAGATACTCATGATCCATTCTAGTGAGAGTCAGGGGAAGAAGGGGAAGAGAGTTAATAAAATACCAAACCATTGTGACAAATTAAGTTAACCAAGATGTAGCTGATTAGTTACTACTTGAATAAGCCACACATATCCAATTCAAGTTTTCCTTTATTTTTCTAAGAAGGGATCCCAGTGAACTGAGTCCCATGTTCAGGAACTCCACGTTCAATGGCTTAGTCTTTAAAAACTGTTATGTTGCTGGAAGAAGAAATATTTCCCATCAAGTCCTAATTGATGTTTAGCTATCACGCACATTTGAAATAAATTTATTACTTTGCCTGATCTCAGTGTAATACATTCCAAAGGGGCAAAGAGCACACGAAAATTTATGGAGTCTCCATCTTCTACACTAAAGTGTGCAATAAATTACATAATATTGGGCCGTGAAATTCACAAGCCATAGAAACCACACCATTAGCAATGTATACAGTGGTAAACAGCAGGTAATGATAATCATATAAAACAAAATAGACTGTGTGTGTTGGCACTGCTGCCAATAAAGCAATCATTAAATGCATTCATAGGCATCTACGCTAGGTAAGCTCTTTGAGGGTAATTGCTATGAATTCTACATACCTGTCAGGATATTATATATAGTCCAGTTTCTACGGCCTTTATTCAGAGACGCTGAGAAACGGTTACTGTGGGTAAATTCAGACCTTTTCTCAATATAGAATTTGGTCAACATGCATTCTGAACAGCAAAATTTCACACTGCTTTCAATTTCCTACAGTAATTGCCACCTCAACAAATGCAGGATTAAGTATAATGGATTATAAGAAGTTAGAAAGGAAAGATGGAAGAAAAGAAGGAAGGTAGAAAAAAGTTGCGTATGGAGTACATCAACATTTACATAAAGAGTGGACCTAAAACTAACCTGAGGTTACCCTAAACTATTAGCGTATGATATAGAAGCATAAATGAAAAAAAAAAACCAGCAAGGAAAACTCAAAGATTCTTTTTTTGTTTACTTTACTGCATATACACGTCCGTCTTAAACAATCTATATGCTTATATCCAATAAGAGCATTGTTTTGCAAGGCTATTTGGGTTCTATCAGCAGGTAAAGGTCGGACAACTCAACTTTAGCAGAGTTAGCCTTCAGGTGAATAATTGCTTCTTTCAGGTTGTGAGCATTTCAATTTTCCAGAAATGTTTCCCCAAAAATGAAAACTAAAAGAGTCCTAGGACAGCGTCCTTTAGAAGTTTTATAGTATCAAGGTTTTTGGAGGAAGAGTATCCTTGTCGATTATCAACACAATGATTCCAAGCAGGTCAATTTATGCTGAGAATATTATATAACAGACCCCACTTCACCTCCATTATACTGACAATGATCTTCCTTACTTCAACCTTGTGCTTCTTAGTAAAGTTGAAAATACTGAGCCAAGAACAGACAGTGACAATGCCAGAGACTCAGATGTACCTATAGGTGCCTTCAGACAACATCAGTCACCCAGGCTAAAGTCCTGGTTTAAAACAGCCCAACATGAATGAATCTCAAAAACCATATGCTGAGCAAGTGAAGCCAGATCAAAAGGGCACCTACCATATTATTCAACTTACATGAAATTCTAAACTGGGCAAAATTCATCTCTAAAGATAAAAATCAGATCCGTGGTTGCCTTGGGGTGGGAGATGGGGATACTTTTGCAAAAGCCTAGGAGGAAACTTTCTAGGGTTTTAGAATTGTTATCGATCTTATGGGGGTGGTAGTTATACAGATGTGTACATTAATTAAAAGTCATTGAACCGTTGACTAAACATGTCTGCATTTTATTGTGTGTAAATGATACCTTAATAAAGTTGATTACAAAATGAACCAAAAACAAAACAAAGAAGAAGAAAAACCTCTCAAGACCTCAAAGGAAATACACTGTTTTCTTCCAGGGTACCAGATTGGAAATGAGGCACTGGTCTGTTCTACCCTCAGATTATCCCGAGGATTATCTAGTCTATTTGAAAGCACTAGAGTCCCCTATCAGAAAAACTCACCCCATGTTTAATTACTTTGATTTCTTCTCTGCCTCTTCTCCCACACGGTGAAGTCATTTACGGAAGAAAAACCAGCTTTTTCCAACTTTGCATCATCACATATTCTTTCCAAAGCTACTATTTATGGAACAAAATTTGGCTACACTTTGTAAAAATCTAGTTTTTTGAGCCTTACAAATCTTAAAAGTTAACCTATTGCCTCCTTTGGAATTTGGAAAAAAAATTATTTTGAAAATGAATAGCTGAGATTTGACATTTTTGTGTTTTGTGATTTTCTCTTCCCCTAAGAGAGAAGTGAGTAGGAATGAGAAACACATACATAAAGAAAAAACAAATTATCTTGCTGCCTTTGCATGGTTATAATTTATAGGAAGCCCTTTTCAACAATAATCTATTATCAGAATCAATAAAAATAATCTCCATGAAGGCCAGGCCAGGATATTTGTCTCTTTTTCAGCAGATTGCAATACAAACCACATTCATGGATAGGCTTCTTCATGATCTTTGTAATACTGTAACAGCTGACCATTTCCTCATGCCTCTTCACCTTAACTTAAACCTGGTTTTTCATTAATGACCTCACATTTCCTTCTCTATCACTTGGTTGTCGGCCTCTTTTCCAACTCCAACTCCAACTCGCATTTCACTCTGGAACCAAAGGAAGACTCACACCTTCCTGCTTTTTAGTGGTACCGCAAGGTCATTACCATATTGTGATCACCCTGAAGAACAGCCAGACAATTGTTATTGCAGAGCCATCTGACAGTTTGTAGCTCTAAAAATTAACTAAGGACCGCATTTGTCAAAAATACCCTAGTTTAAGATTTTGGTAATATAGCAACAGTAATTCCGAAGTCATTTATGACGATCAGTGTGGGAAGCACCCTCCTTCGGGAAGATCCTTTGCCATACAATACACTTTCCCTGTCAGGTAATAAGGAAGCACGGCCGTGGAAATTAAACTTTTGTGGAAAGAAATACTTGGCTTCGAGAAGGCTTGAAGTTCATACATTTTTCTTGAATTAGATTCCCCATTAATTACATTATCCACAGAGAGGTAATTATCAGAATTATGTAAGCAATTAAGGAGATGCTACTCCACATTCTTTCAGCTTGTTGATCTTTCTCACTTTATTTCATGTGGCTATCTGAAACATCAGTGATTTACATGTCTTTCTTTTTTTTTAACAGATTTCTGTGTGTGTGTGTGTGTGTGTGTCCCCATGATGAAAACATCATTAAAATAAAATATCATGAATAGACTCTTAAGAAGCAGAGTCTACTTAAAGTCCTGGAAAATGTGAAAGCACTAATATTCATGGACAACTCTACACTCTGAACGCTACTCCAAATTTTATTGATCTCTATTTTGTCTAGGAGTTTTTCAAATTTTCTACCATGATCATTTGTTAGTTTTATAATTACATAATAAAGGCATTACATCATACAATCTTTTGTTATCCATTGCAGTTTTAAAACTATTCCTTTCCTTGTCCTCAGCAGATATGTCATAGATTATTAGTACACAAGCAAAGACTTTCAACGTAACAGTACTTTATAGTGAGAAGAACTATACTGAGCTATCTCTATCCTAAGACAATGCACTAGGAAAGCACTAGGAATTCTTAAGCACTAGGAATACAGAGACAATCAAGGGGCAAGTCCCTTGCCTTCGAGTATACATAATCATTATAGCAAATGCTTAAATAGCACTTAGTATATAATTCACCACAGCAGTCTTATTATACTCCTTTTAAATAGGTGAGCAGAGGAAGCCACAGGGAAGTCATAGGGTCAAGCCAGAATTTGAACCTAGGTAGACTAGTACACTGTCCACGGCTTTAACTACTATGATAATATATATATATATATATATATATATATATATATATATATATATGTCATATATATATCTATATAACTCCAAGTATTCCGAAGTTACAAAGCACTTATCTACCAAAACTCAAAAAGGAGCACACAAAATTGCATAGAAAATAAACATGTAAAAGGTCATAAATAAACCACAATATAACCTGCTCCACATAATATACTGACTACAGTGTCCTGGGCCTCTCCCATCCTTAGGTAGCTGGAAATTACAATAAAATAATACTTTTCACTTTTGGAAGCCACACTATCTCTCATATCAACCAACCAATTACTTCCTTATAGAGAATAGGAAATTAACCTGAATATCAGAAAAAAATATATATATATAGCATTACTGATGTAGAATCTTTATTTAAAGACAATAACTTCAATAGCAGAGGGAACTTTACCATTGCAGGCTTCAGATAACCTCTATATTTCTCAGATTTTATGCTAAATCATAAAATGCCATATTGTGTCTGAAGCTATTTTTTCAATAGTCCATTTTCTTAAATGGACTAGCAAAGCAGTAAATACTGAGGAAAATTTTGGCTCCCCAATCCTAAAGCCATTCTGATTATGCCTGGGTCATCATGGGGACATCATCGGAACTACCAGAGGACTGGCAGAAATACCAGTGGTCTAGCCAGCTTATAAATTAGAAATTATACAGAATCCAATTTTATTTTTTTGTTAAGTAATTCCTATGAGGTTTTTGGGATGTGAATGTAAAGTCCTTTGATGTGTAATCTTTATCCATTAGATAGGGAACAATGCCAATCCCCATCATAAATACGTTCCCAATCTGACACTGAAAATCCACTGTAGGGCATAGGACCTGCAAATAGGATATGAATCACACACATTCATCCACTCATTCAGACAATCCACAAATATTCATTTTTAAGTCTACTATATGCCAATAATGTACCGGGCTCTAAGATGCTACACCATGCTAAATGCTGAAACAGACATACTCAGTTCTGGCCCTCCTGGAGCTTATGACCTACAGAAGTGCCTTCATTGTAAATGGTCAGGACTCAGCCAATGCTATTATCATCAGCAGGTGACCAAATGATAGAGCTTGCTTTCTAAACAAGCTCCACACTCTTTGCTTTCAACATTTTTGCTTTCCTTCAAGCCACATAATCCAGTGGTCAGTTTCTCCCAGTTAGTGAGGTTTGGGGAAAATGTACCCAGTGAACAATTCCTTGTGGCCTCACTCTTTCCTCACACTCTCCTCTGTGCTCTTGAGCTAAAGAGACCTGGATTCAAGTCACTTGCTCTAACCTTATTATTTTAAAATAGGGCTGCTCCTGCTTTGAGGATTTCCACGGGATCAACACAGTAGCAAAGCAGCACTGAATCAGAAGCAGGTAAATTTCAAAATGACAGCTCTAAAAATATCCACTCTCCTTTTGTTCTCCTCCTATCCCTTTGCTCTGAACACCTCTGCTCTGAGGCTTTGCCTTTACCCTTCTCTGATTACTGCTCCAAAAGGGTTTCCAAGAACCGGGAGTATTTATGGTTTCACTTGCTCCCAAGTCCTTGGTGGAAAAGGATGCTTGCTTTCTGATTCTTACTAATTCCACACTCACATTGTTAACACAAAAATCATCATTTAAAAAAAAATTTCCTCAGCTTCATATTTCATCTGGGCCAACACTGAAAGAATATTTTCAAAGAAACAATATCCTCTCTCCTTTGCTCTTCTGAGTTTCACGTTTTTACCTCCAGTCTCATTTTCAACCCTTATTACGGGATGCATCACCAAAATAGAAGAAAGTTCTTTCTGCTTTCCCTGTACCAGCCAATTATTCTACTTTGTTCTGTCTCTAACGAACAGAATGCGAAATCAACACAAAGCCTGATTATGCGACCTCTTCCAAGGGAAAGGTCTGAGAGTTGTCTATTTACTAATGAAGCTCAGTGTGTATTAAGGGTTGACTGAAGCAATCATCAGGAATTTTCATCCCTTAAATTAGTGTTTTCCACCAGATGCACATCGTTCATTTCAGATAATATAACTTTTAAGTTCAGGATACAACTGGACAAAAGAAAAGAAAAAAAAGTAACCAACACAACATTTGCAGTAATAACACAGTAACAGCTATCATCCTTCCCTGAGGAATTCAGCCTACTTTATGGACACAATTTAGTACAAACTCATAAGAAAGCTAACAAAGCCCAAAACCACTTCACAATAGCGTAGAGAGGTAAAGGTCAAAACTTATTACTGCCAGGCCCAGCAGACAATGGCACCTACTGAAAAGAGCACAGGACAGGAAAACCTGGAAGCCTGTGTTCCAGCTTCGGTTATTCCTGTAAGCATTGGTATGATCTGAGTGAACTCAGCCTGCCCTGCTTTTTCCGTTTATAAAAACCTACATCATCCTCTCATTAGAATGAAATGCCGCATCTGAAAAGTTGCAGATCTCTTTAGGAAAGAAACAAAACTCATGTTTCTAACCAAAATGGAATAATTCAGTCAATGGAGACATAATAAAAAGCTGCCATAAAGCAACTGTTTACTTGAAATCTATCTTTTGTGGTGTATTTATATGGGTAAGGAGTGTAAGGATATCATAAGTAGAGTTACCAATTCTTCCAGAAATCAAGGTCATTGAGTTCAGATTCCAACTTTGACCTTGACCCAGGCTTACAGAGATGTAACATGTCCCAATACCTCATATCCACCATACATGGGAGAAACAAGGTATGCAGACAGATCTTCTTCTAAGTATCCCATATGTAGTGGTTTTAATACAGGGTCTCAGATTCGTTGCCATTCTTCACATCCAGATGTGGGCATTTTCCCTTGAATTTGGGCAGGCTTTCCATGGCTTCAAACAGTAGAGCAGGGGTCAGTAAATTATGGCTGGTGGGCCAAATCTAGGCCTCTACCGGCTTTTATAAATGAAGCTTTATTGGAACACAGCCATGTTCCTTAGTATATGTATTGTTTGTGTCTGTTTTCACATCACAGCAGCGGAGCTAAGTAGTTGCAAAAGAGACTGTATGGCGTGTAAAGCCTAAAATATTGACCGTCTGACACTTTATGGAAAAAGGTCTCCAACGCCTGCAATAGTATAAAGTGATACTATGTAACATCTAAGACTAGGTCATAAAAGGTCATGCAGCTTTTGCATGATTCTCCTGGAATGCTTCAACCCTGAACGCTCATTCTTGGGATACTCTATCTTGAATCCTAACTACCACGTTATGAGAAGTCCAAGCCACATGGGCAGCCATCTATAGGCACTCCAGGCAACAGTCTTTGTTGGGCACAGTGTTCAAGTCATCCCATCTCAAGGGCCAGACATGTGAATTAAAATTATCTAGATGATTGCAGCCCCAGCCATTTGAATCCTCATGAGCTGAGGTTTCAGACATCAGTCACAGAGTAGAGACAAGCCATCTCCTCTGCGTACTGTTTGAATCGCTGACCCACAGAATCTGGGCACATATTACAATTTTTGTTTATTTCACCACTAAGTTTGGACTTCTTTATTATGTAGCAATAGATAACTACAGCACTGTGTCTGTACACAGGAGATCTACATTTCACAGAGCACATACTTTTAGATGTGAATGTTGACTGCTCAATTTCTAAGAAGAACGTATACACACATATAGGTACAAAATAGTTATGTATATGTAAATATTAGACCTATATAAACTAATCTATATTATCCATAAAATGAGGGGCCCTTGATAATGGCTAACATTTCTTTTCAGTATTTATTGTGTTCCAAGAACTGATAAATTCTTGCATTGTATGAATTTTTTTAACCCTCATAGCAACTCGCTGAGAGAAGTAATGTTATCTCTATATTATAGATGAGAAAACTGAGGCAAAAACAGATAACATGCTCAAGAGTACTCAACAAGTAAATTTTAGAGTCAAGATTGGAACCCAAGTTCTCAAGGTTTAGATCCCTTACTCTTAGTCACCAAGCTATATACTGAGTAAGGAGATGAAAGCTGAAGCCATTACCTCATGCTCAAGAAGGTAGACAGAAACTTAGCAGGCATGGTTGAAAGAAAACAGGACTTGGAGTCGTAAGTCCAGAGCCTGAGTTATGAAATGAATTCTCCTCTCATCTAGATATAGGTTTGTTTTTAGAAAATGAAAAAGATCACTGCATATTTTGATGGTTAATTTCTGTACTTAATGATTACAAAAGAATGGAATTTTACCAGGGAGCTATTTTGCAATGACATAACTTATTGATTCAAATTCAAACCTTTATTATAAATTCTTGATTCAAAAGCAAATCTTTATTAAGTCTCCGTTGCATCAGAAGTCTTTCCCATTCTTCATTTCTTTTAAAACCCTTTCCTGTCTACTCTTGGCCAAAGCTTGAAGCCTAATTTAACATTGGAAATAAAATAATGAAATAGTCATAACACAGCAATTCCAATGCCTACTGAAATGGAAGCTCTAAATAATTTTCCAGATAATTTAGGAAATCAAAAATATTTACATCATAGATGCAAAGAGAGAAGTTACTTGTGTAATAAAATAAATGGTGAGACAAAAAGTTTCTGGTCAAGTAGATTTGTTTAAATATGAACACTAATTTGAGCTCTATCCCGGTGCTAAAACCCAGTGACAGGTTGCATACAGTTTCTAAAGGGATAGTTCAGTGCATTGGGTCAAATTCATGATATAAAATGTGGTATTATTAGTAGTACTAGAAGACAGAGTGTGACTGTCTTCTTTGGGACATAGATAAAGACCCCAAGTTAGACAATATCAAGCACAAGTTATGTAGAATAAGATATTATCTCAGTCTTTGGAACATGTCATCCAGGATTGAACAAGAGGCAGATTTATTATGAAGTACATGAAGCCAGAGACAGTAAGCAATGAGTGGTAGTTGGTTAAAATAGACAGGTTTTAGAAGTAGAGGCAGGGATGTAGAAAACAAACTTAGGGTTACCAGGGGATTGTGGTGGGGAGGCTAAATTGGGAGATTGGGGCTGAAATATACACACTGCTATACATAAAATAGATAACTAATAAGAACCTGCTCTTCTTATTAGCACAGGGAACTCCACTCAATACTCTGTAATGGGCTATTTGGAAATGACTCTAAAAAAACCTAAAAGTGGATATATGTATATGTATAACGGATTCACTTTGCTGTACACGTGAAATTAACACAACACTGTAAATCAACTATATTCCAATAAAAATTTTTTTTAAAATAGGTTTTAAGAACCATAGTCAGGGAGCAGTGTGGATTGGAAAGACCTGGCAAGAAATGTTTCTGCATCCTCAGACAATGCTCCCCAAGCTGGCTATTGCAAGGGTGAGCATTTAAGAGATCTTTGACCTAAGGAGGACAGGAGATTAACAATCAACCCCAATGTGCATGAATTATTCTCCTCTGTGTTATCAGAAATCAGATGGCATCCTAGAGCAAGGGTCAGCAGATCTTTTCTGTAAAGGGTCAGATAGTAAATATTTTGGATTTTGTGTACCATACCTCTCCGTTGCAACTGCCTATCTGCTGCTGTAGCACAGAAACAGCCATGCACCATACATTAAAGAATGGGTGTGGCTGTGTTCAAGCAAAATGTTATGTACAAAACCAGGAGTCAAGCGAGATCTGATCAGTGGGCCAGAGTTTGAGGACCCCAGTTCTGGGTCAGTGTTCACAGCTGAATGAGTCATGAGGCCTTAAGTTCCAGTTCTCATTGTACTAATTTCTACCTGGGTGAACTTGGGTTCATCCTTTTATTTATATGGGCCACTATATTAGTCAAGCTTCTCCAGAAAAACAGAACCAACAGCATGTGTATACAATGTGCCCATATATATTGATAGATATAGATCTAGATATCAATAATGATACCTAGATCTATATCCATATCTATATAAAGATAGAGAAAGAGAGAGAGAGATTTTAAACAATTGGTTCACACAATAATAGAGGCTTGGTCAATTCAAAATCTGCAGGTTAGGCTGTCTAGAGACTCTAGGAAGAGTTGCAGTTCAATTTCTGTAGGTCTTCTGGCAGAATTCCTTTTTGCGACAGGGAGGTCAGTCTTTGTTTTATTAAGAGCTTCAACTGATTGGATGAGGCGCACCCATACTATGGAGGATAATCTGCTTTACTCGAAGTCCAACACCAATTTAAATATGAATTTCATCCAAAACACCATCACGGAGACTACCCTGGTGGCGCAGTGGTTAAGAATCCGCTTGCAAATGCAGGGGACACAGGTTTGAGCCCTGGTCTGGGAAGATCCCATGTGCCGTGGAGCAAATAAGCCCGTGCACCACAGCTACTGAGCCCGTGTACCTAGAGCCCATGCTCTGCAACAAGAGAAGCCACCACAATGAGAAGCCTGCACACCACAACAAAGAGTAGCCCTTGCTTGCTGCAAATAGAGAAAGACCACGTGTGACAACGAAGACCCAACGCAGCCAAAAATATAAATAAATAAATAAATAAAAATTGTAAAAAACACGAAAACACCATCACAGAAATATCCAGAATAATATCTGACCAAATAACTGGGCATGGTGGCCCAGACAAATTGACATAGAAAATTAACCACCTAAGCCATAGTTTTGTCATCTTTTACTGAGAAATTTGACTTATCTGAACTATTTTGATAACTAGAAGATACCTTCTAGAGGTAACACCCTCAGGTTTTTACATGATAGGCAGCAGAGGGAAAGAGCCCATTTGTCCAGTCCGATGACACCTAAAGGATAAAATTCTGTCTTCTCTTTCCAACCCACGAGGATGAATGCCAAAAATACATCACTTATATCTGCTTTAGCTAACATAGGATAGGTCTGGAACAGACCTATGCTCCCAGTAAGCCTCATGAAATGCTATTTCATTAAGGGGAGACTTTACTTGCTAAGATTAGAAGCAAAAGAGGGTGGTGGATGAAACACTGCCCAAGGATATAAGTTCATGCAAGGAAGCAGGAGAGAGAATGGGTATCCGAAGATGTGCGCTCTAAGCCAACACTAATTCCAAAGCATCAGGTTATAATTCAGGGAGCACAACTGCTGGGGGTTTTTTCCCCCTCTTTTTTTCCCCCAAAGAGGGACAAATCAAGCATACTGACAAAGGAAGAGCATTAGTCACCACAGATAAATTCCTTTTTAGAGGTGATCTCACAAATAATTTGGCTCAGTGTAGACTATGATTTGGTTCCAAAAACCATAAGCTAGAGCATTTCATTCCAGGTCCCTCCTCAAATATCCATGATAGGTAGAAATTTGGCATCGGTAGTTCTTGAAATCTCCCCAGGTGATTATAATATGCAACCAGGGCTGAGAATCTGGAGATGTAGAGAGAATTTAAATTGAACTTTAGTTAAACAGTAAAACAAGCTCTGACTCTACTGGCTGGAGCTAGAAAAGGGATATGCATTTACTGGGATGAGAAGATAAAGAAAACCAGGGAGTAAATCAAATGCTTTACACCTGTGCTTAGCTAATTGTTACTCAGATAATTCAGACAATCTTACAGCACCTGAACCCTGAAATTCCTTAGTTCTGTTTAAAAAAAAAGTAACTCTTCAAGTAACCGAACTCTGAGAATCATGTAAATCATAAAGAAAAAGAAGAAATCTCATTTTTTGAATTAGTTGATATCATATATACTGTTTCACTTTCATGATATTAACTAGTTAGCTTTCTTTCCATTTTATGTTTGAGGAAAGTAAGGCTTTAAAAATCTTAGTAATTTTCTCAAGGTCACCTGTTAAGGGTGTGGTAGGCAGCATAATGGCTCCTAAAAATGCCCTCACCCTAATCCCTAGAACCTATTAATATGTTACCTTACATGGTGAAGAGGACTTTGCAGATATGACTGAAGTTACAGACCTTGAGAAAGATTATCCTGGATTACCTCATGGAACAAATCTAATTGCATGAGTCCTTAAAAGTAGAAAACCATTCCCAACTGTAGAAAGAGAAAGAGAGACATGTCTTAATAGAAGCAGAATCAGAGAGATTCAACATTTTGGGTTTTGTAGGTGGAGAAAGGGGACTCTGAGTCAAGGACTACAAGTGACCGCTGGAAGCGGATAAAGTCCAGGGAACAGAAACACCCCTAAGAGCCTCCAGAAAAGAATGTAGCTCTGCCAACACTTTTTTTTCTTTTTTAACCATCTATATTGGAGTATAACTGATTTACAATGGTGTGTTAGTTTCTGCTTCATAACAAAGTGAATCAGCTATACGTATACATATATCCTCATATCTCCTCCCTCTTGCATCTCCCTACCACCCTCCATTCCGGATCGCACCCTTGTAGGTGGACACAAAGCACAGAGCTGATCTCCCTGTGCTTTGCGGCTGCTTCCCACTAGCTATCTATTTTACATTTGGTAGTGTATATAAGTCCATGCCACTCTCTCACTTCATCCCAGATTACCCTTCCCCCTTCCTGTATCCACAAGTCCACTCTCTACGGCTGCGTCTTTATTCCTGCCCTGCCCCCTAGGTTCTTCATAACCATTTTTTCTTTTTTTTTGATTCCATATATATGTGTTAGCATACGGTATTTGTTTTTCTCTTTCTGACTTACTTCACTCTGTATGACAGTCTCTAGGTCAATCCACCTCACTACAAATAACTCAATTTCATTTCTTTTTATGGCTAAGTAATATTCCATTGTATATATGTGCCACATCTTTATCCATTCATCTGTCGATCCTGCCAACACTTTTACTTTACTCAATTGAGACCAATGTCAGACTTGTAAGGTAATAAATTTAAATTGTTTTGAGTCACTATATTTGTGGTAATTTGTATGAAAGCAATAAAAAACTATTACAGGGGTCCTACAGGAGCCAGGCTATATATTTATACTTAAGTATTTCTGAAATGAATTTAACCTTGTGATTGACAGCAGCAGCAGCTTCCAAGGGATCCCACCACACACCTGAGGCAAAAGCAGCCTAATACAAAGCAGTGACAGCAGCAGGTCACTGCCCCACACTTGGGGTAGAGGGGGACTTGATCTACTGTAGCAGCAGCATAGCCTGAATGGGAACCCATCCTCCTGTGGCACTAGTCCCATCAACATTAGTCTAATCTGCTAGCACCTGCTGCGCCAACAGGCCCAACATATACAAACCCTCCAACTCAGCAGCATTAAGTGAGCCAGACTCAGTGTTTCCTGAAACTCATATCCAATGGCACTGGAAAGCCCAGATATCACCTAATGTTATGAAAACATAAAAAAAAACAATAACAGAAGACTGGGAACTTCAGAAAGAAAAGGGGAACAATGGAATGGGTGAAAACAAATGGGGTAAATATAAGAGACTATCATTAGCCTCATGAGTTTCTTAAATACTATCTGATGGTCAAAGCAAATATTATGACACCATCTGATGTGGTTCTCAATGTAGAGAAAGGAAATACTACAGAAAATCATACTTTAAAACTGGGGAATATTAAGAGACTAAATGGAAGTAAAATTTTGAAACTTCACTTGAAGTAATAAAACACTGATTCCAGTAGGCTATGGTAAGTTACATATGTATACTGTGATGCCAAAAGTAACCACTAAGAAAACTATACAAACAGTATACACAAATGATTATAAATAAATTAAATTAAAATGGACTTATTAAAAAATGTTTAAGTAACCCACCAGGCAAAATAAGAGAAACACAGGATTGAGAAACTAAGGTAAAAGACAAAACAAAAAATAAAATGGTAGACCTAATCTTTAACATAGCAATAATTACATTAACTGTAAATGATCTAAATAACCAAGTCAAAGACAGAGATTGGAAGAGTAGATTAAAAATTCACAAGCATGATCCAACTATATACTGTCTATAAGAAGTTTACTTTAAACATCATGATATAGGGAGTTCAAAGTAAAAGGAAGATAATGATATATCATGTGAACGTTAATCAGAAAAAGTAGGAATGGCTATATTAATATCAGATAAAGTAGACTTCAGAGCAAAGGAAATTATTAGGGGCAAACAGGGTCATTACATAAAGATAACAGGAATAATCCACCTAGATGACCCAATGATACAAAATGTGTGTGCACCAAACAACAGAACTTCAAAATACATGAAGCAAACACTGAAAAAAGTAGTAAAAGGAGAAAATTTTAAATCCACAATTATTATTTGAGACTTCAGCACAGCAATTTATAGAACTACCAGAGAGAAAAATCAGCAAGAATATGGAAGAAATGAAAACATCATCAATCAATAGGATATAACTGACATTTAAAGAACACACTCAGTAACAGCAGAATACATATTCAAGTGTCCATGGAATATTCACTCATATACTATATACTGGGCAATAAAAAGAACCTTAGCAGATTTAAATTGTAATGTGCCTAAGTGTTGGATGCTAAGACTCAGAGGTTTTCTTATTTCTTTCATTTATATATTCATAAAAAAGTTAGCAGATTTAAAAGAATTAAAATCATAGAGTATGTTCTCTAGCCATAATGGAATCAGACTAGAAATCAATAACAGAAAGACAACAGGAAAATCTTCAATCACGTGAAAACTAAACATCACAATTCCAAATAACTCATGGGTAAAAAAGACAGCATCAAGGAAATATTTTTTAATGCATAGAATAAAAGGAAATGGAGATATAACAGATCAAAGTTTGCAGAATGAAGTGAAAGCAATGCTGAAAGAGAAGTCTATAGCACTAAATTGGGAAAGAAAGTGTTTCAAAGCAATAATCTAATTTTCTATATTACAACAGTAAAAAAGGAAGAGGAAAAAACACTAAACAAGCAGAAAGAAGGAAATAATAAAGATGAAATAGAAATCCATGAAACTGAAAACAGGAAAATAGGGGGGAAAGTCAATGAAACAAAAGGCTGGTTCTTGGAAATAAACAATCTAATCAATAAAGATCTAGCAAGACTGATAAAGATAAAAAGATGGATGGCACAAATCACAGATATCAGAAATGCAACCAGGGATACCATGGCATATCCTGCAGGTTAATGAGGAACAAGTTGTTATGAGCAAGTCTACACTATAAATTGAAAAATGTAGGTGAAATGGGCCAATGCTTCTACACTCAAAACTACCAAAACTCAGCCAAGATGAAATAGATAATCTCAGTTTTCCTGTAACCATTAGAAACACTGTTTTTTCATTTAAAAACTCCCAAAAGGAATATTCAGGCTTAGATGTTTCACTTTTACCCAAGACATAAAGAATTAACACCAATTTTACATGATTTGATAAGAAATAGAAGTAGAAGGAACAGTTCCTAATTAAATTTATGAAGCCAGTATTACCTTGATACCAAAACCGGACAGGGATACGATAGAAAGAAGAAAACTACAGACCAATATTTTTTATGAAATTGGCTGTAAAAATCCTCTGCCAAATATTAGCAAATTAAATCCAGAAATATATAAAAAGAATAATATACCATGACCAAGTGGCATTTATTCTAGTTATGCAAAGTTGGTTAAATATTTTAAAATCAAACAATGTTATCCACCATATCCAATAGATTAAAGGGAAAAGTCATGTGATCCTATCCAATAATGCAGAGAAAGCACTTGACAAAATCCAATCCCATTCATGATTTTAAAAAAAGAAGAAAAAAGAACTCCAAGCAAACTAGGAATAGAAAAGGAACATACTGAAACTCATAAAGATGATCTACAAACAACCTATACCGAGATTATATTTAACCGTGAAAGACTGAATGCTTTCTCTGTAAGATCAGAAACAAGGCACAGATATCTGCTCTCACCACTTTTATTAAATGTATTACTGGAGGTTCTAGTAAGAAAATAAAGCAAAAATAAATAAATACATACATTTAAAAGTTAAATTTTTAAAAAGTTCATTTAAAAGATAAAAGGACTATTCCTACTATGTTGAATAGGAAGGAATATATCCTACTGAATGTTGAAGAGTAATATATCCTATTATATTGCCTAAGGAAAAGTAAAACTGTCTGTGTCTGAAGAGGACATGATAATCTAAATGGAGAAAATACCAAGGAATCCACAAAAAGCTTGAGAAATAATATTAGTTTGTAAATGTTTTAGAGTACAAGATCAACACAATTTTATCACATTATATATTAATAACAAATGTGTAGAAGCTTAAATTAAAATATGTGATGCCATTTACAACTGACCTAAATAAATACTTAAATACAAGCCCAATAGGACATTTATAGGACCTCTATACTGAAAATTACAAAATGCTGATGAAGAAAAATTTTAAAGTCCCAAACAAATAGGGAGACATACCTTGTTCATGGATTAGGAAACACAACATAATAAAGATGTCAATTCTCCCCAAGTTAAGAGGCTTAACACAATTACTCTTAAAATGCCCTCAAGGTTTTTGCGGATATAGACAAGCTTTTTCTAAGATTTGTATGGTAAGAAGAGGCTGAAGAATAGCTAAAACAATTTGTAAAGGAAGATTAAAATGGGAGGAATTAATCCACCCAATTTCAAGACTTTGCAGTAATTTTGGAGGGTAGATACATAGATCAATGGAATGGAATAGAGAACCCAGAAATAGACTGACATAAATACATTTAACCTGTTTTTGACAGCAGTGCAAAAGCTATCAAGGAAGAATAGACATTTCAAAAAATGGTACTGAAACAGTTGGACATCCCTTGACAAAAACAAACAAAAAATGAACCTTAACCTAAACCTCCACACCTTACACAAAAATTAAATCAAAGTGGATCATAATCTTAAATGTAAAAGCAGGACATTTTTAGGAAAAAAAATAGAAAATCTTTGGCATCTAGAACTAGGTGAATAATTCTTAGACTTGACACCGAAAGTATGATCAATAAAAGCAAAAACTGATAAATTGTATCTCATCAAAATGAGTTAAAAATGCTTCATAGAAGATCCTTTTAAGTGGATGAAAACTCAGATTACACAGTGGGAAAACATATTTGAAAATCCCATATGAGACAGATGACTTGTATCTATAATATACAAAGAACTCTCCAAACAACTTAAAAAAATCCAACTAGAAAATAGGCAGAGGACAGGAACAGACATTTCATGGAAGAGAATATACACATGGCAAAGAAGCACATGAAAAGATGCTCAACATCATTAGCATTAGGGAAATGCAAATTAAGACCATAATGAGATATCAGAGAATAACTAAAATTATAGTGACAACATCAAATGCTGGCGAGTACGTAGAAAAGTTATATCACGTCACTGGTGGGAAAATAAAATGGTTTAGCCACTCTGAGAAACAGCTTGACAGTCTCTTTTAATCCTAAAAGTAGATTCACCCTACAACGCAGTACTTGTACTCTTGAGCATTTATCCGAAAGAAACAAAAACTTAATTAAGTTCCCACAGAAACTTACACATAAATGTTCATAGCAGTTTTATTTATCATAGCCAATAACTGGCAACTACCCAAATGTCTTTCAATGAATGAATGTTGAAACAAATTGTGATAAAATCTTATGATAGAATACTACGGAGCAACGAAAAGGAACAAATTATTAATATATGCAAAAATTAAAATGAACTTCAAGGGAATGATGCTGAAGAAAAAATTTTTAAAAGCCAATCTCCGAAGATTAAGTAATTCATGATTATGTTTACGTATTATTCTTAAAATAACAAAACTGTGGAGATAGAGAACAGATTAGAAGTTGCCAAGGGTTAGAGATGGGGGTAGAAGGTACAGTGGGGAAACTTTGTGAGGTTTTTGTGGTCCCAGTACAAATAATACAGCACTCTTGGTTTTAATCCCTAAAGATTTTTAAAAACAATTCCTAATAAGAGTTGTCCAGATATTTAGCAATGGCAGCAGATTACAGGTATAGCTCCCCAACATGACAACTTCAAAAGAGATTGTACTAATTCAATGCATATGTTAATTTTAAAAAGGCCAGTCACAGTACTTAAATGGTATATATCTTAACGATATTATTCTAAGTATCTAGCTGTACCAGATGGACTAGCAGGATTTTCTGTACATTCAGTCTTATTTAAGACAGTAAATCTTATAATAAGAGAGTTAAAAAAAGAAAAAGAAAAACAAACAAACCTCAACTACAGTTGGATATTCTCATAGGAAGATGAGGTGAAAATATGTAGCAGTGGTTCAAAAGCTTAAGCAGTGGCACCTAAATTTGGCTGCATATTAGAATCATCTGAAGCACTTTTTAAAAACCCTCACACTGACTGTTGGTCATCCTAGACCAATAAAATAACTTTAAATCTCCTCAGACGATGCCAGTGTCTAGCCAGAACTGAGAACCAGCAGACTAAGCAGAAGGGGATGTTTCTACAAAGATTTCTTAACAATAAGTCCTTTCACCCAATCAGATTTACCTTCCCACAAAGGGGTAAAGAAGGCTAGATGCTGACCATACTTGCTTAGCTGTAATTAGCACTTGTGACTCGCCCAAATCCTAGATCATGTTTCCCCTAAATTTCATGTTATTCCCTAAGTTTTTCAAATCCAGGGCTAAGGGGTTTGCCAGGATGAGGTTTTAAGTGTTCACACAGGGGAAGTCCCTGGCAAACCAGGACAGCGGTCACTACATTGAATTGTAAAGCATCCTAAATAACCCTGCCACTGCTCCCAGATACTAGTCTGTGCCAACCAGTGGAGAAAAGGCATTCTCCATTACTACCACGGCAAATGCTGCTGTACTTGCCTTGGCTACTCCCTATCTTTTCCAGGCATCACTCCCCTTCACCTGCTGGTGGACACTTTGGCCAGCTGACAATGCAGATATTTTCAAACTTTAAGGTGAATAAAAATCATATGGAGGGCCTGTTATAACAGAGATCACTGAGCCCCACTAGAGTTGCTGATTCCATAGGGCTGGGATAGGGCCCTAAAACTTGAATATCTGACACATTATCAGGGGACGCTGGTAAAGCTGGTCAAGTTGTTACTGAATGCAGGTTCATGTGTCTGAAGCACAGTGAGGCCAAACAAACCTAAAGGTTGGAGTCTGGAGAAGAGAAAGGTTTATTGCAGGATCGAGCAAGGAGAGGGGTGGTCCGTGTTCCAAAACCCCTGAAATCTCCAAAGGATTTCAGCAATGCATTTTTAAAGGCCAGGTGAGGGAGGGACATCCCAGGGCATGTGATCAGCTGGTGCACAATCCTCTGATTGGCTGATGTTGAGGCCACAAGGCAGGTAACATTATCCATCCTTAGGTGCCAGGAGGTCTGAGGGCTACGTGCTCATGATCATCAAGGAGTTCATTTCTTCCATTGGGTGGTGGTTTTTAGCATCTGAAAACTCAAGAAATATGCCTGAGATACTATTATCTGAGTACTTCAGAGAGAAACTACAATAGAGGATATGGGGGATGGGTCTGTCCTAGGAAGGCCCCATAGGGTACTGCTTGGTTACAAGGTGACCATACTTTGAGAACCACTGCTCTAGTGGCTTGGAATGTTAAGAAAGCAATGGAAGAATCCCTTCCCAGATCTAGATTCTAGTATCACCAGCTATTTTGGTGGGAGGAAGGGTAAGTTTTGTCCTTGCTTGGACTTCTTGTTCATTTATATCAAAGCCTATTTGAGGCAGTGCGTTCGGCAGTCCTGCAGATCTGTCTTTTGCTTCAACAGTGTTTGGAATGAACAGACCCAGGGACGCTCCTTGCTCCAGCCCCCGACCACCTTCCAACCTTTCTTCCTTTCGCAACCTTTGGAATCAGACACTCAGCTATCCTCAGCCTCCAGGACAGGCCAACACCAGTTTTTGAGCTTAGCTCCTTATCACTGATCAACCACGAGTTCACAGGTTCGTCAGAATTATTCCACCGAGGTGGAGGCCGCCGTCCACCGCCTGTTCAACATGCATCTGTGGACACTTACCTCTCTCTGAGCATCTATTTCGACAGCAACAATGGGACTCTGGACAGTATGGGCCACATTTTTCGCCAACTGGCTGAGGAGAAGTGTGAGGGCGCCCAGCGCCTCTTGAAAATGCAAAACCAGTGCTGCGGCCGCGCCCTCTTCCAGGATGCGCAGAAGCCTTCTCAGGATGAGTGGGGTAAAACCCAGGATGCTGTGGAAGCCGCCATTCTTAGGGAGAAGAATCTGAACCAGGCACTAACGGATCTGCGCGCCATGGGTCCTGCCCGTGCAGACTCCCAGTTCTGTGATTTCCTGGAGAGCCGCTTCCTGGAGGAGCAGGTAAAACTCATCCAGAAGATGGGCGACCACCTGACCAACCTCCGCAGGCTGGCTGGTCCGCAGGCTGTGCTGGGCGAGTATCTCTTTGAAAGGCTCACCCTCGAGCCAAACAGGAGTCTCTGAAGTCCAGCCGCGTCTGAGGAGACCCTCTGGCGTCAGAGCTTCTGCCTGAAGCCCCGCTCTGCAGCCACTAGGCAGCTTTGTAACCGCCCTGGAGCCCTCTCCCAAGCCTTGGACCAAATGGAAACAATAATGCTTTTTGCAGAAGGAAAAAAAAAAGCCTATTTGAAATACAAACAGAATAAAGTGAAAAAAAGAAATATATACATATATTCACGTTCTTTTAACATATGAATTGCCCCACTTTATCTGTGTGAAATAAGTTTGTTCCCATTATTGGGCTGGTTCTCAAGCTTTGCTGCTCGTTTGAATTACCTAAAGAGCTTTGAAGAAAAACATTGGTGTCTGGGTCCCAGCCCCAGAGATTTTGATTCAGTAGGTCTAGGGAGGAGCCTGGGCACGGGAAGGTCTCAGAGTTCCCCAGGTGATTCTAATGTGCAGCAACTTTGTGAACCACCTCTTGGCTTCAATGCAGCTAGTCATCAGATATTAAATCTAAGACACATGGACTACTAGTGCGTGAGCTCTGTCGCTAGGTGTATTCCATTTTCTTTCTCCTGGAAGATTCGTGCCAGGGAAAATGATTGATAGTTGTGTTACTTCTCTGAAATGGATGGAAATTTCCAATTAGCGTGAACAGGGGAGGGTGAATGGGTGAATGCAATAAGGTGTATCATTTACGTATTGCCCTATGTGTATGGCTAGAAGCTTTTGCAACTGAGGTCTGCCCTACTTTTCATGCTAATGGTAATGCTTGTCCTCCTAATGCAGCCATAAACTTTATAAGCCCATAGGTAGACAGCATCACAAAATATTTACCCCTCCCCACTGGCCCACTCTCAAGCTTCACTCCCCTTCCCCAATACACAAATGTACATCAATGCGCTTGAGACCAATATCAACATACTGACCTTCAATTCTTCTACTCTGCAGCTTCCCTCTTATCAGGAGATGTCAGCATTTAGTGCAAGGACAAATGCTTGCCTCTTGAGGAGTAATGTAGACAAAGCCTCCAAGAGACAAATAGCCCTCAGGGAGGGGGAAAAAGTCTTTCAAAAAGGTTGATGCCCAGAGGAGGCATTTTCAGTCATCTCAGCTTAGAGGTCAAATATCCAAAATTAAAAAGGTTAAAAAAAAGAAGAAGAAAGCAAGGAAGAAAAGAAGGAAACAATTTTCTTATCTCATAGTAATAAGGCAGTTTTCCTTAAAAAAAAAAAGACTTAAATTCTCTTTCCTAATCAAAATGTGCTTTTCCATCTTTAGACTATTCCTCTTATATCCTGTATTATTCATGATGTTTAATTCTTGAAATAGCACATGGCTGAAAACAGAAGCTAACCTCTTGTTCACTATGAATTGAATCTTCTTTTCCTAGGACCCGTCTACAATGTACAATTTGGGGTTGGCCAACATAATTATTTTCTCTGAAATACGTTACAGCATTTTGCCTTTTCAATATATAGTTATACAATACATTGATAACACAACATATTTAATATAGTCAATATAGTAAATACAGCTATAACACACATGATATGATGCCACTTTGGTGATTTTCTTCATCCATGTAATTCTGAAATTTGACAGTATAGTTTTCATATTCTAATGAGCTGAGTATTACCTTTGCAAGGATAGAAAAATAAAATAAATTCATAATATTCTTGTGTGGTTTGCCCCTGGGGTGGATTACCATAATGGGGGGATATTTGAGCCTTTCCCCAAGTCATTAAAAATCCTCCAGCGAGCAGCCCCTTGTCCTCTCCAGGGAGTGGGGGGAAAGGATCTTTAATCATAATAATCCTGGGGGGAGAAATCTCGGAAATAAGACATCTGCTTCTGTGCCTTGTTGTTTTGCAGAATAGCAATGATTGCCTTAGCAGCTTCTATTGCCATATGTATACAATAAGTAAATGAACAGAAAATTGAATGAACGCATAAAAGAAGGATAAACCCACCCAGCTTAACAAACCCACTCTCTCACCTGCTGTGCCCCGAAACATGAAAGAAAGAATCATGGGATCATAAGGATTAATAAAATAACAGTCTCTGTTAACAATATTGACAGGAGGTATAAGGATAATTTGTCTGATGTGGGACCAACAGCTTAACTAACTGCTTAATTCTTTTTTTTAAGGGCAATTCATTCATTTATTGTTTAAAGATTGTAAGACATCTGAATTTTTGTAGCACAATTTAAATGTTTTACTTTTTTGATAAAGCAGAGTATAATAGCAAAAACAATTAGTTTCCAGTAATATCTATATCTCTATTCAGAATTAAGTCTTCCACAGACATGTAACCTGGAAACAAAAGCCTGTTACAATAAGCAAAGCTTCAACGGAGTGGCTACTTTTTGGGCCAGGGAAAGGTTCATCCCTATAGGAGGATGATGTGCTATGTAAAATGGCTGCAAGGTCACAGCCTTGAGGGCGTTGGAAGTCTACTATCCTATTCCACATTACGTAGTTCAGGGAACTTCAAATGTCTGTTCATCTGCAACCAAGCTGGCAACCTTTAACTGATATTTCAAGCAGGTAAGAAATAAATGAAAAGAAATCCCTACATTGATGTTCCTTGATTTACACTGTTAAATGGTTCATTAACATGTAATTCTGGCTAAGAATTACATTTGAGACTCCTTGCTCAGATTTTGGTTAACAGTACAAATCTTTCAGAAATTCATGTTTTTATTAATCAATAATTTGTCAGCTAGGATACGTTCAGGCATCAGCTGCAACATCAAAATAGGTGCACTGCCTCAGCGCTTTGGAAAGACATAATCTAAAACACTAATAGCAGACAAAATATCTGTTACTAGACAGCATATGTGCAGTACAGCAAGACAAAAACATATTCATATGTGCCACGGACCAGCCTCAGAAAGAGGATTTCACCGCCCAGGGTCAGAAGGGACGGGGTAAGGAACTGAAGTAGCACCGACGAATGGGGTCAGAAGGACCAAGACAACTGACGGTTGCAAGGCAAGTTTTATTATGCTACAGTTGCAGATTATATAGACTAGAAAAGGGAAGGTTGCCAGACGGTGGTTTACATTATCTAATGACCGTCTCGGCTCAAGGTTAACTTCCCTGGGAGAAAACCCATAAACCCAGAATCATCCAAAATAACCTGCACGTGCAGGGTGGAGACAGATTGGCTTGTCTCATTTTACATACTTTCTGATTTCTGGACCCTGGTGATTTATCTCCCGTGGAATGGAACAAGGAGGGGAACAAGTAGGGACAGTCCCTTCGAGCAGCAGCGGCATGCCTGGCATGTCTGTAGCCTGCTCTCAAGGCTGATTGCTTCCCACAGGTCCCCCTTCTTTATTTTTTAATTTTTGCTGCAAAATAATTCCATGAAGCTTAGTGCCGAGAGTAGTATACTGAAGCATGAGGATACGAAACAGACATGAGAAGATTATTATCAATAATAGGCAAATTATGGCCAGGGTAATAACTCCTGACAACCCTCTAGTAATCCACGACTAAGGGTTTAACCACTTTAAATGATCCAGTAAAGTTTGAATTACATCTTCTGGTGAAATATCATCAAGATGTGCATGTTGTATATCCTGAATTTCAGCATTTAATTTCTTAAGATCAAGACTAATATTATTATCTGACCAAACACTCAGCAGATGCATTTTTACTTTTTCCCATTCCCAAATACAGTCATTGTACTTGTAAGGAATAACACAAATCCACGTATACTTTGCATGACAAGCTAAACGCATCCTCAATTTTAATGCTGCCATCTGATCTCCAATCCTCAAAATTGCGTTTTTAAATTCATCTAACTTGTTATTAATCTGTAAATCTATGTGACTTTGTAAAGATTAAGCAAGACTGGTATTTTGAGATAATTGATTAGCAAAGTGAGCATGATTAATACTCTGTGAAAGAGCAAGACGGGCAGTAGCCGCGGTAGCAGACAGAGCAGCCAAGGCAAGTAAACTTACTATTAGCCACCCAATAAAGCGTCTCCTTCTCTGCAAGGCTTTAGAGAGTTCCACCCATGCCTGTACTCCAGTATCTTCATACCAAGGTTCTCTCAGATGTACAGGCACCATAACATATATGGGTTGCCTTAGTATAAGCACAGATTGTGTTCCTGCAGAAGGGAACATACAACTGCTAAAAATACAATGAACACAGCTAATATTATATCCTCCTTTGGAAGAATTACCAATGTTAATAGAACCAATCAAAAGTGTATATGGAGGAGCAACACAAGTTATAACAGGTGTATTGGAATAAGTTAGAGCTAGTTTCCATATATCCCAGTTCTTTTGAAATGTGATAAACCTATCTATGATGGGAATAGAAGAGAGAAGAATTGACCCCTTGGTATGATCTGTAGTACACCATATTTGGTTATTATTCCAAGATGCATTGCAACATTCAAAATTGGATCCAGCAAAGTTAATGGTCATAAAAGGAGGAAATTGAGGTTTTGATTTTCTGTTAAGAATAGTAACCTTATGTCCAACTATAAGTATCCCTTGTCCTCCAAGTAAATGCTTCATACAGAAATAATTTCCTGAATCTTCACCTGGAACCTTGGCCATAGTAATAGCGGAATCCCAAAGTGGCGAGGCATATGAGATTCGACCTCTAATATTAATAGCTTGCCCATTTTTATACCAAATGATGGTATCCTTAAGATCCTCTCGTCGGCTGGTAGCCGGGCCTGTAAGAGTAATGTTGGTTCCTGTAAAATGAAGGTTCACAAAAGCAAAACAGTGTAATAAATGAGTGATAACATGTTTAGTAGCTTCTCGGGTCTGTGCTGTAGCACAGAGGAAACCAGAATAAGTATCAATAGTGACATGAACAAATTGTAATTTCCCAAAAGACGGGATATGAGTAACATCCATTTGCCATAAATAACTAGGTAATAATCCACGAGGATTAACACCATAATGTGGAACAGGAAGGTGAGGTAAGCACTGTGGGCATTGCTTAACAATTTGTCGGGTGGCTTCACGAGTAAGGGAAAATTCTTTGCGTAACGTAGCCGCCGACTGATGGTGTAAAGCATGCGACTGCTGTGCTGCTTGTGAAGCAGTTTGATCATAACTTACCATAATATGAGGGTGTCCAGGACATGGACCATGAGTATCAACAGTATGAAGATAATGAATGCAATACCTTAGCCATTCTTGACAGCATGACGAACGGAAAGGAGGAGGACGGTAATTTGGGATATGTCCTGCTTTAGGGAAAAGAGATTGAGGAGGAAGAGTAACTTTAACTTTATTTTTGGGAGGAAAACGCACAGGATAAAGATCACGTTTAGATCGAGTTAAAACATCTGCAGTCACATTAAGTTTAGACAATGGACCAGGCAAGTTAGAATGAGCACGGATATGCAGAGCTGCAACACGGCCATCGTGGGAACGAATAAGCTGTTGAAGCAAACGAAAAGAGGATGATAATTCAGGGTCATTAGTATGTCCTCTGGTCACAGTCTCCAGAAGAAATAATAAGCTGATAAGATATTTACTATCAGAAAACAAATTAAAAGATATAGAAGGCAAATGTTTAAAAGCCATCATGACAGCATACAGTTCAACACGTTGAGCTGAAGTCAAGGAAGTTTGTTTAATGAGTTTTGTTCCGTCGTCAGTGATTACAGTAGCCCCTCCTGAAGAAGAACCGTCTGTAAAAACCAAAGGTACATGAGGAATAGGCTGTTGCCTAATTATAGAAGGAAAGATATAACAGTTAACTTTGTCGAATTGGATCAATTTATCAGCAGGGTAATGGCATTCCAAGGCACCTGAAAATCCTGCAAGAGCAAGACCCCATTCATTACTATGTTGAAAAAGCCAATTTTGTTGACTAACTGAATAAGGGATAATAATTTGAGAAGGTTCTATACCCAGAAGTTGTAAGCATCTAGTTCTACCTTGCATTATTAGCTTACTACTAAGTTCAAAATAAGGGTTAATAACCTTAGAGGATGTAGTTTTCATATGAATCCATTCAATAATGCCAACAGTTTGCCATAAGATGGCAGTAGGCACATGAGGTGTTGGACAAGCAATTAAAGAAATTGGCAGGTGAGTATGCATTCGAGTTAACTGTGCAGAGCTGATAGCTCTATTAACTACTTGTAAAGCTTGAAGTGCTTCTGGAGTCATAGAGCGTGAAGTAGAAGGAGCTGAGTCACCTTTAAGAATATCAAACAAAGGCTCTAATTGAGCAGTAGTAAGTTTTAAGGAAGGCCTTGGCCAATTAATGTCTCCAAGTAATTTTTGAAAATCCTTTAATGTTTTTAAATTATCAACTCGAATTTGCAGTTTCTGAGGCCTAATGGTAGTGTTATCAATATATTTTCCCAAATAGAAAAATGGAGATTGTCTTTGAATTTTTTCTGAGGCAATGACCAAGCCAAATGATTGTAAGGATTGTTGTAAAAATTGAAAAGCAGTCTCTAATAAAGAAATATTATCAGTGGCTAAAAGTATATCATCCATATAATGTATGAGATATAACGTTGGAAACCTTTTTCTCACAGGAGTTAAGGCCTGAGCCACATAGTTTTGGCATAATGTAGGACTATTTGCCATGCCCTGAGGCAATACTTTCCATTGAAAGCTCCTCATGGGCTCCTTAAAATTTAAGGAAGGCAAGCTAAAAGCAAAATGTTTTCTATCTTCAGGAAACAAAGGAATAGTGAAAAAAACAATCTTTTAAATCTATAACTAAAAGATGATAATCGTGTGGTATGGCTGTTGGAGAGGGTAGGCCTGCTTGAAGAGCTCCCATTATTAGCATAGTTTTATTAACAGCTCTTAGATCCTGTAATAACCTATATTTTCCAGATTTTTTCTTGGTAATAAAAATAGGAGTATTCCAAGGACTATTGGAAATTTCTAAATGCCCTAATTGTTTCAGTACTAATTGTTCTGCAGCTTCTAATTTCTCCTTTGTGAGGGGCCATTGGTCCACCCATACAGGGTCATCACTCAGCCAAGTAATTGGATCGGCAGTGAGTGGAGGAGAATCCAAGGCCCCTAAGAAAAACACAAACCTTGTCTATCATATTTTATTTTCACATCAATAGGATAGACAGGTCCTTGTTGATTTGTTCCCAGCCCTTTTGTGGGAAGAAATCCTTGATCCAACATCATATTAGAGACTTGAGAATTTGGACTATAAAGTAATACTCCCATTTCTTTTAATATATCTCGGCCCCAGAGGTTTAAAGGCAGCCTAGGCAAAACATAAGGCTGGAAGTATCCTGAATGGCCCTCACTATCTTGCCATAATAACTGACTACTTTGCATAGGAGAAGAACTCTGTCCTATTCCTTGAAGTTCTGTAATAGTAGGACTAACGGGCCAATGTTTATGCCAGTGAATCTGTGTCATAACAGAGACATCAGCTCCAGTGTCTAACAAACCTGAAAAAACCTTTCCATTAATGGTTCATTTCCTTTCTGGATGTTCTTTCCCTATCTTCTGAATCCAGTAGGCAGCATTAGATGATCCAAAAGCCTTTGTGTCTCTCTTTTGATGTTGTAAAATTTGTCCATGAGGTACAAAGGGCAAAAGTAGCAATTGTGCAATTTTATCCCCAGGAGAAATCATTATTATATTTTTAATAGTTTGTGCCATGATTTTTATTTCTCCTTCGTAGTCACAATCTATGACTCCTGGCATAATAGTTAAACCCTTCATGGTGACACTACTTCTTCCCAATAGTAGTCCCATCAAACCCTTGGGTAAAGGTCCATAGATGCCCGTAGAGAAGGCCTGAGGACCCATTTCAGGAGTTAATACATATCGGGCGGAGGTACTGTGGTCCAGTCCTGCGCTTCCTGCTGTTTCTCTGGAGAGCAAAGATATTGTATGTTTTTGTTTTTGGTTAATGTCTGATTGATAGTTTGAGGAGGATACACAGACATTGCCCCTATTATCTGTTGGGGCCGGGGAAGGCCCCGGGAGGAGTTTCCCGACAGTGGTGTTCCATCCTTGTGGGCCACTGAGCGACCAACAATCGCGTGCCCAACGTTTTCCCCTATTGCATTTAGGGCATAAACCAGGGATTTTCTGACCATCTGGAGGGTTTTGAGTTGGGAAGGAAGGACCAGGGTTACAGTGAAAAGATCTACATTCTCCAGCAAAATGACCTGCCTTTCCGCATTTAAAACTAGTCTTTGTTCTCTTTGGATTGTTTTTAAACCCCACTTTAGTTGATGCTGCAGCCATAGCAGCACCCTGTATATAAGCAGGCCCAATGTCTGCACAAAGGCGAATATAATCCTCCAATGTTCCCCGTTTTCTCCAAGGTCGAATCGCAGCCTGACATGCATTATTAGCATTTTCAAAAGCAAGTTGCTTAACTACAATTGTACCAGTGAGTCCATCCACAATGAGTCTCCCCACCGGCTGTAACAATCTATCTACAAAATCAGCATATGGTTCATCAGGTCCCTGTCTAATTTTTGAAAGATCCTCAGTTTTGTGTGTAGAAGATAATTTCCTCCAGGCTTGTAATGCCAAATGATTTATTTGAGGATAAGCAACAAAGGGATAAGTTAATCGAACTTGTAAAGAAATATATGGTCCTTCCCCAATCAGCATATGATAATCAACTGGAATATCATGGGTAGCATTCTTTTCTGCTTGTTCAGCAGCCCGTTCATAAAAATCAAACTTCCATATTAAATAATCTCCACCATTTAAACAAGCTCGTGCAATAGACTGCCAATCAGCAGGGGGAAGAGCTTCTCCTGTAATAGTGTCAACCATAGCAGTAGTAAAAGGAGCAGTGGGCCCATATTGAGCACAAGCAGATTTTAAATCTTTCAAAACTTTAAAAGGAAGAGCCTGATGCTCCCTAATAGCCTGTTGAGGATTATTAGGATCAGGTCTTTCCGTGACAGGACAACAGAAAATAGGATCTTCTCCTCGTTTTATTGCTGCTTGTACAGCACGTTGCAAGGGACTGAGCAGTTTTACAGATGGAGAATTTTGAGGAAGACAGTCCTTACTAATTTGCAGCTTTTTCACTGACTTATCTATTATAGCCATTAGAAAATCATCTTCAGGATACTTCTCTCTTTTATGTTTAAAAGCCTCATCTGTTAAGTCAAAATGTTCCTCTTCATCTGAAATATTTAAATTTATTAGCTCTTTTGGTTTAGGAAGTGGCGACACAGTAGCTGATAATACAGTCGTTTCTTCTGTCAGAGGCTTATGTTTTTCTGACTTTACATTCAAATCAACACTATCATGAGAAGAACCTAAACATATTTTTATCAGATTCCACAAACTAAATGTAACAACGGCAGTATGAGTAGGCCCTCGAGACTCATAATAATTTTTAAAATCTTCTCCAACTTTCTGCCAGATTTCTATGTCACAGAGCCGCCATCAGGAAACCAGGGAGATACATCATGGATATGCTGCAAAAATTCAGTCAACTGTGAGGTAGAAACTTTATTACCCCGAGCTTTAAGCATCGAAAGTAAAACCGGAGCAAATAATTCACGCTCCTTTGAGCCCTTTTGCCCCATCTTATTTTACTTCTGACTGTTGCCTTATGCCTCTGTTAGTTTCACTTTTACTCGTGTCCACACATATTTTGCATAAGGGTTCTCTTACCTGCACTTTCTTTTTCTTTTCATTGGCTTCACGCTTCAGGTCCCTGTTCAGGCGCCACTTGCCGCGGACCAGCCTCAGAAAGAGGATTTCACCGCCCAGGGTCAGAAGGGACGGGGTAAGGAACTGAAGTAGCACCGACAAATGGGGTCAGAAGGACCAAGACAACTGACGGTTGCAAGGCAAGTTTTATTATGCTACAGTTGCAGATTATATCGACTAGAAAAGGGAAGGTTGCCAGACGGTGGTTTACATCATCTAATGACTGTCTCGGCTCAAGGATAACTTCCCTGGGAGAAAACCCATAAACCCAGAATCATCCAAAATAACCTGCACGTGCAGGGTGGAGACAGATTGGCTTGTCTCATTTTACATTCTTTCTGATTTCTGGGCCCTGGTGATTTATCTCCCGTGGAATGGAACAAGGAGGGGAACAAGTAGGGACAGTCCCTTCGAGCAGCGGCGGCATGCCTGGCATGTCCGTAGCCTGCTCTCAAGGCTGACTGCTTCCCACACATATGTTGGCTTGTTTAAGCCTCAAGCCCTCGATCCTTTGATGAAATACAATAATTTCATTCCTATGGTTTTCAATACCAAAAACTCAACCTCCAGGAGGGCTAAAGTCTAATTTGTACTCCAAACCAAGTAGCAGTGCAGTTCGCTACTACTGAGGCTGAATCCATAAAGACTTCAAGACCACGACCAGAAGACAAGTTATTATATATAATACCCTAGAAGGCCTGAAACATAATTATCATATACATAGCTGGTCCTTCAGAGCTTTTCACCTATAACATGTTTTTTGATGAAAGTTATTTAATGTACTGGAGATAACTGTGACTTACTGATCAAATATTTGAATACTTATACTTACCTGGGATTTCATTTCTGCTGAAAGAAAAAGGAAGAACAGGACTCACCTAAAAAAAACAAACTTTAGAAATGAAAGTAAAAATCTTATCACACACTCTCACTTTTGGAAGCAGCATAGAGGGGCAGTCAATGGTAAAACACTGGTGAAATAGGTCAAAACTCTAGGCCAAAAATCCATTATTATTATCGTCAGTGACAGTACCACAACTGTGCCCTTCATAATTAATAAGCACTCCTAACAATCTTCATTTGGCACCAGATGATGTGTTGAAGAGAAACATTCTGGGAGGTTTTGAATCACACTTGGTATTTTGTTAGCCAAGTTACAGGAGAATTTTTAAAGTGGGGGGAAGGGAAGAAGGAAACGGACCAGAAAAAGAATTGAAGCCATCATCTACAGACCAACAAAGCACTGAGAGTTCCAAACGTTATGTCAGACACTAAAGTGACTGATAGAGGCTCAAGTGGTTTATAAAACCTATAAAAAGACTACACCAGCAAAGTCCCCATTTATCGGTAGAGTTCAGAAACTAAAACAAGGAATATTTTAGCTTAAAACCTTATCTCAAGAGAATCATATACACTTCACATGAATAAAAATACCTGAAACCAAACATTTTTAAAAGCTCCAATACCCAAAATATAAAGAAAAAAATTAATTCAGAAGACTCAATCAATCCGTGATAATCACAAAACGGCCGGGCAATCTCTATCTCCCTTCCACATTAACCATCCATCCCCTGGAAGACCAAGGGAGATCAGACCTTCCAGACTTACCTTCCAGACTTACCTTCCAGACCTTCCAGACACCTGGCTGCTGCAAAATTCGATGGAGACTCCTTGTGGAACAGCAGTTTCGCATCTCTTGGGTTTCTCCCTATCGTGATCATGCAGGAAGCAAGTCTGGCTGTGCTATTTCTTATCATTGTCTGTCACCCATCTGCACCATGATATTGAAAAAGTAGTTCCCTTTCCCCCAGAAGGTTGAGGCTCAGCTACAGGGGTAATTCTCCTGGGCACACAGTCATTATTTAGGCCGACTCAGTGACTTCAACCGGCTTAATCATGTGATCAGGTTTGTTGCCAGCTGCATAATGCTCCCACATCTGTAGGTAGAGCCGCTCTAGTTCCATTGTATATTGTTTGGTGTTGAACAGAGGGCTAGATGTTCTCTGCTTCCAGACTTTGCCACGAATTTTCTTCAGGTATTCGAGATCAGTTCCCAGTTTCACAGCTATCTCTTCATATTCTTGCCGATTTTTAGCAATCAGCTCAAGACAGCCTAAACAAGTGAGCTGGGAACCTGCAACTCGGGAAGCAAGAGTCTCTCCTGGCATAGTCACCATGGGGGTCCCTGCCCAAAGGACATCCATCCCTGTGGTGTGGCCATTACAGAGTGGAGTGTCCAAGCAGACATCAGCCAGCTGGCCTCTCCGAACATGTTCCTCTTTAGGAGCAACAGGGGAAAAAATGATACGGTTCGGGGGAAGGCCCATATTTTGTGCGTACTGTTGAATATTAGCTTCTCCTGCTGCTGGAAAACGCAACAGCCACAGTACACCATTGGGAACACGCTTCAGAATATTTGCCCACATCTGCAAAGTAGATGGGTCAATTTTGTATAACTGATTAAAGTTACAGTACACAATGGCATCTTCCGGTAACCCGTACTGAGAACGTGTGGTTACAATAATGGTACGGGGAACCTCCTCTCCAGTGGCAGCCTTATTGTTGATCAGGGTAATTGCCAGGCCATTGCTAATACTGAATCCATTCATTGTAATCTGAATTTGTCCTCTGTTAATCATTTCAATAACTGCTTCTGCAACAGTATTCATAGGAATGACAGGCATATTAAGAGCTGTATTACTGCTGTCTGCGTTGTCTTCTCCATCAGGACATTTCATCTTGACTATTTGCACATCTGATAGACTATCAAGAAATGCTTGGAGGTCGATGCCATTCAGCACAATCCGATTGTCATAAATGTGCCCATTGGACTTAAAATCGATGACGGCTTTTTTCTTCAGGTGCGGGAACATATTAGCATGATCACCAATAAAGAACGTATGGGGCATATAAGCCAGTTTCTCAGAATACTGCTCAGCAACTTCAGCAGGTGACGTTTCCTGATCAGTGATGATATAATCCATGAAAAGCACGCCACTAGTCCCAGGGTACCCCAGCCACATTGCCTGAATAGGAGCTGGCCTGAGAGCAAAGAGTTCATTTCAAGCACCCCTGGTATAACCATTCATATTTACAAGGATGTGTATACCATCTTGATGGATGCGATCAGCTGCTTTCCCATTGCATGGAATCTGAGAAAGATCAGTGAAATGATTGGCTTCTGCCATCACCTTCGCTCGGAAGTTTGTGCCATCATGTGGGCTCAGGGCATGACAGAATATCTCAAATTTATCAGAATTGTGAATGCCTGGAATAGACTGCATAAGGTGAGAAGTAGGATGGTTCCCAAAGTCAGAACTCACGTATCCTACATGCAGTCGACCGTCACTGAGCTTCAAGTCTTTTGGATGTTCATACGGTGGTTTATGAAGGGCACTTATATTAGCCAAGCAGAGGTTCCCATGCCTCTCAGCAATAGCCTTCCTGAAGCCATGAGGAAGAGGATAGAGCATACTATGATGAGGCTGCACAGAAGGCAACCTATTCTTCTCCAACTGGTCAGCCACAATGCTGACCAACTTCTTCATTCGCTCATCATAGTCTGTCCAATCACAGACAACCTGCAGGCAATGAGCCAAATTACAATAAGCGTCAGGAAAATCAGGTTGAAGCTTCAGAACAGTGCGATAAGAAGCAATTGCTTCTGGAATATTCCCTGAATCCTGGTGAATGGAAGCCAGATTGCTGTGGGCATCCGCAAATGCAGGGTTGATCTGCACGGCACGAGTATAACACTCTAAGGCTCCCTGAACATCCTGCATATCCCATAGAGTGTTTCCCATATTACAGTACGCATCAGCAAAGGTAGGACTGATTCGAATAGCCTCCTTATAATGCATCAGAGCTTCGTGCAGTTTTCCCTGCTGCTTCAATACACTTGCTAAATTTGAATGGGCATCAGCAAAGTCTGGGCAGAGCTCTAATGCTTTACGATACAAGCGAACTGCCTCTTCACTGTTTCCCTGTTCTCCTTTGATATTGGCTAGGTTATTCAGAGAGTCTGCATGGCGGGGACACAGCCGGAGAGCTGTATGATAACAAACTTCTGCTTCAGCAACACTGCCCTTCTCTTTGAGAGCGTTGGCTAGGTTGCAGTAAGCATCAGGGAAATGTGGTTGCAATTCAATAGCTCGCCTGTAGGTGTCTATTGCCAGATCCATCAGGCCTTGCTCATAGTATACACAAGCCAGGTTGCCATGTACCACTGCATGATTTGGACTCAAGCTTAGGGCACGAAGGTAAGCTGCCACAGCTCTGTCAAAAATCCGTGCCTCATTGAAGACATTTCCTAAATTGATATAAGCATCCAGAAAATTGGGGTCAAGGGTGACAGCCTTTTCAAAGTGATGAATTGCAAGCCAAATCTCCCCTTGTGCATTGAAAACACAGCCAAGATTACTCCAAGCTACTGCAAAGTTCGGTTGCATCTCAATTGCTTTCAAATAACATGCCTTGGCTTCTTCTAAGCCACCCAGGGCTTTGAGCAGGTTCCCCAGGTCACTGCGAACACAGTACAAAGAAGGATTGTACTGAAGAGCAGAGACGTAAGCTTGTACTGCTCCTTCCATGTCGCCTGCTGCTACCAAAGCGGCTGCCAGGTTAATATAACCATCGATGAAATCTGGTTTGAGACGCAATGCATGCCGGTAATGCTCAGTTGCTTCCTGCAACTGCCCTCTTTCCTTGTACACATTCCCCAAATTCGAATAGGCTTCTGCCAGAAGAGGGTTCTGTTTAATTGCCAGAGTACTAAAGTGGGCAGATCTGTCCAGCCTTCGACACTGGAAGTGTATAGATGAAAGTAATAAAAGTACACCAGTATTGCCTGGCTCTTGTCTCCAGAGCTGCATGCAGTGTCTCTCAGCTGTCTCAAAATCTCCTGCCTGATATTCTCGATGTGCCAGCTCAGCTAACCCTTGGAAGGAAAGCATACGTTTCGTTGGTTCTGTGCTGTCGGCCACGTTGCCCACGGAAGACGCCATCTGGAGCTTCTGGAGAGAGTGAAAAAAGGGAGTAATTGAGTCCCGCTGCCGCCACTACTGGCAAGAATGTTTCGAGTGGTAGCAAACACGAGCGCAGCAGCCGTACCACTGCTTTGGCACGCTTAAGCAGCGGCAACAGTTACAGGCACCGAACCTTAGGAACTATGGTTGGCCATCTACCTCTCATGCTCTTGAAATCTTAATTCTTAACCCTGCCCTCTTCCTCCATTTTTCTCCTAATCAGGGAATAAAAATTACCTATCCATTTGCCTTAGAAGAAATCAAAAGTCAGTAGGCCAAACACTTTTCAAAATATTGTTTTCTGTCCAGTTGGAAATGAAATACATGATTGACTTTTCTTCATCATTCATATAGTCAACGTGGAGAACATTAGGGCCGTGAATTTCAATACAGTAAGATGAGAAAATTTTAAATTGGCCTTCCCAAACCACTAATAAGTAACCGATGTTGTATAGAATGCTAAAATCTTAGAGACTGAGTTTGATATTTTAAAAGTTCTGCAAACATTAGCTAATTTCTCCTCATCAAATTTCTCATGCCTCAAACCTGAGTATCACTTTTTAAAAGATAAATTTATTTATTTTTATTTATTTATTTTTATCTTGGCTGCGTTGGGTCTTCAGTGCTGCGTGCAGGCTTTCTCTAGTTGCGGCGAGTGGGGGCTACTCTTTGTTGCGGTGTCCGGGCTTCTCATCACAGTAGCTTCTATTGTTGTTCCACAACTCTATGGGTTCCTTTTTAGGTCCTACGAAGAACCCTAGAAATTAGTTCATGTCATTATAGGTTTTTGCAAAATTGTCAAAAGTGAGATATTTTTATTTCCATCAGGTAAGTCCAGCGTCTATTTCTTTGTCAATTTTCCTTCTATCATATTCTGCTATGTTGGATCATATTGGATTGGTCACAGGCTTTCTTGAAATCTGGCTAAGGAGATGTTTTAAGTGAGGCTATTATGTGATTTTCAGACACCACCATATGTAACTGACTATATAATATCCCATTACAGGAATAACTTCCAGTACTCTTACTGACTACTCTACTGACTTAACTAGCACAAGACACAGAAGCGTAAGGACAAAAACCACCTTACAATATAGCCATGTCTTGCACTTCACAGCTCTCAAAGCATGTGCGTTTGAAGAAGAAAAAAAGAACTGAAAAGTATAAAACCAGAAGTTATTCTGTGGAAAATTATTTCAATCATCAGGCATGTGAAGGATAAGTCAAAGATTCAGTTTTCTTCAATGCTTAGTCAAAACGGAAATTTCCTTCTGTCAAGAATATACCCCAGGGCTTCCCTGGTGGTGCAGTGGTTGAGAGTCTGCCTGCCGATGCAGGGGACACGGGTTCGTGCCCCAGTCCGGGAAGATCCCATATGCCACGTAGCAGCTAGGCCCGTGAGCCATGGCCACTGAGCCTGCATGTCCGGAGCCTGTGCCCCACAACGGGGAGAGGCCACAACAGTGAGAGGCCAGCATACCGCAAAAAAAAAAAAAAACCCAATATACTCCAGGGGCTTCCCTGATGGCACAGTGGTTAGGAAGTCACCTGCCAATGCAGGGGACACGGGTTCGAGCCCTGGTCCGGGAAGATCCCACATGCCGCGGAACAACTAAGACCGTGTGCCACGACTATGGGGCCTTCGCTCTAGAGCCCGTGAGCCACAACTACTGAGCCTGCGAGCCACAACTACTGAAGCTTGTGTGCCTAGAGCCTGTGCTTTGCAACAAGAGAAGCCACCACAATAAGAAGCCTGCACACCGCAACAAAGAGTATCCCCCAGTCGCTGCAACTAGAGAAAGCCTGCGCACAGCAACGAAGACACAACACAGTCAAAAATAAATAAAGAAAGAAATAAAAGAATATACCCCATCAATAATGTGTGTAATGGAATGGTGTCAATGAGTATTTTATCAGAATTCCTGTAATGCACAAACCTATAGCAGTACTGAAATCAGTAATGCATTTATAATAGTAAATATTTATGAGGAAGTAATCCATAGAGGTTTTCTCAAAGTTAACAATGAACATTAATGCGACATTATCAATAATAAATTGTGATGCTGAAATAAACTTTTCTAAACTATTAATAACTAAAAGCAAACTCTAATCAACCATGTGAAAAGAAATCTATGTCTATAAACTACAAAGTTTATTTCTTACAATTTTATTTCTAAAACAGGAGGCAGTTAAAGAATATATAGCTACAAGAGTGGGGAAAAAGTTTTATAGAGACACATCTGGCAGTAGTTAATTTTCAAATGTCATTTTTCTAGATTTTGTGACACCTATAGTATTGATATTTCAAAGCATTTAACAAATTGTAATTTGAAGATTTGCTACTTCCAGGTAGAGTAAAATATTTTGAAGCAAAACAACATTTCCACTGAGAAAAATTTTAAAAGCCAAATAAAATAGTCAGCATTCAGTCAAAAAGTTCTAGACATACCAAGAGATAGAATCATATGACTAAAATTCTAAGAAAAGAACAGATAATACACAAATATTTATATAAGATATTGTGTATATTTATCAGGAAAAGTCTTTATCAAGAAAAGACTTTTAAATCATCAAAATTAATATTACATTTTATTTATTTGTATATTTTATTTATATATAGATATTTAGATATTTATATAAAGAACTTAAAGTTAAAGCTCTAGTTAAGGCAGTGACAAAAGCAGTAGCAGTGGCAGTGAAAAGAAATGGTTATATTCAAGGATATTTTGTCAGTAAAAGTCCAAGATCAAATGTCTGACTGCATACATGGGATGGATAGACGGAGTGGGAAAAATCAAAGTTAACTATAGAGGTTCTAGTGAAGATGGGGTTGCCATCACCCAACCCAAGGGGTTGCTATCATGCCCAAGGTCTAGGAGACTCAAAAGGAAGGTCATGGTCGAGGAAAAGTTAATTGCTGGGAAAATAAGACTCCCAGTCTCTCCAGCTCCTTACACTAGTTTTTTTTTAAACATCTTCATTGGAGTATAATTGCTTTACAATGGTGTGTTAGTTTCCACTTTCTAACAAAGTAAATCAGTTATACATATACATATGTCCCCATATCTCTTCCCTCTTGCAACTCCCTCCCTCCCACCCGCCCTATGTCACCCCTCTAGGTGGTCACAAAGCACAGAGCTGATCTTCCTGGGCTATGCGGCTGCTTCCCACTAGCTATCTATTCCTTATACCAGTTTTGTTTTTCTGCTCATATACGTAGCAGCATTTCATTCAAGGGGAAAGTCATTGATCTGACTGGTCAAATTAAACACCATAGTTCAAGGCACATTTACAGTGGTTAGTTCCTCCACAATTTAGAAAGTAACGTTCACAATTTCCCTCTTCCTACACTGTGGAACACATTGGCCATTCCTCCAAAGTTTCCACTCCATAGAGTGGACCAGAGATGACATTAGCCCAGAACTGAGAGCTTGGCATGAGATGGTGTCAACCCCACCTAGAGCTCTGGCATAAGTTATGACCCAACCCAGCTCTACAGAGAGTTCTGCATGGAATCTTGTCTCAGCCATAATAATGTGATTCTGTTTTTCATTTGGTTTGCTTCTTTGCTTAACTTTCCCTGGCCACTCTGACAAACAAAATTTCAGGCAATCCTGGGCCACTCACTAACTTTATTCCATCTAATGTTATCCAGATTCCCAAGAAAATTACTAACTATAAAGGGGGAAATTTGGAACATGGTGAGTTTTAGGTGCCTGAAATATACAGGTAACTGAATCCAGTTAAGTAGCAAATTATTTGGATCTCAAATATGCCAGTAGAAGAGCAGACTAAGCTCAATTTAATGTACTCTTACTGGAGACACATGTAAATTCTGGGTCAGTTTTCAAAATGTTAAAAGCACATAGCTGAGATTAAAAGAAAGAAAGGAGCACCTGCATGTTTCAGAAAGTAACAGAGAAATTAAATCCAGAGAAATAAGAGCAGACTGATGTGTATGCGTTCTGTTCCTTAGTATAGGCCTTATGTACATAGGGGCTGGAGCTAGAAATCTAACATTACCTTGAGGCCAGGAATTTAGACTCAGGATGGAACAATATGGAGAAGTTAGTACAGATATCCTACAGAACTTTCATGAGGAACTGCTTAGTCCATTAAGAGGGCCAAGGGAGGTGGTGAGGAAGATTGATATCTCTTGAAAACCTTCAGGTACAGAAAACATCAGCACCTCTGAAAAGTAGGCCTGTCCTTCCCAGAGTTGTGATGGCCAGGTTGTCACTAACCTGTAAGGCCCTGTATGAATCAGAAACTGCAAGGAGAGGAATTCAAAGAAAACCAGATGCAGGATGGGTGTGGCAATAAATCCTAGGACCCTATCAGAAACAAAATTAAAACCACTCTAGAGGGAAATTTTAACAAACCAGGGCAGAGAGTATCCTAACCAGAATAAAATAATAATTCTGAGGAAGTTCCTTTACTTATTTAAGTAAGATTCAATGCATTTCCATGGCCAGGCCCTTTAGAAGAATTCTAAAACATATACAAACAATTCATTTACATCTTATATATCCCACCATCCAGAGCAAAATTCACTTAAGAACTGTACTGGTGGAAATTGGGCAGCACTATGGAGAAAATAAAATGTGTTTACCATCAAAAAACATGAAGGTAAGAAAGATAATGTCTAATTTTTTAATTATCCTGTGGTTTCTTGAAATCTTTTGGAAACCCAAACTAGAGAAACCTAGGAGGAAATGAAGATTTAAATGTTTAGAGATTTATCAACTCATCTATAAAAGCTTTATTAATCTCTTCTTTTAATAACATTCCTGAGAGGTATAAATGTGTCCAGTGATAGGGTTGAATAAGCCTGAGAGAATTTCAATTGTTTACTATTCTTGGTCAGCTCTTAAGACCTTTCAGGAGCATCTTGATTTTCATGGCCTCATCCAACAAAAGCAGGATATTTTACAGAAAGTCCTGGGCCACTTTTCGGCTTGCTTTTGTGTTTATGCTTTTGGTTTTTTCACATCGGGCGGTACATTAGGCTACCTATTGCATACTCCCTCATTCATGCATGCATTCACTCAAACAATATTGACTGAGTTGAGACATTTAATTAACACTCAATAAATGATGTTTAGATGAATGAATGCGCTTTCTATCAAAGTAAGTGTAAGTACTGAGAAAAATTACAGAATGTATGATCCCAGCCCCACAAAAGCTTATAACTGTGTTGAGGATATAACATATGCTGATGAAATAAGTAATATATCATATTGGACAGGGTCTAAGTTCAAAAATGAGTTTTTATAAATAATCAGAGCCTAAGGAGCACAAAGAAGGGACAGTTCATTATGGCTTGAATTTATCAATAAATGTACATTTCAGATGAGATTTGAGATTGACCTCAAAGAAGAGGACTTAGATATATGAACAGAGAACAAAAAAGGCATGGTGATAGCATGTGCATAGATAGTGTGGCCAATATTTATGTTCTTCATTAAAGATAGTCAGAGATAACCCAAATGTAACTGTTTCCATGGGTCCATTCTCAGTATCCAAAGAAAACGGCAAATCCTATCTTAGTAAAACTAATGAAAAACACAGTCTTTAACAAAGAGATTGTGAAGGAAAGGGGGAGAGAAAGGCTTGCATCCCACACCACACAACAAAACTTATTGAATTATTTGTTTAATTGTCTCCCTCTGAAAATTTCCTCTCCCTCTCTCGGTACGCGTCTCTTCTCCCACATCTGACCACACTCTACCAGCCATCTTTCCAGATCTTTCCAGAACTCTCCATCCTAGTTTCATTAGGCCACAATTTAAACATCTCACAGGTCTCCAGGATGCATCCCCATCACTTATTCCACAAAGACAAACAAAGGACACTTCTCAGGATCACGTTTCTTTGAAGGAAGAGGTCATGAGGAGTGATTATAAATAATATAAGGTGGAGAGCAGTGACTTAAAATACCATTTTTCACCTTAGAATGTGAATACAGGGAACTTTGGGAAACTAGAAAATCTAGAAAGGATTCACTGATAATTATTTATGTTCAATGAATAAAATAAAATGTAATAATACGGCTGAACTCTGACAGATTCACTTTTTCAAAAGTTGCTTTCACACACTTTCACTATTGGGATGTTTGATAAACACACCTTTCCTTCTTTACTTTCTTCTTTCTTTGCAGATACTGGCACCAAACTTTCAAACAATAACAACCTTCCCATAAGTCCCTTGCCAGGCAAGGTTAAGGTATAACAATCCAAACAAAGTTTTGAAGAAGATAACTGCTTGAAAGCACAGGAAAAGAGCTGGGTTTCTCTTATTCAACAGTCACATAATGAGTAATGTGTGAATTGGTTTAAAAAGTCTCTCTGCATGAGGGGCTAAGGTTAAGATTAGAACTTCTGAGGCCAGAAGAGCAAAATGACTACAACAATCCACATATTTTCAAGAGCTGCCCTTTGGATGTGAGGCATTGATTTTTCCCACTATTTTTTCAGCAACCCAACTGGTGTCTTTATTAAACGACATAAGAGAATACAGTGTGGCCAAGAAGGCTTAGATTTCCTTAGCCCCAAGTCAGATATTCTCCAGTGACTGTCCACTCAAATGAAAAAGAGAGATTTACAAGAGGAAACTGGATACAACTGAGTGTACTTTAATTTTACCTGAATTATTTGTTTTGTTTTCAATTCTCCGCTGAAGTGCCTACATTAATATATCTTTAAGAGCATTTCCTTAAGTTGAAGTATTCATTCAGTATATTCATTTACTATAATTTAGAAAAGCCAAATGATTTAGACAAATTCATTTCTATATTGCCACAACAGTGTATTGTGAACTAAATGACACCTGGCAGTTCTTTACTCAGATACTAACTCAATTAGAAGGCAGAACAAGGATACCTACCCATTCAGGGAAGGATAGGTCACTTAGCCTCTGTAGCTCTCTTAGGTCTCTTATCATCACAGTAACAAATTGAAGACTAAAAACCATATGATTATCTCAATAGATGAAAAAAAAGCTTTTGAAAAAAATTCAATATCCATTCATGGTAAAAACTCTCCAGAAAGTGGGCATAGAGGGAACACATACCTCAACATAATAAAGGCCATATACGACAAGCTCATAGCTAACATACTCAATGGTGAAAAGCTGAAAGCATTTCCCCTAAGATCAGGAACAAGACAAGGATGCCCACTCTCACCACTTTTATTGAAGGTACTTTTGGAAGTCCTAGCCACAGCAATCAGACAAGAAAAGTCAATAAATAAAAGGACTCCAAAATGGAGAGGAAAAAGTAAAACTGTCACTGTTTGCAGATGGCATGATCCATAGAAAATCTGAAAGACACCATCCAAAAATTATTAGAGCTCAAAAATGAACTTGGTAAATTTGTAGGATACAGAATTTATATCTAGAAATCTACTGTATTTCTATACACTAACAGTGAACTATCAGAAAGAGAAATTAAGGAAACAATCCCATTTACAATCGCGTAAAAAAGAATAAAATACAGAAGAATAAATCTGCCTAAGGAGGTAAAAGACCTGTACCCAGGGAACTATATGACACTGATACAAGAAATTAAAGATGACACAAACAGCTGGAAAGATATACCATGGTCACAGATTGGAAGAATTAATATTGTTAAAGTGACTATCATACCCAAGGAAATCAATGGATTCAATGCAGTCTGTATCAACATATCAAGGGCATTTTCCACAGACCTAGAACAAATAATTTTAAAGTTTGTATGGAAACACAAAAGGTCCTGAATAGCTAAAACAGTCTTGAGAAAGAAGAACACAACTGGAGGAATCATGCTCCCTGGCTTCAGACTATGCTACAAACCTACAGTAATCAAAACAGCATGGTACTGGCACAAAAACATCGATCACTGGAACAGAATAGAGAGCCCAGAAAGAAACCCATGCACTTATGGTCAATGAATCTATGACAAAGGAGGCAAGAATATGCAGTGGAGAAATGTCTGGGCTTCATTAGGGATGGTTTCATCAATTAATTTGTTTTCTTAAATGGACCATACTTTTCCATGTCTTTGTATACCTTGTGATTTTTTTGGTTGAAAATTTGTCTTTCAAATATTATAATGTGGTATCTATGGAAATCAGATTCTCCCACTTTCCCAGGGTTTCCTGGGCTTTTGATTGTTGGAGGCTGTAGTAGTCTGTTTGTTTAGGGACCTTTCCAAACTGTTTTTGCAATGACTGTTTTCCTTATCGTATGTATGCACCGAAGTCTCTGTTCCTTTAGTTCATGTTTAGCTAATGTTTTGACAGAGATTTCCTTGAATTCCTGCACCTAAAACAAACAAAAATAAATACACACAAGCACATCCACATGCACACCCAAAACCACACACCTCTGCCCATTGTGCAGATTGCTGGATCACTCCTTCAACATTTAGCTGACCTGCATTGAGTTCAGGGCTCAGCCCATGGTAAAAGCTTAGAGACTCCTCTGGTGTTTTCAGAACATGCATCTTATCTCGAGTATGCATGTGGCTTTCCTAATTTCTCTGGACACATGTGTACTTTTTGTAGGTTCTAATTTCCCAAAGAATCTCCCCCAACTTTGGCTCCTGCATCTTCTGTGGTCTACTGTATTTCAATGCACAGTCTTCTGCCCCAGCCATCTGTGCTTTGTTAGTTCAACTTGCACTTTTTTGAGCATTGACCGCTGCTTTTCCAGACTGTGTTCCAAGTTAGCTAAGACAGAGATAAGCATCTTGTGTCAGTCCTTCAGGTAGCTCCCAGACAGGTTAGAACAGATACACATAATAATCTGAGAGTACAGTCTCTTCTGCTCCCTCCTGAAGCAGGATTGAGGGTCCCATTCTAGGAATGGTCTGCTGTTACTTTAAGACTATCACTGCATTAAGACTCCACCACTTTAAGACCATCACTACACTAACAGTGGATGGGGCAAGGGCAAGTAAAAATGCC
Organism: Mesoplodon bidens; assembly: GCF_964165515.1. NCBI lineage: Eukaryota > Metazoa > Chordata > Mammalia > Artiodactyla > Ziphiidae > Mesoplodon > Mesoplodon bidens. The sequence goes on from NW_027671364.1 coordinate 423,439, forward strand.
ACAAAGCTTTCCTGCCATTTTCAAATTGCCTCTTCCCTGGTTCACTATGTGTTTGGTTGCTATAAATCTTTGGCTGATTTCAGGACTAAGAGAAACTCAAAGAACCCCACAGCAAAAACCAGTATAATCAAACTCTCAGAAGCCAAATGACACAGAAAGAATCTTTTCTCCCAAAGGAGAAAGAAAAAAGAAATTTGTTACAAAGCAGGGATCCTCAAAAAGATTAGAGCTAATTTCCTCTATGAAACCACGGAAGCAAGAGGCCAGCCATATTTAAAGTGCTGAAAGAAAAAAAATTGTCCACCAAGAATTCTATATTTGGCCAAACTGGTTTCAAAACGTAGGGAGAAATTAACGCATTCCCAGATGAACAAAGGCTGAGGGCATTTATTTTACAACTTCCTACCACTGCCCTATGAGAAATGCTAAATTGAACCTTCAGGTTGAAATGAAAGGACACTAGACAGCATCTCGAAGCTGTAGAAAGAAATAGAAATCTCCAGTAAAGATAAATACATGGGCAAGTACTAAAGCCAGTATTGTGTTATTGGCTTGTAGCTCTACTTTTTATTTCTTACATGATTGAAAAAACAAATGTATAAAATAATCATAAATCCATGTTATTGGGCTCACAAAGTAAAAAGGTGTAATTTGTGACAATAATAATGTAAAGAGGAGGAACAGAACTGTAGAGGAACAGAGTTTCTGTGTGCTACTGAAGTTGGTTTCAATTGAAATTATATTGTTTTAACTTTAGAATGGTAAATGTCATCTTCTTGATAACCACAAAGAAAATATCAATAGACCATATGCAAAAAGAAATGAAAAGGGAATCAAGAGTTCACCACAAGAAAATCGGCTAAGCACAGAAGTCAGTAATGGAGTAAATGAGGGGCAAAAAATGCATAAGACATACAGAAAACAAGCAGGAAATAGACAGAATTAAGTTCTTCCTCATCAGTAATTTTTGAAAAAGTAAGTGGATTAAGCTCTCCAATGAAAAGATAAACATTGGCAGAATGGACTTTAAAAACAACCATAATCCAAGTATATGCTGTCCGCAAAAATCTCACTTGATTTCAAAAGACACAAGTTGCTTGAAAGTTAAAGCATAGAATAAAATATCCCATGCAAATAGTAACAAAAAAGAAGGAAAGAGAGACAGAAAAAGAAAGGAAGGAAGGAAGGAAGGAAGATAGATCTGGGATGGCTATGTTACTATCACACAAAATAAACTTTAAATCAAAAACTATCACAAGAGGAAAAGGAGGCCACTATATGTTGATAACAAGTTCAATCTATCAAGAACATAGAACACCTATAAACATATATGTACCAAACAACCCCCAAATATGTGAAGCAAACATTGACAGAATTGAAGGAAGAAATAGATAGTTCTAAAATAATAGTTGGAGATCAATACCTTGCTTTCAATAGTGGAAAACACATCTAGACAGAAGATCAGTAGAGAGGTAGGGGGACTGAATAACACATTTAACCAACTAAACCTAACAGCGTATATAGATCACTCCACTCAACAACAGCAGAATACACCTTTTTCTCAAGTACACATGGAACACTCTCCGGGAAAGACCATATGTTAGGCCACAATACAAGTACCAATACATTTTTAAGAAATTGAAATCATACAAAGTATCTTCTTTAGCCACAGTGAAAGGAAGGTAGAAATCAATAACAGAACCATTGATAGCCATTTCCCATCATGCCTGCCACACATGATATAAAGCAATGAAGGGAAAAACATAATTTACCACTTAGAAAAGTGGGAAGGAGGACATACCATTGACACAGAGTGTATGCTGTTTCCCATTGTCAGGGATAGAAATAAATTAGCATCATTTATTCATTAGTGTGTTAATTTCTTGGTCAATCATTGGGCAGCCAGTGTTTCTGCCTGATGGGAAGATTTCCTATACTCAGTGTTGAGTGGAGCCAACCTTGAAAGGGACATTTTAAAGGATTATACTGTGATGGGCTTCGCAGTACCCTTCCTCCTATGCCAGTATTTAGGCTGGGGTATTTCCATGGAGTGTGTACAATCGTAGGCCCCAGTTCACCAGAATTTAGTTTGACTCGTTCTGTTAATACATTCCCTCAGTACTTTGTCTTTTGTATCCTTTTGCATTTACTTCATTCTTTATTATCACTGCGAAACAACTTTGTTTCCTGTTCAGATGCCAAAAAGTGGATATCAATACCTCCTGAGTTTTACACATCACAGATCAGTTTTGGATATCAGGGACAGAGACAACAGCTATTTCCAATGACTTTGAGACATACTTTGAACATGTGATTAACATGTTGAGTGTTGAAATGTGTGTCGAGCTCATTACACGTGCTCTAAAAGGTTTCAAACTGCAAATATTTAAAAATCTCTATCTTTGAATCGTTTTCCTGTGCTGTCCCTTTGTGTCAGACTGTTAATATGCAGTCTGGCACCTTCAAATAATGTGGCTTTGTAACCAATTATTTACATGTTGTTTTATCCACAGAGAATCTTTTTTTTAAATAAATTTATTTATTATTTATTTTTGGCCGTGTTGGGTCTTTGTTGTGGCACACAGGCTGTCTCTAGTTGGGGCGAGTGGGGGCTACTCTTCGTTGTGGTGTGCGGGCTCCTCATTGCTGTGGCTTCTCTTGTTGTGGAGCACGGGCTAGGTGCTGGGACTTCAGTAGTTGTGGCACACGGGCTTCAGTAGTTGTGGCTCATGGACCCTAGAGCACAGGCTCAGTAGTTGTGGCACACGGGCTTATTTGCTCTGCAGCAGGTGGGATCTTCCCTGACCAGGGCTCAAACCCATGTTCCCTGCACTGGCAGGTGGATTCCCAACCACTGTGCCACCAGGGAAGTCCCCGCACAGAGAATCTTAAGGTCAAAACATACAACTCGATTAACTACACTTCCTCCTGTTCACATTTCCCTCATCTTTTCTTCATCTTCTGTCTATGTTTCCTTGGCCCTGTTTATATTAAGTGCTTTTGCCATTATATTTGATTGTTTGTATTCCGGTGAGTTACCACAATGCTTTATGAGACACGCTAGGATATAAATGCATTTAAGTAATATATATATATATATATATATATATATATATACACACACACACACACACACACATATATATGTAGTTTGCTTGAGTGCAGTGTTTTTTGTTTTCTGTACTGAATTCATTAGCATGGGTTGGTATAATATTTAGCATAGGTCGATATGTAATTTGTAAACTAATAAAGTCTTAAAAGTGAGGAAATAAGTCTTTCAAATTTAATTATTTATTTTAAAGAGCAGAATAGCATACATAAACAGGTGCCTAATGAAAACTTGTATTCTAATTTGGAACTCTCATGAACACCTATTCTTTTGTTCTTCTAATGGTATGATCGTAGGCCATTTGATTATTTTTATTTTTATGGCTTTAACTTTAGAATAATGAAATATTCGTAAATTTAAAAAAGTATTTTTCTTTATTTGATGGGGGTGGGATACTGGAGAAATGAAAGGTCAAACACCTATTGAGGAATCCATACTTGTCTATATAGTGTGTACTTTTATTTCAATAACTGATTTAAAATTCCTAAAAGGATGCTATAATAAGTTATTATGCCATTTTACAGACTGAATTAAGTGAATTTCAGGGAGGTATGAAACTTGCCTAAGGCTATCCAGCTGCCAAGTGGTAGAAGTGAGAATTAAATCCGGGTATACCTATCGCCAAAGTTGCTGCTCATCTCTTTACATCATCCACTTTGAATAGCCAATGCTTTTCTGCTTACAAATATGACTGAGGTTTCCAGACAGTCAACATTGCTTTTTAATCAGATAGAAAAATTACTGTTGCTTCTCTAAAGACATATTCCTTTTCCATTAAGTGACTTTAGTTGTTCAGATAATACTTCCAGACAGTAGTCATCATACAGTTGGAGACTAAGAACAGAACTCAGGGATGTGTCTAGCACTCAGTAAAGACCAACTGGGCTCACTGATGGTACTTACGGTCATTTCCTCTAGACTAAAATAATCTTATTAATAAGAGCCTAATAATTCACAGTACTGCCCTTGCCTGATTGTTTGTTCTTCTCCCTCTATCACTCTCTCTTTCCCCATATGATTATTATTTTTGACAATTTTTGGTGAATTAAATTCAGGGATTAGTATTCAGGAGCGCTAGTCACAAAAGCAGAGAATCTTAGCTCACACCAAAGGAAGAAAATAGAGAAAAAGTATAAATTATATGAATACACACATATCACACGTGTACCAACTATATGTTGCACTCCTCCAAAATCTATTTCGTATCTGCACATTTATTGTATATTAGCAGGAAGACAAGAAATGAGCGTAATGCTCTGTTTACAAGATACAGAAAACAGACCCAAATATGGAAATTACTAGCAATGAGAATGGGGAAGAAAGACTACAACAAGGAATGTAGATGATATTTTTGTTTCTTAGCTATGATGCCAAATATTGAACTTTCAACTTGAGACAAGGAGGCCATAAAAAGTTGTATTAGTTTCCTAGAGCTGCCATGACAAAGTACCAGAGACTGAGGAGGTTAAACAACAGAAATTTACTCACTCACGGGTGTAGAGGCTAGAAATCTGAGATAAGGTGTCAACAGGATTGATTTCTTCTGAGGTATCTCTTCTTGGTTTGTAGATGCCATGTTTTCCTTTGGTCTTCACATGGTCTTCTCTCTGTGCATGTCTGTGTCCTAATATTTTCTTTTTATAAGGACACCAGTCATATTGAATTAGAGCCCACCCATTTGACCTCATTTGACCTCAGTTACTTATTTAAGGGCCTTATGTGCAAATACAGTCAGATTACGAGGTATTGGGGGTTAAGACTTCCACATATTAACTTGAGCAGGACACAGTTCAGGTGATAATAGAAGATAAGAGTAATTTAAGCAAGTAAGTAACTATTGTTTACAGTGAGTTGCTTAAGGATATGTATTTACTCAAGAAAAACAAGAAGAAATTACATAACACTCTGTGTTATACAAAGATATTAAATTAATCATAACATCCTGTGAGATGGGCATTAAATTAGACTAAGCAAGAGTAAGCAACTTATCCAGAATTGTATAGTTGGTACTTTCCAGAATTTAAACCAGGTATTTTCCCAGTTCCATTCTACGTTATATATTCATTTCATTATTTGAAATGAATTTTGAGTCTTCATTTTGCTTAGTTCCTGAAGTTATATGGGGATAGAATGGAGTTGGATATTTTCAGTGACATTCACATATGGGGAAGGAAATTGAGTCCAGAAGCTTCAGCAGTGTTTCCATGGAGAATGCTAACAACAGAACCAGAAACACCGTTATCCTTTTGGTTCAGTGATCTTTCCTATAGCACTACAAGAATCAATTTTAAGAAGCCCCATGTTTTCCAAACTTTCACCAATGGGCTCTGTAGGGTCCTCTAACAATATCTAAGAGACTAACTAGTTTCACATTCCAAGCCACTTAAGACAAGGAGTTCTGATTGTTCTCTGTGAGGAAATCAAGTGACAATCATAGCTGGTAATTTAGGATAGTTTCTTCAGGGCCCAGGCAAAACCTAATACACAAGTGATAACCATTGTTAAGTGCATCTTTGACAAGGATTCATCAAGTATCAAAGAGGTCTATAAATTGGGAGAAATTATGATCAAAGACAAACATAGACCACAGATATCTAATTAATGCTCAATTATTTATGAGTTTAACTTTGGTTAACCTCATTTTCCTTCTTCTAGACAATTTCCAATTCATCTCCACAAAGAGACCAGAATACTTACCTTCCAAAACAAGATTTATTGTGTTCCTTTAATTCAAAGCATACAGTGACTTCTACATTCACTCCACCAAGTTTTGCTAGGAGAGAAAAGGAGACATTATATTTTATCTTGAATTACATATGCCACCATACTTGACTTAGCTCATCCTACTGGAAGCACTTTGACGGCAGATTCTACAGTCTGGTCTGACATCCTCTACGGAATCAAGCCAAGGGAATCACACATAGTTACAGCTGGAAAAACGTTTGTTCTGGGTTGATACTTTTAGCCTTTACCACCAAGACTTTATCACCAAGATCTATCTTGACAGCCTCTAAACAGGAGACCTTCTTGCCTTCCGTTTTCATATTGACAAGGAAGGTAAAGGGAAGAACTGAGAAGTACCCAAAGTCAGCTAGCAGCCAGCACAGATAAATCATCTGTGGAGATATTGTTTCTTTCAAAAGATATAAACATAAGAGGAAGTCCTAGTGTTTGAAACAATTGTGCATAATAAAATACTCCATGAAAACCTAGAAATCCAGATGCAGATCAGTAACATAGTGGCTAAATAAGCTGTTATGTTCATGCAATGGACAAGTGTACAGACATTAAGAAGAACGAGATACTCTTTTCTATGAGATTCTCTTTTCACTGAACTCATCAGTGCTGCAAAAACAATGTTACATAATACTTTTTCTTTAACATTATATCAGGCATCCTCATCTTGTCCTGCATTTATTGCCAGTGTTACTAAAGTTTATCATTTACCTCTTTCTCTTGTAGACATATAATTTCTTCTTATTTTGGAAGCATTCATCAATCCCTATTTTACTCTTTCTTTTAAATTACAAATGAATATTGAATTTTATAAACTATCTTTTGCGGGATATTTCAAGTGATTGTATAGTATTGCTCTCCTTGGACCTTGTTATATGGTAAATTATATTTTGTTATTTTATATATGCTATTTATTATATGTCGTATTATGTTTACTAATTACATTTATTATATTATAATTACATTATAACTAAGGTAGCATTTTGTTTTAGATAGGCAAAACAACCAGTGGAATAGGAAGCATCTTAAAATTAGATGCAAGAGCATAAGGGAATTGAGTTTAAACTAAAATTCACATTTTGGATCAGTAGCAAAAATTATTCAACAAAAGTGGGAAAATATGGCTATCATTACTAAATTCTAGATACAGCAAGTAGTTAAAAGTTAAAAAATAATGAAACTGTAAAAGTATCAGAAACCTGGGAGACATGAAATAAAGTATTCATGAGGAATACCTTTCTCAGATACAAAGAAAAAAGGATACATTTAATTATATAAGAAATAAAATTTGCCTCATGGCAAAATGCACTACAAAGGTCAGAAAACAAGCAAAAGAAATTGGGAAATATATTAAGAAATGGATATGCTTTCTTTACAACTTTTGAGGAAGCACATGTTTCTTTTTCCTTTAACCTGTTATGGGGGTATTAATCTATAATGTAAGTGCATGGTTCCTTTCCTTTAACCTGTAATGTGAGACTTAATCTATATGGTAAGTGCATGGTTCCTTTCCTTTCATCTGTAATGTGAGTGTCAACATGGGGCACTGTTTCCAAGCACAGACTTTGGATGTTCCTGTACTGGTCCCATCACTGACCATCCACAAAAACTTACAAATGTTGCTTCACTTTCCTGGGGGTTAGAGTCTTAGCTAAGAAATGGAAGCAAAATAGAACTTTCCCGCAGGGATGATAGAAAGTTTAAAGGAGTAAATATGTAAGTGACTTAGCACAGTGCCTAGTACAAGAGAGATCAATATAAGTACTTATCATTTTTTAAAGAGACAGATGAAAGAAATAAAATGTGGTGTTTTCAATCTATTGATATATATCCTTGACATTAAACTACCTTTTCATTCATTGGATTACCTAACTTGCTCATGCTTTTTCTTACTCTAGTGAACTTGGGTAGCTAATATCATAGTTTAAAATTTTTGCTTTTATATTTACAAGTAAATTTGACCTGTAAATTTCTTTTTCCTTACAGTCCTAATCTAGTTTCAGTATTAGGATTTTATAGACTTCATAAGATGAATAAAGGAGAATTCTTCCTTCGCTATCTCTAGAAGTTTTTCTTTGTTCATATTGATGTTATCTGTTTAATAGAAGTTTCATAGAATTCACCTCCCAAATGATCTGGCTGGGTCTGGTATTTTCTTGGTGAAAGATTGTAAACTACTGACATAATTCCTTTACTGGTGAAAGAACTCCAGCTATAAATTTCCTCTTGTGTCAGTTTTGGTAAACTTTAGGAGCTAGGAAATTGTCCACTTTACAGAAATGTTCAAATTTACTGGCATTTCATATATTCTCTGCTCTAACATTGTCCTGATTCTTTCTGTATATTATTTACTTATGTTTTTGTTTTGCTTAATCAAAGTGTGTTTTTTAAATCTTTTCAAAGAATATTCTTTTGACTTACTAAATCACCTCAATTTTATACTTTTTTCTGTTTTATTAAGTTCTGCTCATATATTTATTATCTATTTTTCTATGTTCTCAGGGTTTATTGTTTTACTCTTCTGATGTCAATTAAAACACTTGGTTATTAATTTTAAGAAATCTTTTTAGTTATAAATAGTTGAACTTTTTGAAGATTCCAGATTAGTTGTAAGTATCTAAGGGTCAGCTCGTCCACACTGTTGCTAGCCTAAGGCTTAGTTCACCCTACCGCAATGTATATATTGACATTTTTTCCCCTCGACTTTCTGTGTTTTGCTACTTCTCACTTTTCTTTGGAGAGAAGCCCTTTGACATAACCTTAACTTATTTTACAGCCAATAAGTCTTTAAAGTAATGTGTATTTTTTAAAGATAAATCTACTTATATAATTAGGCAGAAAATCTGACCTGCCATATTTTTAAAAACAGCATAAATTCACACTTCTCCATGATTAATCTGCTGTATTACACAACCTTCGAGTTTTTAGCTTTATCAATGACATGTACTTGAAAAATGTTTTAAAGATCCTACCCAGTCTTTTAAAACATCCTTGTTCCTTGTTTCAGTTCTAGTTTTATGTATATTTTCTGCCTTGCACCTGATTATTCCAACATCTGATGGATGGCCTTGGGAATATAATTCTGGTATTGATTGTTTTTTGCTGATTCTCTCCACTTCTAGCTGATTTCTTCATTATTGTGTAAATTTAGATCATGAGCTCATGTTTAGCTAAACTTTATCTGTGGGAATGCTATAGGCCTGTGTTGAAGGTCTACCTCTCCAGAAAGGGTTTAGTTTTGTGTTTGGAATACCACCGATTTGGGAGCATTTTAAGTTAATTTCTTAGCTTCTGTTTGCAAGACCGCACATAAATTTGCAACCCAAACACTGGGAACACAGATCTGGGGTTCAGAATTCTCAAGATTTCCTACCTGTTTCCTACCCAGAGCAGAGGCCAAGAGAATTTGGTCTTAGTCTCCCTTTGCCAACAGATATTTTTTTCTCCTGGCACACCCTTTCATTGAAGGTGAAACTAGGGATAGATAGGTTTAGTTCTAACTTCCCATCTAGTAGGGATGGAGTCTTACCTCCTGCCTCTCACGTGGTTATGGCCATTTATAAACAAGTCTCTATGTCAGGTGTGTCACTAAACTATGGCCTGTATTACAAATCCAGACACAAGCCTTTTGCTATGGCCTGTGAGCTATGAATAATTTTCACATTTTAACTGGTAACATTTTAAATGGTTACCTAAGTACCTAAATAATATCCTCAATTTTGCTCTTTGGTCTACAAAGCCTAAAATATTTGCCACTTGGCTCCATAAAAACAGGATTTCCAGCTTCTGTTCTAAGCTATCAAGATCTTCAACCCACTCCTAATATAGCTATAACTCTCACACATGTACCACCCTTCTTTCATGGGTCCTGGAAATTTCTACTGCATACTTCAAAAATCAACCACGCACTTAAAAATAAGTTGTGTACATTTAACCTAGCATACCTAACCCTTTTCCTTCAGGAGAGTTTTTCAAGTCATCTTGCCCACCGTATTCTTTAGAGCTTCATTAATAATGGCAAAAAATTAAAACAACTTAACATTCAACAAATGGGAATTGTTCATAACAATTATAGAAGCACATACAGTAGAAAACTATAAACTCTTATTGAAACAGTGAGACATAACTAGTTTTATTCTTAGAGAACTATGTTTATTTAGGTCCCTTTTGTTTAAATAAGTATATTTCTGTGTATGTATGTATATAGTCATGTATTTATATACACATACATTATTTGTATGATATAGTTATATAAACGTATGAAATACATACCTATACACATACCTTTGATTTATATTTGTATACATACACAGGAATATAATTATATATATTATATAGTTATATACATTGAACTGAAAACTGGTAGTATACATATATATCGTGTATCAATGTGTGTCGTCTATGTGCATGTGTAGAAAAGCAGGTTGAGAGATATGGAAGCATGAGTTAGACAGGGCTCACGATTATAAAAGTAGTTATGTGTAGGTAGTGAGCTTAAGGCCCATTTGATTGAAAATATTGCATATTTTTACATCAATTGTTAGGATGAACAGATTCCTATGTAAATAAAATTATAAATAGCTATACATACTTGTATGTGTAATGTACAATTAAAATGTATATAGTTTTATAGATGTATTATATTTATATTACATAATATAATTGTCTTATACTAATACATTACGTATTGTGTTATATAGAATATATGAACTCTAGTGTATTATATCAGATAATAATAAATATATATTTATAATATATATAAATATATATTTATAATTTATATATTATGATATAATTGTTTTATAATCAATATTACAGGATATATCTTATTAATATTATGAACATATTAACCATATAAATACATTTCATTACCCATATATTTTGTATATAATATACGCTAGGCAAAAATATATATTAATATAATACATAATTGTTATACATTAATATAAATATTAGCATATTAAATTTATATATCAATATAATATTTAATATTGGTATATTTATATTATATTTAATATATACATAGCTAATGCTCTTTAAAGCCATCTGCTACAAGTAGAATAAGACCAGGAGTATGGCCAAAGCAAATTCTAAAAATATTAGATTACTTCTATTCATTTATATGTCATTTTCCTGGAATCTGCATCTGGCTATTAGAGAGGACACACAGCAAAATCAACACAAAGTGCCCAGGAGGACATAGGATCCTTTACTTATCGGAGCCTCAAAGGAAACACAGTGCTATCCAGTCCCCCATCAAAGAGCCAAGAGCAAACCTTGAAGCACCCAGTAAAAGCCCATTCAAACAAAAAAGCTTTCCCACTTAAACTGGAAAAAGTTAAGTTCCCAAGAGACCCCCTACACCAACCACCGAAGCTCATTTGGCAGTAAAAACAAAAATGTTCACCGAACAACAAGAAACCCAAAACAATAGTTGTTTTAGCACAAACAAAGAAAAAGCAGCTAATTAGTGTCTCTCCTGTTTGAAAGAAGGGGGTGGGAAGTGGGCAGAAGACCTGATAGGAAAGATAAAAAGAAAAGGAAAAGGAAAATAAGTTTCCAGTTTGACACTCAAGCTGTCTTCTGCATCCATTTTGTCAAGACCACCAAGTCAATGTGGAGGCTTTTTCCTCTTTCCCTTTTCTTTTCATGAGACTGGTCACAACCAGCACTGCAGATTCCATCGAATTAAGGAACGCTGTTGCCTACATGTGTGAATGAGCTGTGAGTAAAGTACTGAAGTAGAGGACACCTGAAGTGAAATGTCTTCATGAATGTCCATGTGGCTGAGCAGGAAGTTAACCTTTCACAGATGTGCTAAAGAAGAAGAGTTGGCTTTTATTTTATTTACTTTTCCCTGCACTGTGTTGAATGACTATCATCTACAAGTTCAGGCTACTTTTTGCTGAGGATTAATGCACTGGGAGAGCTGAGAGAAAACTGAACAGTAGAGCTGTCTTTTTCTTGACCAGTTCACCTTACTTTCCCAAACTCTAAGTCTTTCCCTAATTCTTTCTCCTTTTTATTGTAGTAAAATGAACAGAACACAAAATTCACCATTTTGATCATTTTACAATTCACTGTACCATTCAGTGGAATTTAGTACTGTCTCAATGTTGTGCAACTATCACCGCTGTCCAGCTGAAAAACATTTTCATCACCCCACGAGGAAACCTACACCCATTTTAAGGAGCCATTCCCTATTTCCCTCTGTTCCAAACCCCTGGCAACCACTAATGTATAATATTTGCCGTGTGTATGGATCTGCCACTGCTGGACATTTCGCATAAATGGAACCATATCATATGTAGCCTTTCCTGCCTGATGATAAGTTGTGCAGTGGTAGGAAAAACTAAAATGCGATGTACTGTATGATGTATGTTTTACTGAAGTGGCTTGGTCAGATTATAATGATTTATGATAAAATCATGTAAAGCAAGCATCACAATTCTCCAGGAATGTTCTGAAGAATGCTAATGTTAATTATGAATATGTGAATCCCAAATCTTTCATTTGTATTGACCCTATCTCATTAATTCTTCTCCCAACACTGCTATAACTAGAGTTGAGTTCTAAAATGTACCTTCCTCTTTTCCCATAGAAATTGTCCCACAATTTCAAAAAGTTCTCAAAGGTGAAAAAGTGCACACGACGTTTATCACGTTTGCAAATGCCAAGGGAAATGCTAAGCTAACACTGTCCAAAATGCAATATTCTTCTGTGAGAGCACCCAACTTTAAACAAATACACATATTCTAAATACAGCTTAGATCTGTGACATGTTTTGGCCACTGAAGTATGAGCAGACATGATGGCCTTAAATGAGCAGAAGAGGCCTTAAATGGGCTTGTGCGGTTGGGCTCACCTCTTATGTTTCAGTGAACTTTTAGAGAAGACAGGGCCTGGGAGCTGCAGCCTCACAGTTGGGCTCCAGACGAAGAGGTGTGTGACAGACCTCAAACTGACCCAAAACACGGAGCAAAACTAGCCATCTAGAGGTCTAAAAGAGAGCCACTGCAGCTAGCCCATAGGTCCAAGAGAAATAAATTCTTGTTTATGTAACTGACTTTGGTGTGATTTGTTCCAAAGCATTATCACAGCAAGAGCTGACTAACACAACATCCTCCAAATCATTGTTATGTAAATGGATGCCACCATGCCTACATGTAAGGCAACTGTGTACTCAAATTGTGAGAATTCTTGAACTCTTGGTGCCTCTCCAACACAATGTACATGGCTAAATTTCCACAAATAAGTTCACTAATATACCACAAAGATCTCCCTAAACTTTTATTAAATGTAATGCAAAGTTCTTTCTTTTCATTTTCTGCTTCTCCATAGTTAAAATGCTGTTTATCAATGTAAAACGGTTCTTGCCGTTTGGCTTCTGTCGTTAGAGTCTTTTGAACTCTTTGGCTTTTCAGCTCCTAGGCTGTAACATTTGAATCAGCAAATGCCCCAAGGAGAAAAGCTGCACCAAGTGTCAAGCTTGCGTCTGTGTTTCCCTTCTCTCCACAACTTGGCCCACATGTCTTGGTGTCTCTCTAACACTCAGACGCCAGCGAACAGAAGTTTTCCTACTCGATCCAGCTTGTCTAAAATTCCTTTAGACTTCGCCTGATCTTATGTTATTATTCAACTATCATCTCAATTACCCCAGGAAGAAAATTTACAATTTTGAGAGAAAAGGGAACCCTGGTACATTGTTGGTCGGAATGTAAACTGGTGCAGCCACTGTGGACAACAGTATGGAGGGTCCTCAAAAACTAAAAGTAGAACTACCATATGACCTCGCAACTCCACTCCTGGGTATAAATCCAAAAAGAACAAAAACACGTGTTTTCAAAGACATGTATTTGAAAAGATACATGCACCCCAATGTACGGAGCATCAGTATTTACAATTACCAAGATAGGAAGCAACCTAAGTGTCATCAACTGATGAATGGATAAAGAAGATGCGGTACATATAACCAATGGCATACTACTCAGCCTTAAAAAAGAAAGAAATGTTGTCATTTGCGGCAACATAGATGGACTTGGAGGACATTGTGGTAAGTGAAATAAGTCAAACAAAAACAAACACTGTAGGATATCACCTATATATGGAATCTAAAAAATACAGCAATCTACCGAATATAACAAAAAGAAGGGGAGACACAGATATAGAGAACAAACTAATGGTTGCCAGTGTGGAGGGGGAGGAGGGGGCAATACGGGGTGGGGAAGTGAGAGATGTAAACTACTGGGTGTACGATAGGCTCAAAGATGTATTGTACAACACAGGGAATATAGGCAATATTTTGTAATAACAGTAAATGTAAAGTGACCTTTAGAAAGTATATAAAAATATTTTAAAACAGAAATCATACTGAAAATTGGAAACAATTTAAATGTCCATCAACAGGAAAATGCACATATAAATTATTGTACTTCCCTACATGGGAATCCTACATTGTGAGGAAAGTACATGAACTAGACAGATCTTTATGTGTCAGCATGGATGAACCTAGCAAAGATAACACTAAAAAAAGCAAGTAAGAAGAGAAAACATAGTAGAATACTATATGAGGTTTAAGAATACTTAAAAATGTAGCCTAAATAGAAAGACATCCATGCAGTGATGGAGACCAAGTTCAGAAGAGTGGTTACCCAGGGTCAGCTGGGGAGTGGCTGTGTTTGGGAAAGTGGTCGCAGCAGGCTCTTCAAGAGGAATGGTAATGTTTCACTTCACACGCTGGCTGGAGGACGGAGGAGTGTCTGCGATATTATAATGTGAGCATGCTGCATGTGAAAGCCATTTCTGACCACATCTAGGGGATCTGATACGCGGGAGCTGGTAGTGGGTGGAGGCATCCAGAAGGTGGTGGTAGAAGAGGAACGTTGTATGCATAACGCCTAAGGCCTGACCAGAGAACGACCACTGTTCTAGAAACTGGACAGAAATCCAACTTCTACGACCAATGTTAAAAGACAAACTGAGGCATATTTAAAATAAGACTTTACGTGAGCAAAAATAGATTCAATTCAGGCACCACCAAAGCGGAAATGGTGAGGAGCACTCCAGCCACAGGAGCTGCAGAGATGTTTATTTTAAAAGGGCAGAAGCAAAGCAAGGTAATGACTGACTTGTTATAACTTTAAAGCCTAGTTGGTGATTTGTGACTCGTTGTCCTCAGCAGTGTTCGCCACCCTGAGGCGTTGACAGACTTAGATTTTTGTTGGTTTACATAGGCGGCCGCATCACTAGAGCCACCGCAGGCTAACGGCCTCCTTGCAGGGTTAATTTACTAACACCAGTTGTCTGAGTCCTTACTCTTACTCAGTCACTTCACTTCCTACGCCTCAGTTTCTCTTCTGGAAAGTGGATATTCAGTAGTAAATTCTCTGTGGAGTTGTCAGTACCAAACAAAGTGATTATTAGTAACCACGATCATGTCCTGAATGCATGGAACACGTCACCATTTGCCAACTACCGTGTCAAATTAGCAGAAACTACAGAAATTAAGAGCTCTCCGCATAAATTCACACACCCGTGCACCAGGTAAGGGACCACAGGCAGACGTTCACTCAGCCTTTCGTGTGTCCCTCACGGAGTGCAGGCTCTCTCCTGGGTGGGGGGAGCACAGACACTTACGGGAGTTTACTTTTAAAATGCGTTGATACAACCAGGTCTCAGTTTTGTTTGGATGAGTCAGCAAACGCTTTTTGGAAACCCCAAAGTCTCCACACCTCGTATGTTTCGCGCTGCCTTAGTCTCAGAGCTCAAGCCCCTACTTTTCAGGCCGCGTCACCGTGGGAGACAGGGCTGCGTGCGGGCGCACGGCGAGCGTGCTGACGTCCTCGAGCCCCGCCCCAACGGTCCCGCCCGCTGACGTAAACCCCAGCTCCGTGGCATGGAGGCCCTAGATGCCTGCGCCAACACCGGGCCGCGCGGGGTCTCTGGAGCGCGGCATGGGGGAGTCGGCGTAGCTGGGGCCCGTGGCCCTATGTCTTCTGGCTGCGACGCCGGTCCTGCGCAGGCTGCGGGGCCGCAGCCGCCGGGCGGTGGGCGCCCGAGGGGCCGGGGCCCCCAGGCGGGTGTGGCCATCGTGTCCGCAGCCAGCGTTCCCGAGGCCGTGCTTGGGCCATGATCACTCGGTGAAGCTGTGCCGGGACAGCGCGGCCGACTTCTTTCCGCGCTCTGAGGACCTGTGCGCGCTGCAGGACTTGGTGCCTCTGCCCTCTGTGCACGCTTCCCTGCGGGATGCCCCGCCGGACTTAAGGCCGACCGCCTCCGCGGGGTGCACTTGGCGCTGCTCCTGAGCACCCGCTGCCCCTGATTTGTATCCAGAGCTTCTTCCATCCACGGCTTGTCGAGACAGGTTTGTACTTCCCGCTTCCAGGGCCCCTCGTGTTGGCGCTGAGAAGCGGGGTTTTTGATGGTGCAAGGTGGAGGGTGGGCACTAGAACCAGTGCCCAGTGCCCGGGTGTGCGTGCACTAGACGGGGCGTGTGGCCTAGGACTCCTGCCAGCTCGGTGACCCCGGCCGA
Organism: Mesoplodon bidens; assembly: GCF_964165515.1. NCBI lineage: Eukaryota > Metazoa > Chordata > Mammalia > Artiodactyla > Ziphiidae > Mesoplodon > Mesoplodon bidens. Next base: position 439,815 of record NW_027671364.1, read on the forward strand.
GTGCCTTAAGGCTTCTAGGTCTCAGTGTTCTCATCTGTAGCGTGGGCTTAGCAGGTCCCAGTCTCTGTGGTGGTTACAAGGATGCACTGTATTAATGCTTCTAGACTCTACAAAGTAGAACACTTAGCACAGTTTGGAGCATCGTTAATTGTTGCACAGATGTTTCCTGGTCTGTTGAATGACTTTGCCTGGTACACACCAAAGCGATTAGGAAATGGATATATCCCAGCTTCATTTCCTTTCCATTAAAACAGGGTTCAGGAAAAAAATTTTTTTTCAATAGTCGTATCAGATAGTGCAAAGCTCACTGGTGTGAAGGCAGCTTAGGGTTTGAATTCCAGGGCTTATGCTGTCTGTGGCCTGGGCAGGTTTCTTATGGACTACAATCCCCACACTTGTAAAATGACATTAATAACCACTCTTTCTGTGGGTTCTTAGAATGAATTAAGCAGGTTATGTGTGTAAAGTAGCCCGGCACTTGAATGAGTTGTCAGAACCAAGGGCTGCTGGAGACGATGCTTCTGCCCTAGGTAATCTCCCCTTCTACTGGGCGGCAGGTAAACACAAGCACAGTAGTCAGTGCTCTGGAAGAAGTGAGTTCTGGTGCTATAGAGCATAGAATCTTTTTTTAAATTGAATTATTATTTTATATTGGAGGTTAGTTGATGTACAATATTGTGTTAGTTTCAGGTGTACAGCAAAGTGATTTAGTTATTCATGTATCCATTCTTTTTCAGATTCTTTTCCTGTAAAGTTTGTTACAGGATATAGAGTAGAGTTCCCTGTGCTATGCAGTAGGTCCTTGTTGATGATCTGTTTTATATAGAGTCGTGTGTGTATGTTAATGCCAAACTCCTAATGTATCCCTCCCCCCGATCTTTCCCCTTTGCAGAGCACAGAATCTTGGAAGGGAAAGTTCAGGGTAGGCTTCTTGGAGGAGGTGCCATCCTTTCTAAGGATATGTAGAAGCTCCTGGGGTGGCAGGAGAGAGCAGTGTGTGTTGATGTTTGAGAAATATAAGAAAATATGGCAAAACTAATGTACAGGACTGGAACTCAGGGTTTGGGAAAGAAATGAGAGTTGATACTGGAAAGTTAGTGGGGCCCAAGAGAAGGGGGCCTTGTTTGTCCTGTCAGAAGTTTGGGTGTTTATCCTGAAGGCTGTGGGAAACACCAAAGAAGACTGAGATGGACTTGTGGTTCAGAGGCTCACTCGGACCTCCATGTGGAAGGCAGTTGATTTGGTGCAGGCTGAGTTGTAATCTGAGGGTCCCACTTAAGTTATAAAAGGTGGGACTGGATTTTGCAGATCTGAGAGAGAATGGGTGAGGCCTGGTGACCAGTTAGAAAAGAGAGGGCAGCAAGCGTGGGTGACAGTTTACAGCTGCATCTTTTTGAGAGATACAGAGCACAGTAGAAAGGGATTGGGGGTGGCGAGAGGATCTTACTTCATCTTCAGTGCTTTAGAGGGGCCTGGTAGACGGGTCTGGACCCAAGGTACAGATCTGGGCTTTTTGGGAGGACAGGTGTTTGAAGGCATGGGAGAGACTTAGGTTACCCACAAGAAGATCCAAAGAATCATAGGTCTTAATCATAGACTTAATAACTAACAGTTGCAGCCTCTTCCAGGGATGTGACTTTAACCAGTTACTCTGGAATTACCTGGTTAGTTCCAGTGAGATAATCTGCCTCATAGACAGGTGACATCCCCCCCAAAAAGGTGACCTTGCTTGAAATAATACTTTGTTAGAAACTTCTTTTTGCCCCCTTCTGTGTATAAAAGCCTTCCATTTTGTACAGATCCTCAGAGCTCCTTTCTGCTTGCTAGATGGGATGCTGCCCAATTCATGAATCATTGAATAAAGCCAATTACATCTTCAAATTTACTCCATCAAATAATGTTTTTTAACACAAGAATTAATATTGAAAATGTAATCATGTTGGTCAAAGCTATTTGTGAGTATATGAAAATATAACATTTACATCTAATGCTTATACTTATAAATTATAGTAAGTCCCCTACATATGAATGAGTTCCATTCTGAGAGCTCATTCATAAGTCCAATTTGCTCGTTAAGTCCATCAAAGTTAGCCTAGGTACCCAACTAATACAACAGCTATATACCATTGCTTTTACACTTGCTTCCAAACATCCTGGGCTTGAAATAAAGATACTGTATTATTATACTGTATACAGTACTGTACAGTAAAATACACAAAAGCACAACCACTTGTAGAGGACGCATGCACGTGACAATGGAAGCCAGACACATGAAGTAACTTACATGATTGGACATGCGAACACACGTTTGCATCTTTGAAAGTTTGCAACTTGAAGGTTCATATGTAGGGGGCTTACTGTATTGCAGAAGTAAAGTAAAAACTATGTCAGGATAAAATATTGGAATTAAAGAATTCTGGATTTATTATATAATTTGGAAAGTAATAATTAACATTTTAACATGTACTATTTTAGAAAGTAGCCATTGTAAGATAAAAACAGTATATAATATCTAAAATAGTGTGACCAAAACTGCAAGAACTGATAAATTAATTTAGCAAGGTAGCATGATACAGGATTAACATACAGAAATCTGTTGCATTTCTTTACACTAATAATGAAATATCAGAAAGGGAAAGTTAAAAAAAAATCTCTTTGAAAATCATATAAAAAGAAAAATACTTAGGAATAAAGCTGACCAAGGAGGTGAAAGACCTATATTCTGAGAACTGTAAAGGAATTTGAAGATCATTCAAAGAAATGAAAAGATATGCCATGTTCTTGGATTGGAAGAACTAATATTGTTAAAATGGCCATACTGCCCAAAGCAATCTACAGATTTGATGCAGCCCCTATCAAATTACCAATGGCATTTTTCACAGAACCAGAACAAATAATGCTAAAATTTATATGGAACCATGAAAGACCCAGAATTGCCAAAGCAATCCTAAGGAAAAACAACAAAGCGGGAGGCGTAACTCTCCCAGACTTCAGACAATACTACAAAGCTACAGTAAACAAAATGGTGTGGTGTTGGCACAAAAACAGACATATGGGTCAGTGGAACAGAATAGAGAGCCCAGAAATAAACCCACACACCTATAGTCAATTAATCTCTGACAAAGGAGGCGAGAATATAAAATGGGAAAAGGACAGTCTCTCTGCAAGTGGTGTTGGGGAAGTTTGACAGCTGCATGTAAATCAATAAAGTTAGAACACACCCTCACACCCTACACCAAAATAAATTCAAAATGGTTTAAAGACTTAAATATAATTCATCACAGAATAAAACTCCTTGAAGAGAACTTAGGCAAAATATTTTCTGACATAAATTATACCAATGTTTTCTTAGGTCAGTCTCCCAAGGCAATAGAAATAAAAGCACAAACAAACAAACAGAACACAATCAAACTTATAAGTTTTGCTCAGCAAAGGAAAACATAAACAAAATGAAAAGACAACCTATGGAATGGGAGGACATATTTGCCAACAATTCGGCTGACAAGGGATTACTTTCCAAAATATACAAACAGCTCGTACAATGCATAACAACAACAACAACAACAACAAATCCAAAAATGGGCAGAAGACCTAAATAGACATTTCTCCAAAGAAGACATACAGATAGCCAAAAGGCACATGAAAAGATGCTCAGCTTCACCAATTATCAGAGAAATGCAAATCAAAACTACAATGAGATATCACCTCACACCAGTCAGAATGGCCATCATCAAAAAATTCTACAAATAATAAATGTTAGAGAGGGTATGAAGAAAAGGGCACCCTCCTACACTGTTGGTGAGAATATAAATTGGTGCAGCCACTATGGAAACTTGTATGGAGTTTCCTTAAAAAAATAAACAATAGAACTATCATATGACCAGCAATCCCACTCCTGGGCATGTAGCTGGAGGAAACTCTATTTGAAAAGATACATGCACTTCTGTGTTCATAGCAGCACTATTCACAATAGCCAAGACATGGAAGCAACCTAAATGTCCATCGACAGATGAATGGATAAAGAAGATGTACATATATACAATAAAATACTACTCAGCCACAAAAAAGAATGAAATAATTCCATTTGCAGCAACATGGGTGGACCTAGAGATTATCATACTAAGTGAAGTAAGCCAGACAGAAAAAGACAAATATCATATGATATCGCTTATTTGTGAAGTCTGAAAAAAAAATGATACAAACTAACTTATCTACAAAACAAATAGACCCACAGACCTAGAAAACAAACTTATGGTTACCATAAGGGATAACAGGGAGAGGAGTGGAGGGATAAATGAGGAATTTGAGATTAACATATACACACTACTATATATAAAATAGATAATCAACAAGGACACATTGTGTACCACAGGGAACTGTATTCAATATCTTGTAATAAACGATAATGGAAAAGAATATTAAAAAGAATATATACATATATATATATATATATATATATATATATATATATATATATAACCAAATCACATTGTCAGAAAATAACACATTATAAATCAACTATACTTCAATCAAAAAAAATAAAATAGTTGTGTGAAATGCAATTAGAGTAGTATATAAGTGAAATCAATCCAAAATTGAAAAGTTACACTAAAACACACACACACACACACACACACACACACACACACCCAAGTATATGTACCTACATGCTAACCAACAAAACAAATGTTGAAAATCAGATAAATAGAAAACATTAAATAAGTAAAATAAGATTGTAAGAATGAATCAATATATATGAAATTAAATGTGCCAAAGAAATAATCCAGGTTAAAAAAAATCAATAAGTCAATTTAAAAATAAAGTTATATGCTTTTTTGCAAGGGGATAAGTTTTAGGCCCTAAGTAAATTTAAAAAAACCCAAAAAACTTAGAATTTGAAATTAAAAGAGCATAAATTTATAAGCAAACCAAATATTTAAAATATCAATGATGTATTTGTGTTCATGTCAAACAAACAATACGTTAAATAGTAGTATTAAAGTCATCAGGATGATAAAAATCATACTGAGTATAAATTATAAATATGTATGCATCTAATAATAGCACCACATATATACACATGTAGCAATGTAGAAATGCTAAGAAGAAAAAAAAACTTAAATCCAAGCCAGGAATATTAACAAGATGTTAAGAATTGATAAAGATATAGAAGATTTAAACTAAACAAGATCTTGATATAATGAGTATAGATAGAACATGACACCTAACAAATGTAGAATGCATATCATTTTCAAGCAAACATAGCATATCCATAAAAATTAATCAGCTACAAGGTAATAAAGCAAGTTTTATTATATTCCCAGAACCAGTATCCTAAAGAACACATTCTTGACCAGAACGCAATTAAGCTGGTATTTGATATAAAGGGATTACTAAGGAACAACCACATCTGAAGTTAGGGAGAAATAAACTTACTCTTGTAAGTAACCCTTAGATGAAAGAAGAAATAATAAAGTTTAAAATAATATGACTGAATAGTAACAAAAATACTGCAGAGTGAAACTTCTCTGTTGAAGCTGAAGGGGTACTTTGCACAAAATAAAATACACTTAATTTAAAAATAAAGATAGTGACAGAAAATGCTGCAAAAAGAAGAAAGTGTTATAGCCGACAAGCCTACAAGTACAGGAAGGAAAATAAAAATCTTATTTATTGTCTAACCATCAGCGAGTGTGTGGAAGCCAGGAGAAATCTGGCTCCTTTCCCAGCTGAATATAAATGAAATTAAAGGAATTACAAGGCACAGGTTACTGATCACCAATAGACTTGCGTGCAGTATCAATCACATGAGAAAATGTATAATTGCTCCTACTGGGATGCAAAATTATTCCAACCAACATGTTCCTGCTCTCAAAGATGAGAATTATGAAGAAAAATGGAAGGAGTTAAGCTAGCTCTCGTGAGAAATAGAATGGTAGTCACTTAACTGAAGTTTTAAACCCAGCAGGAATCAACAAAATTCCTCCAAGTGAACTGCTTATACTTGTAAAATGGACTCACAAACCAGATGAAATGTTACCAAAATGTTCATTCAGGATTAACGGGTTTATAAATCAAGGGAAACACATTATTTTGCCATGGTACCCTTTATTTTACTAAGTCTATTTCTTAATTTTTTATCATGCCTTTTATCTAATGGATTTGAGATCATTTATTAGGTTACCATATAATATAATTAGGGAATCACATAAAACAGTTTGAAGTGCAAACATTGCAATGGGTGTTACAAGTCACCTGGATTGAGCTATTTATTATTATTGGGCTCTAAATTTGATTTATATCTTCATGGCACTAGAGTGTGGGCACCTTGAAGGCAGAACTAATGTAACATAACCTGTAGTTATTTTCCTAATTAGTAAAATATTTTCTTAAAGGAGTATTTAGTCCTTAATATGAATATTAGTCATACTATTCTTCCTCCTTACCTTTCTCACAGCCAAAAGTAACAAATAAAAATATTTGAATTACTGATTTTTGAAAATAAAATAAATGTCTTCATGATAAAAGTAAGAGTAACTGATAAAAAGACAGTGACAAATTGGAAATATACTTGCAATACGTGGCAAAAATATTAATTTCTGTGAGGAGAAAAACCGAATTTATAGGACACTAAGAATACAACTGGACATTAGACATGAAAACTTAACTTTGTTTATAATAAGATTAAATCTTACATTTTAAATTATTTTATCTAGAAAAGTGTGGGGAGGAAGAGTAGAAATGGGTGGAGATTGTAATAGGGGCTGGGCAGGCGTGAACCTACCCCCCGTCCCTGCCTCAGCGACCTAATGGCAGCAGCGGTCCCCATGGGTCGTGGTGCACAGAGGCCTCAGCACCTGGAGTACACGGACACTGTCATCCAGGTAAGAGCTTCAACCGGCTTCAGACTCTCTGCTCAAGTTTCAAAACTTGGTCCAGCTTTGATCAGTTGTCCACCCCAGGAAGAGGCCAGAGGTCAAGGTTCAGCTGCAAGGACTTTGCACATCATTACTTCAGGTCCGCCTCTGTGGTTGGGCTGTTCTCGTCAAAGGGCAGTTGTTGGCAGCTGGGAATTCACCTGACTGGTATTTGCTACAAATGATTCTCTCCAGTTTAAAGGAAAAGCCTGAGGGCCGGCGGGGTCCTGGGCGCCTGGCTCCCTCAGTGATGAAGGCTGGGCAGGGTCTGGGGACCTGGCCTGGAGGGCACCGCCACCTGAGATCTGCTTCTTCAAGCAGGCCTGGGCACTGGTGGGAGAACCCAGACTGGTTGATGGACGGACACTCCCGGGCAGGGTAACCAGCCTGCACACAGACCCCCTCCTCTTGGCCAGGACCTGGACTCTGGAGAGCAAGAGTTGAGCCTCGGGACCTTGCCCTTTCTTGTCAGTACAGAGAGTAACATTTGTTTTGATGGAGGCTTACAGGAACATCGTGACCTGACCATGACCTGACCTCAAGAAAAGAGGATCTGACCTTAGAAGTTTGAAGCAACTAACCACACCCCTCCCTTACCTTTCCCATGAAAGGGCTTTGCTGAAAGCTTTTGGGGAGTTCAGGGTTTTCTAAGGCATGAGCCGCCCATCTCCTCACATGGCCCTGCAGTAAACCTTTCTCTGCTGCAATGCTCCAAGCTCGACATGTTGGTATTGTTTGGCCTCACTGTTTGTCAGGCACATGGACTTGCGTTCAGCAACAGGATGATATTTCAGTCAAGAATAGAACCTCTTTTTATTCTCAACGTGTTACCTTTGTCCATCTTCACCCTGAAATGTGCACTATCAACTGTATTTGGGGGGGCAGATCATTTTCTCCCATATAAATTATTTTCTTAATGAGAGAGTAAATTGTGCGCCTGAGATTCAACTTCGGAAATAAAATGTTTACTCTGAAGAGCCAAACTTGTCCTTGGAAACACACTTTCTAGACAACAGCAGTTGGACCCATCCTGTGCAGAGTCCAGTTCATTCTGAAAGTTCTATTGTGACCTGTCACTATGGTAATATGATAATGCACATCTTGGCATTCCATTCCAACTGCCATTCTGTGAACTGAGAGGTTCACATACGGTGACGGATGAGAAGCTCTCACTCTCACCCCTTGAGACTTTGAAAATGGACAATCTGAATTGTTCTGGAGGTAGGTTCATATTCATCCTCTGAAGGCTGTTCCTTCAAATGTGCTGGTTAACTTTTACTGATATATGTTCCTCATCTTTTTTGTTTTCTTTTTTGATTTCTACCACATTTATCTACAGTTATAAATATATTTTATAGTTTGTTATATTACTTAAGTTATATTTTTGATTCTTCTATCAAGCCAGCTGCCTTAAATATTTTCCTAAATTTAGAAAAACATACTATCTCCAAATGCCAATTTTGTACACACTCTACCAGAGAACAGATAAAGGGAACTCACTCATTATGCTTTTACTGAAGCAGGAGAATCTTCATATCTCCTCAGCAATGGTCATTATAGGAGGAAAGGGGAATTACAGCTCAGCTCTTCTAAATGTAGCTGTCAATCTGAAACCAAATATTCAAGGTCTAAATCCAGAGAGTTTTATAAAGGAAAGAACCTGGGATTCACTGGTTGGATTTCCATGGGTTGCTGTGGACAAGATCACTGGCTGTTTGGCGGCTGCCAGGGAGTTTGGTGAGAAGGGCCAGTGCCATCACATTAGTGGAATGAACATTTGGTCACTGAGGGAAGGAGGGTCTGTCTGGTGATTCTCAAGGAGAATCCTGGGGTGGGGTCTCCAGCCTCTGAGTATGGAGATGACTTTCAAAAAGAATGTGGGATTCTATTGCCTTCCACTACAGGGTCTAGAAAATGATGAGTTTATAGAGCCAGAATATTAGTGAGGAAAGACTTGAACGCTTGCCCATTCTTAGCAAGCCCTTGGTCCAGGCTGCTCGAATGGGTGCTCAGATCAATTGTCAGTGAGACTTTGAGCATCACACACTTAACTAAGCCACCAAAGCCCAGCAGAGATGGCCACCTCCCCAGTTAATTCATGGTAACTATTCATCCAAACTTGGTCAATTGAAGGGAAGCTGATTCTTGGTAGAGCCATCATGTGGCCTTTTGCTTAGAGGTTTTGAGCTCTGAGGCAACCTAGGAATGTAACAGACCACTGGTCACTCAGCATGGTGAGCTGGTCATTGTGAAGGATGCTTGTGAGATAGTTGACGGTATGAAGAGGCTGGGGAGAACGGACACAGTTGGAATTCCTGTGGTCCTTCAGGGGAGCTTTGTTCATAAGAAACTGATGTATTTTGAATGAGGGATTGAAATATAGAGACGAAAAGTAGGGTAAGGATTTGGGTTCTTTTCTAGGCTCAGGCAGCTCCTCCAGGGCATCAGCTCTCACCCACAGAAAAATTGGGGCAGGAGAATTTGAGAGAGAGAGTGAGGGGAACTCCTGGCTCAGGGGTCCAGGGGTCTGTCCTGTCACAGATCCATCATTCATCATGGTTGTGATTCTTGGACAGTCACTTATCTCTAAATTTCCACACCCTCCACCATAACATATGGGTTACAGCCCCCACTTTGCCCTCCCCTTCACCCCCAAGAGGGCTGGGTGTCAGACATGATAATGGATATTCTCCATGAGCTGTAAAGCATTGTTCCCATGAAAAAGCTGAAGAGTAAGCTTGAATCCCCCTTTACTTGGAGCCGTCAAATCACTTCTCTGCTTTCAACAGCTACGAAATGTCCAGCTTCTTCTTGCCATCATTCAGGATTGAACACTTATAGAGCATTTGTGAAGCACCGGTCCTTTATTTTTCAAACATTTTACCTATATTCAATCATTTTTGGACACATGACATAATGCTAAACTTAGGCCATATTAACATTCCTACATCTCAGAACAGGGAACTGAGGCAAAGAGGGATCTACATATCTTTCCCAAGTACATGCTTCTTCTAAACGGGATTTGAATCCAGTCCATCAGTCATGGTCCCAATGGTTTGCTGAGTTTCTAGACATTCTCAGTTAAATAAAGATATTTGCCCACAAAACCTGTCTGTTGGGTGTTTTCACTGCATACCAAACTGCAAGATCTTCCTAAGTCCAACTTTGATTCAGGAGGCTCTGCTGGGCAGCTGGTGAGGAAAGGGACCAAAGGATTGAACTGTGAATAAATTATTGCTAATTTCCCCATGGTCTTCTGCCAGGAAGATGTCAATAGTTGTCTCTATTGTAATGCATTTCCCAGGATGCTGCTCCCAGAATGCGAGAAGAAGAAACACTCATCAGAGGTCAAGAATATCAACCCCAGGCTGGCTGAAAAAGATCCGCATCCGGCCACATTTTAGGATGCACCCTATAAATGACCCAGCTGAAGGTACTGTGGAAAATGTCTCATTCGGTTCACTCAAGAATAATTATTCTAGTTGATTCCGTGCCTCATATTGAAGAAAAAGCTATGAAATATTAAGCAGTATTCTTCTTTTATTCCATGTGTTCAAATTGAAACTTACTAAGCCAGCTGGTACAGTTTTAACCATGGAAGTAAACATGCATTTATTTATTTATTTATTTATTTATTTATTTATCTATTGAATTTTATTTTTTTTATTAGTTTCTGCTTTATAACAAAGTGAATCAGTCATACATATACATCTGTTCCCACATCCCTTCCCTCATGCATCTCCCTCCCTCCCACCCTCCCCATCCCACCCCTCCAGGCGGTCACAAAGCACCGAGCTGATCTCCCTGTGCTCTGCGGCATGCATTTAAAATTCAACATTTGGTTCACGTTTAAGAGGGAAGATGGTCTCTAGTTATGGTTTAGACATTAGCTGATTTTTGAACGTCAGCAACAACACATCCCGCCCTGAAACCATGTTTTGAGATTTCTTTAAATTATTAGACATTATTTAGAACAGGATTATATTGACATAAAAGTTGTACATGCAATACAGAAAATTCCTGTATCCTGTCACTCCAGTTTCAGCTATTAATAATATATAGCATAGGTGAAGTACATTTGTTACAATTAGTGAAACAATGTAAGTATATTTTTACTAATGAAAAGTCCATAGTTCACCTCAGAGTCACACCTTGTGTTGTTATATTCAATGATATTTGAAATATGTACAATATTATTTGTCACCATTATGGTGCCATACAGAAATGTGTACACTAATGTTCATAGTCGCATTATTCTTAGTAGCCCAAAGATAGAAACAATCCAAAGTCCATGAGGTGATGAATGGATAAATAAAATGTGATATATACACAGAATGGAATAATTTTCAACCATAAAAAGGAATTAAAGATTGACTTATGCTACAAAATGAATGATCCAAATAATATAAAAAATATATTATTGTTAGTGAAATAAGGCAGGCGCAGAAAGACAAATATTATATGATTCCACTTGTATGAGGTACCTAGTGTAGGCAAACTCACAGACACCGGAAGTAGAAATGACCAAGGTCAGGAGGCAGGAGTAAGGTGGATTATGATTTAATGGGTACAGAGGTTACGTTGAAATGATGAAAAAGATTAAGATGTAGATTGTGTTGATGGGTACACAGCATTGTGAAAGTAAGAAATGCTAGTGAACTGTATACTTCAAAATTATGAAAATTATGTAAATATACATATATAAATATGTATATTTCATCACAATAAAATAAGTCAACAATCCAACAGAATGGACGATGAATGAAGGAGCAACATATTTGATTAGAAGGAAGCTGAAAGAGTCTTGTAACATTTCAAGAAGAAGGGGGATTTGGAGGGACTTTCAAATGGGCAGAGGGGCCGTGGGACTCTATACTGAAACATAGTGCAATGTTAGTGTTCAAGCTTTTTCAGACTGACACTTTCAAATTGATTAGGTTCCCTACAGCTAGAAAGCTAAAGGTTCTCTTCCTCATTTCTGAAATGTTCCTCCCCTTTGCCTTCCTCCACCCACCAGGGAGGTTTGTCCAACAGCACCTCAGTCCACACTCAGTAACCACCTGCATCCATACACTCCCACCCTGTGTCCACATTAACGAGGCTCTCTGAGTAATTCCTGAGCAGCATCACCAGTGTCCTGACACTTACTCTGTGTCCTCCTAGAGCCCCCTGAGGACCTGTTGGAGAAACTGCCCCATGTGAGGACAATTAAAGTGGCTCCTGCTACCTCCAGGGTAAGCTCCCCTTATTTATCAGAGATTAAAAGTTTGCTTCATTTCTTTCTTTTCCAATTGATTTCAGATATGAAGATCTACAATGTTCAAGACAGCTGATGTATACAATTTTGCTTGGTTGGATGGATGCTGATTGAAGGTCTTTCCCAACAGATAACTCATTCAAAAGGCCATTTAAAAAATGGCAACATCAGTTAGAAACTGTAGAGTCAGACACACTTTCCTCAGCAGAAAATTTCCCTCCTTGAAATAGACTTTTGTATTTGCTCCTGAAAGTGGACCTGAGAGATCTTCCAGGCAAAGCTCCAGCCTTTCCCACAGCTGTCTTCTCTGGTTTCTTTTGGGGCCATTGGCTCAACAACAGTTTCCCATTTGGTTTTCTGAGGACAAAAAAAGAGATGAAATACCTGTGTCCACAGAGCACAGGATGCTGAGATCCTTACACTGTTTTCTCTTCTCTAATCACAGGTGGATTGGACAGCAAACAAAAACGGTATGTATTCAGAGTTCACCCCTGTGCTGAGGAACAATCTAGATGATGAAGAAGGTGGGACTCTCTTGCTGGCTTTGCTTGGAGAGACACCCTGATTCAGGGTCCCTACAGGGATGAGGGCTGGGGGTGTAGAGCTAGAGAGTGATTTCCCAGTAAAGAGCCATGCCCAAGTTCTATGGCCCTGGAAGTAGCTGCATCATTTAGATGATGTGGGTTTGTGTGTATCAGGGTTGGGGTGGGGTCCATGTGTGAGCCTATGTGGTGTGATTGTGAACCTGCATGCGTGAGCGTGTGTGTGTTTCCTCAGGAGATATTTCCCTCTTACACAGCACAATTCACCTGTCAACAAAGCTCGTCACCACTGCACACTGTCTGTACACTACCTTGTTCTTCCCTCAACACAGCTGTTGCCCAGATTTGGTTAATATTCCTTTTCCTCAGAAGGAGATGGTGCAGAGATAAATGTTCTCAGCTCTTGACCTCCTAAGTGGAAAAGCCAAACTGAGAACCCAGGGGTGGGTCCCAATGTGGGTGCTCTGGATCCCTGACCTGCACTTACCACTCAGCCAAGGGATCCTCAGTCATGGAGCAAGGGAGTCCCTGCATCCGTATCCTTGGCTGGAAGTCCTAGCATCTCCAAAGGTCCAGACCTTGCCCATCAGGTGGCCTTAGTGGTCACAGAATCCAGGGCAGCTATGGGTGGACTTATCAGTTGACTTTGGCACAGTCATTAATGTGAAATTCACCTCAGGACCTGCATTCTCCTGGTCAGCTCCCAGATTCTGAGAGGTGTGAGACCCCATGTATACAGTACAGGTCATATCTGTCAGTGCTGGTGTCATTGCTTAAACAAGGCCAAAAGCAGATAAGAATCAGGGAGCTATTTTATTGTATTGGATAACATTACCATAAGCCTTAGAATTGGTCAATTCCTGTAGCCCACACCCAAGGACTCAAAGTGGAACCTGACTGTTAGCCTGTACACTTCTCCTGCGCAGCTGGGTTAGAGACAGGCTGTGCTCAGTCCGGGCTCCCTCTTCATAACGAAGTGTCCCACTTATGGAACAGCTCCCTAGAGTATGGAGAGCCCCTGACTCAGTGGGCATACGTACATTGTATAGAAAACAAAGACTGGGAGAAAAATATGATACGATTGATAGTGGCTGTATCTAAATGGTAGGATTTCAGTTTTGTCAAATCTTGTGTATTTGATTTTCTTTAAGACAAGTGATTAGTGAATAAATATAGCATATTTTGTCTAGGATTGAATTCAGTCCTTTAATGGAGGTTGCTGTTAATCAAGTATAAAATATCATACAACAGAAGACATGATAAATGCAGTAGCTGGCATTGTGGATGCTGGGGAAAGAGTGATCTGGGAAGAATCAAGAGACAGTGGCAATTTAGCAGAAGCTCAAAAGAGGCAGGATGGGTCATGGGTCTGTGTCATTGAAACAGAGCATGCATTATAGTGTTTACCATTTTTTAGATCGACCCTTCCCTTCTGATGAGGCTCCCCTTAGCTAGAAAGCCAAAGCTCTGTTTTCATTTCCTTCCTCTTGTCCTTTGCCTTCCTTCATCCCCCAAAGAGGATGGCCCAACACCAGCTCAGCCCACACTTACTAACCTCCCACATCCATACACACCACCCCATGTCCTCATCGAGAAGAAAGCCCCTGAGTAATTCCTGAGCCGCATCACCAGTGTCCTGACAGTTACTCTGTGTCCCTCCAGCTCTCCCTGAGGTTGCGGTGGATGACCTGCACCGTGATAGGACAGAAGAAAAGCCCCCGTGGATCCCCAAGGCAAGCTGGATTTTTTCTGGTCTGAGATAGAAATATTGCTTTATTTCTCTTTCAATAGAATTAAGTTATGTATATTTGAGGGTATTCCTTCCAGATACATACAATTCCCTTGGTTGGGAGAATGTGGAGTGAGAGTCTATTACCAACTCATGGTGCCTGATTCCACAGGACATTACAATTGGCAGCATCCATTACAGCCTGTAGAGTATGGAGCTCTCTCTCCTGCATCGATTTTTCTTCTAGGAAAAGAATGGCTGTAATTTCCAACCTAAATGGACTTGGAAGTTCCATCCTCCCAGCAAAGTTCTTGCCTTTCAGCCTGAGTAGGTTTGCTCTGATAACCCTTGCTGGGTTCCCTGGACCACTGTTTCTTACCAGGTTTTCTACTGTCAGCAAATGAACAAAAGACCTGAGCATCACTGTGATCTTATCCTCATAGTGTTTTCTCTTCTGTAATTGCAGGTGGCCTTCCCAGAACGTGAAAACGGTATGTATTGTGGAATCAGTCACTTGGGGAGGAAGAACTTTGAAGATGAGAAAGTGGGACATTCTTGCTGGGTTTAGTGTAGAGGGCAAACTGATTCCAAATTTGTGCTGGGAATGAGAGTAGGGGTCCTGGTGATAGAAAGTGATTTACAAGTAATGTGACCAATTACTATAGTCCCAGGAAGAAGCTGTATTACGGTTAGGTGGTGTAGGTTTGTGTGCATGAGACTGGGTGTGTCTGTATGTGAAATGAGTGGGATGATTCTGTGTGTGTATGTGAACTTTTTGTGTTGTGTTTCCCTTGATTTATGTTCCCCTAAACATCACTGTTACTGGTGCCAACTTTCTAGAAAATATTCCCATCACCACTGCATCATGAATGGGTATGGATATAAAAGTAAATAAACTGTACACTTTCAGTGTGTGCATTGATTTTATACCAGGTGAGCCTCATTTAACCTGGAAAACAAATCCTATCACCACCCAGGCAAATGTTTACTGGATGATGATGATGATTGTTATTTTTTGGCTGTGTTGGCTCTTCGTTGCAGTGCGCGGGCTTCTCATTTCGGTGGCTTCTGTTGTTCCAGAGCATGGGCTCTAGGTGCATGGGCTTCAGTAGTTGTGGCACGTGGGCTCAGTAGTTGTGACTTGCGGGCTCTAGAGCACAGGCTTAGTAGTTGTGGTGCACGGACTTAGTTGCTCCATGGCTGGATTCTTAATGAACAAAGCTGGGTTTCAGCATCCCTACTACTGGGTCAATTACAACTTCATTTAATAAGAAATCTCATCTCTTAGTAGGTCTCATAGCATTCTGAATGGTTATGATACATCTCTCTGCCACTTCCCTCATTCTAACTGTTTCCTATTAGAGCCTCGGGATGAGTCCTCCCCCCTTACCTGAAGCACCTAGTGCTAGGCAGGCCTCCTTCCTTTTGCAGGGAGCCCATGCTTGTACCCACATGCCACACCCAGTTCTGGAGGAGTCCGAGAAAGAAGGAGCCTCCAGGAGTAGATGGAGGAAAGTCACTCCACCTTTCTCCTTTGAGGCTAATATTCACTATCGGATTCTGTGCTAAGGAAACGAAATGTCCTTCTCCTGTGGAAAGTCTGTCTTCCATCACTTGTGCCGGCCCTGTTTCTGTGTGCTGGGCAAGAAACACTGCATACAGTGAAGACAGAACCAAGAGATCTACCCCAGGGATTGAGCTCAGGGTAGGCACTGGCTCTGTCTGTCCTGTCCGTGATCCATCATTCATCATGGTGGTGACTCTTGGACAGTCACTTATCTCTCTAAATTTCCACACCCTCCACCATAACATATGGGTTACAGCCCCCACTTTGCCCTCCCCTTCACCCCCAAGAGGGCTGGGTGTCAGACATGATAATGGATATTCTCCATGAGCTGTAAAGCATTGTTCCCATGAAAAAGCTGAAGAGTAAGCTTGAATCCCCCTTTACTTGGAGCCGTCAAATCCCTTCTCTCCTTTCAACAGCTACGAAATATCCAGCTTCTTCTTGCCATCATTCAGGATTGAACACTTATAGAGCATTTGTGAAGCACCGGTCCTTTATTTTTCAAACATTTTACCTGTATTCAATCATTTTTGGCCACATGACATAATGCTAAAAGTAGGCCATATTAACATTTCTACATCTCAGAACAGGGAACTGAGGCAAAGAGGGATCTACATATCTTTCCCAAGTACATGCTTCTTCTAAACGGGATTTGAATCCAGTCCATCAGTCATGGTCCCAATGGTTTGCTGAGTTTCTAGACATTCTCAGTTAAATAAAGATATTTGCCCACAAAACCTGTCTGTTGGGTGTTTTCACTGCATACCAAACTGCAAGATCTTCCTAAGTCCAACTTTGATTCAGGAGGCTCTGCTGGGCCGCTGGTGAGGAAAGGGACCAAAGGATTGAACTGTGAATAAATTATTGCTAATTTCCCCATGGTCTTCTGCCAGCAAGATGTCAATAGTTGTCTCTATTGTAATGCATTTCCCAGGATGCTGCTCCCAGAATGCGAGAAGAAGAAACACTCATCAGAGGTCAAGAATATCAACCCCAGGCTGGCTGAAAAAGATCCGCATCCGGCCACATTTTAGGATGCACCCTATAAATGACCCAGCTGAAGGTACTGTGGAAAATGTCTCATTCGGTTCACTCAAGAATAATTATTCTAGTTGATTCCGTGCCTCATATTGAAGAAAAAGCTATGAAATATTAAGCAGTATTCTTCTTTTATTCCATGTGTTCAAATTGAAACTTAACTAAGCCAGCTGGTACTGTTTTAACCATGGAAGTAAACATGCATTTAAAATTCAACATTTGGTTCATGTTTAAGAGGGAAGATGGTCTCTAGTTATGGTTTAGACATCAGCTGATTTTTGAACGTCAGCAACAACACATCCCGCCCTGAAACCATGTTTTGAGATTTCTTTAAATTATTAGACATTATTTAGAACAGGATTATATTGACATAAAAGTTGTGCATGCAATACAGAAAATTCCTGTATCCTGTCACTCCAGTTTCAGCTATTAATAATATATAGCATAGGTGAAGTACATTTGTTACAATTAGTGAAACAATGTAAGTATATTTTTACTAATGAAAAGTCCATAGTTCACCTCAGAGTCACACCTTGTGTTGTTATATTCAATGAT
This sequence comes from Mesoplodon bidens, assembly GCF_964165515.1. Classification (NCBI taxonomy): domain Eukaryota; kingdom Metazoa; phylum Chordata; class Mammalia; order Artiodactyla; family Ziphiidae; genus Mesoplodon; species Mesoplodon bidens. The sequence goes on from NW_027671364.1 coordinate 457,420, forward strand.
ATTTGAAATATGTACAATATTATTTGTCACCATTATGGTGCCATACAGAAATGTGTACACTAATGTTCATAGTCGCATTATTCTTAGTAGCCCAAAGATAGAAACAATCCAAAGTCCATGAGGTGATGAATGGATAAATAAAATGTGATATATACACAGAATGGAATAATTTTCAACCATAAAAAGGAATTAAAGATTGACTTATGCTACAAAATGAATGATCCAAATAATATAAAAAATATATTATTGTTAGTGAAATAAGGCAGGCGCAGAAAGACAAATATTATATGATTCCACTTGTATGAGGTACCTAGTGTAGGCAAACTCACAGACACCGGAAGTAGAAATGACCAAGGTCAGGAGGCAGGAGTAAGGTGGATTATGATTTAATGGGTACAGAGGTTACGTTGAAATGATGAAAAAGATTAAGATGTAGATTGTGTTGATGGGTACACAGCATTGTGAAAGTAAGAAATGCTAGTGAACTGTATACTTCAAAATTATGAAAATTATGTAAATATACATATATAAATATGTATATTTCATCACAATAAAATAAGTCAACAATCCAACAGAATGGACGATGAATGAAGGAGCAACATATTTGATTAGAAGGAAGCTGAAAGAGTCTTGTAACATTTCAAGAAGAAGGGGGATTTGGAGGGACTTTCAAATGGGCAGAGGGGCCGTGGGACTCTATACTGAAACATAGTGCAATGTTAGTGTTCAAGCTTTTTCAGACTGACACTTTCAAATTGATTAGGTTCCCTACAGCTAGAAAGCTAAAGGTTCTCTTCCTCATTTCTGAAATGTTCCTCCCCTTTGCCTTCCTCCACCCACCAGGGAGGTTTGTCCAACAGCACCTCAGTCCACACTCAGTAACCACCTGCATCCATACACTCCCACCCTGTGTCCACATTAACGAGGCTCTCTGAGTAATTCCTGAGCAGCATCACCAGTGTCCTGACACTTACTCTGTGTCCTCCTAGAGCCCCCTGAGGACCTGTTGGAGAAACTGCCCCATGTGAGGACAATTAAAGTGGCTCCTGCTACCTCCAGGGTAAGCTCCCCTTATTTATCAGAGATTAAAAGTTTGCTTCATTTCTTTCTTTTCCAATTGATTTCAGATATGAAGATCTACAATGTTCAAGACAGCTGATGTATACAATTTTGCTTGGTTGGATGGATGCTGATTGAAGGTCTTTCCCAACAGATAACTCATTCAAAAGGCCATTTAAAAAATGGCAACATCAGTTAGAAACTGTAGAGTCAGACACACTTTCCTCAGCAGAAAATTTCCCTCCTTGAAATAGACTTTTGTATTTGCTCCTGAAAGTGGACCTGAGAGATCTTCCAGGCAAAGCTCCAGCCTTTCCCACAGCTGTCTTCTCTGGTTTCTTTTGGGGCCATTGGCTCAACAACAGTTTCCCATTTGGTTTTCTGAGGACAAAAAAAGAGATGAAATACCTGTGTCCACAGAGCACAGGATGCTGAGATCCTTACACTGTTTTCTCTTCTCTAATCACAGGTGGATTGGACAGCAAACAAAAACGGTATGTATTCAGAGTTCACCCCTGTGCTGAGGAACAATCTAGATGATGAAGAAGGTGGGACTCTCTTGCTGGCTTTGCTTGGAGAGACACCCTGATTCAGGGTCCCTACAGGGATGAGGGCTGGGGGTGTAGAGCTAGAGAGTGATTTCCCAGTAAAGAGCCATGCCCAAGTTCTATGGCCCTGGAAGTAGCTGCATCATTTAGATGATGTGGGTTTGTGTGTATCAGGGTTGGGGTGGGGTCCATGTGTGAGCCTATGTGGTGTGATTGTGAACCTGCATGCGTGAGCGTGTGTGTGTTTCCTCAGGAGATATTTCCCTCTTACACAGCACAATTCACCTGTCAACAAAGCTCGTCACCACTGCACACTGTCTGTACACTACCTTGTTCTTCCCTCAACACAGCTGTTGCCCAGATTTGGTTAATATTCCTTTTCCTCAGAAGGAGATGGTGCAGAGATAAATGTTCTCAGCTCTTGACCTCCTAAGTGGAAAAGCCAAACTGAGAACCCAGGGGTGGGTCCCAATGTGGGTGCTCTGGATCCCTGACCTGCACTTACCACTCAGCCAAGGGATCCTCAGTCATGGAGCAAGGGAGTCCCTGCATCCGTATCCTTGGCTGGAAGTCCTAGCATCTCCAAAGGTCCAGACCTTGCCCATCAGGTGGCCTTAGTGGTCACAGAATCCAGGGCAGCTATGGGTGGACTTATCAGTTGACTTTGGCACAGTCATTAATGTGAAATTCACCTCAGGACCTGCATTCTCCTGGTCAGCTCCCAGATTCTGAGAGGTGTGAGACCCCATGTATACAGTACAGGTCATATCTGTCAGTGCTGGTGTCATTGCTTAAACAAGGCCAAAAGCAGATAAGAATCAGGGAGCTATTTTATTGTATTGGATAACATTACCATAAGCCTTAGAATTGGTCAATTCCTGTAGCCCACACCCAAGGACTCAAAGTGGAACCTGACTGTTAGCCTGTACACTTCTCCTGCGCAGCTGGGTTAGAGACAGGCTGTGCTCAGTCCGGGCTCCCTCTTCATAACGAAGTGTCCCACTTATGGAACAGCTCCCTAGAGTATGGAGAGCCCCTGACTCAGTGGGCATACGTACATTGTATAGAAAACAAAGACTGGGAGAAAAATATGATACGATTGATAGTGGCTGTATCTAAATGGTAGGATTTCAGTTTTGTCAAATCTTGTGTATTTGATTTTCTTTAAGACAAGTGATTAGTGAATAAATATAGCATATTTTGTCTAGGATTGAATTCAGTCCTTTAATGGAGGTTGCTGTTAATCAAGTATAAAATATCATACAACAGAAGACATGATAAATGCAGTAGCTGGCATTGTGGATGCTGGGGAAAGAGTGATCTGGGAAGAATCAAGAGACAGTGGCAATTTAGCAGAAGCTCAAAAGAGGCAGGATGGGTCATGGGTCTGTGTCATTGAAACAGAGCATGCATTATAGTGTTTACCATTTTTTAGATCGACCCTTCCCTTCTGATGAGGCTCCCCTTAGCTAGAAAGCCAAAGCTCTGTTTTCATTTCCTTCCTCTTGTCCTTTGCCTTCCTTCATCCCCCAAAGAGGATGGCCCAACACCAGCTCAGCCCACACTTACTAACCTCCCACATCCATACACACCACCCCATGTCCTCATCGAGAAGAAAGCCCCTGAGTAATTCCTGAGCCGCATCACCAGTGTCCTGACAGTTACTCTGTGTCCCTCCAGCTCTCCCTGAGGTTGCGGTGGATGACCTGCACCGTGATAGGACAGAAGAAAAGCCCCCGTGGATCCCCAAGGCAAGCTGGATTTTTTCTGGTCTGAGATAGAAATATTGCTTTATTTCTCTTTCAATAGAATTAAGTTATGTATATTTGAGGGTATTCCTTCCAGATACATACAATTCCCTTGGTTGGGAGAATGTGGAGTGAGAGTCTATTACCAACTCATGGTGCCTGATTCCACAGGACATTACAATTGGCAGCATCCATTACAGCCTGTAGAGTATGGAGCTCTCTCTCCTGCATCGATTTTTCTTCTAGGAAAAGAATGGCTGTAATTTCCAACCTAAATGGACTTGGAAGTTCCATCCTCCCAGCAAAGTTCTTGCCTTTCAGCCTGAGTAGGTTTGCTCTGATAACCCTTGCTGGGTTCCCTGGACCACTGTTTCTTACCAGGTTTTCTACTGTCAGCAAATGAACAAAAGACCTGAGCATCACTGTGATCTTATCCTCATAGTGTTTTCTCTTCTGTAATTGCAGGTGGCCTTCCCAGAACGTGAAAACGGTATGTATTGTGGAATCAGTCGCTTGGGGAGGAAGAACTTTGAAGATGAGAAAGTGGGACATTCTTGCTGGGTTTAGTGTAGAGGGCAAACTGATTCCAAATTTGTGCTGGGAATGAGAGTAGGGGTCCTGGTGATAGAAAGTGATTTACAAGTAATGTGACCAATTACTATAGTCCCAGGAAGAAGCTGTATTACGGTTAGGTGGTGTAGGTTTGTGTGCATGAGACTGGGTGTGTCTGTATGTGAAATGAGTGGGATGATTCTGTGTGTGTATGTGAACTTTTTGTGTTGTGTTTCCCTTGATTTATGTTCCCCTAAACATCACTGTTACTGGTGCCAACTTTCTAGAAAATATTCCCATCACCACTGCATCATGAATGGGTATGGATATAAAAGTAAATAAACTGTACACTTTCAGTGTGTGCATTGATTTTATACCAGGTGAGCCTCATTTAACCTGGAAAACAAATCCTATCACCACCCAGGCAAATGTTTACTGGATGATGATGATGACTGTTATTTTTTGGCTGTGTTGGCTCTTCGTTGCAGTGCGCGGGCTTCTCATTTCGGTGGCTTCTGTTGTTCCAGAGCATGGGCTCTAGGTGCATGGGCTTCAGTAGTTGTGGCACGTGGGCTCAGTAGTTGTGACTTGCGGGCTCTAGAGCACAGGCTTAGTAGTTGTGGTGCACGGACTTAGTTGCTCCATGGCTGGATTCTTAATGAACAAAGCTGGGTTTCAGCATCCCTACTACTGGGTCAATTACAACTTCATTTAATAAGAAATCTCATCTCTTAGTAGGTCTCATAGCATTCTGAATGGTTATGATACATCTCTCTGCCACTTCCCTCATTCTAACTGTTTCCTATTAGAGCCTCGGGATGAGTCCTCCCCCCTTACCTGAAGCACCTAGTGCTAGGCAGGCCTCCTTCCTTTTGCAGGGAGCCCATGCTTGTACCCACATGCCACACCCAGTTCTGGAGGAGTCCGAGAAAGAAGGAGCCTCCAGGAGTAGATGGAGGAAAGTCACTCCACCTTTCTCCTTTGAGGCTAATATTCACTATCGGATTCTGTGCTAAGGAAACGAAATGTCCTTCTCCTGTGGAAAGTCTGTCTTCCATCACTTGTGCCGGCCCTGTTTCTGTGTGCTGGGCAAGAAACACTGCATACAGTGAAGACAGAACCAAGAGATCTACCCCAGGGATTGAGCTCAGGGTAGGCACTGGCTCTGTCTGTCCTGTCCGTGATCCATCATTCATCATGGTGGTGACTCTTGGACAGTCACTTATCTCTCTAAATTTCCACACCCTCCACCATAACATATGGGTTACAGCCCCCACTTTGCCCTCCCCTTCACCCCCAAGAGGGCTGGGTGTCAGACATGATAATGGATATTCTCCATGAGCTGTAAAGCATTGTTCCCATGAAAAAGCTGAAGAGTAAGCTTGAATCCCCCTTTACTTGGAGCCGTCAAATCCCTTCTCTCCTTTCAACAGCTACGAAATATCCAGCTTCTTCTTGCCATCATTCAGGATTGAACACTTATAGAGCTTTTTGAAGCACCGGTCCTTTATTTTTCAAACATTTTACCTATATTCAATCATTTTTGGCCCCATGACATAATGCTAAAAGTAGGCCATATTAGCATTCCTACATCTCAGAACAGGGAACTGAGGCAAAGAGGGATCTATATATCTTTCCGAAGTACATGCTTCTTCTAAATGGGATTTGAATCCAGTCCATCAGTCATGGTCCCAATGGTTTGCTGAGTTTCTAGACATTCTCAGTTAAATAAAGATATTTGCCCACAAAACCTGTCTGTTGGGTGTTTTCACTGCATACCAAACTGCAAGATCTTCCTAAGTCCAACTTTGATTCAGGAGGCTCTGCTGGGCCGCTGGTGAGGAAAGGGACCAAAGGATTGAACTGTGAATAAATTATTGCTAATTTCCCCATGGTCTTCTGCCAGCAAGATGTCAATAGTTGTCTCTATTGTAATGCATTTCCCAGGATGCTGCTCCCAGAATGCGAGAAGAAGAAACACTCATCAGAGGTCAAGAATATCAACCCCAGGCTGGCTGAAAAAGATCCGCATCCGGCCACATTTTAGGATGCACCCTATAAATGACCCAGCTGAAGGTACTGTGGAAAATGTCTCATTCGGTTCACTCAAGAATAATTATTCTAGTTGATTCCGTGCCTCATATTGAAGAAAAAGCTATGAAATATTAAGCAGTATTCTTCTTTTATTCCATGTGTTCAAATTGAAACTTAACTAAGCCAGCTGGTACTGTTTTAACCATGGAAGTAAACATGCATTTAAAATTCAACATTTGGTTCATGTTTAAGAGGGAAGATGGTCTCTAGTTATGGTTTAGACATTAGCTGATTTTTGAACGTCAGCAACAACACATCCCGCCCTGAAACCATGTTTTGAGATTTCTTTAAATTATTAGACATTATTTAGAACAGGATTATATTGACATAAAAGTTGTACATGCAATACAGAAAATTCCTGTATCCTGTCACTCCAGTTTCAGCTATTAATAATATATAGCATAGGTGAAGTACATTTGTTACAATTAGTGAAACAATGTAAGTATATTTTTACTAATGAAAAGTCCATAGTTCACCTCAGAGTCACACCTTGTGTTGTTATATTCAATGATATTTGAAATATGTACAATATTATTTGTCACCATTATGGTGCCATACAGAAATGTGTACACTAATGTTCATAGTCGCATTATTCTTAGTAGCCCAAAGATAGAAACAATCCAAAGTCCATGAGGTGATGAATGGATAAATAAAATGTGATATATACACAGAATGGAATAATTTTCAACCATAAAAAGGAATTAAAGATTGACTTATGCTACAAAATGAATGATCCAAATAATATAAAAAATATATTATTGTTAGTGAAATAAGGCAGGCGCAGAAAGACAAATATTATATGATTCCACTTGTATGAGGTACCTAGTGTAGGCAAACTCACAGACACCGGAAGTAGAAATGACCAAGGTCAGGAGGCAGGAGTAAGGTGGATTATGATTTAATGGGTACAGAGGTTACGTTGAAATGATGAAAAAGATTAAGATGTAGATTGTGTTGATGGGTACACAGCATTGTGAAAGTAAGAAATGCTAGTGAACTGTATACTTCAAAATTATGAAAATTATGTAAATATACATATATAAATATGTATATTTCATCACAATAAAATAAGTCAACAATCCAACAGAATGGACGATGAATGAAGGAGCAACATATTTGATTAGAAGGAAGCTGAAAGAGTCTTGTAACATTTCAAGAAGAAGGGGGATTTGGAGGGACTTTCAAATGGGCAGAGGGGCCGTGGGACTCTATACTGAAACATAGTGCAATGTTAGTGTTCAAGCTTTTTCAGACTGACACTTTCAAATTGATTAGGTTCCCTACAGCTAGAAAGCTAAAGGTTCTCTTCCTCATTTCTGAAATGTTCCTCCCCTTTGCCTTCCTCCACCCACCAGGGAGGTTTGTCCAACAGCACCTCAGTCCACACTCAGTAACCACCTGCATCCATACACTCCCACCCTGTGTCCACATTAACGAGGCTCTCTGAGTAATTCCTGAGCAGCATCACCAGTGTCCTGACACTTACTCTGTGTCCTCCTAGAGCCCCCTGAGGACCTGTTGGAGAAACTGCCCCATGTGAGGACAATTAAAGTGGCTCCTGCTACCTCCAGGGTAAGCTCCCCTTATTTATCAGAGATTAAAAGTTTGCTTCATTTCTTTCTTTTCCAATTGATTTCAGATATGAAGATCTACAATGTTCAAGACAGCTGATGTATACAATTTTGCTTGGTTGGATGGATGCTGATTGAAGGTCTTTCCCAACAGATAACTCATTCAAAAGGCCATTTAAAAAATGGCAACATCAGTTAGAAACTGTAGAGTCAGACACACTTTCCTCAGCAGAAAATTTCCCTCCTTGAAATAGACTTTTGTATTTGCTCCTGAAAGTGGACCTGAGAGATCTTCCAGGCAAAGCTCCAGCCTTTCCCACAGCTGTCTTCTCTGGTTTCTTTTGGGGCCATTGGCTCAACAACAGTTTCCCATTTGGTTTTCTGAGGACAAAAAAAGAGATGAAATACCTGTGTCCACAGAGCACAGGATGCTGAGATCCTTACACTGTTTTCTCTTCTCTAATCACAGGTGGATTGGACAGCAAACAAAAACGGTATGTATTCAGAGTTCACCCCTGTGCTGAGGAACAATCTAGATGATGAAGAAGGTGGGACTCTCTTGCTGGCTTTGCTTGGAGAGACACCCTGATTCAGGGTCCCTACAGGGATGAGGGCTGGGGGTGTAGAGCTAGAGAGTGATTTCCCAGTAAAGAGCCATGCCCAAGTTCTATGGCCCTGGAAGTAGCTGCATCATTTAGATGATGTGGGTTTGTGTGTATCAGGGTTGGGGTGGGGTCCATGTGTGAGCCTATGTGGTGTGATTGTGAACCTGCATGCGTGAGCGTGTGTGTGTTTCCTCAGGAGATATTTCCCTCTTACACAGCACAATTCACCTGTCAACAAAGCTCGTCACCACTGCACACTGTCTGTACACTACCTTGTTCTTCCCTCAACACAGCTGTTGCCCAGATTTGGTTAATATTCCTTTTCCTCAGAAGGAGATGGTGCAGAGATAAATGTTCTCAGCTCTTGACCTCCTAAGTGGAAAAGCCAAACTGAGAACCCAGGGGTGGGTCCCAATGTGGGTGCTCTGGATCCCTGACCTGCACTTACCACTCAGCCAAGGGATCCTCAGTCATGGAGCAAGGGAGTCCCTGCATCCGTATCCTTGGCTGGAAGTCCTAGCATCTCCAAAGGTCCAGACCTTGCCCATCAGGTGGCCTTAGTGGTCACAGAATCCAGGGCAGCTATGGGTGGACTTATCAGTTGACTTTGGCACAGTCATTAATGTGAAATTCACCTCAGGACCTGCATTCTCCTGGTCAGCTCCCAGATTCTGAGAGGTGTGAGACCCCATGTATACAGTACAGGTCATATCTGTCAGTGCTGGTGTCATTGCTTAAACAAGGCCAAAAGCAGATAAGAATCAGGGAGCTATTTTATTGTATTGGATAACATTACCATAAGCCTTAGAATTGGTCAATTCCTGTAGCCCACACCCAAGGACTCAAAGTGGAACCTGACTGTTAGCCTGTACACTTCTCCTGCGCAGCTGGGTTAGAGACAGGCTGTGCTCAGTCCGGGCTCCCTCTTCATAACGAAGTGTCCCACTTATGGAACAGCTCCCTAGAGTATGGAGAGCCCCTGACTCAGTGGGCATACGTACATTGTATAGAAAACAAAGACTGGGAGAAAAATATGATACGATTGATAGTGGCTGTATCTAAATGGTAGGATTTCAGTTTTGTCAAATCTTGTGTATTTGATTTTCTTTAAGACAAGTGATTAGTGAATAAATATAGCATATTTTGTCTAGGATTGAATTCAGTCCTTTAATGGAGGTTGCTGTTAATCAAGTATAAAATATCATACAACAGAAGACATGATAAATGCAGTAGCTGGCATTGTGGATGCTGGGGAAAGAGTGATCTGGGAAGAATCAAGAGACAGTGGCAATTTAGCAGAAGCTCAAAAGAGGCAGGATGGGTCATGGGTCTGTGTCATTGAAACAGAGCATGCATTATAGTGTTTACCATTTTTTAGATCGACCCTTCCCTTCTGATGAGGCTCCCCTTAGCTAGAAAGCCAAAGCTCTGTTTTCATTTCCTTCCTCTTGTCCTTTGCCTTCCTTCATCCCCCAAAGAGGATGGCCCAACACCAGCTCAGCCCACACTTACTAACCTCCCACATCCATACACACCACCCCATGTCCTCATCGAGAAGAAAGCCCCTGAGTAATTCCTGAGCCGCATCACCAGTGTCCTGACAGTTACTCTGTGTCCCTCCAGCTCTCCCTGAGGTTGCGGTGGATGACCTGCACCGTGATAGGACAGAAGAAAAGCCCCCGTGGATCCCCAAGGCAAGCTGGATTTTTTCTGGTCTGAGATAGAAATATTGCTTTATTTCTCTTTCAATAGAATTAAGTTATGTATATTTGAGGGTATTCCTTCCAGATACATACAATTCCCTTGGTTGGGAGAATGTGGAGTGAGAGTCTATTACCAACTCATGGTGCCTGATTCCACAGGACATTACAATTGGCAGCATCCATTACAGCCTGTAGAGTATGGAGCTCTCTCTCCTGCATCGATTTTTCTTCTAGGAAAAGAATGGCTGTAATTTCCAACCTAAATGGACTTGGAAGTTCCATCCTCCCAGCAAAGTTCTTGCCTTTCAGCCTGAGTAGGTTTGCTCTGATAACCCTTGCTGGGTTCCCTGGACCACTGTTTCTTACCAGGTTTTCTACTGTCAGCAAATGAACAAAAGACCTGAGCATCACTGTGATCTTATCCTCATAGTGTTTTCTCTTCTGTAATTGCAGGTGGCCTTCCCAGAACGTGAAAACGGTATGTATTGTGGAATCAGTCACTTGGGGAGGAAGAACTTTGAAGATGAGAAAGTGGGACATTCTTGCTGGGTTTAGTGTAGAGGGCAAACTGATTCCAAATTTGTGCTGGGAATGAGAGTAGGGGTCCTGGTGATAGAAAGTGATTTACAAGTAATGTGACCAATTACTATAGTCCCAGGAAGAAGCTGTATTACGGTTAGGTGGTGTAGGTTTGTGTGCATGAGACTGGGTGTGTCTGTATGTGAAATGAGTGGGATGATTCTGTGTGTGTATGTGAACTTTTTGTGTTGTGTTTCCCTTGATTTATGTTCCCCTAAACATCACTGTTACTGGTGCCAACTTTCTAGAAAATATTCCCATCACCACTGCATCATGAATGGGTATGGATATAAAAGTAAATAAACTGTACACTTTCAGTGTGTGCATTGATTTTATACCAGGTGAGCCTCATTTAACCTGGAAAACAAATCCTATCACCACCCAGGCAAATGTTTACTGGATGATGATGATGATTGTTATTTTTTGGCTGTGTTGGCTCTTCGTTGCAGTGCGCGGGCTTCTCATTTCGGTGGCTTCTGTTGTTCCAGAGCATGGGCTCTAGGTGCATGGGCTTCAGTAGTTGTGGCACGTGGGCTCAGTAGTTGTGACTTGCGGGCTCTAGAGCACAGGCTTAGTAGTTGTGGTGCACGGACTTAGTTGCTCCATGGCTGGATTCTTAATGAACAAAGCTGGGTTTCAGCATCCCTACTACTGGGTCAATTACAACTTCATTTAATAAGAAATCTCATCTCTTAGTAGGTCTCATAGCATTCTGAATGGTTATGATACATCTCTCTGCCACTTCCCTCATTCTAACTGTTTCCTATTAGAGCCTCGGGATGAGTCCTCCCCCCTTACCTGAAGCACCTAGTGCTAGGCAGGCCTCCTTCCTTTTGCAGGGAGCCCATGCTTGTACCCACATGCCACACCCAGTTCTGGAGGAGTCCGAGAAAGAAGGAGCCTCCAGGAGTAGATGGAGGAAAGTCACTCCACCTTTCTCCTTTGAGGCTAATATTCACTATCGGATTCTGTGCTAAGGAAACGAAATGTCCTTCTCCTGTGGAAAGTCTGTCTTCCATCACTTGTGCCGGCCCTGTTTCTGTGTGCTGGGCAAGAAACACTGCATACAGTGAAGACAGAACCAAGAGATCTACCCCAGGGATTGAGCTCAGGGTAGGCACTGGCTCTGTCTGTCCTGTCCGTGATCCATCATTCATCATGGTGGTGACTCTTGGACAGTCACTTATCTCTCTAAATTTCCACACCCTCCACCATAACATATGGGTTACAGCCCCCACTTTGCCCTCCCCTTCACCCCCAAGAGGGCTGGGTGTCAGACATGATAATGGATATTCTCCATGAGCTGTAAAGCATTGTTCCCATGAAAAAGCTGAAGAGTAAGCTTGAATCCCCCTTTACTTGGAGCCGTCAAATCCCTTCTCTCCTTTCAACAGCTACGAAATATCCAGCTTCTTCTTGCCATCATTCAGGATTGAACACTTATAGAGCTTTTTGAAGCACCGGTCCTTTATTTTTCAAACATTTTACCTATATTCAATCATTTTTGGCCCCATGACATAATGCTAAAAGTAGGCCATATTAGCATTCCTACATCTCAGAACAGGGAACTGAGGCAAAGAGGGATCTATATATCTTTCCGAAGTACATGCTTCTTCTAAATGGGATTTGAATCCAGTCCATCAGTCATGGTCCCAATGGTTTGCTGAGTTTCTAGACATTCTCAGTTAAATAAAGATATTTGCCCACAAAACCTGTCTGTTGGGTGTTTTCACTGCATACCAAACTGCAAGATCTTCCTAAGTCCAACTTTGATTCAGGAGGCTCTGCTGGGCCGCTGGTGAGGAAAGGGACCAAAGGATTGAACTGTGAATAAATTATTGCTAATTTCCCCATGGTCTTCTGCCAGCAAGATGTCAATAGTTGTCTCTATTGTAATGCATTTCCCAGGATGCTGCTCCCAGAATGCGAGAAGAAGAAACACTCATCAGAGGTCAAGAATATCAACCCCAGGCTGGCTGAAAAAGATCCGCATCCGGCCACATTTTAGGATGCACCCTATAAATGACCCAGCTGAAGGTACTGTGGAAAATGTCTCATTCGGTTCACTCAAGAATAATTATTCTAGTTGATTCCGTGCCTCATATTGAAGAAAAAGCTATGAAATATTAAGCAGTATTCTTCTTTTATTCCATGTGTTCAAATTGAAACTTAACTAAGCCAGCTGGTACTGTTTTAACCATGGAAGTAAACATGCATTTAAAATTCAACATTTGGTTCATGTTTAAGAGGGAAGATGGTCTCTAGTTATGGTTTAGACATTAGCTGATTTTTGAACGTCAGCAACAACACATCCCGCCCTGAAACCATGTTTTGAGATTTCTTTAAATTATTAGACATTATTTAGAACAGGATTATATTGACATAAAAGTTGTACATGCAATACAGAAAATTCCTGTATCCTGTCACTCCAGTTTCAGCTATTAATAATATATAGCATAGGTGAAGTACATTTGTTACAATTAGTGAAACAATGTAAGTATATTTTTACTAATGAAAAGTCCATAGTTCACCTCAGAGTCACACCTTGTGTTGTTATATTCAATGATATTTGAAATATGTACAATATTATTTGTCACCATTATGGTGCCATACAGAAATGTGTACACTAATGTTCATAGTCGCATTATTCTTAGTAGCCCAAAGATAGAAACAATCCAAAGTCCATGAGGTGATGAATGGATAAATAAAATGTGATATATACACAGAATGGAATAATTTTCAACCATAAAAAGGAATTAAAGATTGACTTATGCTACAAAATGAATGATCCAAATAATATAAAAAATATATTATTGTTAGTGAAATAAGGCAGGCGCAGAAAGACAAATATTATATGATTCCACTTGTATGAGGTACCTAGTGTAGGCAAACTCACAGACACCGGAAGTAGAAATGACCAAGGTCAGGAGGCAGGAGTAAGGTGGATTATGATTTAATGGGTACAGAGGTTACGTTGAAATGATGAAAAAGATTAAGATGTAGATTGTGTTGATGGGTACACAGCATTGTGAAAGTAAGAAATGCTAGTGAACTGTATACTTCAAAATTATGAAAATTATGTAAATATACATATATAAATATGTATATTTCATCACAATAAAATAAGTCAACAATCCAACAGAATGGACGATGAATGAAGGAGCAACATATTTGATTAGAAGGAAGCTGAAAGAGTCTTGTAACATTTCAAGAAGAAGGGGGATTTGGAGGGACTTTCAAATGGGCAGAGGGGCCGTGGGACTCTATACTGAAACATAGTGCAATGTTAGTGTTCAAGCTTTTTCAGACTGACACTTTCAAATTGATTAGGTTCCCTACAGCTAGAAAGCTAAAGGTTCTCTTCCTCATTTCTGAAATGTTCCTCCCCTTTGCCTTCCTCCACCCACCAGGGAGGTTTGTCCAACAGCACCTCAGTCCACACTCAGTAACCACCTGCATCCATACACTCCCACCCTGTGTCCACATTAACGAGGCTCTCTGAGTAATTCCTGAGCAGCATCACCAGTGTCCTGACACTTACTCTGTGTCCTCCTAGAGCCCCCTGAGGACCTGTTGGAGAAACTGCCCCATGTGAGGACAATTAAAGTGGCTCCTGCTACCTCCAGGGTAAGCTCCCCTTATTTATCAGAGATTAAAAGTTTGCTTCATTTCTTTCTTTTCCAATTGATTTCAGATATGAAGATCTACAATGTTCAAGACAGCTGATGTATACAATTTTGCTTGGTTGGATGGATGCTGATTGAAGGTCTTTCCCAACAGATAACTCATTCAAAAGGCCATTTAAAAAATGGCAACATCAGTTAGAAACTGTAGAGTCAGACACACTTTCCTCAGCAGAAAATTTCCCTCCTTGAAATAGACTTTTGTATTTGCTCCTGAAAGTGGACCTGAGAGATCTTCCAGGCAAAGCTCCAGCCTTTCCCACAGCTGTCTTCTCTGGTTTCTTTTGGGGCCATTGGCTCAACAACAGTTTCCCATTTGGTTTTCTGAGGACAAAAAAAGAGATGAAATACCTGTGTCCACAGAGCACAGGATGCTGAGATCCTTACACTGTTTTCTCTTCTCTAATCACAGGTGGATTGGACAGCAAACAAAAACGGTATGTATTCAGAGTTCACCCCTGTGCTGAGGAACAATCTAGATGATGAAGAAGGTGGGACTCTCTTGCTGGCTTTGCTTGGAGAGACACCCTGATTCAGGGTCCCTACAGGGATGAGGGCTGGGGGTGTAGAGCTAGAGAGTGATTTCCCAGTAAAGAGCCATGCCCAAGTTCTATGGCCCTGGAAGTAGCTGCATCATTTAGATGATGTGGGTTTGTGTGTATCAGGGTTGGGGTGGGGTCCATGTGTGAGCCTATGTGGTGTGATTGTGAACCTGCATGCGTGAGCGTGTGTGTGTTTCCTCAGGAGATATTTCCCTCTTACACAGCACAATTCACCTGTCAACAAAGCTCGTCACCACTGCACACTGTCTGTACACTACCTTGATCTTCCCTCAACACAGCTGTTGCCCAGATTTGGTTAATATTCCTTTTCCTCAGAAGGAGATGGTGCAGAGATAAATGTTCTCAGCTCTTGACCTCCTAAGTGGAAAAGCCAAACTGAGAACCCAGGGGTGGGTCCCAATGTGGGTGCTCTGGATCCCTGACCTGCACTTACCACTCAGCCAAGGGATCCTCAGTCATGGAGCAAGGGAGTCCCTGCATCCGTATCCTTGGCTGGAAGTCCTAGCATCTCCAAAGGTCCAGACCTTGCCCATCAGGTGGCATTAGTGGTCACAGAATCCAGGGCAGCTATGGGTGGGCTTATCAGTTGACTTTGGCACAGTCATTAATGTGAAATTCACCTCAGGACCTGCATTCTCCTGGTCAGCTCCCAGATTCTGAGAGGTGTGAGACCCCATGTATACAGTACAGGTCATATCTGTCAGTGCTGGTGTCATTGCTTAAACAAGGCCAAAAGCAGATAAGAATCAGGGAGCTATTTTATTGTATTGGATAACATTATCATAAGCCTTAGAATTGGTCAATTCCTGTAGCCCACACCCAAGGACTCAAAGTGGAACCTGATTGTTAGGCTGTACACTTCTCCTGCACAGCTGGGTTAGAGACAGGCTGTGCTCAGTCTGGGCTCCCTTTTCATAACGAAGCGTCCCACTTATGGAACAGCTCCGTAGAGTATGGACAGCCCCTGACTCAATGGGCATACGTATATTGTATACAAAACAAAGACTGGGAGAAAAATATGATACGATTGATAGTGGCTGTATCTAACTGGTAGGACTTCAGTTTTGTCAAATCTTGTGTATTTGATTTTCTTTAAGACAAGTGATTAGTGAAAAAATGTAGTATTTTTTGTCTCGGATTGAATTCAGTCCTTTAATTGAGGTTGCTATTAATCAAGTATAAAATATCATACAACAGAAGACATGATAAATGCCGTAGCTGGCATTGTGGATGCTGGGGAAAGAGTGATCTGGGAAAAATCAAGCGACAGTGGCAATTTAGCAGAAGCTCAAAACAGGCAGGTTGGGTCATGGGTCTGTGTCATTGAAACAGAGCATGCATTTTAGTGTTTACCATTTTTTAGATCGACCCTTCACTTTTGATTAGGCTCCCCTTAGCTAGAAAGCCAAAGCTCTGTTTTCATTTCCTTCCTCTTGTCCTTTGCCTTCCTTCATCCCCCAAAGAGGATAGCCCAACACCAGCTCAGCCCACACTTACTAACCTCCCACATCCATACACACCACCCCATGTCCTCATCGAGAAGAAAGCCCCTGAGTAATTCCTGAGCCACAGCACCAGTGTCCTGACAGTTACCCTGTGTCCCTCCAGCTCTCCCTGAGGATGTGGCGGATGACTTGCAGCGTCATAGGACAGAAGAAAAGCGTCCGTGGATCATCAGGGTA
This sequence comes from Mesoplodon bidens, assembly GCF_964165515.1. Taxonomy (NCBI): domain Eukaryota; kingdom Metazoa; phylum Chordata; class Mammalia; order Artiodactyla; family Ziphiidae; genus Mesoplodon; species Mesoplodon bidens. The sequence goes on from NW_027671364.1 coordinate 473,807, forward strand.
AGCTGGATTTTTTCTGGTCTGAGATAGAAATATTGCTTTATTTCCCTTTCAATAAAATTAAGTTATGAATATTTGAGGGTATTCCTTCCAGATACATACAATTCCCTTGGTTGGCAGAATGTGGAGTGAGAGTCTATTACCATCTCATGGTGCCTGATTCCACAGGACATTAAAATTGACAGCATCCATTACAGCCTGTAGAGTACGGAGCTCTCTCTCCTGCAGCGATTTTTCCTCTAGGAAAAGAATTCTGTAATTTCCAACCTAAAAGGACTTGGAGGTTCCACCCTCCCAGCAAAGTTCTTGCCTTTCAGCCTGAGTAGGTTTGCTCTGATAACCCTTGCTGGGTTCCCTGGACCACTGTTTCTTATCAGGTTTTCTACTGTCAGCAAATGAACAAAAGACCTGAGCATCACTGTGATTTTATCCTCATAGTGTTTTCTCTTCTGTAATTGCAGGTGGCCTTCCCAGAACGTGAAAACGGTATGTATTGTGGAATCAGTCACTTGGGGAGGAAGAACTTTGAAGATGAGAAAGTGGGACATTCTTGCTGGTTTTAGTGTAGAGGGCAAACTGATTCCAAATTTATGCTGGGAATGAGAGTAGGTGTCCTGGTGACAGAAAGTGATTTACAAGTAATGTGACCAATTACTATAGTCCCAGGAAGAAGCTGTATTACGGTTAGGTGGTGTAGGTTTGTGTGCATGAAACTGGGTGTGTCTGTATGTGAAATGAGTGGGATGATTCTGTGTGTGTATGTGAACTTTTTGTGTTGTGTTTCCCTTGATTTATGTTCCCCTAAAGTTTTGAAATGTCCAGGCAGTCCTGTTGACTACATGCACCTTGTTGTACAGCAAGTGTCTAGAACTTTTCCATTTTGCAAATAACACATTCTAATCTTGAACAGAGACTTCCCATGTCAACCTCCTGCCAGCTCTTGGAACCACCCTTCCACTCTCTGATTCTCGGAGTTTTCTTTCAGTTTTTGACCTTCTGTGACTGGTTTATTTCACTCTTACAAATGTCCTCCAAGTTCTTTCGTGTTGCTGCAAATGGCAGGATTTCCTTCTTTTTCAACGACTGAATGACATTCCACTGTATGTTTACACCACATTTTCTTTATTAATTCATCTTCCCATGGACACTAGGCAGTTTTCCTATGTTGTGTATTGTGTATAATGCTGCAATGGACATGAGATTGTAGATATCTCTTGGACATTCTTGTTTTATCTCCTTTGTATATAAACCTAAATGAGTGACTGGTGGATTTTATGATAGTTCTCTTAATAATTTTTGGGGGAACTCCATTCTGTTTTCCATAATGGCTACACCATTTTACATTACTATAGGGTACAAAACAGGGTACAGAAGATCCACTTCTTCACATCTTTGCCAGCATCCATTAATTTTCTTTCTTTTACTTTTTTTTTTTTTGCAGTACACGGGCCTCTGATTGTTGTGGGCTCTCCCGTTGCGGAGCACAGGCTCCAAACACACAGGCTCAGCGGCCATGGCTCATGGGCCCAGCCGCTCAGTGGCATGTGGGATCCTCACAGTCCGGGGCACGAACACGTGTCCCCTGCTTCGGCAGGCGGACTCTCAACCACTGTGCCACCAGGGAAGCCCTAATTGTCTTTTTATAATACACATCCTAACAGTTGTGAGTGATATCTCCTTGTGGCTTGATTTCTATTTTCGTGATGCTTAGCGATGTTGAGCAAATTTTCATATGTAGATTGACCACTTGTATGTCTTTATGGAGAAATGTCTAGTGAAGCTTTTTACCCATTTTTAAACTCAGTTATTTGCCCACTGTTTTTCTGAAATTGACTTGTAGTAGTTTCTTATATATTCTGGATATTGGTCCCTTATTCAGATACAAGGTTTACACATATTTCCTCCCATCCTATAGGTTGCCTTTTCATTCTGTTGATTGTTGAAGAGACTATCCTTTCTTCACTTGGTAATCTTAGAACTTTGGCCAAGATCAGTTGGCCATATATACGTGCATTTATTTGAGGTCTCTCTATTATATTTCATTGGTCTATCTCACTGTCTTGATGCCAGTAGCAGACTGTTTTGACTACTGTGGCATTGTTATGTGTTTTGAGTTCAGGAAGTGTTAATCTCCATCATTGCTCTTTGCTCTCAAGATTGTTTTATCTACTTGGTGCGGTTCCATATGTATTTTAGGATTCTGTCTACTTCTATAATAATGACATGGAATTTTGTAGGTTGTTGCGATATATGTGTACATCACTTTATGTAGTATAGAAATGCCAACAGTATTTAATAATCCAGTCTATGAACATGGTGTGTCATTCCAATTACTTGTCTCTTCTTTAATTTCTTTCCGCAATGTCCTGTAGTTTTCAGTACACAAATTTTTCACCTCCTACGGGGCCTTTTCCACTGCCTTCCTCAGGTCTTCTAGAGTCAGGGTTGAGAAAGATGGACTCATGGAGAGAGTGAAATCCCTCCCTCCCCTCTGCACCTACTCTCTGATTATGTCAAATACAGGTGTACTTGGCCATGCCCTTCACCTCTGTCTACAAGTGGGCCCCTTGCTGGGTATTCCTATTGGATCTGAGTGTTGACTGTACAATTTCAGAGTCCACAAGGACTCTCCCAATGCATGGTGTGTGTCCAAGAGCCCAAGATATACCTACATATGAATGATCAGATCAGGCCATCAAATTTTCTGCAGTAAAGAACAACCAGGGGAAGGGTGGCTGGTTGCCTCTTTCTCATCTTTGGATTTCTTACAGCTGAGCTTTCCAGTGTGGTAGTCACTAACCAAATGTGTCTATTTATAATTAATTTAGTTCAAACAATAATTAACTCATTCTATTAAAAATGCAAAAAACACACAATTGCTTGGTCACACTAGCCATGTTTCAAGTATGTCTGTAACTTCTGGAATTTCAGGTTGGTAACGTTGACCGTGAAAGCTATAAATGGGTTTACAGAAGTGAGGGGTCGAAAGGTGATTTTCTCAGCATCTCTCCCTCATTTGCAATTTTCAACTGTGATCAAGATCTTATTGAAGGACTCTGTCTGCACAGAGCACAGGGGAGGTCTGAGAACCTGGAGGGAAGACCAGGGTGATGCTGTGTGAGCCAGCAAGTCGAGTAGAAGAAATGGGTGGGTCAACTTGTATAATAACTTTATGCTCATGGTTGTGTTTGTACAGAATGCATTTTGGAGAGCATACATAGCTGTGATGCTGATGACGATTCACATAGCGAACCACTCTCAGTTAGGATCTAAAGTGAGACAATTCCTAGAACACTTGGGTTCCTCCCACTTCTTTAGAAACTAAGGAAGGTGAATATGAAATCAGGAAGCAGAAGGAAATATGTGTAGAATTCGGATTTGTTCTTTCCAAATTTTAATGATATAATAGAGTTATTGTATCCATGTGCTTTGACTGTACTGTGCTTATAGTCATCTTTTCTTGCTTTGCCATTCAGAAATTTTCTTTCTCACAAGACTACTGTTTCATTGCTTTTTCACTGCCAAAGATGAAAGCTTCATTTCTGTTTGGTACCTGGAGGGTATTTTGCACCAGGGATTTTGGTTTCCTTTTTACATTCACGTATGATGGCCATATCCTAGTGGGAACAAAACTCTCATAGTCACTTGACACTGGAGAACAAGTTCTTATAGTGAGTGTCAGGTGGTGGATGAGACTTGAACTCTCTCCCTCTACACTTTCAGGACTTGTAGCTTCATGTTACTTTTGTCCTCACTGTTTATTCCTCATGGAAAGCGCGCTCCCAGAGATGGATGAGTCACAGAACACATGCTTTGGGATCACTGCATGTACTCAGTCTCCTCATTTCAGCCTCAGCACCTCCCAAGGCTGATGTGCTGACATGCTTCCATTTGAGAGGGCTCCACGTCCAGCTGCCCCTAAAGACCCTTCATGGCCGGCAGGAATTCTAGAGGGCTGTGTGAAGGGGCAGCTGGGCTCGCTTCACACACTAGCTCTCACAGCCCTGCTAACCTGGTCTCCTGGAATTCACCAGGCCCAGGACAGAGCCTCAGTGCAGCAGGACCCACTGCTCTTCTTACAACCCACTGCTCCATCCGGACAGCCCTGCCCCTGCTCCCCACACTCCAGTCCTGCCTAGCCTCGGACCTTTCCTCAGGCCTGCCTTGGTCTTATCCTTCCCAGTTCTTCCAAGACTGGGGTAAACCCTGGCAGGTGCTGTGTGTTTAGCAGGCTTCCCCTGCTGTAGAACTTTTGTTTTAGTATTCCAGACTAAGGGAATTGGTTCAAGTTACTTTAAACTCTAATATTGCTTTCATCCTCTCTAAGGGGCTAAGAGACTTACGGAGTTGTTTTGAAGTACCTAAGGTTAGCTCAGGCACAGGACACTTACTTGTTTTGTGAAGTTGGTTGCATATCCAGGATATTGTGGAGAAAGCTGCAATGAACCTATGTTCATCTCTTTGTGATACTGATTTAATTTCCTTTGGATATATACCCAGAACTGTGATTGCTGAATCATATGATATTTCTGTTTATAATTTTATAAGGAACCCCCATACTCTTTTTCATAATAGCGGCACCATTTTACATTCCCACCAGCAGTGTACAAACTTTGCAATTCCCCACATCTTGGCCTTAAACTGTTAATTTTTTTCTTTATAATACACAGCCTAACAGGTATGAGGTGTTGATTTGCATTGCCCTGATGATTAGTGAGGTTGAAAACCTTTTCCTATATTTGTTAGCCATTTGTATGTCTTTTTCGGGAAATATCTTATTTAAGCCTTTGCACATTTCTGAACCCAGTTATTTGCCCTTTTTAATTTTTTAACTTAGTTTGCATTTGAGTTGTACTGTTTTTCTTAGATGTTTTGGACATTAGCTCCTTTTCTGATATATGTTTGTAATCTTTCTGTAAGTTATATTTTCATCCTATTGACTGTTGAAAAAACTATACTTTCCCTATTTGTTGTCTTAGAAGCTTGGTGAATTTCATTTGGCCATGTATCTATGAATTTTCTTCGGGATTATTTATTCTGGTCTTTAGGGCTATGTATCTGTTTCTATGCCAGTACCATACAGTTTTGATTCCTGTGGCTTTGTAATGTGTTTTTAAGTCAGGAAGTGAGAAGCCTCCATCTATGTTCTTTGTTCTCAGGATTGTGTTGTCTGTTTGGAGTCCTTAGTGGTTCCATATGTATTTTAGGATCTTTTTTTTTCCTATTTCTTTGAAAATGATATTGTGATTTTGATAGGTATTACAATGAATTTATACTTACCTTTGGGTAGTGTAGAAATGTCAACAATAATAAGTCTCCAGTCTATGAATATGATATGTCATTTCAATGATTTGTTCCTTGTTTAATTCTTTTAGCAGTGGTTTGTAGTTTTCAGTGTACAGGCCATTTACCTTCTATGGGCATTTTGTCCCTTCCTTCCCTGGATGTTTCAGAGGCAGTGGTGAGAAGGATGGCCTCATGAAGTGAGTGAATGTCCCTCCCTCCCTTCTGCACCTGCTCGCTGATTATGTCTAGCACAGGTGCACTGGGCCATGCTCATTACCTCTCCCCTCAAGTGGAACACCTGTCGGGAATTCCTCTAGGATCTGGGTGTTGACATTACTGTTTCAGTGTCCCCAAGGTCTCATGAGTGCCTGGCAAGTGTGCATGAGCCTAGGAAACACCTACAAATGAATCATCAAATCTGGCCAGCAAACTGCCCTGCAGAAGGTGTTGGGCTGCACCTCTCACGCCTGCAAACCCTGTACTTGCTCAGCCTCAGGGCTAAGGAAAGAGCCCGAAGTCAGGGACAGAGACATTCATGGTTTAATAGATGGGAGATCTTTCACGTCAGAAGCAAAGTGGTCCTGGAGAGACACCCCACTGTAGATAGCCGATGGCAGGCAGAACGCAGCAGCAGCAGTAGCAGCATGCTTCTCTCTGGGCGGAATAGGCAGGCTACCAGTTAAAGGTGGAGTTGACAGCAGATGGGCTCATCGGTTACCAGGGAAACCAGCAGAGGGACGCATCCCTCTTACCCCTTGGGCTAAGTACTTCACGGGGCAGAGGTTTTCCTTTGGTAAACCATCAGCAAACAGCCATCTTGAATGGGTAGACCATACAGAGGGGAATAACCAGGGGAGCGGTGGTAACATCCTCCATATACTTTATATATATATATACACATATATATATATATGGAGAGAGAGAGAGAGAGGTTGTTTAGTACACTGTGGTAGCCACTGACTAGATGTGCCTCTTATAATTTATTTAATTCAATCAATGATTAACTAAATGTATTAAAATAAAAGAAAATAAAATATCCCATTACTCAGTTACATTAGTCACATTTTAAATGTATCCATAAGACTTGTAAATTCATGTTCGTGTTTCTACAAAATTGACTTTGAATAGCATTTGTGGCCGTGATAAAGAAAAGAATACAGGTAGGAACAACACTTAGGTAGGATCTAATGGCAGAGGGTTCCTGGAACTTTAGGGTTATATCTCCTGCTTTGGATACTGAGAAAGGTGGATATGAAATCAGAAAGAAGAATGAAATATGTGTAGAGTTCTGACTTGTTTTTTCACATTTTAATGATACAATAGAGAGAAATTGTGTCCTTAGACGTGACTGTGCTCTATAATCACCTTTTCTTGATTTGCTCATCAAAACTGATCTTTTGCACATGAGCTGCTCTGTCTTGTGCTTGTCACTGCCTAATATGGAAGTTTGTTTTCTGGTTAGCACATCTAGGATATTGTGCACAGGAGAGTTTGTTTTCTTTTGCATATTGACCTATGATGGACAGAACCTGTGGGTCAAAACTCTCATGCGCCCTTGAAACTTGAGACCAAGTTCTTCTACAAAGGGTGAGGTGGTGGATGAGAAGTGAACTGTCTCCCTCTGCACTTTCAGGACTTGTAGCTTCACCTAATGTTTTGTGCTCACTCTTTGTTCCTCTTATAAAGGACAGACCCTGAGATGGATGAGTCACAGAACACGTGCTCTGGGATCATTGCATGTGCTCAGTCTCCTTGAGCTCATCTCAGCCTCTGCACTTCCCCAAGGCTGATGTGCTGACATGCTTCCATTTGAGAGGGGTCCACGTTCAGCTGCCCTAGACACCCTCCATGGGCAGCAGAATTTCTAGAGGGCTGTGTGAAGGGGCTGCTGGGCTTCTTCACATACTTGTTTCACAGCCCTTCTGACCTGGTCTCCTGGGCTTGACCAGGCCCAGGACAGAGACTCAGGGCAGCAGGACCCAGGGTCACTGCTCTTCTTACAACCCACTGCTCCGTCCAGACAGCCCTGCCCCTGCTCCCCACTCCCCAGTCCTGCCTAACCTCTGACCTTTCCTCAGGCCTGCCTTGGTCTTATCCTTCCCAGTTCTTCCAAGGCTGGGGTAAACCCAGGCAGGTGCTGTGTGTTTATGAGGCTTCCTCTGCTGTAGCTTTTTGTTTCAGTATTCCAGAATAAGGGAATTGGGACAAGTTACTTTTAACTCTAATACTACTTTCATCTGCTCTAAGGGGCTAAGACACTTACGGAGTAGTTTTGAAGTACCTAAGGTTAGCTCAGGCACAGGACCCTAACTTGTTTTGTGAAGTTGTTTGCATGTTCTTCCCTCAACACAGCTGTTGCCCAGATTTGGTTAATATTCCTTTTCCTCAGAAGGAGATGGTGCAGGGATAAATGTTCTAAGCTCTTGACCTCCTAAGTGGAAAAGACATACTGAGAACCCAGGGGTGGGTCCCAGTATGGAGGCTCTGGATCCCTGACCTGCACTTACCACTCAGCCAAGGGATCCTCAGTCATGGAGCAATGGAGTCCCTGCATCCGTATAATTGGCTGGAAATACTAGCATCTCTAAAGTTCCAGACATTGCCCATCAGGTGGCCTTAGTGGTCACAGAATCCAGGGCAGCTATGGGTGGACTTATCAGTTGACTTTGGCACAGTCATTAATGTGAAATTCACCTCAGGACCTGCATTCTCCTGGTCAGCTCCCAGATTCTGAGAGGTGTGAGACCCCATGTATACAGTACAGGTCATATCTGTCAGTGCTGGTGTCATTGCTTAAACAAGGCCAAAAGCAGATAAGAATCAGGGAGCTATTTTATTGTATTGGATAATGTTACCATAAGCCTTAGCATTGGTCAATTCCTGTAGCCCACACCCAAGGACTCAAAGTGGAACCTGACTGTTAGCCTGTACACTTCTCCTGCGCAGCTGGGTTAGAGACAGGCTGTGCTCAGTCCGGGCTCCCTCTTCATAACGAAGTGTCCCACTTATGGAACAGCTCCCTAGAGTATGGACAAACCCTGACTCTGTGGGCATATGTACATTGTATAGAAAACAAAGACTGGGAGAAAAATATGATACGATTGATAGTGGCGGTATCTAAATGGTAGGATTTCAGTTTTGTCAAATCTTGTGTATTTGATTTTCTATAAGACAAGTGATTAGTGAATAAATATAGCATATTTTGTCTAGGATTGAATTCAGTCCTTTAATGGAGGTTGCTGTTAATCAAGTATAAAATATCATGCAATAGAAGACATGATAAATGCAGTAGCTGGCATTGTGGATGCCGGGGAAAGAGTGATCTGGAAAAATCAAGCGACAGTGGCAATCTAGCAGAAGCTCAAAAGAGGCAGGGTGGGTCATGGGTCTGTGTCATTGAAACAGAGCATGCATTTTAGTGTTTACCTTTTTTTAGATCGACCCTTCCCTTCTGATTAGGCTCCCCTTAGCTAGAAAGCCAAAGCTCTGTTTTCATTTCCTTCCTCTTGTCCTTTGCCTTCCTTCATCCCCCAAAGAGGATGGCCCAACACCAGCTCAGCCCACATTAACTAGCCTCCCACATCCATACACACCACCCCATGTCCTCATCAAGAAGAAAGCCCCTGAGTAAACCCTGAGCCGCAGCACCAGTGTCCTGACAGTTACTCTGTGTCCCTCCAGCTCTCCCTGAGGATGTGGCGGATGACCTGCACCATGATAGGACAGGAGAAAAGCCTCCGTGGATCCCCAAGGTAAGCTGCATTGTTTCTGGTCTGAGATAGAAATATTGCTTTATTTCCCTTTCAGTAGAATTAAGTTATGAATATTTGAGGGTATTCCTTCCAGATACATACAATTCCCTTGGTTGGGAGAATGTGGAGTGAGAGTCTATTACCAACTCATGGAGCCTGATTCCACAGGACATTACAATTGACAGCATCCATTACAGCCTGTAGAGTACGGAGCTCTCTCTCCTGCAGCGATTTTTCCTCTAGGCAAAGAATTCTGTAATTTCCAACCTAAATGGACTTGGAAGTTCCAACCTCCCAGCAATGTTCTTGCCTTTCAGCCTGAGTAGGTTTGCTCTGATAACCCTTGCTGGGTTCCCTGGACCACTGTTTCTTATGAGGTTTTCTACTGTCAGCAAATGAACAAAAGACCTGAGCATCACTGTGATCTTATCCTCATAGTGTTTTCTCTTCTGTAATTGCAGGTGGCCTTCCCAGAACGTGAAAACGGTATGTATTGTGGAATCAGTCACTTGGGGAGGAAGAACTTTGAAGATAAGAAAGTGGGACATTTTGCTGGTTTTAGTGTAGAGGGCAGACTGATTCCAAATTTGTGCTGGGAATGAGAGTAGGTGTCCTGGTGATAGAAAGTGATCTACAAGTAATGTGACCAATTACTATAGTCCCAGGAAGAAGCTGTATTACGGTTAGGTGGTGTAGGTTTGTGTGCATGAGACTGGGTGTGTCTGTATGTGAAATGAGTGGGATGATTCTGTGTGTGTAAGTGAACTTTTTGTGTTGTGTTTCCCTTGATTTATGTTCCCCTAAACATCACTGTTACTGGTGCCAACTTTCTAGAAAATATTCCCATCACCACTGCATCATGAATGGGTATGGATATAAAAGTAAATAAACTGTATACTTTCAGTGTGTGCATTGATTTTATACCAAGTGAGCCTCATTTAACCTGGAAAACAAATCCTATCACCACCCAGGCAAATGTTTACTGGATTATTATTATTATTATTTTTTTGGCTGTGTTGTGTCTTTGTTGCAGTGTGCGGGCTTCTCATTTCGGTGGCTTCTGTTGTTCCAGAGCACGGGCTCTAGGTGCATGGGCTTCAATAGTTGTGGCACGTGGGCTCAGTAGTTGTGACTTGCAGGCTCTACGGCACAGGCTTAGTAGTTGTGGTGCACGGACTTAGTTGCTCCATGGCTGGATTCTTAATGAACAAAGCTGGGTTTCAGCATCCCTACTACTGGGTCAATTACAACTTCATTTAATAAGAAATCTCATCTCTTAGTAGGTCTCATAGCATTCTGAATGGTTATGATACATCTCTCTGCCACTTCCCTCATTCTAACTGTTTCCTATTAGAGCCTCGGGATGAGTCCTCCCCCCTTACCTGAAGCACCTAATGCTAGGCAGGCCTCCTTCCTTTTGCAGGGAGCCCATGCCACACCCAGTTCTGGAGGAGTCCGAGAAAGAAGGAGCCTCCAGGAGTAGATGGAGGAAATTCACTCCACCATTCTCCTTTGAGGCTAATATTCACTATCGGATTCTGTGCTAAGGAAACGAAATGTCCTTCTCCTGTGGAAAGTCTGTCTTCCATCACTTGTGCCGGCCCTGTTTCTGTGTGCTGGGCAAGACACACTGCATACAATGAAGACAGAACCAAGAAATCTACCCCAGGGATTGAGTTCTGGGTGGGCACTGGCTCCCATCACAGGAGGGCAGACAGGAGGTTGTGCTTTGCAAGGTAGGATGGAGAAACCAAGGAGTGTGACAAGAGCATCTCCACTCATGTTGCGGTGCAAACTGCCAGATGAAGTAGGTTCTTGGTATTTTCTGAAGGCTTTTGCAAGCAAACAAGTCTGGGAGTAAAGTCAATTAAAACATGGAAAGTTATAGTTAAAATTTTTTTTCGATAGTGAGTCCTTTGAGAAATACATACTTTAATAGAATATGATTGCCTTATATGTGTCAATATTTTCCCCACCAAAGAAAACACTGAAAATGCTTGATTGTAAAATGTCACTTGTTTACCCAAGAGACTGTGTATGAGTAAAGTTGTTCTAGAAATCCTCAATCCCTAGGTCGTAGTTTGCTGATGGTGCTGAGGGGAACCCTGGTGTGCGATTCAGTGCCTGCTACTCACAGGGAGGCTCTTAAGAACACAGAGACCTGCCCAGTGGACCCCACGAGTGAGGACAGGATTGGCGCCTCGGGCTGCACTTGAAGAGGGAAATGCTTTAGAGAAGTGGAAGGAGATACAGGAAGGGCACCTGAGCCATGGGGAATCAGGGGTGTTTGGTTTAGAGATCAAGGAAAAGTGTACACCTGAGCACAGCCTGGGCCCCACTTAGGATGCTATTGGCGCTTCTGGTTGAATGGGGAAGAGAAGGGACATGCCCCTCTTGCTGGAGTGAACTGTGGAGAGATGTCTTCTTTAAAGCCTGGGGAGAGGAGCTTCTCTCCCATTATCTCCTGATACCTGTGTACATTCGAGACCCTTCCTGCTTTCTTCTTTCCCTCTGTTGGCTCCCGTTCCTTATTTTTCTTCTTTTTTCCCCTTTTTCCACTTTGTATTTCTTTTACATATGTGTATTTTATTGTTGTAAAAGTACACATACGATAAAATCCAACGTCTTAACTAGTTTTGAAATGTCCAGTCAGTCCTGTTGACTACATGCACCTTGTTGTACAGCATGTGTCTAGAACTTTTCCATTTTGCAAATAACACATGCTAACCATTGAACACAGACTTCCCATGTCAACCTCTTGCCAGCTCTTGGAACCACCCTACTATTCTCTGCTTCTCGGAGTTTTCTTTCAGTTTTTGACCTTCTGTGACTGGCTTATGTCACTCTTACAAATGTCCTCCAAGTTCTTTCGTGTTGCTGCAAATGGCAGGATTTCCTTCTTTTTCAACGACTGAATGACATTCCACTGTATGTTTACACCACATTTTCTTTATTAATTCATCTTCCCATGGACACTAGGCAGTTTTCCTATGTTGTGTATTGTGTATAATGCTGCAATGGACATGAGATTGTAGATATCTCTTGGACATTCTTGTTTTATCTCCTTTGTATATAAACCTAAATGAGTGATTGTGGATTTTATGATAGTTCTCTTAATAATTTTTGGGGGACCTCCATTCTGTTTTCCATAATGGCTACACCATTTTACATTACAACAGGTTACAAAACAGGGTACAGGAGTTCCTATTCTTCACATCTTTGCCAGCATCCATTAATTTTCTTTCTTTTTTCTTTTCTTTTTTTTTTTTTTTTTTTTTTTTTTTGCAGTACACGGGCCTCTCATTGTTGTGGGCTCTCCCGTTGTGGAGCACAGGCTCCAAACGCACAGGCTCAGCGGCCATGGCTCATGGGCCCAATCGCTCAGCGGCATGTGGGATCCTCCCAGACCAGTGCATGAACAGTTGTACCCTACATCGGCAGGCAGACTCTCAACCACTGTGCCAACAGGGAAGCCCTAATTGTCTTTTTATAATGCACATCCTAACAGGTGTGAGTGATATCTCCTTGTGGCTTGATTTCCATTTCCCTGATGCTTAGCGATGTTGAGCAAATTTTCATATGTAGATTGACTACTTGTATGTCTTTATGGATAAATGTCTAATGAAGCTTTTTACCCATTTTTAAACTCAGTTATTTGCCCGCTCTTTTTCTGAAATTGACTTGTAGTAGTTTCTTATATATTCTGGATATTGGTCCCTTATTCAGATACAAGGTTTACACATATTTCCTCTCATCCGATAGGTTGCCTTTTCATGCTGTTGATTGTTGAACAGACTATCCTTTCTTCATTGGTAATCTTAGAACCTTGGCCAAGATCAGTTGGCCATATATATGTGCGTTTATTTGGGGTCTCTCTATTATATTTCATTGATCTATCTCACTGTCTTGATGCCACTAGCAGACTGTGTTGACTACTGTGGCATTGTTATGTGTTTTGAGTTCAGGAAGTGTTAATCTCCATCATTGCTCTTTGCTCTCAGGATTGTTTTATCTACTTTTGGGGGGTTCCATATGTATTTTAGGATTCTGTCCACTTCTATAATAATGACATGGAATTTTGTGGGTTGTTGCGATATATGTGTACATCACTTTATGTAGTATAGAAAATGCCAACAGTATTTAATAATCCAGTCTATGAACATCTTATATCATTCCAATTATTTGTGTCTTCTTTAATTTGTTTCCGCAATATCCTGTAGTTTTCAGTATACAAATTTTTCACCTCCTACGGGGCCTTTTCCACTGCCTTCCTCAGGTCTTCTAGAGTCAGGGGTGAGAAGGATGGACTCATGGAGAGAGTGAAATCCCTCCCTCCCCTCTGCACCTACACTCTGATTATGTCTAATACAGGTGTACTGGGCCATGCCCTTCACCTCTGTCTACAAGTGGGCCCCTTGCTGGGAATTCCTCTTGAATCTGAGTGTTGACTGTACTATTTCAGTGTCCACAAGGACTCTTGCAATGCCTAGCGTGGGTCCAAGAGCCCAAGATATACCTACATACGAATGATCAGATCAGGCCATCAAATTTTCTGCAGTAAAGAACAACCAGGGGAGGGGTGGCTGTTTGCCTCTTTCTCATCTTTGGATTTCTTAGAGCTGAGCTTTCCAGTGTGGTAGCCACGAACCAAATGTGTCTATTTATAATTAATTTAGTTCAAACAATAATTAACTCATTCTATTAAAAAATGCAAAAACCACACAAGTGCTTGGTCACACTAGCCATGTTTCAAGTACGTCTGTAACATCTGAAATTTCAGGTTGGTAAGGTTGACGGTGAAAGCTATAAATGGGTCAATAGAAGTGAGTGGTTGAAAGGTGATTTTCTCAGCATCTCTCCCTCATTTGCAATTTTCAACTGTGATCAAGATCCTATTGAAGGACTCTGTCTGCACAGAGCACAGGGGAGGTCTGAGAACCTGGAGGGAATACCAGGGTGATGCTGTGTGAGCCAGCAAGTCGAGTAGGAGAAATGGGTGGGTCAACTTGTATAATAACTTTATGCTCATGGTTGTGTTCATACAGAATGGATCTTGGAGAGCATACATAGCAGTGATGCTGAGGACGATTCACATAGGGAACAACTCTCAGGTAGGATCTAAAGCAAGACAATTCCTAGAACACTTGGGTTCCACGCGGTTCTTTAGAAACTAAGGAAGGTGAATAGGAAATCAGGAAGAAGGAAATATGTGTAGAATTCTGATTTGTTCTTTCCAAACTTTAATGATATAATAGAGTTATTGTGTCGATGTCCTTTGACTGTACTGTGCTTCTTTTCATGCTTTGCCATTCAGAAATTTTCTTTCTCAAAGACTACTCTTTCATTGCTTTGTCACTGCCAAAAATGAAAGGTTCGTTTCTGTTCGGTACCTGGAGGGTATTTTGCACCAAGGATTTTGGTTTCCTTTTTACATTCACGTATGATGGCCATGTCCTAGTGGGAACAAAACTCTCATAGTCACTTGACACTGGAGAACAAGTTCTTATACTTTGTGTCAGGTGGTGGATGAGAGTTGAACTCTCTCCTTCTACACTTTCAGGACTTGTAGCTTCATCTTACTTTTGTCCTCACTGTTTATTCCTCATGGAAAGCACGCTCCCAGAGGTGGAAGAGTCACAGAACACTTGATTTGGGATCACTGCATGTGCTCAGTCTCCTCATTTCAGCCTCAGCACCTCCTAAGGCTGATGTGCTGACATGCTTCCATTTGAGAGGGGTCCACGTCCAGCTGATCCTAAAGACCCTTCATGGCCGGCAGGAATTCTAGAGGACTGTGTGAAGGGGCTGCTGGGCTTCTTCACACACTGGCTCTCACAGCCCTGCTAACCTGGTCTCCTGGAATTGAAGAGGCCCAGGACAGAGACTCAGGGCAGCAGGACCCAGGGTCACTGCTCTTCTTACAACCCACTGCTCCGTCCAGACAGCCCTGCCCCTGCTCCCCACTCCCCAGTCCTGCCTACCCTCTGACCTTTCCTCAGGCCTGCCTTGGTCTTATCCTTCCCAGTTCTTTCAAAGCCTGGGTAAACCCTGGCAGGAGTTGTGTGTTTATGAGGCTTCCTCTGCTGTAGCTTTTTGTTTCAGTATTGCAGAATAAGGGAATTGGGACAAGTTACTTTTAACTCTAATATTACTTTCATCTGCTCTAAGGGGCTAAGACACTTACGGTGTAGTTTTGAAGTACCTAAGGTTAGCTCAGGCACAGGACCCTAACTTGTTTTGTGAAGTTGTTTGCATGTTCTTCCCTCAACACAGCTGTTGCCCAGATTTGTTTAATATTCCTTTTCCTCAGAAGGAGATGCTGCAGAGATAAATGTTCTAAGCTCTTGACCTCCTAAGTGGAAAAGCCATACTGAGAACCCAGGGGTGGGTCCCAGTATGGATGCTCTGGATCCCTGAGCTGCACTTACCACTCAGCCAAGGGATCCGCAGTCATGGAGCAAGGGAGTGCCTGCATCCGTATCCTGGCTGGAAGTCCTAGCATCTCTAAAATTCCAGACCTTGCCCATCAGGTGGCCTTAGTGGTCACAGAATCCAGGGCAGCTATGGGTGGACTTATCAGTTGACTTTGGCACAGTCATTAATGTGAAATTCACCTCAGGACCTGCGTTCTCCTGGTCAGCTCCCAGATTCAGAGAGGTGTGAGACCCCATGTATACAGTACAGGTCATATCTGTCAGTGCTGGTGTCATTGCTTAAACAAGGCCAAAAGAAGATAAGAATCAGGGAGCTATTTTATTGTATTGGATAATGTTACCATAAGCCTTAGCATTGGTCAATTCCTGTAGCCCACACCCAAGGACTCAAAGTGGAACCTGACTGTTAGACTGTACACTTCTCCTGCACAGCTCGGTTAGAGACAGGCTGTGCTCAGTCCGGGTTCCCTCTTCATAACGAAGTGTCCCACTTATGGAACAGCTCCCTAGAGTATGGACAACCCCTGACTCAGGGGGCATACATACATTGTATGGAAAACAAAGATTGGGAGAAAAATATGACACGATTGAGAGTGGCTGTATCTAAATGGTAGGATTTCAGTTTTGTCAAATCTTGTGTATTTGATTTTCCTTAAGACAAGTGATTAGTGAATAAATATAGCATATTTTGTCTAGGATTGAATTCAGTCCTTTAATAGAGGTTGTTGTTAATCAAGTATAAAATATTATACATTAGAAGACATGATAAATGCAGTAGCTGGCATTGTGGATGCTGGGGAAAGAGTGATCTGGGAAAAATCAAGAGACAGTGGCAATTTAGCAGAAGCTCAAAAGAGGCAGGGTGGGTCATGGGTCTGTGTCATTGAAACAGAGCATGCATTTTAGTGTTTACCATTTTTTAGATCGACCCTTCCCTTCTGATGAGGCTCCCCTTAGCTAGAAAGCCAAAGCTCTGTTTTCATTTCCTTCCTCTTGTCCTTTGCCTTCCTTCATCCCCCAAAGAGGATGGCCCAACACCAGCTCAGCCCACACTTACTAACCTCCCACATCCATACACACCACCCCATGTCCTCATCGAGAAGAAAGCCCCTGAGTGATTCCTGAGTCGCAGCACCAGTGTCCTGACAGTTACTCTGTGTCCCTCCAGCTCTCCCTGAGGATGTGGCGGATGACCTGCACCATGATAGGACAGGAGAAAAGCCTCCGTGGATCCCCAAGGTAAGCTGGATTGTTTCTGGTCTGAGATAGAAATATTGCTTTATTTCTCTTTGAATAGAATTAAGTTATGAATATTTGAGGGTATTCCTTCCAGATACATACAATTCCCTTGGTTGGGAGAATGTGGAGTGAGAGTCTATTACCAACTCATGGAGCCTGATTCCACAGGACATTACAATTGACAGCATCCATTACAGACTGTAGAGTATGGAGCTCTCTCTCTTGCAGCGATTTTTCCTCTAGGCAAAGAATTCTGTAATTTCCAACCTAAATAGACTCGGAAGTTCCATCCTCCCAGCAATGTTCTTGCCTTTCAGCCTGAGTAGCTTTGCTCTGATAACCCTTGCTGGGTTCCCTGGACCACTGTTTCTTATGAGGTTTTCTACTGTCAGCAAATGAACAAAAGACCTGAGCATCACTGTGATCTTATCCTCATAGTGTTTTCTCTTCTGTAATTGCAGGTGGCCTTCCCAGAACGTGAAAACGGTATGTATTGTGGAATCAGTCACTTGGGGAGGAAGAACTTTGAAGATAAGAAAGTGGGACATTTTGCTGGTTTTAGTGTAGAGGGCAGACTGATTCCAAATTTGTGCTGGGAATGAGAGTAGGTGTCCTGGTGATAGAAAGTGATCTACAAGTAATGTGACCAATTACTATAGTCCCAGGAAGAAGCTGTATTACGGTTAGGTGGTGTAGGTTTGTGTGCATGAGACTGGGGGTGTCTGTATGTGAAATGAGTGGGATGATTCTGTGTGTGTAAGTGAACTTTTTGTGTTGTGTTTGCCTTGATTTATGTTCCCCTAAACATCACTGTTACTGGTGGCAACTTTCTAAAAATTATTCCCATCACCACTGCATCATGAATGGGTATGGATATAAAAGTAAATAAACTGTATACTTTCAGTGTGTGCATTGATTTTATACCAAGTGAGCCTCATTTAACCTGGAAAACAAATCCTATCACCACCCAGGCAAATGTTTACTGGATTATCATTATTATTATTCTTTTGGCTGTGTTGTGTCTTCGTTGCAGTGTGCGGGCTTCTCATTTCAGTGGCTTCTGTTGTTCCAGAGCATGGGCTCTAGGTGCATGGGCTTCAATAGTTGTGGCACGTGGGCTCAGTAGTTGTGACTTGCAGGCTCTACGGCACAGGCTTAGTAGTTGTGGTGCACGGACTTAGTTGCTCCATGGCTGGATTCCTAATGAACAAAGCTGGGTTTCAGCATCCCTACTACTGGGTCAATTACAACTTCATTTAATAAGAAATCTCATCTCTTAGTAGGTCTCATAGCATTCTGAATGGTTATGATACATCTCTCTGCCACTTCCCTCATTCTAACTGTTTCCTATTAGAGCCTCGGGATGAGTCCTCCCCCCTTACCTGAAGCACCTAGTGCTAGGCAGGCCTCCTTCCTTTTGCAGGGAGCCCATGCTTGCACCCACATGCCACACCCAGTTCTGGAGGAGTCCGAGAAAGAAAGAGCCTCCAGGAGTAGATGGAGGAAATTCACTCCACCTTTCTCCTTTGAGGCTAATATTCACTATCGGATTCTGTGCTAAGGAAACGAAATGTCCTTCTCCTGTGGAAAGTCTGTCTTCCATCACTTGTGCCGGCCCTGTTTCTGTGTGCTGTGCAAGACACACTGCATACAGTGAAGACAGAACCAAGAAATCTACCCCAGGGATTGAGCTCAGGGTGGGCACTGGCTCCCATCCCAGGAGGGCAGATAGGAGGTTGTGCTTTGCAAGGTAGGACAGAGAAACCAAGCAGTGTGACAAGAGCATCTCCACTCATTTTTCTGTGCAAACTGCCAGATGAAGTAGGTTCTTGGTATTTTCTGAAGGCTTTTGCAAGCAAACAAGTCTGGGAGTAAAGTTAATTAAAACATGGAAAGTTATAGTTAAAAATTTATTTTCCATAGTGAGTCCTTTGAGAAATACATACTTTAATAGAATATGATTGCCTTATATGTGTCAATATTTTCCCCACCAAAGAAAACACTGAAAATGCTTGACTGTAAAATGTCACTTGTTTACACAAGAGACTGTGTATGAGTAAAGTTGTTCTAGAAATCCTCAATCCCTAGGTGGTAGTTTGCTGATGGTGCTGAGGGGAACCCTGGTGTGCGATTCAGTGCCTGCTACTCACAGGGAGGCTCTTAAGAACTCAGAGACCCGCCCAGTGGACAACACGTGTGAGGACAGGATTGGCGCCTCGGGCTGCACTTGAAGAGGGAAATGCTTTAGTGAAGTGGAAGGAGATACAGGAAGGGCACCTGAGCCATGGGGAGTCAGGGGTGTTTGGTTTAGAGATCAAGGAAAAGTGTACACCTGAGCACAGCCTGGGCCACACTTAGGATGCTATTGGCACTTCTGCTTGAATGGGGAAGAGAAAGGACATCCCCCTCTTGCTGGAGTGAACTCTGGAGAGATGTCTTCTTTAAAGCCTGGGGAGAGGAGCTTCTCTCCCATTATCTCCTGATACCTGTGTACATTCGAGACCCTTCCTGCTTTCTTCTATCCCTCTGTTGACTCCCGTTCCTTATTTTTCTTCTTTTTTCCCCTTTTTCCACTTTGTATTTATTTTACATATGTGTATTTTATTGTTGTAAAAGTACACATACGATGAAATCCAACATCTTAACAAGTTTTGAAATGTCCAGGCAGTCCTGTTGACTACATGCACCTTGTTGTACAGCATGTGTCTAGAACTTTTCCATTTTGCAAATAACAAATGCTAACCATTGAACACAGACTTCCCATGTCAACCTCTTGCTAGCTCTTGGAAGCACCCTACTACTCTCTGCTTCTCGGAGTTTTCTTTCAGTTTTTCACCTTCTGTGACTGGCTTCTGTCACTCTTACAAATGTCCTCCAAGTTCTTTCGTGTTGCTGCAAATGGCAGGATTTCCTTCTTTTTCAACGACTGAATGCCATTCCACTGTATGTTTACAGCACATTTTCTTTATTAATTCATCTTCCCATGGACACTAGGCAGTTTTCCTATGTTGTGTATTGTGTATAATGCTGCAATGGACATCAGATTGTAGATATCTCTTGGACATTCTTGTTTTATCTCCTTTATATATAAACCTAAATGAGTGATTGTGGATTTTATGATAGTTCTCTTAATAAATTTTGGGGGACCTCCATTCTGTTTTCCATAATGCCTACACCATCTTACATTACAACAGGGTACAAAACAGGGTACAGGAGTTCGTATTCTTCACATCTTTGCCAGCATCCATTAATTTTCTTTCTTTTTCCTTTTTTCGTTTTTTTTTTTTTTTTCAGTACACGGGCCTCTCATTGTTGTGGGCTCTCCCGTTGCAGAGCACAGGCTCCAAACGCACAGGCTCAGCGGCCATGGCTCATGGGCCCAACCGCTCAGTGGCATGTGGGATCCTCCCAGACCAGTGCACGAACACTTGTTCCCTGCAATGGCAGGCAGACTCTCAACCACTGTGCCACCAGGGAAGCCCTAATTGTCTTTTTATAATACACATCCTAACAGGTGTGAGTGATATCTCCTTGTGGCTTGATTTCCATTTCCCTGATGCTTAGCGATGTTGAGCAAATTTTCATATGTAGATTGACCACTTGTATGTCTTTATGGAGAAATGTCTAATGAAGCTTTTTACCCATTTTTAAACTCAGTTATTTGCCCGCTCTTTTTCTGAAATTGACTTGTAGTAGTTTCTTATATATTCTGGATATTGGTCCCTTATTCAGATACAAGGTTTACACATATTTCCTCTCATCCTATAGGTTGCCTTTTCATGCTGTTGATTGTTGAACAGACTATCCTTTCTTCACTTGGTAATCTTAGAACCTTGGCCAAGATCAGTTGGCCATATATATGTGCATTTATTTGGGGTCTGTCTATTATATTTCATTGGTCTATCTCACTGTCTTGATGCCACTAGCAGACTGTTTAGACTACTGTGGCATTGTTATGAGTTTTGAGTTCAGGAAGTGTTAATCTCCATCATTGCTCTTTGCTCTCAAGATTGTTTTATCTGCTTGTGGGGGGTTCCATAAGTATTTTAGAATTCTGTCCACTTCTATAATAATGACATGGAATTTTGTGGGTTGTTGCGATATATGTGTACATCACTTTATGTAGTATAGAAAATGCCAACAGTATTTAATAATCCAGTCTGTGAACATCTTATATCATTCCAATTATTTGTCTCTTCTTTAATTTCTTTCCGCAATGTCCTGTAGTTTTCAGTATACAAATTTTTCACCTCCTACGGGGCCTTTTCCACTGCCTTCCTCATGTCTTCTAGAGTCAGGGGTGAGAAGGATGGACTCATGGAGAGAGTGAAATCCCTCCCTCCCCTCTGCACCTACTCTCTGATTATGTCTAATACAGGTGTACTGGGCCATGCCCTTCACCTCTGTCTACAAGTGGGCCCCTTGCTGGGAATTCCTTTTGAATCTGAGTGTTGACTGTACTACTTCAGTGTCCACAAGGAGTCTCCCAATGTGTGGCGTGGGTCCAAGAGCCCAAGATATACCTACATACGAATGATCAGATCAGGCCATGAAATTTTCTGCAGTAAAGAACAACCAGGGGAGGGGTGGCTGGTTGCCTCTTTCTCATCTTTGGATTTCTTACAGCTGAGCTTTCCAGTGTGGTAGCCACGAACCAAATGTGTCTATTTATAATTAATTTAGTTCAAACAATAATTAACTCATTCTATTAAAAAATGCAAAAACCACACAAGTGCTTGGTCACACTAGCCATGTTTCAAGTGTGTCTGTACCATCTGGAATTTCAGGTTGGTAAGGTTGACGGTGAAAGCTATAAATGGGTCTATAGAAGTGAGGGGTCGAAAGGTGATTTTCTCAGCATCTCTCCCTCATTTGCAATTTTCAACTGTGATCAAGATCTTATTGAAGGACTCTGTCTGCACAGAGCACAGGGGAGGTCTGAGAACCTGGAGGGAAGACCAGGGTGATGCTGTGTGAGCCAGCAAGTCGAGTAGGAGAAATGGGTGCGTCAACTTGTATAATAACTTTATGCTCATGGTTGTGTTTGTACAGAATGGATCTTGGAGAGCATACATAGCAGTGATGCTGAGGACGATTCACATAGGGAACAACTCTCAGGTAGGATCTAAAGCGAGACAATTCCTAGAACACTTGGGTTCCACCCGGTTCTTTAGAAACTAAGGAAGGTGAATATGAAATCAGGAAGAAGAAGGAAATATGTGTAGAATTCTGATTTGTTCTTTCCAAACTTTAATGACATAATAGAGTTATTGTGTCCATGTCCTTTGACTGTACTGTGCTTCTTTTCATGCTTTGCCATTCAGAAATTTTCTTTCTCACAAGACTACTCTTTCATTGCTTTGTCACTGCCAAAAATGAAAGGTTCGTTTCTGTTCGGTACCTGGAGGGTATTTTGCACCAAGGATTTTGGTTTCCTTTTTACATTCACGTATGATGGCCATGTCCTAGTGGGAACAAAACTCTCATAGTCACTTGACACTGGAGAACAAGTTCTTATACTTTGTGTCAGGTGGTGGATGAGAGTTGAACTCTCTCCCTCTACACTTTCAGGACTTGTAGCTTCATCTTACTTTTGTCCTCACTGTTTATTCCTCATGGAAAGCACGCTCCCAGGCGTGGAAGAGTCACAGAACACTTGATTTGGGATCACTGCACGTGCTCAGTCTCCTCATTTCAGCCTCAGCACGTCCCAAGGCTGATGTGCTGACATGCTTCCATTTGAGAGGGGTCCACGTCCAGCTGATCCTAAAGACCCTTCATGGCCGGCAGGAATTCTAGAGGACTGTGTGAAGGGGCTGCTGGGCTTCTTCACACACTGGCTCTCACAGCCCTGCTAACCTGGTCTCCTGGAATTGAAGAGGCC
Organism: Mesoplodon bidens; assembly: GCF_964165515.1. Lineage (NCBI taxonomy): Eukaryota > Metazoa > Chordata > Mammalia > Artiodactyla > Ziphiidae > Mesoplodon > Mesoplodon bidens. Next base: position 496,399 of record NW_027671364.1, read on the forward strand.
CAGGACAGAGACTCAGGGCAGCAGGACCCAGGGTCACTGCTCTTCTTACAACCCACTGCTCCGTCCAGACAGCCCTGCCCCTGCTCCCCACTCCCCAGTCCTGCCTAACCTCTGACCTTTCCTCAGGCCTGCCTTGGTCTTATCCTTCCCAGTTCTTCCAAGGCTGGGGTAAACCATGGCAGGTGCTGTGTGTTTATGAGGCTTCCTCTGCTGTAGCTTTTTGTTTCAGTATTCCAGAATAAGGGAATTGGAACAAGTTTCTTTTAACTCTAATATTACTTTCATCGGCTCTAAGGGGCTAAGACACTTACGGAGTAGTTTTGAAGTACCTAAGGTTAGCTCAGGCACAGGACCCTAACTTGTTTTGTGAAGTTGTTTGCATGTTCTTCCCTCAACACAGCTGTTGCCCAGATTTGTTTAATATTCCTTTTCCTCAGAAGGAGATGCTGCAGAGATAAATGTTCTAAGCTCTTGACCTCCTAAGTGGAAAAGCCATACTGAGAACCCAGGGGTGGGTCCCAGTATGGATGCTCTGGATCCCTGACCTGCACTTACCACTCAGCCAAGGGATCCTCAGTCATGGAGCAATGGAGTCCCTGCATCCGTATAATTGGCTGGAAATACTAGCATCTCTAAAGGTCCAGACCTTGCCCATCAGGTGGCCTTAGTGGTCACAGAATCCAGGGCAGCTATGGGTGGACTTATCAGTTGACTTTGGCACAGTCATTCATGTGAAATTCACCTCAGGACCTGCATTCTCCTGGTCAGCTCCCAGATTCTGAGAGGTGTGAGACCCCATGTATACAGTACAGGTCATATCTGTCAGTGCTGGTGTCATTGCATAAACAAGGCGAAAAGCAGATAAGAATCAGGGAGCTATTTTATTGTATTGGATAATGTTACCATAAGCCTTAGCATTGGTCAATTCCTGTAGCCCACGCCCAAGGACTCAAAGTGGAACCTGACTGTTAGCCTGTACACTTCTCCTGCACAGCTGGGTTAGAGACAGGCTGTGCTCAGTCTGGGCTCCCTCTTCATAACGAAGTGTCCCACTTATGGAACAGCTCCCTAGAGTATGGACAACCCCTGACTCAGTGGGCATACATACATTGTATGGAAAACAAAGATTGGGAGAAAAATATGACACGATTGAGAGTGGCTGTATCTAAAGGGTAGGATTTCAGTTTTGTCAAATCTTGTGTATTTGAATTTCCTTAAGACAAGTGATTAGTGAATAAATATAGCATATTTTGTCTAGGATTGAATTCAGTCCTTTAATAGAAGTTGTTGTTAATCAATTATAAAATTTTATACATTAGAAGACATGATAAATGCAGTAGCTGGCATTGTGGATGCTGGGGAAAGAGTGATCTGGGAAAAATCAAGAGACAGTGGCAATTTAGGAGAAGCTCAAAAGAGGCAGGGTGGGTCATGGGTCTGTGTCATTGAAACAGAGCATGCATTTTAGTGTTTACCATTTTTTAGATCGACCCTTCCCTTCTGATGAGGCTCCCCTTAGCTAGAAAGCCAAAGCTCTGTTTTCAATTCCTTCCTCTTGTCCTTTGCCTTCCTTCATCCCCCAAAGAGGATGGCCCAACACCAGCTCAGCCCACACTAACTAACCTCCCACATCCATACACACCACCCCATGTCCTCATCGAGAAGAAAGCCCCTGAGTAATTCCTGAGTCGCAGCACCAGTGTCCTGACAGTTACTCTGTGTCCCTCCAGCTCTCCCTCACTATGTGGCGGATGACCTGAACCGTGATAGGAGAGAAGAAAAGCCTCCGTGGAAAATCAAGGTTAGCTGGATTTTTTCTGGTCTGAGATAGAAATATTGCTTTATTTCTCTTTCAATAGAATTAAGTTATGTATATTTGAGGGTATTCCTTCCAGATACATACAATTCCCTTGGTTGGGAGAATGTGGAGTGAGAGTCTATTACCAACTCATGGAGCCTGATTCCACAGGACATTAAAATTGACAGCATCCATTACAGCATGTAGAGCATGGAGCTCTCTCTCCTGAGCGATTTTTCCTCTAGGCAAAGAATTCTGTAATTTCCAACGTAAATGGACTTGGAAGTTCCATCCTCCCAGCAAAGTTCTTGCCTTTCAGCCTGAGTAGGTTTGCTCTGATAACCCTTGCTGGGTTCCCTGGACCACTGTTTCTTATGAGGTTTTCTACTGTCAGCAAATAAACAAAAGACCTGAGCATCACTGTGATCTTATCCTCATAGTGTTTTCTCTTCTGTAATTGCAGGTGGCCTTCACAGAACGTGTAAACAGTATGTATTCCGGAATCAGTCACTTGGGGAGGAAGAACTTTGAAGATGAGAAAGTGGGACATTCTTGCTGGTTTTAGTGTAGAGGGCAAACTGATTCCAAATTTGTGCTGGGAAAGAGAGTAGGGGCCCTGGTGATAGAAAGTGATTTACAAGTAATGTGAACAATTACTATAGTCCCAGGCAGAAGCTGTATTACGGTTAGGTGGTGTAGGTTTGTGTGCATGAGACTGGGTGTGTCTGTATGTGAAATGAGTGGTATGATTCTGTGTGTCTATGTGAACATTTTGTGTTGTGTTTGCCTTGATTTATGTTCCCCTAAATATCACTGTTACTGGTGCCAACTTTCTAAAAATTATTCTCATCACCACTGCATCATGAATGGGTATGGATATAAAAGTAAATAAACCGTACACTTTCAGGGTGTGCATTGGATTTATACCAATTGAGCCTCATTTAACCTGGAAAACAAATCCTATCACCACCCAGGCAAATGTTTACTGGATTCTTTTTTTTTTTTTCTTTTGGCTGTGTTGGGTCTTGGTTGCAGTACGAGGGCTTCTCATTTCGGTTGCTACTGTTGTTCCAGACCACGGGCTCTAGGTGCATGGGCTTTAGTAGTTGTGGCACGTGGGCTCAGCAGTTGTGACTTGCGGGCTCTAGAGCACAGGCTTAGTAGTTGTGGTGCACGGGCTTAGTTGCTCCATGGCTGGATTCTTAGTGAACAAAACTGGGTTTCAGCATCCCTACTACTGGGTCAATTACAACTTCATTTAATAAGAAATCTCATCTCTTACTACGTGTCATAGCATTCTGAATGGTTATGATACATCTATCTGGACTTCCCTCATTCTAAATGTTTCCTATTAGAGCCTCGGGATGAGTCCTGCCCCTTACCTGAAGCACCTTGTGCTAGGCAGACCTCCTTCTTTTTGCAGGGTGCCCATGCTTGTACCCACATGCCACACCCAGTTCTGGAGGAGCCCGAGAAAGAAGGGGCCTCCAGGAGTAGATGGAGGAAATTCATTCCACCTTTCTCCTTTGAGGCTAATATTCACTATCGGATTCTGTGCTAAGGAAACGAAATGTCCTTCTCCTGTGGAAAGTCTGTCTTCCATCACTTGTGCCGGCCCTGTTTCTGTGTGCTGCGCAAGAAACACTGCATACAGTGAAGACGGAACCAAGAGATCTACCCCAGGGACTGAGCTCAGGGTGGGCACTGGCTCCCTTCCCAGGAGGTTGGAGAGGAGGTTGTGCTTTGCCAGGTGGGATAGAGAAACCAAGCATTGTGACAAGAGCATCTGCACTCATGTTGCTGTGCAAACTGCCAGGTGAAGTAGGTTCTTGGTATTTTCTGAAGGCTTTTGCAAGCAAATAAGACTGGGAGTAAAGTCAATTAAAACATGGAAAGTTATATATAAAAATTTTTTTCGATAGTGAGTCCTTTGAGAAATACATACTTTAATAGAATATGATTGCCATATATGTGTCAATATTTTCCCCACCAAAGAAAACCCTGAAAATGCTTGATTGTAAAATGTCACTTGTTTACCCAAGAGACTGTGTATGAGTAAAGTTGTTCTAGAAATCCTCAATCCCTAGGTGGTAGTTTGCTGATGGTGCTGAGGGGAACCCTGGTGTGCGATTCAGTGCCTGCTACTCACAGGGAGGCTCTTAAGAACTCAGAGACCCACCCTGTGGACCCCACGTGTGAGGAAAGGATTGGAGCCTCGGGCTGGACTTGAAGAGGGAAATGCTTTAGAGAAGTGGAAGGAGATACAGGAAGGGCACCTGAGCCATGGGGTGTCAGGGGTGGTTGGTTTAGAGATCAAGGAAAAGTGTACATCTGAGCACAGCCTGGGCCACACTTAGGATGCTATTGGCCCTTCTGGTTGAATGGGGAAGGGAAAGGACATCCCCCTCCTGCTGGAGTGAACTCTGGAGAGATGTCTTCTTTAAAGCCTGGGGAGAGGAGCTTCTCTCCCATTATCTCCTGATACCTGTGTACATTCTAGACCCTTCCTGCTTTCTTCTTTCCCTCTGTTGACTCCCTTTCCTTATTTTTCTTCTTTTTTCCCCTTTTTCCACTTTGTATTTATTTTACATATGTATATTTTATTGTTGTAAAAGTACGCATACAATGAAATCCAACGTCTTAACAAGTTTTGAAATGTCCAGTCAGTCCTGTTGACTACATGCACCTTGTTGTACAGCATGTGTCTAGAACTGTTCCATTTTGCAAATAACACATGGTATCAATTGAACAGAGACTTCCCATGTCAACCTCCTGCCAGCTCTTGGAACCACCCTTCTACTCTCTGCTTCTCGGAGTTTTCTTTCAGTTTTTGACCTTCTGTGACTGGCTTCTGTCACTCTTACAAATGTCCTCCAAGTTCTTTCGTGTTGCTGCAAATGGCAGGATTTCCTTCTTTTTCAAAGACTGAATGACATTCCATTCTATGTATACACCACATTTTCTTTATTAATTCATCTTCCCATGGACACTAGGCAGTTTTCCTATGTTGTGTATTGTGTATAATGCTGCAATGGACATGAGATTGTAGATATCTCTTGGACATTCTTGTTTTATCTCCTTTGTATATAAACCTAAATGAGTGATTGCTGGATCTTATGATACGTCTCTTAATAATTTTTGGGGGACCTCCATTCTGTTTTCCATAATGGCTACACTATTTTCCATTACTACAGGGTACAAAACAGGGTACAGAAGTTCCACTTCTTCACATCGTTGCCAGCATCCATTAATTTTCTTTCTTTTCTCTCTTTTTTTTTTTTTTTTGCAGTACACGGGCCTCTCATTGTTGTGGGCTCTCCCGTTGCAGAGCACAGGCTCCAAACACAGAGGCTCAGCAGCCATGGCTCATGGGCCCAGCCGCTCAGTGTCATGTGGGATCCTCCCAGACTGGGGCACGAACACATGTCCCCTGCATCAGCAGGCGGACTCTCAACCACTGTGCCACCAGGGAAGCCCTAATTGTCTTTTTATAATACACATCCTAACAGGTGTGAGTGATATCTCCTTGTGGCTTGATTTCCATTTCCCTGATGCTTAGCGATGTTGTGCAAATATTCATATGTAGATTGACCACTTGTATGTCTTTATGGAGGAATGTCTAGTGAAGCTTTTTACCCATTTTTAAACTCAGTTATTTGCCTGCTGTTTTTCTGAAATTCACTTCTGGTAGTTTCTTATATATTCTGGATATTGGTCCCTTATTCAGATACAAGGTTTACACCTATTTCCTCTCATCCTATAGGTTGCCTTTTCATGCTGTTGATTGTTGAACAGACCATCCTTTCTTCACTTGGTAGTCTTAGAACCTTGGCCAAGATCAGTTGGCCATATATATGTGCGTTTACTTGAGGTCTCTCTATTATATTTCATTGGTCTATCTCACTGTCTTGATGCCACTAGCAGACTGTGTTGACTACTGTGGCATTGTTATGTGTTTTGAGTTCAGGAAGTGTTAATCTCCTTCATTGCTCTTTGCTCTCAAGATTGTTTTGTCTACTTGTGGGGGTTCCATATGTATTTTAGGATTCTGTCCACTTCTATAATAATGACATGGAATTTTGTGGGTTGTTGCGATATATGTGTACATCACTTTATGTAGTATAGAAATGCCAACAGTATTTAATAATCCAGTCTATGAACATCGTATGTCATTCCCTTTACTTGTCTCTTCTTTAATTTCTTTTCGCAATGTCCAGTAGTTTTCAGTATACAAATTTTTCACCTCCTACGGGGCCTTTTCCACTGCCTTCCTCAGGTCTTCTAGATTCAGGGGGGTGACGGATGGAGTCACGGAGAGAGTGAAATCCCTCCCTCCCCTCTGCACCTACTCTCTGATTATGTCTAATACAGGTGTACTTGGCCATGCCCTTCACCGCTGTCTACAAGTCTGCCCCTTGCTGGGAATACCTCTTGGATCTGAGTGTTGACTGTACTATTTCAGTGTCCACAAGGACTCTCCCAATGCGTGGCGTGGGTCCAAGAGCCCAAGATATACCTACATATGAATGATCAGATCAGGCCATGAAATTTTCTGCAGTAAAGAACAACTAGGGGAAGGGTGGCTGGTTGCCTCTTTCTCATCTTTGGATTTCTTACAGCTGAGCTTTCCAGTCTCGTAGTCACGAACCAAATGTGTCTATTTATAATTAATTTAGTTCAAACAATAATTAACTCATTCTATTAAAAAATGCACAAAACACACAATTGCTTGGTCATACTATCCATGTTTCAAGTGTGTCTGTAACATCTGGAATTTCAGGTTGGTAAGGTTGACGGTGAAAGCTATAAATGGGTCTATAGAAGTGAGGGGTCGAAAGGTGATTTTCTCAGCATCTCTCCCTCATTTGCAATTTTCAACTGTGATCAAGATCTTATTGAAGGACTCTGTCTGCACAGAGCACAGGGGAGGTCTGAGAACCTGGAGGGAAGACCAGGGTGATGCTGTGTGAGCCAGCAAGTCGAGTAGGAGAAATGGGTGCGTCAACTTGTATAATAACTTTATGCTCATGGTTGTGTTTGTACAGAATGGATCGTGGAGAGCATACATAGCAGTGATGCTGAGGACGATTCACGTAGGGAACAACTCTCAGGTAGGATCTAAAGCGAGACAATTCCTAGAACACTTGGGTTCCACCCGGTTCTTTAGAAACTAAGGGAGGTGAATATGAAATCAGGAAGAAGAAGGAAATATGTGTAGAATTCTGATTTGTTCTTTCCAAATTAATGATATAGTTGAGTTATTGTGTCCATGTCCTTTGACTGTACTGTGCTTATAGTCATCTTTTCTTGCTTTGCCATTCAGAAATTTTCTTTCTCACAAGACTACTCTTTCATTGCTTTTTCACTGCCAAAGATGAATGGTTCGTTTCTGTTTGGTACCTGGAGGGTATTTTGCACCAGGGATTTTGGTTTCCTTTTTACATTCACGTATGATGGCCATATCCTAGTGGGAACAAAAGTCTCATAGTCAGTTGACACTGGAGAACAAGTCCTTATAGTTAGTGTCAGGTGGTGGATGAGAGTTGAACTCTCTCCCTCTACACTTTCAGGACTTGTAGCTTCATCTTACTTTTGTCCTCACTGTTTATTCCTCATGGAAAATGCGCTCCCTGAGGTGGATGAGTCACAGAACACATGCTTTGGGATCACTGCATGTGCTCCGTCTCCTCATTTCAGCCTCAGCACCTCCCAAGGCTGCTGTGCTGACATGCTTCCGTTTGAGAGGGCTCCACGTGCAGCTGCCCCTAAAGACCCTTCATGCCTGGCAGGAATTCTTAGAGGACTGTGTGAAGGGGCTGCTGGGCTTCTTCACACACTGGCTCTCACAGCCCTGCTAACCTGGTCTCCTGGAATTGAAGAGGCCCAGGACAGAGACTCAGGGCAGCAGGACCCAGGGTCACTGCTCTTCTTACAACCCACTGCTCCATCCGGCCAGCCCTGCCCCTGCTCCCCACACTCCAGTCCTGCCTACCCTCTGACTTTCCCTCAGGCCTGCCTTGGTCTTATCCTTCCCAGTTCTTCCAAGGCTGGGGTAAACCCTGTCAGGTGCTGTGTGTTTATAAGGCTTCCTCTGATGTAGAATTTTGTTTCAGTATTCCCGACTAAGGGAATTGGAACAAGTTACTTTTAACTCTAATATTGCTTTCATCCTCTCTAAGGGCCTAAGAGACTTACGGACTTGTTTTGAAGTACCTAAGGTTAGCTCAGGCACAGGACACTTACTGGTTTCGTGAAGTTGGTTGCATATCTAGGCCATTTTGGAGAATGCTGCAATGAACCTAAGTTCATCTCATTGTGATATTGATTTAATTTCCTTTGGATATATATACCCAGAACTGTGATTGCTGAATCATATGATATTTCTGTTTATAATTTTATAAGGAACCCCCATACTCTTTTTCATAATAGCTGATCCATTTTACATTCCCACCAGCAGTGTACAATGTTTCCAATTTCCGACATCTTGGCCTTGACCTGCGGGGTCTAGAGCACAGGCTTAGTAGTTGTTGTGCACGGGCTTAGTTGCTCCATGGGTGGATTCTTAGTGAACAAAACTGGGTTTCAGTATGCCTACTACTGGGCCAATTACAACTTCATTTAATAAGAAATCTCATCTCTTAGTACGTCTCATAGCATTCTGAATGGTTATGATACATCTCTCTGCCACTTCACTCATTCTAACTATTTCCTATTAGAGCCTCGGGATGAGTCCTCCCCTCTTACCTGAAGCAACTAGTGCTAGGCAGGCCTCCTTCATTTTTCAGGGAGCCCATGCTTGTACCCACATGCCACACCCAGTTCTGGAGGATTCCGAGAAAGAAGGAGCCTCCAGGAGTAGAAGGAGGAAATTCACTCCACCTTTCTCCTTTGAGGCTAATATTCACTATCGGATTCTGTGCTAAGGAAACGAAATGTCCTTCTCCTGTGGAAAGTTTGTTTTCCATCAGTTGTGCTGGCCCTGTTTCTGTGTGCTGTGCAAGAAACACTGCATACAGGGAAGACAGAACCAAGAGATCTACCCCAGGGATTGAGCTCAGGGTGGGCACTGGCTCCCTTCCCAGCAGAGCGGACAGGAGGTTGTGCTATACAAGCTGGGACCGAGAGACCAAGCAGTGTGACAAGAGCATCTCCACTCATGTTGCTGTGCAAACTGCTAGGTGAAGTAGGTTCTTGGTATTTTCTGAAGGCTTTTGCAAGCAAACAAGTCTGGGAGTAAAGTCAATTAAAACAAGGAAAGTTATACGTAAAATTTTTTTTTCGATAGGAGTCCTTTGAGAAATACATACTTTAATAGAATATGATTGCCTTATATGTGTCAATATCTTCCGCACCAAAGAAAAAACAGAAAATGCTTGATTGTAAAATGTCACTTGTTTACCCAAGAGACTGTGTATGAGTAAAGTTGTTCTAGAAATCCTCAATCCCTAGGTCATAGATTCCTGATGGTGCTGAGTGAAACCCTGGTGTGTGATTCAGTGCCTGCTACTCACAGGGAGGCTCTTAAGAACTTAGAGACGCGCCCAGTGGACCCCACATGTGAGGACAGGATTAGAGCCTCGGGCTGGACTTGAAGAGGGAAATGCTTTAGAGAAGTGGAAGGAGATACAGGAAGGGCACCTGAGCCATGGGGAGTCAGGGGTGTTTGGTTTAGAGATCAAGGAAAAGTGTACACCTGAGCACAGCCTGGGCCACACTTAGGATGCTATTGGCGCTTCTGGTTGAATGGGGAAGAGAAAGGACATCCCCCTCTTGCTGGAGTGAACTCTGGAGAGATGTCTTCTTTAAAGCCTGGGGAGAGGAGCTTCTCTCCCATTATCTCCTGATACCTGTGTACATTCGAGACCCTTCCTGCTTTCTTCTTTCCCTCTGTTGACTCCCTTTCCTTATTTTTCTTCTTTTTTCCCCTTTTTCCACTTTGTATTTATTTTACATATGTATATTTTATTGTTGTAAAAGTACACATACAGTGAAATCCAACGTCTTAACAAGTTTTGAAATGTCCAGGCAGTCCTGTTGACTACATGCACCTTGTTGTACAACATGTGTCTAGAACTTTTCCATTTTGCAAATAACACAAGCTAACCATTGAACACAGACTTCCCATATCAACCTCTTGCCAGCTCTTGAAACCACCCTTCTACTCTCTGCTTCTCGGAGTTTTCTTTCAGTTTTTGACCTTCTGTGACTGGCTTATGTCACTCTTACAAATGTCCTCCAAGTTCTTTCGTGTTGCTGCAAAAGGCAGGATTTCCTTCTTTTTCAAAGACTGAATGACATTCCACTGTATGTATACACCACATTTTCTTTATTAATTCATCTTCCCATGGACACTAGGCAGTTTTCCTATGTTTTGTATTCTGTATATTGCTGCCATAGGCATGAAATTGTAGATATCTCTTGGACATTCTTGTTTCATCTCCTTTGTATATAAACCTAAATGAGTGATTCCTGGATTTTATAATAGTCCTCTTAATAATTTTGGGGGGACCAACATTGTGTTTTCCATAGTGGCTATACCATTTTACATTACTAAAGTGTACAAAACAGGGTACAGAAGTTTCACTTCTTCACATCTTTGCGAACATCCATGAATTTTATTTCTTTTTTTTTTTTTTGCAGTACATAGGCCTCTCATGGTTGTGGGCTCTACCGTTGTGGATCACAGGATCCAAATGCACAAGCTCAGCGGCCATGGCTCATGGGCCCAGCCGCTCAGCGGCCTGTGGGATCCTCCCAGACTGGGGCACAAACACGTATCCCCTGCCTCGGCAGGCAGAGTCTCAACCACTGTGCCACCACGGAAGCCCTAATAGTCTTTTTATACAGCACATCCTAACAGTTGTGAGTGATATCTCCTTGTGGCTTGACTTCCATTACCCTGATGCTTAGCAATGTTGAGCAAATTTTCATATGTAGATTGACCACTTGTATGTCTTTATGGAGAAATGTCTAGTGAAGCTTTTTACCCATTTTGAAACTCAGTTATTTGCCCGCTGTTTTTCTATAATTGACTTCTTGTAGTTTCTTATATATTCCGGATATTGGACCCTTAGTCAGATTCAAGGTTTACACATATTTCCTCTCATCCTATAGGTTGCCTTTTCATTCTGTTGATTGTTGAACAGACCATCCTTTCTTCACTTGGTAATCTTAGAACCTTGGCAAAGATCAGTTGGCCATATATATGTGCGTTTATTTGAGGTCTCTCTATTATATTTCGTTGGTCTATCTCACTGTCTTGATGCCAGTAGCAGACTGTTTTGACTACTGTGGCATTGTTATGTGTTTTGAGTTCAGGAAGTGTTAATCTCAAGATTGCTTCATCTACTTGTGGCGGTTCCATATGTATTTTAGGATTCTGTCCACTTCTATAATAATGTCATGGAATTATACGGGTTGTTGCGATATATGTGTACATCCCTTTATGTAGTATAGAAATGCCAACAGTATTTAATAATCCAGTCTATGAATATGGTATGTCATTCCAATACTTGTCTCTTCTTTAAATTCTTTCCACAATGTCCTGTACTTTTCAGTATACAAATTTTTCACCTCCGATGGGGCCTTTTCCACGGCCTTCCTCAGGTCTTCTAGAGTCAGGGATGTGAAGGTTGGACTCATGAAGAGAGTGAAATCCCTCCCTCCCCTCTGCACCTACTCTCTGATTATGTCTAATACAGGTGTACTTGGCCATGCCCTTCACCTCTATCTACAAGTGGGCCCCTTGCTGGGAATTTCTCTTGCATCTCAGTGTTGACTATACTATTTCAGTGTCCACAAGGACTCTCCCAATGTCTGGCATGGGTTCAAGAGCCAAAGGTATACCTACATACGAATGATCAGATCAGGCCATCAAATTTTCTGCAGTAAAGAACAACCAGGGGAGGGTTGGCTGATTGCCTCTTTCTCATCTTTGGATTTCTTAGAGCCGAGCTTTCCAGTGTGGCAGCCACTAACCAAATGTGTCTATTTATAATTAATTTAGTTCAAACAATTAACTCATTCTATTAAAAAATGCAAAAAACACACAATTGCTCGGTCACACTAGCCATGTTTCAAGTGTGTCTGTACCATCTGGAATTTCAGGTTGGTAAGGTTGACGGTGAAAGCTATAAATGGGTCTACAGAAGTGAGGGGTCGAAAGGTGATTTTCTCAGCATCTCTCCCTCATTTGAAATTTTCAACTGTGATCAATATCTTATTGAAGGACTCTGTCTGCACAGAGCACAGGGGAGGTCTGAGAACCTGGAGGGAAGACCTGGGTGATGTTGTGTGAGCCAGCAAGTCGAGTAGGAGAAATCGGTGGGTCAACTTGTATAATAACCTTATGCTCATGGTTGTGTTTGTACAGAATGCATGGTGGAGAGCATACATAACAGTGATGCTGATGACGATTCACGTAGCGAACAACTCTCAGGTAGGATCTAAAGGGAGACAATTCCTAGAACACTTGGGTTCCACCCGGTTCTTTAGAAACTAAGGAAGGTGAATATGAAATCAGGACGAAGAAGGAAATATGTGTAGAATTCTGATTTGTTCTTTCCAAATTTTAATGATACAATAGAGTTATTGTGTCCATGTCCTTTGACTGTACTGTGCTTCTAGTCATCTTTTCTTGCTTTGCCATTCAGAAATTTTCTTTCTCACAAGACTACTGTTTCATTGCTTTTTCACTGCCAAAGATGAATAGTTCATTTCTACTTGGTACCTGGAGGGTATTTTGCACCAGGGATTTTCGTTTCCTTTTTACATTCACGTATGATGACCATATCCTGGTGGGAACAAAGCTCTCATAGTCACTTGACATTGGAGAACAAGTTCTTATAGTGAGTGTCAGGTGGTGGATGAGACTTGAACTATCTCCCTCTACACTTTCAGGACTTGTAGCTTCACCTTACTTTTGTCCTCACTGTTTATTCCTCAAGGAAACTGCACTCCCAGAGGTGGATGAGTCACAGAACACATGCTTTGGGATCACTGCATGTGCTCAGTCTCCTCATTTCAGCCTCAGCACCTCCCAAGGCTGATGTGCTGACATGCTTCCATTTGAGAGGGCTCCACGTCCAGCTGCCCCTACAGACGCTTCATGGCCAGCAGGAATTCTAGAGGACTGTGTGAAGGGGCTGCTGGGCTCGCTTCACACACTGGCTCTCATAGCCCTGCTAACCTGGTCTCCTGGAATTCACCAGGCACAGGACAGAGACTCAGGGCAGCAGGACCCAGGGTCACTGCACTTATTACAACGCACGGCTCTATCCGGACAGCCCTGTTCCTGCTCCCCACACTCCAGTCCTGCCTACCCTCTGACCTTTCCTCAGGCCTGCCTTGGTCTTATCCTTCCCAGTTCTTCCAAGGCTGGGGTAAACCCTGGCAGGTGCTGTGAGTTTATGAGGCTTACCCTGCTGTAGAACTTTTGTTTCAGTATTCCAGACTAAGGGAATTGGTACAAGTTAGTTTTAACTCTAATATTGCTCTCATCCTCTCTAAGGGGCTAAGAGACTTACGGAGTTGTTTTGAAGTACCTAAGGTTAGCTCAGGCACAGGACACTTACTTCTTTTGTGAAGTTGGTTGCATATCTAGGCTATTTTGGAGAATGCTGCAATGAACCTAAGTTCATCTCATTGTGATACTGATTTAATTTCCTTTGGCTATATACCCAGAACTGTGATTGCTGAATCATATGATATTTCTGTTTATAATTTTATAAGGAACCCCCATACTCTTTTTCATAATAGCGGCACCATTTTACATTCCCACCAGCAGTGTACAAAGTTTCCAATTCCCCACATCTTGGCCTTAAACTGTTAATTATTTTCTTTATAATACACAGCCTAACAGGTATGAGGTGTTGATTTGCATTGCCCTGATGATTAGTGAGGTTGAGAACCTTTTCCTATATTTGTTAGCCATTTGTATGTCTTTTTTAGGAAATGTCTTATTTAAGACTTTGCACATTTCTGAACCCAGTTATTTGCCCTTTTTAATTTTTTAACTTAGTTTACATTTGAGTTGAAGTGTTTTTCTTTGATGTTTTGTATATTAGCTCCTTTTCTGATATATGTTTGTAATCTTTCTGTAAGTTATATTTTCATCCTATTGACTGTTGAAAAAACTATACTTTCCCTATTTGTTGTCTTAGAAGCTTGGTGAATTTCATTTGGCAATGTATCTATGAGTTTTCTTGGGGGTTATTTATTCTCATCTTTAGGCCTATGTATCTGTTTCTAAGTCAGTACCGTACAGTTTTGATTCCTGTGGCATTGTAATGTGTTTTGAAGTCAGGAAGTGAGAAGCCTCCATCTATGTTCTTTGTTCTCAGGATTGTGTTGTCTGTTTGGAGTCCTTAGTGGTTCCATATGTATTTTAGGATCCTTTTTTTTTCTATTTCTTTGAAAATGACATTGGGATTTTGATAGGTATTACAATGAATTTATATTTACCTTTGGGTAGTGTAGAAATGTCAACAATAATAAGTCTCCATTCTATGAATATGATATGTCGTTTCAATGATTTGTTCCTTGTTTAATTCTTTCAGCAGTGGTTTGTAGTTTTCAGTGTACAGGCCATTTACCTTCTAAGGGCATTTTGTCCGTTCCTTCCCTGGATTTTTCAGAGGCAGTGGTGAGAAGGATGGCCTCATAAAGTGAGTGAATGTCCCTCCCTCCCTTCTGCACCTGCTCGCCGATTATGTCTAGCACAGGTGCACTGGGCCATGCTCATTACCTCTCCCCTCAAGTGGAACACCTGTCGGGAATTCCTCTAGGATCTGGGTGTTGACATTACTGTTTCAGTGTCCCCAAGGTCTCATGAGTGCCTGGCAAGTGTGCATGAGCCTAGGAAACACCTACAAATGAATCATCAAATCTGGCCAGCAAACTGCCCTGCAGAAGGTGTTGGGCCGCACCTCTCACGCCTGCAAGCCCTGTACTTGCTCAGCCTCAGGGCTAAGGAAAGAGCCCGAAGTCAGGGACAGAGACATTCATGGTTTAATAGATGGGAGATCTTTCACGTCAGAAGCAAAGTGGTCCTGGAGAGACATCCCACTGTAGATAGCCGATGGCAGGCAGAACGCAGCAGCAGCAGTAGCAGCATGCTTCTCTCTGGGCGGAATAGGCAGGCTACCAGTTAAAGGGGGAGTTGACAGCAGATGGGCTCATCAGTTACCAGGGAGACCAGCAGAGCGACGCATCCCTCTTACCCCTTGGGCTACGTACTTCACGGGGCAGAGGTTTTCCTTTGGTAAACCATCAGCAAACAGCCATCTTGAATGGGTAGACCATACAGAGGGGAATAACCAGGGGAGCGGTGGTAACATCCTCCATATACTTTATATATATATATACACATATATATATATATATGGAGAGAGAGAGAGAGAGGTTGTTTATTACACTGTGGTAGCCACTAGCTAGATGTGCCTGTTATAATTTATTTAATTCAATCAATGATTCACTAAGTGTATTAAAATAAAAGAAAATAAAATATCCCATTACTCAGTCACATTAGTCACATGTTAAATGTATCCATAAGACTTGTAAATTCATGTTCGTGTTTCTACAGAATTGACTTTGAATAGCATTTGTGGCCGTGATAAAGAAAAGGATACAGGTAGGAACAACACTTAGGTAGGATCTAATGGCAGAAGGTTCCTGGAACTTTAGGGTTATATCTCCTGCTTTGCAGACTGAGGAAGGTGGATATGAAATGAGAAAGACGAATGAAATATGTGTAGAGTTCTGACTTGTTTTTTTCACATTTTAATGATACAATAGAGAGAAATTGTGTCCTTTGACGTGACTGTGCTCTATAATCACCTTTTCTTGATTTGCTCATCTAAACTGATCTTTTGCACATGAGCTGCTCTTTCTTGTGCTTGTCACTGCCTAATATGGAAGTTTGTGCTCTGGTTAGCACATCTAGGGTATGGTGCACAGTAGAGTTTTTTTCTTTTGCATATTGACCTATGATGGACAGAACCTGTGGGTCAAAACTCTCCTGGGCCATTGAAACTTGAGACCAAGTTCTTCTAGAAAGGGTGAGGTGGTGGATGAGAAGTGAACTGTCTCCCTCTGCACTTTCAGGACTTGTGGCTTCACCTCATATTTTGTGCTCACTGTTAGTTCCTCTTGTAAAGGACAGTCCCAGAGATGGATGAGTCACAGAACACGTGCTCTGGGATCACTGCATGTGGTCAGTCTCCTTGAGCTCATCCCAGCCTCTACACTTCCCCAAGGCTGAGGTGCTGACATGCTTCCATTTCAGAGGGGTCCACGTCCAGCTACCCTAGAGACCCTCCATGGGCGGCAGAAATTCTAGAGGGCTGTGTGAAGGGGCTGCTGGGCTTCTTTACACCCTTGCTTTCACAGCCCTGCTGACCTGGTCTCCTGGGGTTGACTAGCCCCAGGACAGAGACTCAGGGCAGCAGGACCCAGGTTCAGTGCTCTTCTTACAACCCACTGCTCCGTCCAGACAGGCCTGCCCCTGCTCCCCACTCCCCAGTCCTGCCTACCCTCTGACCTTTCCTCAGGCCTGCCTTGGTCTTATCCTTCCCAGTTCTTCCAAGGCTGGGGTAAACCCTGGCAGGTGCTGTGTGTTTATGAGACTTCCTCTTCTGTAGAATTTTGTTTCCGTGTTCCAGACTAAGGGAATTGGGACAAGTTACTTTTAACTCTAATATTGCTTTCATCCGCTCTAAGGGGCTAAGAGACTTACGGAGTTGATTTGAAGTACCTAAGGTTACCTCAGGCACAGGACCCTTATTTGTTTGTGAAGTTGTTTGCATGTTCTTCCCTCAACACAGCTGTGGCCCAGATTTGGTTAATATTCCTTTTCCTCAGAAGGAGATGGTGCAGAGATAAATGTTCTAAGCTCTTGACCTCCTAAGTGGAAAAGCCATACTGAGGACCCAGGGGTGGGTCCCAATGTGGATGCACTTGATCACTGACCTGCACTTACCACTCAGCCAAGGGGTCCTCAGTCATGGAGCAAGGGAGTCCCTGCATCCGTATCCTTGGCTGGAAGTCCTAGAATCTCCAAAGGTCCAGACCTTGCCCATCAGGTGGCCTTAGTGGTCACAGAATCCAGGGCAGCTATGGGTGGACTTATCAGTTGACTTTGGCTCAGTCATTAAGGTGAAATTCACCTCAGGACCTGCATTCTCCTGGTCAGCTCCCAGATTCTGAGAGGTGTGAGACCCCATGTATACAGTAGAGGTCATATCTGTCAGTGCTGGTGTCACTGCTTAAACAAGGCCAAAAGCAGATAAGAATCAGGGAGCTATTTTATTGTATTGGATAACATTACCATAAGCCTTAGCATTGGTCAATTCCTGTAGCCCACACCCAAGGACTCAAAGTGGAACCTGACTGTTAGCCTGTACACTTCTCCTGCACAGCTGGGTTAGAGACAGGCTGTGCTCAGTCCGGGCTCCCTCTTCATAACGAAGTGTCCCACTTATGGAACAGCTCCCTAGAGTATGGACAACCCCTGACTCAGTGGGCATACGTACATTGTATAGAAAACAAAGACTGGGAGAAAAATATGATACGATTGATAGTGGCTGTATCTAAATGGTAGGATTTCAATTTTGTCAAATCTTGTGTATTTGATTTTCTTTAAGACAAGTGATTAGTGAATAAATATAGCATATTTTGTCTAGGATTGAATTCAGTCCTTTAATGGAGGTTGCTGTTAATCAAGTATAAAATATCATACAACAGAAGACATGATAAATGCCGTAGCTGGCATTGTGGATGCTGGGGAAAGAGTGATCTGGGAAAAATCAAGCGACAGTGGCAATTTAGCAGAAGCTCAAAAGAGGCAGGATGGGTCATGGGTCTGTGTCATTGAAACAGAGCATGCATTTTAGTGTTTACCATTTTTTAGATCGACCCTTCCCTTCTGATTAGGCTCCCCTTAGCTAGAAAGCCAAAGCTCTGTTTTCATTTCCTTCCTCTTGTCCTTTGCCTTCCTTCATCCCCCAAAGAGGATGGCCCAACACCAGCTCAGCCCACACTTACTAACCTCCCACATCCATACACACCACCCCATGTCCTCATCGAGAAGAAAGCCCCTGAGTAATTCCTGAGCCGCAGCACCAGTGTCCTGACAGTTACTCTGTGTCCCTCCAGCTCTCCCTGAGTATGTGGCGGATGACCTGCACCATGATAGGACAGGAGAAAAGCCTCCGTGGATCCCCAAGGTAAGCTGGATTGTTTCTGGTCTGAGATAGAAATATTGCTTTATTTCTCTTTCAATAGAATTAAGTTATGAATATTTGAGGGTATTCCTTCCAGATACATACAATTCCCTTGGTTGGGAGAATGTGGAGTGAGAGTCTATTACCAGCTCATGGAGCCTGATTCCACAGGACATTACAATTGACAGCATCCATTATAGCCTGTAGAGTACGGAGCTCTCTCTCCTGCAGCGATTTTTCCTCTAGGCAAAGAATTCTGTAATTTCCAACCTAAATGGACTTGGAAGTTCCAACCTCCCAGCAAAGTTCTTGCCTTTCAGCCTGAGTAGGTTTGCTCTGATAACCCTTGCTGGGTTCCCTGGACCACTGTTTCTTATGAGGTTTTCTACTGTCAGCAAATGAACAAAAGACCTGAGCATCACTGTGATCTTATCCTCATAGTGTTTTCTCTTCTGTAATTGCAGGTGGCCTTCCCAGAACGTGAAAACGGTATGTATTGTGGAATCAGTCACTTGGGGAGGAAGAACTTTGAAGATAAGAAAGTGGGACATTCTTGCTGGTTTTAGTGTAGAGGGCAGACTGATTCCAAATTTGTGCTGGGAATGAGAGTAGGTGTCCTGGTGATAGAAAGTGATCTACAAGTAATGTGACCAATTACTATAGTCCCAGGAAGAAGCTGTATTACGGTTAGGTGGTGTAGGTTTGTGTGCATGAGACTGGGTGTGTCTGTATGTGAAATGAGTGGGATGGTTCTGTGTGTGTAAGTGAACTTTTTGTGTTGTGTTTCCCTTGATTTATGTTCCCCTAAACATCACTGTTACTGGTGGCAACTTTCTAAAAATTATTCCCATCACCACTGCATCATGAATGGGTATGGATATAAAAGTAAATAAACTGTATACTTTCAGTGTGTGCATTGATTTTATACCAAGTGAGCCTCATTTAACCTGGAAAACAAATCCTATCACCACCCAGGCAAATGTTTACTGGATTATCATTATTATTATTTTTTTGGCTGTGTTGTGTCTGCGTTGCAGTGTGCGGGCTTCTCATTTCAGTGGCTTCTGTTGTTCCAGAGCACGGGCTCTAGGTGCATGGGCTTCAATAGTTGTGGCACGTGGGCTCAGTAGTTGTGACTTGCAGGCTCTATGGCACAGGCTTAGTAGTTGTGGTGCATGGACTTAGTTGCCCAATAGCTGGTATCTTAATGAACCAAACTGGGTTTCAGCATCCCTACTACTGGGTCAATTACAACTTCATTTAATAAGAAATCTCATCTCTTAGTAGGTCTCATAGCATTCTGAATGGTTATGATACATCTCTCTGCCACTTCCCTCATTCTAACTGTTTCCTATTAGAGCCTCGGGATGAGTCCTCCCCTCTTACCTGAAGCACCTAGTGCTAGGCAGGCCTCCTTCCTTTTGCAGGGAGCCCATGCCACACCCAGTTCTGGAGGAGTCCGAGAAAGAAGGAGCCTCCAGGAGTAGATGGAGGAAATTCACTCCACCATTCTCCTTTGAGGCTAATATTCACTATCGGATTCTGTGCTAAGGAAACGAAATGTCCTTCTCCTGTGGAAAGTCTGTCTTCCATCACTTGTGCCGGCCCTGTTTCTGTGTGCTGGGCAAGACACACTGCATACAATGAAGACAGAACCAAGAAATCTACCCCAGGGATTGAGTTCTGGGTGGGCACTGGCTCCCATCACAGGAGGGCAGACAGGAGGTTGTGCTTTGCAAGGTAGGATAGAGAAACCAAGGAGTGTGACAAGAGCATCTCCACTCATGTTGCGGTGCAAACTGCCAGATGAAGTAGGTTCTTGGTATTTTCTGAAGGCTTTTGGAAGCAAACAAGTCTGGGAGTAAAGTCAATTAAAACATGGAAAGTTATAGTTAAAATTTTTTTTTCGATAGTGAGTCCTTTGAGAAATACATACTTTAATAGAATATGATTGCCTTATATGTGTCAATATTTTCCCCACCAAAGAAAACACTGAAAATGCTTGATTGTAATATGTCACTTGTTTACCCAAGAGACTGTGTATGAGTAAAGTTGTTCTAGAAATCCTCAATCCCTAGGTGGTAGTTTGCTGATGGTGCTGAGGGGAACCCTGGTGTGCGATTCAGTGCCTGCTACTCACAGGGAGGCTCTTAAGAACACAGAGACCCACCCAGTGGACCCCACGAGTGAGGACAGGATTGGCGCCTCGGGCTGCACTTGAAGAGGGAAATGCTTTAGAGAAGTGGAAGGAGATACAGGAAGGGCACCTGAGCCATGGGGAGTCAGGGGTGTTTGGTTTAGAGATCAAGGAAAAGTGTACACCTGAGCACAGCCTGGGCCCCACTTAGGATGCTATTGGCGCTTCTGGTTGAATGGGGAAGAGAAGGAACATGCCCCTCTTGCTGGAGTGAACTGTGGAGAGATGTCTTCTTTAAAGCCTGGGGAGAGGAGCTTCTCTCCCATTATCTCCTGATACCTGTGTACATTCGAGACCCTTCCTGCTTTCTTCTTTCCCTCTGTTGGCTCCCGTTCCTTATTTTTCTTCTTTTTTCCCCTTTTTCCACTTTGTATTTCTTTTACATATGTGTATTTTATTGTTGTAAAAGTACACATACGATGAAATCCAACGTCTTAACAAGTTTTGAAATGTCCAGTCAGTCCTGTTGACTACATGCACCTTGTTGTACAGCATGTGTCTAGAACTTTTACATTTTGCAAATAACACATGCTAACCATTGAACACAGACTTCCCATGTCAACCTCTTGCCAGCTCTTGGAACCACCCTACTATTCTCTGCTTCTCGGAGTTTTCTTTCAGTTTTTGACCTTCTGTGACTGGCTTATGTCACTCTTACAAATGTCCTCCAAGTTCTTTCGTGTTGCTGCAAATGGCAGGATTTCCTTCTTTTTCAACGACTGAATGACATTCCACTGTATGTTTACACCACATTTTCTTTATTAATTCATCTTCCCATGGACACTAGGCAGTTTTCCTATGTTGTGTATTGTGTACAATGCTGCAATGGACATGAGATTGTAGATATCTCTTGGACATTCTTGTTTTATCCCCTTTATATATAAACCTAAATGAGTGATTGTGGATTTTATGATAGTTCTCTTAATAATTTTTGGGGGACCTCCATTCTGTTTTCCATAATGGCTACACCATTTTACATTACTAAAGGGTACAAAACAGGGTACAGGAGTTCCAATTCTTCACATCTTTGCCAGCATCCATTAATTTTCTTTCTTTTTCCTTTTTCCTTTTCTTTTCTTTTTTCTTTTTTTTTTTTTTTGCAGTACACGGGCCTCTCATTGTTTTGGGACCTTCCGTTGTGGAGCACAGGCTCCAAACGCACAGGCTCAGCGGCCAAGGCTCATGGGCCCAACCGCTCAGCGGCATGTGGGATCCTCCCAGACCAGTGCACAAACACTTGTACCCGACATCGGCAGGCAGACTCTCAACCACTGTGCCACCAGGGAAGCCCTAATTGTCTTTTTATAATGCACATCCTAACAGGTGTGAGTGATATCTCCTTGTGGCTTGATTTCCATTTCCCTGATGCTTAGCGATGTTGAGCAAATTTTCATATGTAGATTGACTACTTGTATGTCTTTATGGATAAATGTCTAATGAAGCTTTTTACCCATTTTTAAACTCAGTTATTTGCCCGCTCTTTTTCTGAAATTGACTTGTAGTAGTTTCTTATATATTCTGGATATTGGTCCCTTATTCAGATACAAGGTTTACACATATTTCCTCTCATCCGATAGGTTGCCTTTTCATGCTGTTGATTGTTGAACAGACTATCCTTTCTTCACTTGGTAATCTTAGAACCTTGGCCAAGATCAGTTGGCCATATATATGTGCGTTTATTTGGGGTCTCTCTATTATATTTCATTGATCTATCTCACTGTCTTGATGCCACTAGCAGACTGTGTTGACTACTGTGGCATTCTTATGTGTTTTGAGTTCAGGAAGTGTTAATCTCCAACATTGCTCTTTGCTCTCAGGATTGTTTTATCTACTTGTGGGGGGTTCCATATGTATTTTAGGATTCTGTCCACTTCTATAATAATGACATGGAATTTTGTGGGTTGTTGCGATATATGTGTACATCACTTTATGTAGTATAGAAAATGCCAACAGTATTTAATAATCCAGTCTATGAACATCTTATATCATTCCAATTATTTGTCTCTTCTTTAATTTCTTTCCGCAATGTCCTGTAGTTTTCAGTATACAAATTTTTCACCTCCTACGGGGCCTTTTCCACTGCCTTCCTCAGGTCTTCTAGAGTCAGGGGTGAGAAGGATGGACTCATGGAGAGAGTGATATCCCTCCCTCCCCTCTGCACCTACACTCTGATTATGTCTAATACAGGTGTACTGGGCCATGCCCTTCACCTCTGTCTACAAGTGGGCCCCTTGCTGGGAATTCCTCTTGAATCTGAGTGTTGACTGTACTATTTCAGTGTCCACAAGGACTCTTGCAATGCCTAGCGTGGGTCCAAGAGCCCAAGATATACCTACATACGAATGATCAGATCAGGCCATCAAATTTTCTGCAGTAAAGAACAACCAGGGGAGGGGTGGCTGTTTGCCTCTTTCTCATCTTTGGATTTCTTAGAGCCGAGCTTTCCAGTGTGGTAGCCACTAACCAAATGTGTCTATTTATAATTAATTTAGTTCAAACAATAATTAACTCATTCTATTAAAAGATGCAAAAACCACACAAGTGCTTGGTCACACTAGCCATGTTTCAAGTACGTCTGTAACATCTGAAATTTCAGGTTGGTGAGGTTGACGGTGAAAGCTATAAATGGGTCTATAGAAGTGAGTGGTTGAAAGGTGATTTTCTCAGCATCTCTCCCTCATTTGCAATTTTCAACTGTGATCAAGATCTTATTGAAGGACTCTGTCTGCACAGAGCACAGGGGAGGTCTGAGAACCTGGAGGGAATACCAGGGTGATGCTGTGTGAGCCAGCAAGTCGAGTAGGAGAAATGGGTGGGTCAACTTGTATAATAACTTTATGCTCATGGTTGTGTTCATACAGAATGGATCTTGGAGAGCATACATAGCAGTGATGCTGAGGACGATTCACATAGGGAACAACTCTCAGGTAGGATCTAAAGCGAGACAATTCCTAGAACACTTGGGTTCCATGCGGTTCTTTAGAAACTAAGGAAGGTGAATAGGAAATCAGGAAGAAGGAAATATGTGTAGAATTCTGATTTGTTCTTTCCAAACTTTAATGATATAATAGAGTTATTGTGTCCATGTCCTTTGACTGTACTGTGCTTCTTTTCATGCTTTGCCATTCAGAAATTTTCTTTCTCAAAGACTACTCTTTCATTGCTTTGTCACTGCCAAAAATGAAAGGTTCGTTTCTGTTCGGTACCTGGAGGGTATTTTGCACCAAGGATTTTGGTTTCCTTTTTACATTCACGTATGATGGCCATGTCCTAGTGGGAACAAAACTCTCATAGTCACTTGACACTGGAGAACACGTTCTTATACTTTGTGTCAGGTGGTGGATGAGAGTTGAACTCTCTCCCTCTACACTTTCAGGACTTGTAGCTTCATCTTACTTTTGTCCTCACTGTTTATTCCTCATGGAAAGCACGCTCCCAGAGGTGGAAGAGTCACAGAACACTTGATTTGGGATCACTGCATGTGCTCAGTCTCCTCATTTCAGCCTCAGCACCTCCTAAGGCAGATGTGCTGACATGCTTCCATTTGAGAGGGGTCCACGTCCAGCTGATCCTAAAGACCCTTCATGGCCGGCAGGAATTCTAGAGGACTGTGTGAAGGGGCTGCTGGGCTTCTTCACACACTGGCTCTCACAGCCCTGCTAACCTGGTCTCCTGGAATTGAAGAGGCCCAGGACAGAGACTCAGGGCAGCAGGACCCAGGGTCACTGCTCTTCTTACAACCCACTGCTCCGTCCAGAGAGCCCTGCCCCTGCTCCCCACTCCCCAGTCCTGCCTACCCTCTGACCTTTCCTCAGGCCTGCCTTGGTCTTATCCTTCCCAGTTCTTTCAAGGCCTGGGTAAACCCTGGCAGGAGTTGTGTGTTTATGAGGCTTCCTCTGCTGTAGCTTTTTGTTTCAGTATTGCAGAATAAGGGAATTGGGACAAGTTACTTTTAACTCTAATATTACTTTCATCTGCTCTAAGGGGCTAAGACACTTACGGTGTAGTTTTGAAGTACCTAAGGTTAGCTCAGGCACAGGACCCTAACTTGTTTTGTGAAGTTGTTTGCATGTTCTTCCCTCAACACAGCTGTTGCCCAGATTTGTTTAATATTCCTTTTCCTCAGAAGGAGATGCTGCAGAGATAAATGTTCTAAGCTCTTGACCTCCTAAGTGGAAAAGCCATACTGAGAACCCAGGGGTGGGTCCCAGTATGGATGCTCTGGATCCCTGACCTGCACTTACCACTCAGCCAAGGGATCCGCAGTCATGGAGCAAGGGAGTGCCTGCATCCGTATCCTGGCTGGAAGTCCTAGCATCTCTAAAATTCCAGACCTTGCCCATCAGGTGGGCTTAGTGGTCACAGAATCCAGGGCAGCTATGGGTGGACTTATCAGTTGACTTTGGCACAGTCATTAATGTGAAATTCACCTCAGGACCTGCGTTCTCCTGGTCAGCTCCCAGATTCAGAGAGGTGTGAGACCCCATGTATACAGTACAGGTCATATCTGTCAGTGCTGGTGTCATTGCTTAAACAAGGCCAAAAGAAGATAAGAATCAGGGAGCTATTTTATTGTATTGGATAATGTTACCATAAGCCTTAGCATTGGTCAATTCCTGTAGCCCACACCCAAGGACTCAAAGTGGAACCTGACTGTTAGACTGTACACTTCTCCTGCACAGCTCGGTTAGAGACAGGCTGTGCTCAGTCCGGGTTCCCTCTTCATAACGAAGTGTCCCACTTATGGAACAGCTCCCTAGAGTATGGACAACCCCTGACTCAGGGGGCATACATACATTGTATGGAAAACAAAGATTGGGAGAAAAATATGACACGATTGAGAGTGGCTGTATCTAAACGGTAGGATTTCAGTTTTGTCAAATCTTGTGTATTTGATTTTCCTTAAGACAAGTGATTAGTGAATAAATATAGCATATTTTGTCTAGGATTGAATTCAGTCCTTTAATAGAGGTTGTTGTTAATCAAGTATAAAATATTATACATTAGAAGACATGATAAATGCAGTAGCTGGCATTGTGGATGCTGGGGAAAGAGTGATCTGGGAAAAATCAAGAGACAGTGGCAATTTAGCAGAAGCTCAAAAGAGGCAGGGTGGGTCATGGGTCTGTGTCATTGAAACAGAGCATGCATTTTAGTGTTTACCATTTTTTAGATCGACTCTTCCCTTCTGATTAGGCTCCCCTTAGCTAGAAAGCCAAAGCTGTGTTTTCATTTCCTTCCTCTTGTCCTTTGCCTTCCTTCATCCCCCAAAGAGGATGGCCCAACACCAGCTCAGCCCACACTTACTAACCTCCCACATCCATACACACCACCCCATGTACTCATCGAGAAGAAAGCCCCTGAGTGATTCCTGAGTCGCAGCACCAGTGTCCTGACAGTTACTCTGTGTCCCTCCAGCTCTCCCTGAGGATGTGGCGGATGACCTGCACCATGATAGGACAGGAGAAAAGCCTCCGTGGATCCCCAAGGTAAGCTGCATTGTTTCTGGTCTGTGATAGAAATATTGCTTTATTTCTCTTTGAATAGAATTAAGTTATGAATATTTGAGGGTATTCCTTCCAGATACATACAATTCCCTTGGTTGGGAGAATGTGGAGTGAGAGTCTATTACCAACTCATGGAGCCTGATTCCACAGGACATTACAATTGACAGCATCCATTACAGACTGTAGAGTATGGAGCTCTCTCTCTTGCAGCGATTTTTCCTCTAGGCAAAGAATTCTGTAATTTCCAACCTAAATAGACTCGGAAGTTCCATCCTCCCAGCAATGTTCTTGCCTTTCAGCCTGAGTAGCTTTGCTCTGATAACCCTTGCTGGGTTCCCTGGACCACTGTTTCTTATGAGGTTTTCTACTGTCAGCAAATGAACAAAAGACCTGAGCATCACTGTGATCTTATCCTCATAGTGTTTTCTCTTCTGTAATTGCAGGTGGCCTTCCCAGAACGTGAAAACGGTATGTATTGTGGAATCAGTCACTTGGGGAGGAAGAACTTTGAAGATAAGAAAGTGGGACATTTTGCTGGTTTTAGTGTAGAGGGCAGACTGATTCCAAATTTGTGCTGGGAATGAGAGTAGGTGTCCTGGTGATAGAAAGTGATCTACAAGTAATGTGACCAATTACTATAGTCCCAGGAAGAAGCTGTATTACGGTTAGGTGGTGTAGGTTTGTGTGCATGAGACTGGGGGTGTCTGTATGTGAAATGAGTGGGATGATTCTGTGTGTGTAAGTGAACTTTTTGTGTTGTGTTTGCCTTGATTTATGTTCCCCTAAACATCACTGTTACTGGTGGCAACTTTCTAAAAATTATTCCCATCACCACTGCATCATGAATGGGTATGGATATAAAAGTAAATAAACTGTATACTTTCAGTGTGTGCATTGATTTTATACCAAGTGAGCCTCATTTAACCTGGAAAACAAATCCTATCACCACCCAGGCAAATGTTTACTGGATTATCATTATTATTATTCTTTTGGCTGTGTTGTGTCTTCGTTGCAGTGTGCGGGCTTCTCATTTCAGTGGCTTCTGTTGTTCCAGAGCATGGGCTCTAGGTGCATGGGCTTCAATAGTTGTGGCACGTGGGCTCAGTAGTTGTGACTTGCTGGCTCTACGGCACAGGCTTAGTAGTTGTGGTGCACCGACTTAGTTGCTCCATGGCTGGATTCCTAATGAACAAAGCTGGGTTTCAGCATCCCTACTACTGGGTCAATTACAACTTCATTTAATAAGAAATCTCATCTCTTAGTAGGTCTCATAGCATTCTGAATGGTTATGATACATCTCTCTGCCACTTCCCTCATTCTAACTGTTTCCTATTAGAGCCTCGGGATGAGTCCTCCCCCCTTACCTGAAGCACCTAGTGCTAGGCAGGCCTCCTTCCTTTTGCAGGGAGCCCATGCTTGTACCCACATGCCACACCCAGTTCTGGAGGAGTCCGAGAAAGAAGGAGCCTCCAGGAGTAGATGGAGGAAATTCACTCCACCTTTCTCCTTTGAGGCTAATATTCACTATCGGATTCTGTGCTAAGGAAACGAAATGTCCTTCTCCTGTGGAAAGTCTGTCTTCCATCACTTGTGCCGGCCCTGTTTCTGTGTGCTGGGCAAGACACACTGCATACAGTGAAGACAGAACCAAGAAATCTACCCCAGGGATTGAGCTCAGGGTGGGCACTGGCTCCCATCCCAGGAGGGCAGATAGGAGGTTGTGCTTTGCAAGGTAGGACAGAGAAACCAAGCAGTGTGACAAGAGCATCTCCACTCATTTTTCTGTGCAAACTGCCAGATGAAGTAGGTTCTTGGTATTTTCTGAAGGCTTTTGCAAGCAAACAAGTCTGGGAGTAAAGTTAATTAAAACATGGAAAGTTATAGTTAAAAATTTATTTTCCATAGTGAGTCCTTTGAGAAATACATACTTTAATAGAATATGATTGCCTTATATGTGTCAATATTTTCCCCACCAAAGAAAACACTGAAAATGCTTGACTGTAAAATGTCACTTGTTTACACAAGAGACTGTGTATGAGTAAAGTTGTTCTAGAAATCCTCAATCCCTAGGTGGTAGTTTGCTGATGGTGCTGAGGGGAACCCTGGTGTGCGATTCAGTGCCTGCTACTCACAGGGAGGCTCTTAAGAACTCAGAGACCCGCCCAGTGGACAACACGTGTGAGGACAGGATTGGCGCCTCGGGCTGCACTTGAAGAGGGAAATGCTTTAGTGAAGTGGAAGGAGATACAGGAAGGGCACCTGAGCCATGGGGAGTCAGGGGTGTTTGGTTTAGAGATCAAGGAAAAGTGTACACCTGAGCACAGCCTGGGCCACACTTAGGATGCTATTGGCACTTCTGCTTGAATGGGGAAGAGAAAGGACATCCCCCTCTTGCTGGAGTGAACTCTGGAGAGATGTCTTCTTTAAAGCCTGGGGAGAGGAGCTTCTCTCCCATTATCTCCTGATACCTGTGTACATTCGAGACCCTTCCTGCTTTCTTCTATCCCTCTGTTGACTCCCTTTCCTTATTTTTCTTCTTTTTTCCCCTTTTTCCACTTTGTATTTATTTTACATATGTGTATTTTATTGTTGTAAAAGTACACATACGATGAAATCCAACATCTTAACAAGTTTTGAAATGTCCAGGCAGTCCTGTTGACTACATGCACCTTGTTGTACAGCATGTGTCTAGAACTTTTCCATTTTGCAAATAACAAATGCTAACCATTGAACACAGACTTCCCATGTCAACCTCTTGCTAGCTCTTGGAAGCACCCTACTACTCTCTGCTTCTCGGAGTTTTCTTTCAGTTTTTCACCTTCTGTGACTGGCTTCTGTCACTCTTACAAATGTCCTCCAAGTTCTTTCGTGTTGCTGCAAATGGCAGGATTTCCTTCTTTTTCAACGACTGAATGCCATTCCACTGTATGTTTACAGCACATTTTCTTTATTAATTCATCTTCCCATGGACACTAGGCAGTTTTCCTATGTTGTGTATTGTGTATAATGCTGCAATGGACATCAGATTGTAGATATCTCTTGGACATTCTTGTTTTATCTCCTTTATATATAAACCTAAATGAGTGATTGTGGATTTTATGATAGTTCTCTTAATAATTTTTGGGGGACCTCCATTCTGTTTTCCATAATGCCTACACCATCTTACATTACAACAGGGTACAAAACAGGGTACAGGAGTTCGTATTCTTCACATCTTTGCCAGCATCCATTAATTTTCTTTCTTTTTCCTTTTTTCGTTTTTTTTTTTTTTTCAGTACACGGGCCTCTCATTGTTGTGGGCTCTCCCGTTGCAGAGCACAGGCTCCAAACGCACAGGCTCAGCGGCCATGGCTCATGGGCCCAACCGCTCCCAGACCAGTGCACGAACACTTGTTCCCTGCAATGGCAGGCAGACTCTCAACCACTGTGCCACCAGGGAAGCCCTAATTGTCTTTTTATAATACACATCCTAACAGGTGTGAGTGATATCTCCTTGTGGCTTGATTTCCATTTCCCTGATGCTTAGCGATGTTGAGCAAATTTTCATATGTAGATTGACCACTTGTATGTCTTTATGGAGAAATGTCTAATGAAGCTTTTTACCCATTTTTAAACTCAGTTATTTGCCCGCTCTTTTTCTGAAATTGACTTGTAGTAGTTTCTTATATATTCTGGATATTGGTCCCTTATTCAGATACAAGGTTTACACATATTTCCTCTCATCCTATAGGTTGCCTTTTCATGCTGTTGATTGTTGAACAGACTATCCTTTCTTCACTTGGTAATCTTAGAACCTTGGCCAAGATCAGTTGGCCATATATATGTGCATTTATTTGGGGTCTGTCTATTATATTTCATTGGTCTATCTCACTGTCTTGATGCCACTAGCAGACTGTTTAGACTACTGTGGCATTGTTATGAGTTTTGAGTTCAGGAAGTGTTAATCTCCATCATTGCTCTTTGCTCTCAAGATTGTTTTATCTGCTTGTGGGGGGTTCCATAAGTATTTTAGAATTCTGTCCACTTCTATAATAATGACATGGAATTTTGTGGGTTGTTGCGATATATGTGTACATCACTTTATGTAGTATAGAAAATGCCAACAGTATTTAATAATCCAGTCTGTGAACATCTTATATCATTCCAATTATTTGTCTCTTCTTTAATTTCTTTCCGCAATGTCCTGTAGTTTTCAGTATACAAATTTTTCACCTCCTACGGGGCCTTTTCCACTGCCTTCCTCATGTCTTCTAGAGTCAGGGGTGAGAAGGATGGACTCATGGAGAGAGTGAAATCCCTCCCTCCCCTCTGCACCTACTCTCTGATTATGTCTAATACAGGTGTACTGGGCCATGCCCTTCACCTCTGTCTACAAGTGGGCCCCTTGCTGGGAATTCCTTTTGAATCTGAGTGTTGACTGTACTACTTCAGTGTCCACAAGGAGTCTCCCAATGTGTGGCGTGGGTCCAAGAGCCCAAGATATACCTACATACGAATGATCAGATCAGGCCATCAAATTTTCTGCAGTAAAGAACAACCAGGGGAGGGGTGGCTGGTTGCCTCTTTCTCATCTTTGGATTTCTTACAGCTGAGCTTTCCAGTGTGGTAGCCACGAACCAAATGTGTCTATTTATAATTAATTTAGTTCAAACAATAATTAACTCATTCTATTAAAAAATGCAAAAACCACACAAGTGCTTGGTCACACTAGCCATGTTTCAAGTGTGTCTGTACCATCTGGAATTTCAGGTTGGTAAGGTTGACGGTGAAAGCTATAAATGGGTCTATAGAAGTGAGGGGTCGAAAGGTGACTTTCTCAGCATCTCTCCCTCATTTGCAATTTTCAACTGTGATCAAGATCTTATTGAAGGACTCTGTCTGCACAGAGCACAGGAGAGGTCTGAGAACCTAGAGGGAAGACCAGGGTGATGCTGTGTGAGCCAGCAAGTCGAGTAGGAGAAATGGGTGCGTCAACTTGTATAATAACTTTATGCTCATGGTTGTGTTTGTACAGAATGGATCTTGGAGAGCATACATAGCAGTGATGCTGAGGACGATTCACATAGGGAACAACTCTCAGGTAGGATCTAAAGCGAGACAATTCCTAGAACACTTGGGTTCCACCCGGTTCTTTAGAAACTAAGGAAGGTGAATATGAAATCAGGAAGAAGAAGGAAATATGTGTAGAATTCTGATTTGTTCTTTCCAAACTTTAATGACATAATAGAGTTATTGTGTCCATGTCCTTTGACTGTACTGTGCTTCTTTTCATGCTTTGCCATTCAGAAATTTTCTTTCTCACAAGACTACTCTTTCATTGCTTTGTCACTGCCAAAAATGAAAGGTTCGTTTCTGTTCGGTACCTGGAGGGTATTTTGCACCAAGGATTTTGGTTTCCTTTTTACATTCACGTATGATGGCCATGTCCTAGTGGGAACAAAACTCTCATAGTCACTTGACACTGGAGAACAAGTTCTTATACTTTGTGTCAGGTGGTGGATGAGAGTTGAACTCTCTCCCTCTACACTTTCAGGACTTGTAGCTTCATCTTACTTTTGTCCTCACTGTTTATTCCTCATGGAAAGCACGCTCCCAGGCGTGGAAGAGTCACAGAACACTTGATTTGGGATCACTGCACGTGCTCAGTCTCCTCATTTCAGCCTCAGCACCTCCCAAGGCTGATGTGCTGACATGCTTCCATTTGAGAGGGGTCCACGTCCAGCTGATCCTAAAGACCCTTCATGGCCGGCAGGAATTCTAGAGGACTGTGTGAAGGGGCTGCTGGGCTTCTTCACACACTGGCTCTCACAGCCCTGCTAACCTGGTCTCCTGGAATTGAAGAGGCCCAGGACAGAGACTCAGGGCAGCAGGACCCAGGGTCACTGCTCTTCTTACAACCCACTGCTCCGTCCAGACAGCCCTGCCCCTGCTCCCCACTCCCCAGTCCTGCCTAACCTCTGACCTTTCCTCAGGCCTGCCTTGGTCTTATCCTTCCCAGTTCTTCCAAGGCTGGGGTAAACCATGGCA
Organism: Mesoplodon bidens; assembly: GCF_964165515.1. NCBI lineage: Eukaryota > Metazoa > Chordata > Mammalia > Artiodactyla > Ziphiidae > Mesoplodon > Mesoplodon bidens. The sequence goes on from NW_027671364.1 coordinate 528,148, forward strand.
GGTGCTGTGTGTTTATGAGGCTTCCTCTCCTGTAGCTTTTTGTTTCAGTATTCCAGAATAAGGGAATTGGAACAAGTTTCTTTTAACTGTAATATTAATTTCATCGGCTCTAAGGGGCTAAGACACTTACGGAGTAGTTTTGAAGTACCTAAGGTTAGCTCAGGCACAGGACCCTAACTTGTTTTGTGAAGTTGTTTGCATGTTCTTCCCTCAACACAGCTGTTGCCCAGATTTGTTTAATATTCCTTTTCCTCAGAAGGAGATGCTGCAGAGATAAATGTTCTAAGCTCTTGACCTCCTAAGTGGAAAAGCCATACTGAGAACCCAGGGGTGGGTCCCAGTATGGATGCTCTGGATCCCTGACCTGCACTTACCACTCAGCCAAGGGATCCTCAGTCATGGAGCAATGGAGTCCCTGCATCCGTATAATTGGCTGGAAATACTAGCATCTCTAAAGGTCCAGACCTTGCCCATCAGGTGGCCTTAGTGGTCACAGAATCCAGGGCAGCTATGGGTGGACTTATCAGTTGACTTTGGCACAGTCATTAATGTGAAATTCACCTCAGGACCTGCATTCTCCTGGTCAGCTCCCAGATTCTGAGAGGTGTGAGACCCCATGTATACAGTACAGGTCATATCTGTCAGTGCTGGTGTCATTGCATAAACAAGGCGAAAAGCAGATAAGAATCAGGGAGCTATTTTATTGTATTGGATAATGTTACCATAAGCCTTAGCATTGGTCAATTCCTGTAGCCCACACCCAAGGACTCAAAGTGGAACCTGACTGTTAAGCCTGTACACTTCTCCTGCACAGCTGGGTTAGAGACAGGCTGTGCTCAGTCTGGGCTCCCTCTTCATAACGAAGTGTCCCACTTATGGAACAGCTCCCTAGAGTATGGACAACCCCTGACTCAGTGGGCATACATACATTGTATGGAAAACAAAGATTGGGAGAAAAATATGACACGATTGAGAGTGGCTGTATCTAAAGGGTAGGATTTCAGTTTTGTCAAATCTTGTGTATTTGAATTTCCTTAAGACAAGTGATTAGTGAATAAATATAGCATATTTTGTCTAGGATTGAATTCAGTCCTTTAATAGAAGTAGTTGTTAATCAATTATAAAATATTATACATTAGAAGACATGATAAATGCAGTAGCTGGCATTGTGGATGCTGGGGAAAGAGTGATCTGGGAAAAATCAAGAGACAGTGGCAATTTAGCAGAAGCTCAAAAGAGGCAGGGTGTGTCATGGGTCTGTGTAATTGAAACAGAGCATGCATTTTAGTGTTTACCATTTTTTAGATCGACCCTTCCCTTCTGATGAGGCTCCCCTTAGCTAGAAAGCCAAAGCTCTGTTTTCAATTCCTTCCTCTTGTCCTTTGACTTCCTTCATCCCCCAAAGAGGATAGCCCAACACCAGCTCAGCCCACACTAACTAACCTCCCACATCCATACACACCACCCCATGTCCTCATCGAGAAGAAAGCCCCTGAGTAATTCCTGAGTCGCAGCACCAGTGTCCTGACAGTTACTCTGTGTCCCTCCAGCTCTCCCTCACTATGTGGCGGATGACCTGAACCGTGATAGGAGAGAAGAAAAGCCTCCGTGGAAAATCAAGGTTAGCTGGATTTTTTCTGGTCTGAGATAGAAATATTGCTTTATTTCTCTTGCAATAGAATTCAGTTATGAATATTTGAGGGTACTCCTTCCAGATACATACAGTTCGCTTTTTTGGGAGAATGTGGAGTGAGAGTCTTTTACCAACTCATGGTGCCTGATTCCACAGGACATTAAAATTGACAGCATCCATTACAGTCTGTAGAGCATGGAGCTCTCTCTCCTGAGCGATTTTTCCTCTAGGGAAAGAATTCTGTAATTTCCAACGTAAATGGACTTGGAAGTTCCATCCTCCCAGCAAAGTTCTTGCCTTTCAGCCTGAGTAGCTTTGCTCTGATAACCCTTGCTGGGTTCCCTGGACCACTGTTTCTTATGAGGTTTTCTACTGTCAGCAAATGAACAAAAGGCTTGAGCATCACTGTGATCTTATCCTCATAGTGTTTTCTCTTCTGTAATTGCAGGTGGCCTTCACAGAACGTGTAAACAGTATGTATTCCGGAATCAGTCACTTGGGGAGGAAGAACTTTGAAGATGAGAAAGTGGGACATTCTTGCTGGTTTTAGTGTAGAGGGCAAACTGATTCCAAATTTGTGCTGGGAAAGAGAGTACGGGCCCTGGTGATAGAAAGTGATTTACAAGTAATGTGACCAATTACTATAGTCCCAGGCAGAAGCTGTATTACGGTTAGGTGGTGTAGGTTTGTGTGCATGAGACTGGGTGTGTCTGTATGTGAAATGAGTGGTATGATTCTGTGTGTCTATGTGAACATTTTCTGTTGTGTTTGTCTTGATTTATGTTCCCCTAAATATCACTATTACTGGTGCCAACTTTCTAAAAAATATTCTCATCACCACTGCATCATGAATGGGTATGGATATAAAAGTAAATAAACCGTACACTTTCAGGGTGTGCATTGGATTTATACCAATTGAGCCTCATTTAACCTGGAAAACAAATCCTATCACCACCCAGGCAAATGTTTACTGGATTCATTTTTTTTTTCTTTTGGCTGTGTTGGGTCTTCGTTGCAGTACGAGGGCTTCTCATTTCGGTTGCTACTGTTGTTCCAGAGCACGGGCTCTAGGTGCATGGGCTTCAGTAGTTGTGGCACGTGGGCTCAGCAGTTGTGACTTGCGGGCTCTAGAGCACAGGCTTAGTAGTTGTGGTGCACAGGCTTAGTTGCTCCATGGCTGGATTCTTAGTGAACAAAACTGGGTTTCAGCATCCCTACTACTGGGTCAATTACAACTTCATTTAATAAGAAATCTCATCTCTTAGTACGTGTCATAGCATTCTGAATGGTTATGATACATCTATCTGGACTTCCCTCATTCTAAATGTTTCCTATTAGAGCCTCGGGATGAGTCCTGCCCCTTACCTGAAGCACCTTGTGCTAGGCAGACCTCCTTCTTTTTGCAGGGAGCCCATGCTTGTACCCACATGCCACACCCAGTTCTGGAGGAGCCCGAGAAAGAAGGGGCCTCCAGGAGTAGATGGAGGAAATTCATTCCACCTTTCTCCTTTGAGGCTAATATTCACTATCGGATTCTGTGCTAAGGAAACGAAATGTCCTTCTCCTGTGGAAAGTCTGTCTTCCATCACTTGTGCCAGCCCTGTTTCTGTGTGCTGCGCAAGAAACACTGCATACAGTGAAGACGGAACCAAGAGATCTACCCCAGGGACTGAGCTCAGGGTGGGCACTGGCTCCCTTCCCAGGAGGTTGGAGAGGAGGTTGTGCTTTGCCAGGTGGGATAGAGAAACCAAGCATTGTGACAAGAGCATCTGCACTCATGTTGCTGTGCAAACTGCCAGGTGAAGTAGGTTCTTGGTATTTTCTGAAGGCTTTTGCAAGCAAATAAGACTGGGAGTAAAGTCAATTAAAACATGGAAAGTTATATATAAAAATTTTTTTCGATAGTGAGTCCTTTGAGAAATACATACTTTAATAGAATATGATTGCCATATATGTGTCAATATTTTCCCCACCAAAGAAAACCCTGAAAATGCTTGATTGTAAAATGTCACTTGTTTACCCAAGAGACTGTGTATGAGTAAAGTTGTTCTAGAAATCCTCAATCCCTAGGTGGTAGTTTGCTGATGGTGCTGAGGGGAACCCTGGTGTGCGATTCAGTGCCTGCTACTCACAGGGAGGCTCTTAAGAACTCAGAGACCCACCCTGTGGACCCCACGTGTGAGGAAAGGATTGGAGCCTCGGGCTGGACTTGAAGAGGGAAATGCTTTAGAGAAGTGGAAGGAGATACAGGAAGGGCACCTGAGCCATGGGGTGTCAGGGGTGGGTGGTTTAGAGATCAAGGAAAAGTGTACATCTGAGCACAGCCTGGGCCACACTTAGGATGCTATTGGCCCTTCTGGTTGAATGGGGAAGGGAAAGGACATCCCCCTCCTGCTGGAGTGAACTCTGGAGAGATGTCTTCTTTAAAGCCTGGGGAGAGGAGCTTCTCTCCCATTATCTCCTGATACCTGTGTACATTCTAGACCCTTCCTGCTTTCTTCTTTCCCTCTGTTGACTCCCTTTCCTTATTTTTCTTCTTTTTTCCCCTTTTTCCACTTTGTATTTATTTTACATATGTATATTTTATTCTTGTAAAAGTACGCATACAATGAAATCCAACGTCTTAACAAGTTTTGAAATGGCCAGTCAGTCCTGTTGACTACATGCACCTTGTTGTACAGCATGTGTCTAGAACTGTTCCATTTTGCAAATAACACATGGTATCAATTGAACAGAGACTTCCCATGTCAACCTCCTGCCAGCTCTTGGAACCACCCTTCTACTCTCTGCTTCTCGGAGTTTTCTTTCAGTTTTTGACCTTCTGTGACTGGCTTATGTCACTCTTACAAATGTCCTCCAAGTTCTTTCGTGTTGCTGCAAATGGCAGGATTTCCTTCTTTTGCAAAGACTGAATGACATTCCATTCTATGTATACACCACATTTTCTTTATTAATTCATCTTCCCATGGACACTAGGCAGTTTTCCTATGTTGTGTATTGTGTATAATGCTGCAATGGACATGAGATTGTAGATATCTCTTGGACATTCTTGTTTTATCTCCTTTGTATATAAACCTAAATGAGTGATTGCTGGATCTTATGATACTTCTCTTAATAATTTTTGGGGGACCTCCATTCTGTCTTCCATAATGGCTACACTATTTTCCATTACTACAGGGTACAAAACAGGGTACAGAAGTTCCACTTCTTCACATCGTTGCCAGCATCCATTAATTTTCTTTCTTTTCTCTCTTTTTTTTTTTTTTTTTTGCATTACACGGGCCTCTCATTGTTGTGGGCTCTCCCGTTGCAGAGCACAGGCTCCAAACACAGAGGCTCATCAGCCATGGCTCATGGGCCCAGCCGCTCAGTGTCATGTGGGATCCTCCCAGACTGGGGCACGAACACATGTCCCCTGCATCAGCAGGCGGACTCTCAACCACTGTGCCACCAGGGAAGCCCTAATTGTCTTTTTATAATACACATCCTAACAGGTGTGAGTGATATCTCCTTGTGGCTTGATTTCCATTTCCCTGATGCTTAGCGATGTTGTGCAAATATTCATATGTAGATTGACCACTTGTATGTCTTTATGGAGGAATGTCTAGTGAAGCTTTTTACCCATTTTTAAACTCAGTTATTTGCCTGCTGTTTTTCTGAAATTCACTTCTGGTAGTTTCTTATATATTCTGGATATTGGTCCCTTATTCAGATACAAGGTTTACACCTATTTCCTCTCATCCTATAGGTTGCCTTTTCATGCTGTTGATTGTTGAACAGACTATCCTTTCTTCACTTGGTAGTCTTAGAACCTTGGCCAAGATCAGTTGGCCATATATATGTGCGTTTACTTGAGGTCTCTCTATTATATTTCATTGGTCTATCTCACTGTCTTGATGCCACTAGCAGACTGTGTTGACTACTGTGGCATTGTTATGTGTTTTGAGTTCAGGAAGTGTTAATCTCCTTCATTGCTCTTTGCTCTCAAGATTGTTTTGTCTACTTGTGGGGGTTCCATATGTATTTTAGGATTCTGTCCACTTCTATAATAATGACATGGAATTTTGTGGGTTGTTGCGATATATGTGTACATCACTTTATGTAGTATAGAAATGCCAACAGTATTTAATAATCCAGTCTATGAACATCGTATGTCATTCCCTTTACTTGTCTCTTCTTTAATTTCTTTTCGCAATGTCCAGTAGTTTTCAGTATACAAATTTTTCACCTCCTACGGGGCCTTTTCCACTGCCTTCCTCAGGTCTTCTAGATTCAGGGGGGTGACGGATGGAGTCACGGAGAGAGTGAAATCCCTCCCTCCCCTCTGCACCTACTCTCTGATTATGTCTAATACAGGTGTACTTGGCCATGCCCTTCACCGCTGTCTACAAGTCTGCCCCTTGCTGGGAATACCTCTTGGATCTGAGTGTTGACTGTACTATTTCAGTGTCCACAAGGACTCTCCCAATGCGTGGCGTGGGTCCAAGAGCCCAAGATATACCTACATATGAATGATCAGATCAGGCCATGAAATTTTCTGCAGTAAAGAACAACTAGGGGAAGGGTGGCTGGTTGCCTCTTTCTCATCTTTGGATTTCTTACAGCTGAGCTTTCCAGTCTCGTAGTCACGAACCAAATGTGTCTATTTATAATTAATTTAGTTCAAACAATAATTAACTCATTCTATTAAAAAATGCACAAAACACACAATTGCTTGGTCATACTATCCATGTTTCAAGTGTGTCTGTAACATCTGGAATTTCAGGTTGGTAAGGTTGACGGTGAAAGCTATAAATGGGTCTATAGAAGTGAGGGGTCGAAAGGTGATTTTCTCAGCATCTCTCCCTCATTTGAAATTTTCAACTGTGATCAAGATCTTATTGAAGGACTCTGTCTGCACAGAGCACAGGGGAGGTCTGAGAACCTGGAGGGAAGACCAGGGTGATGCTGTGTGAGCCAGCAAGTCGAGTAGGAGAAATGGGTGCGTCAACTTGTATAATAACTTTATGCTCATGGTTGTGTTTGTACAGAATGGATCGTGGAGAGCATACATAGCAGTGATGCTGATGACGATTCACGTAGGGAACAACTCTCAGGTAGGATCTAAAGGGAGACAATTCCTAGAACACTTGGGTTCCACCCGGTTCTTTAGAAACTAAGGGAGGTGAATATGAAATCAGGAAGAAGAAGGAAATATGTGTAGAATTCTGATTTGTTCTTTCCAAATTAATGATATAGTTGAGTTATTGTGTCCATGTCCTTTGACTGTACTGTGCTTATAGTCATCTTTTCTTGCTTTGCCATTCAGAAATTTTCTTTCTCACAAGACTACTCTTTCATTGCTTTTTCACTGCCAAAGATGAATGGTTCGTTTCTGTTTGGTACCTGGAGGGTATTTTGCACCAGGGATTTTGGTTTCCTTTTTACATTCACGTATGATGGCCATATCCTAGTGGGAACAAAAGTCTCATAGTCAGTTGACACTGGAGAACAAGTCCTTATAGTTAGTGTCAGGTGGTGGATGAGAGTTGAACTCTCTCCCTCTACACTTTCAGGACTTGTAGCTTCATCTTACTTTTGTCCTCACTGTTTATTCCTCATGGAAAATGCGCTCCCTGAGGTGGATGAGTCACAGAACACATGCTTTGGGATCACTGCATGTGCTCCGTCTCCTCATTTCAGCCTCAGCACCTCCCAAGGCTGCTGTGCTGACATGCTTCCGTTTGAGAGGGCTCCACGTGCAGCTGCCCCTAAAGACCCTTCATGCCTGGCAGGAATTCTTAGAGGACTGTGTGAAGGGGCTGCTGGGCTTCTTCACACACTGGCTCTCACAGCCCTGCTAACCTGGTCTCCTGGAATTGAAGAGGCCCAGGACAGAGACTCAGGGCAGCAGGACCCAGGGTCACTGCTCTTCTTACAACCCACTGCTCCATCCGGCCAGCCCTGCCCCTGCTCCCCACACTCCAGTCCTGCCTACCCTCTGACTTTCCCTCAGGCCTGCCTTGGTCTTATCCTTCCCAGTTCTTCCAAGGCTGGGGTAAACCCTGTCAGGTGCTGTGTGTTTATAAGGCTTCCTCTGATGTAGAATTTTGTTTCAGTATTCCCGACTAAGGGAATTGGAACAAGTTACTTTTAACTCTAATATTGCTTTCATCCTCTCTAAGGGCCTAAGAGACTTACGGACTTGTTTTGAAGTACCTAAGGTTAGCTCAGGCACAGGACACTTACTGGTTTCGTGAAGTTGGTTGCATATCTAGGCCATTTTGGAGAATGCTGCAATGAACCTAAGTTCATCTCATTGTGATATTGATTTAATTTCCTTTGGATATATATACCCAGAACTGTGATTGCTGAATCATATGATATTTCTGTTTATAATTTTATAAGGAACCCCCATACTCTTTTTCATAATAGCTGATCCATTTTACATTCCCACCAGCAGTGTACAATGTTTCCAATTTCCGACATCTTGGCCTTGACCTGCGGGGTCTAGAGCACAGGCTTAGTAGTTGTTGTGCACGGGCTTAGTTGCTCCATGGGTGGATTCTTAGTGAACAAAACTGGGTTTCAGTATGCCTACTACTGGGCCAATTACAACTTCATTTAATAAGAAATCTCATCTCTTAGTACGTCTCATAGCATTCTGAATGGTTATGATACATCTCTCTGCCACTTCACTCATTCTAACTATTTCCTATTAGAGCCTCGGGATGAGTCCTCCCCTCTTACCTGAAGCAACTAGTGCTAGGCAGGCCTCCTTCATTTTTCAGGGAGCCCATGCTTGTACCCATATGCCACACCCAGTTCTGGAGGATTCCGAGAAAGAAGGAGCCTCCAGGAGTAGAAGGAGGAAATTCACTCCACCTTTCTCCTTTGAGGCTAATATTCACTATCGGATTCTGTGCTAAGGAAACGAAATGTCCTTCTCCTGTGGAAAGTTTGTTTTCCATCAGTTGTGCTGGCCCTGTTTCTGTGTGCTGTGCAAGAAACACTGCATACAGGGAAGACAGAACCAAGAGATCTACCCCAGGGATTGAGCTCAGGGTGGGCACTGGCTCCCTTCCCAGCAGAGCAGACAGGAGGTTGTGCTATACAAGCTGGGACCGAGAGACCAAGCAGTGTGACAAGAGCATCTCCACTCATGTTGCTGTGCAAACTGCTAGGTGAAGTAGGTTCTTGGTATTTTCTGAAGGCTTTTGCAAGCAAACAAGTCTGGGAGTAAAGTCAATTAAAACAAGGAAAGTTATACTTAAAATTTTTTTTTCGATAGGAGTCCTTTGAGAAATACATACTTTAATAGAATATGATTGCCTTATATGTGTCAATATCTTCCGCACCAAAGAAAAAACAGAAAATGCTTGATTGTAAAATGTCACTTGTTTACCCAAGAGACTGTGTATGAGTAAAGTTGTTCTAGAAATCCTCAATCCCTAGGTCATAGATTCCTGATGGTGCTGAGTGAAACCCTGGTGTGTGATTCAGTGCCTGCTACTCACAGGGAGGCTCTTAAGAACTTAGAGACGCGCCCAGTGGACCCCACATGTGAGGACAGGATTAGAGCCTCGGGCTGGACTTGAAGAGGGAAATGCTTTAGAGAAGTGGAAGGAGATACAGGAAGGGCACCTGAGCCATAGGGAGTCAGGGGTGTTTGGTTTAGAGATCAAGGAAAAGTGTACACCTGAGCACAGCCTGGGCCACACTTAGGATGCTATTGGCGCTTCTGGTTGAATGGGGAAGAGAAAGGACATCCCCCTCTTGCTGGAGTGAACTCTGGAGAGATGTCTTCTTTAAAGCCTGGGGAGAGGAGCTTCTCTCCCATTATCTCCTGATACCTGTGTACATTCGAGACCCTTCCTGCTTTCTTCTTTCCCTCTGTTGACTCCCTTTCCTTATTTTTCTTCTTTTTTCCCCTTTTTCCACTTTGTATTTATTTTACATATGTATATTTTATTGTTGTAAAAGTACACATACAGTGAAATCCAACGTCTTAACAAGTTTTGAAATGTCCAGGCAGTCCTGTTGACTACATGCACCTTGTTGTACAACATGTGTCTAGAACTTTTCCATTTTGCAAATAACACAAGCTAACCATTGAACACAGACTTCCCATATCAACCTCTTGCCAGCTCTTGAAACCACCCTTCTACTCTCTGCTTCTCGGAGTTTTCTTTCAGTTTTTGACCTTCTGTGACTGGCTTATGTCACTCTTACAAATGTCCTCCAAGTTCTTTCGTGTTGCTGCAAAAGGCAGGATTTCCTTCTTTTTCAAAGACTGAATGACATTCCACTGTATGTATACACCACATTTTCTTTATTAATTCATCTTCCCATGGACACTAGGCAGTTTTCCTATGTTTTGTATTGTGTATATTGCTGCCATAGGCATGAAATTGTAGATATCTCTTGGACATTCTTGTTTCATCTCCTTTGTATATAAACCTAAATGAGTGATTCCTGGATTTTATAATAGTTCTCTTAATAATTTTGGGGGGACCAACATTGTGTTTTCCATAGTGGCTATACCATTTTACATTACTAAAGTGTACAAAACAGGGTACAGAAGTTTCACTTCTTCACATCTTTGCGAACATCCATGAATTTTATTTCTTTTTTTTTTTTTTGCAGTACATAGGCCTCTCATGGTTGTGGGCTCTACCGTTGTGGATCACAGGATCCAAATGCACAAGCTCAGCGGCCATGGCTCATGGGCCCAGCCGCTCAGCGGCCTGTGGGATCCTCCCAGACTGGGGCACAAACACGTATCCCCTGCCTCGGCAGGCAGAGTCTCAACCACTGTGCCACCACGGAAGCCCTAATAGTCTTTTTATACAGCACATCCTAACAGTTGTGAGTGATATCTCCTTGTGGCTTGACTTCCATTACCCTGATGCTTAGCAATGTTGAGCAAATTTTCATATGTAGATTGACCACTTGTATGTCTTTATGGAGAAATGTCTAGTGAAGCTTTTTACCCATTTTGAAACTCAGTTATTTGCCCGCTGTTTTTCTATAATTGACTTCTTGTAGTTTCTTATATATTCCGGATATTGGACCCTTAGTCAGATTCAAGGTTTACACATATTTCCTCTCATCCTATAGGTTGCCTTTTCATTCTGTTGATTGTTGAACAGACCATCCTTTCTTCACTTGGTAATCTTAGAACCTTGGCAAAGATCAGTTGGCCATATATATGTGCGTTTATTTGAGGTCTCTCTATTATATTTCGTTGGTCTATCTCACTGTCTTGATGCCACTAGCAGACTGTTTTGACTACTGTGGCATTGTTATGTGTTTTGAGTTCAGGAAGTGTTAATCTCCATCATTGCTCTTTGCTCTCAAGATTGCTTTATCTACTTGTGGCGGTTCCATATGTATTTTAGGATTCTGTCCACTTCTATAATAATGTCATGGAATTATACGGGTTGTTGCGATATATGTGTACATCCCTTTATGTAGTATAGAAATGCCAACAGTATTTAATAATCCAGTCTATGAATATGGTATGTCATTCCAATACTTGTCTCTTCTTTAAATTCTTTCCACAATGTCCTGTACTTTTCAGTATACAAATTTTTCACCTCCGATGGGGCCTTTTCCACGGCCTTCCTCAGGTCTTCTAGAGTCAGGGATGTGAAGGTTGGACTCATGAAGAGAGTGAAATCCCTCCCTCCCCTCTGCACCTACTCTCTGATTATGTCTAATACAGGTGTACTGGGCCATGCCCTTCACCTCTGTCTACAAGTGGGCCCCCTTGCTGGGAATTTCTCTTGCATCTGAGTGTTGACTATACTATTTCAGTGTCCACAAGGACTCTCCCAATGTCTGGCATGGGTTCAAGAGCCAAAGGTATACCTACATACGAATGATCAGATCAGGCCATCAAATTTTCTGCAGTAAAGAACAACCAGGGGAGGGTTGGCTGATTGCCTCTTTCTCATCTTTGGATTTCTTAGAGCCGAGCTTTCCAGTGTGGTAGCCACTAACCAAATGTGTCTATTTATAATTAATTTAGTTCAAACAATTAACTCATTCTATTAAAAAATGCAAAAAACACACAATTGCTCGGTCACACTAGCCATGTTTCAAGTGTGTCTGTACCATCTGGAATTTCAGGTTGGTAAGGTTGACGGTGAAAGCTATAAATGGGTCTACAGAAGTGAGGGGTCGAAAGGTGATTTTCTCAGCATCTCTCCCTCATTTGAAATTTTCAACTGTGATCAATATCTTATTGAAGGACTCTGTCTGCACAGAGCACAGGGGAGGTCTGAGAACCTGGAGGGAAGACCTGGGTGATGTTGTGTGAGCCAGCAAGTCGAGTAGGAGAAATCGGTGGGTCAACTTGTATAATAACCTTATGCTCATGGTTGTGTTTGTACAGAATGCATGGTGGAGAGCATACATAACAGTGATGCTGATGACGATTCACGTAGCGAACAACTCTCAGGTAGGATCTAAAGGGAGACAATTACTAGAACACTTGGGTTCCACCCGGTTCTTTAGAAACTAAGGAAGGTGAATATGAAATCAGGACGAAGAAGGAAATATGTGTAGAATTCTGATTTGTTCTTTCCAAATTTTAATGATACAATAGAGTTATTGTGTCCATGTCCTTTGACTGTACTGTGCTTATAGTCATCTTTTCTTGCTTTGCCATTCAGAAATTTTCTTTCTCACAAGACTACTGTTTCATTGCTTTTTCACTGCCAAAGATGAATAGTTCATTTCTACTTGGTACCTGGAGGGTATTTTGCACCAGGGATTTTGGTTTCCTTTTTACATTCACGTATGATGACCATATCCTAGTGGGAACAAAGCTCTCATAGTCACTTGACATTGGAGAACAAGTTCTTATAGTGAGTGTCAGGTGGTGGATGAGACTTGAACTATCTCCCTCTACACTTTCAGGACTTGTAGCTTCACCTTACTTTTGTCCTCACTGTTTATTCCTCAAGGAAACTGCACTCCCAGAGGTGGATGAGTCACAGAACACATGCTTTGGGATCACTGCATGTGCTCAGCCTCCTCATTTCAGCCTCAGCACCTCCCAAGGCTGATGTGCTGACATGCTTCCATTTGAGAGGGCTCCACGTCCAGCTGCCCCTACAGACGCTTCATGGCCAGCAGGAATTCTAGAGGACTGTGTGAAGGGGCTGCTGGGCTCGCTTCACACACTGGCTCTCATAGCCCTGCTAACCTGGTCTCCTGGAATTCACCAGGCACAGGACAGAGACTCAGGGCAGCAGGACCCAGGGTCACTGCACTTACTACAACGCACGGCTCTATCCGGACAGCCCTGTTCCTGCTCCCCACACTCCAGTCCTGCCTACCCTCTGACCTTTCCTCAGGCCTGCCTTGGTCTTATCCTTCCCAGTTCTTCCAAGGCTGGGGTAAACCCTGGCAGGTGCTGTGAGTTTATGAGGCTTACCCTGCTGTAGAACTTTTGTTTCAGTATTCCAGACTAAGGGAATTGGTACAAGTTAGTTTTAACTCTAATATTGCTCTCATCCTCTCTAAGGGGCTAAGAGACTTACGGAGTTGTTTTGAAGTACCTAAGGTTAGCTCAGGCACAGGACACTTACTTCTTTTGTGAAGTTGGTTGCATATCTAGGCTATTTTGGAGAATGCTGCAATGAACCTAAGTTCATCTCATTGTGATACTGATTTAATGTCCTTTGGCTATATACCCAGAACTGTGATTGCTGAATCATATGATATTTCTGTTTATAATTTTATAAGGAACCCCCATACTCTTTTTCATAATAGCGGCACCATTTTACATTCCCACCAGCAGTGTACAAAGTTTCCAATTCCCCACATCTTGGCCTTAAACTGTTAATTATTTTCTTTATAATACACAGCCTAACAGGTATGAGGTGTTGATTTGCATTGCCCTGATGATTAGTGAGGTTGAGAACCTTTTCCTATATTTGTTAGCCATTTGTATGTCTTTTTTAGGAAATGTCTTATTTAAGACTTTGCACATTTCTGAACCCAGTTATTTGCCCTTTTTAATTTTTTAACTTAGTTTACATTTGAGTTGTAGTGTTTTTCTTTGATGTTTTGTATATTAGCTCCTTTTCTGATATATGTTTGTAATCTTTCTGTAAGTTATATTTTCATCCTATTGACTGTTGAGAAAACTATACTTTCCCTATTTGTTGTCTTAGAAGCTTGGTGAATTTCATTTGGCAATGTATCTATGAGTTTTCTTGGGGGTTATTTATTCTCATCTTTAGGCCTATGTATCTGTTTCTATGTCAGTACCGTACAGTTTTGATTCCTGTGGCTTTGTAATGTGTTTTGAAGTCAGGAAGTGAGAAGCCTCCATCTATGTTCTTTGTTCTCAGGATTGTGTTGTCTGTTTGGAGTCCTTAGTGGTTCCATATGTATTTTAGGATCCTTTTTTTTTTCTATTTCTTTGAAAATGACATTGGGATTTTGATAGGTATTACAATGAATTTATATTTACCTTTGGGTAGTGTAGAAATGTCAACAATAATAAGTCTCCAGTCTATGAATATGATATGTCGTTTCAATGATTTGTTCCTTGTTTAATTCTTTCAGCAGTGGTTTGTAGTTTTCAGTGTACAGGCCATTTACCTTCTAAGGGCATTTTGTGCCTTCCTTCCCTGGAGTTTTCAGAGGCAGTGGTGAGAAGGATGGCCTCATAAAGTGAGTGAATGTCCCTCCCTCCCTTCTGCACCTGCTCGCCGATTATGTCTAGCACAGGTGCACTGGGCCATGCTCATTACCTCTCCCCTCAAGTGGAACACCTGTCGGGAATTCCTCTAGGATCTGGGTGTTGACATTACTGTTTCAGTGTCCCCAAGGTCTCATGAGTGCCTGGCAAGTGTGCATGAGCCTAGGAAACACCTACAAATGAATCATCAAATCTGGCCAGCAAACTGCCCTGCAGAAGGTGTTGGGCCGCACCTCTCACGCCTGCAAGCCCTGTACTTGCTCAGCCTCAGGGCTAAGGAAAGAGCCCGAAGTCAGGGACAGAGACATTCATGGTTTAATAGATGGGAGATCTTTCACGTCAGAAGCAAAGTGGTCCTGGAGAGACACCCCACTGTAGATAGCCGATGGCAGGCAGAACGCAGCAGCAGCAGTAGCAGCATGCTTCTCTCTGGGCGGAATAGGCAGGCTACCAGTTAAAGGGGGAGTTGACAGCAGATGGGCTCATCGGTTACCAGGGAAACCAGCAGAGGGACGCATCCCTCTTACCCCTTGGGCTAAGTACCTTCACGGGGCAGAGGTTTTCCTTTGGTAAACCATCAGAAAACAGCCATCTTGAATGGGTAGACCATACAGAGGGGAATAACCAGGGGAGCGGTGGTAACATCCTCCATATACTTTATATATATATATACACATATATATGGAGAGAGAGAGAGAGATGGTTGTTTATTACACTGTGGTAGCCACTAGCTAGATGTGCCTGTTATAATTTATTTAATTCAATCAATGATTCACTAAGTGTATTGAAATAAAAGAAAATAAAATATCCCATTACTCAGTCACATTAGTCACATTTTAAATGTATCCATAAGACTTGTAAATTCATGTTCGTGTTTCTACAGAATTCACTTTGAATAGCATTTGTGGCCGTGATAAAGAAAAGGATACAGGTAGGAACAACACTTAGGTAGGATCTAATGGCAGAAGGTTCCTGGAACTTTAGGGTTATATCTCCTGCTTTGCAGACTGAGGAAGGTGGATATGAAATCAGAAAGAAGAATGAAATATGTGTAGAGTTCTGACTTGTTTTTTTCACATTTTAATGATACAATAGAGAGAAATTGTGTCCTTAGACGTGACTGTGCTCTATAATCACCTTTTCTTGATTTGCTCATCTAAACTGATCTTTTGCACATGAGCTGCTCTTTCTTGTGCTTGTCACTGCCTAATATGGAAGTTTGTGCTCTGGTTAGCACATCTAGGGTATGGTGCACAGTAGAGTTTTTTTCTTTTGCATATTGACCTATGATGGACAGAACCTGTGGGTCAAAACTCTCATGGGCCATTGAAACTTGAGACCAAGTTCTTCTAGAAAGGGTGAGGTGGTGGATGAGAAGTGAACTGTCTCCCTCTGCACTTTCAGGACTTGTGGCTTCACCTCATATTTTGTGCTCACTGTTAGTTCCTCTTGTAAAGGACAGTCCCAGAGATGGATGAGTCACAGAACACGTGCTCTGGGATCACTGCATGTGGTCAGTCTCCTTGAGCTCATCCCAGCCTCTACACTTCCCCAAGGCTGAGGTGCTGACATGCTTCCATTTCAGAGGGGTCCACGTCCAACTACCCTAGAGACCCTCCATGGGCGGCAGAAATTCTAGAGGGCTGTGTGAAGGGGCTGCTGGGCTTCTTTACACACTTGCTTTCACAGCCCTGCTGACCTGGTCTCCTGGGGTTGACTAGCCCCAGGACAGAGACTCAGGGCAGCAGGACCCAGGTTCAGTGCTCTTCTTACAACCCACTGCTCCGTCCAGACAGCCCTGCCCCTGCTCCCCACTCCCCAGTCCTGCCTACCCTCTGACCTTTCCTCAGGCCTGCCTTGGTCTTATCCTTCCCAGTTCTTCCAAGGCTGGGGTAAACCCTGGCAGGTGCTGTGTGTTTATGAGACTTCCTCTTCTGTAGAATTTTGTTTCCGTGTTCCAGACTAAGGGAATTGGGACAAGTTACTTTTAACTCTAATATTGCTTTCATCCGCTCTAAGGGGCTAAGAGACTTACGGAGTTGATTTGAAGTACCTAAGGTTACCTCAGGCACAGGACCCTTATTTGTTTGTGAAGTTGTTTGCATGTTCTTCCCTCAACACAGCTGTTGCCCAGATTTGGTTAATATTCCTTTTCCTCAGAAGGAGATGGTGCAGAGATAAATGTTCTAAGCTCTTGACCTCCTAAGTGGAAAAGCCATACTGAGGACCCAGGGGTGGGTCCCAGTATGGATGCACTTGATCACTGACCTGCACTTACCACTCAGCCAAGGGGTCCTCAGTCATGGAGCAAGGGAGTCCCTGCATCCGTATCCTTGGCTGGAAGTCCTAGAATCTCCAAAGGTCCAGACCTTGCCCATCAGGTGGCCTTAGTGGTCACAGAATCCAGGGCAGCTATGGGTGGACTTATCAGTTGACTTTGGCACAGTCATTAAGGTGAAATTCACCTCAGGACCTGCATTCTCCTGGTCAGCTCCCAGATTCTGAGAGGTGTGAGACCCCATGTATACAGTAGAGGTCATATCTGTCAGTGCTGGTGTCACTGCTTAAACAACGCCAAAAGCAGATAAGAATCAGGGAGCTATTTTATTGTATTGGATAACATTACCATAAGCCTTAGCATTGGTCAATTCCTGTAGCCCACACCCAAGGACTCAAAGTGGAACCTGACTGTTAGCCTGTACACTTCTCCTGCACAGCTGGGTTAGAGACAGGCTGTGCTCAGTCCGGGCTCCCTCTTCATAACGAAGTGTCCCACTTATGGAACAGCTCCCTAGAGTATGGACAGCCCCTGACTCAGGGGGCATACATACATTGTATGAAAAACAAAGATTGGGAGAAAAATATGACACGATTGAGAGTGGCTGTATCTAAATGGTAGGATTTCAGTTTTGTCAAATCTTGTGTATTTGATTTTCTTTAAGACAAGTGATTAGTGAATAAATATAGCATATTTTGTCTAGAATTGAATTCAGTCCTTTAATAGAGGTTGTTGTTAATCAAGTATAAAATATTATACATTAGAAGACATGATAAATGCAGTAGCTGGCATTGTGGATGCTGGGGAAAGAGTGATCTGGGAAAAATCAAGAGACAGTGGCAATTTAGCAGAAGCTCAAAAGAGGCAGGGTGGGTCATGGGTCTGTGTCATTGAAACAGAGCATGCATTTTAGTGTTTACCATTTTTTAGATCGACCCTTCCCTTCTGATGAGGCTCCCCTTAGCTAGAAAGCCAAAGCTCTGTTTTCATTTCCTTCCTCTTGTCCTTTGCCTTCCTTCATCCCCCAAAGAGGATGGCCCAACAACAGCTCAGCCCACACTTACTAACCTCCCACATCCATACACACCACCCCATGTCCTCATCGAGAAGAAAGCCCCTGAGTGATTCCTGAGTCGCAGCACCAGTGTCCTGACAGTTACTCTGTGTCCCTCCAGCTCTCCCTGAGGATGTGGCGGATGACCTGCACCATGATAGGACAGGAGAAAAGCCTCCGTGGATCCCCAAGGTAAGCTGGATTGTTTCTGGTCTGAGATAGAAATATTGCTTTATTTCTCTTTGAATAGAATTAAGTTATGAATATTTGAGGGTATTCCTTCCAGATACATACAATTCCCTTGGTTGGGAGAATGTGGAGTGAGAGTCTATTACCAACTCATGGAGCCTGATTCCACAGGACATTACAATTGACAGCATCCATTACAGACTGTAGAGTATGGAGCTCTCTCTCCTGCAGCGATTTTTCCTCTAGGCAAAGAATTCTGTAATTTCCAACCTAAATAGACTCGGAAGTTCCATCCTCCAAGCAATGTTCCTGCCTTTCAGCCTGAGTAGCTTTGCTCTGATAACCCTTGCTGGGTTCCCTGGACCACTGTTTCTTATGAGGTTTTCTACTGTCAGCAAATGAACAAAAGACCTGAGCATCACTGTGATCTTATCCTCATAGTGTTTTCTCTTCTGTAATTGCAGGTGGCCTTCCCAGAACGTGAAAACGGTATGTATTGTGGAATCAGTCACTTGGGGAGGAAGAACTTTGAAGATAAGAAAGTGGGACATTCTTGCTGGTTTTAGTGTAGAGGGCAGACTGATTCCAAATTTGTGCTGGGAATGAGAGTAGGTGTCCTGGTGATAGAAAGTGATTTACAAGTAATGTGACCAATTACTATAGTCCCAGGAAGAAGCTGTATTACGGTTAGGTGGTGTAGGTTTGTGTGCATGAGACTGGGGGTGTCTGTATGTGAAATGAGTGGGATGATTCTGTGTGTGTAAGTGAACTTTTTGTGTTGTGTTTGCCTTGATTTATGTTCCCCTAAACATCACTGTTACTGGTGGCAACTTTCTAAAAATTATTCCCATCACCACTGCATCATGAATGGGTATGGATATAAAAGTAAATAAACTGTATACTTTCAGTGTGTGCATTGATTTTATACCAAGTGAGCCTCATTTAACCTGGAAAACAAATCCTATCACCACCCAGGCAAATGTTTACTGGATTATCATTATTATTATTCTTTTGGCTGTGTTGTGTCTTCGTTGCAGTGTGCGGGCTTCTCATTTCAGTGGCTTCTGTTGTTCCAGAGCACGGGCTCTAGGTGCATGGGCTTCAATAGTTGTGGCACGTGGGCTCAGTAGTTGTGACTTGCAGGCTCTACGGCACAGGCTTAGTAGTTGTGGTGCACGGACTTAGTTGCTCCATGGCTGGATTCCTAATGAACAAAGCTGGGTTTCAGCATCCCTACTACTGGGTCAATTACAACTTCATTTAATAAGAAATCTCATCTCTTAGTAGGTCTCATAGCATTCTGAATGGTTATGATACATCTCTCTGCCACTTCCCTCATTCTAACTGTTTCCTATTAGAGCCTCGGGATGAGTCCTCCCCCCTTACCTGAAGCACCTAGTGCTAGGCAGGCCTCCTTCCTTTTGCAGGGAGCCCATGCTTGTACCCACATGCCACACCCAGTTCTGGAGGAGTCCGAGAAAGAAGGAGCCTCCAGGAGTAGATGGAGGAAATTCACTCCACCTTTCTCCTTTGAGGCTAATATTCACTATCGGATTCTGTGCTAAGGAAACGAAATGTCCTTCTCCTGTGGAAAGTCTGTCTTCCATCACTTGTGCCGGCCCTGTTTCTGTGTGCTGGGCAAGACACACTGCATACAATGAAGACAGAACCAAGAAATCTACCCCAGGGATTGAGCTCAGGGTGGGCACTGGCTCCCATCCCAGGAGGGCAGATAGGAGGTTGTGCTTTGCAAGGTAGGACAGAGAAACCAAGCAGTGTGACAAGAGCATCTCCACTCATTTTTCTGTGCAAACTGCCAGATGAAGTAGGTTCTTGGTATTTTCTGAAGGCTTTTGCAAGCAAACAAGTCTGGGAGTAAAGTTAATTAAAACATGGAAAGTTATAGTTAAAAATTTATTTTCCATAGTGAGTCCTTTGAGAAATACATACTTTAATAGAATATGATTGCCTTATATGTGTCAATATTTTCCCCACCAAAGAAAACACTGAAAATGCTTGACTGTAAAATGTCACTTGTTTACACAAGAGACTGTGTATGAGTAAAGTTGTTCTAGAAATCCTCAATCCCTAGGTGGTAGTTTGCTGATGGTGCTGAGGGGAACCCTGGTGTGCGATTCAGTGCCTGCTACTCACAGGGAGGCTCTTAAGAACTCAGAGACCCGCCCAGTGGACAACACGTGTGAGGACAGGATTGGCGCCTCGGGCTGCACTTGAAGAGGGAAATGCTTTAGTGAAGTGGAAGGAGATACAGGAAGGGCACCTGAGCCATGGGGAGTCAGGGGTGTTTGGTTTAGAGATCAAGGAAAAGTGTACACCTGAGCACAGCCTGGGCCACACTTAGGATGCTATTGGCACTTCTGCTTGAATGGGGAAGAGAAAGGACATCCCCCTCTTGCTGGAGTGAACTCTGGAGAGATGTCTTCTTTAAAGCCTGGGGAGAGGAGCTTCTCTCCCATTATCTCCTGATACCTGTGTACATTCGAGACCCTTCCTGCTTTCTTCTATCCCTCTGTTGACTCCCGTTCCTTATTTTTCTTCTTTTTTCCCCTTTTTCCACTTTGTATTTATTTTACATATGTGTATTTTATTGTTGTAAAAGTACACATACGATGAAATCCAACATCTTAACAAGTTTTGAAATGTCCAGGCAGTCCTGTTGACTACATGCACCTTGTTGTACAGCATGTGTCTAGAACTTTTCCATTTTGCAAATAACAAATGCTAACCATTGAACACAGACTTCCCATGTCAACCTCTTGCTAGCTCTTGGAAGCACCCTACTACTCTCTGCTTCTCGGAGTTTTCTTTCAGTTTTTCACCTTCTGTGACTGGCTTCTGTCACTCTTACAAATGTCCTCCAAGTTCTTTCGTGTTGCTGCAAATGGCAGGATTTCCTTCTTTTTCAACGACTGAATGCCATTCCACTGTATGTTTACAGCACATTTTCTTTATTAATTCATCTTCCCATGGACACTAGGCAGTTTTCCTATGTTGTGTATTGTGTATAATGCTGCAATGGACATCAGATTGTAGATATCTCTTGGACATTCTTGTTTTATCTCCTTTATATATAAACCTAAATGAGTGATTGTGGATTTTATGATAGTTCTCCTAATAATTTTTGGGGGACCTCCATTCTGTTTTCCATAATGCCTACACCATCTTACATTACAACAGGGTACAAAACAGGGTACAGGAGTTCGTATTCTTCACATCTTTGCCAGCATCCATTAATTTTCTTTCTTTTTCCTTTTTTCGTTTTTTTTTTTTTTCAGTACACGGGCCTCTCATTGTTGTGGGCTCTCCCGTTGCAGAGCACAGGCTCCAAACGCACAGGCTCAGCGGCCATGGCTCATGGGCCCAACCGCTCAGTGGCATGTGGGATCCTCCCAGACCAGTGCACGAACACTTGTTCCCTGCAATGGCAGGCAGACTCTCAACCACTGTGCCACCAGGGAAGCCCTAATTGTCTTTTTATAATACACATCCTAACAGGTGTGAGTGATATCTCCTTGTGGCTTGATTTCCATTTCCCTGATGCTTAGCGATGTTGAGCAAATTTTCATATGTAGATTGACCACTTGTATGTCTTTATGGAGAAATGTCTAATGAAGCTTTTTACCCATTTTTAAACTCAGTTATTTGCCCGCTCTTTTTCTGAAATTGACTTGTAGTAGTTTCTTATATATTCTGGATATTGGTCCCTTATTCAGATACAAGGTTTACACATATTTCGTCTCATCCTATAGGTTGCCTTTTCATGCTGTTGATTGTTGAACAGACTATCCTTTCTTCACTTGGTAATCTTAGAACCTTGGCCAAGATCAGTTGGCCATATATATGTGCATTTATTTGGGGTCTCTCTATTATATTTCATTGGTCTATCTCACTGTCTTGATGCCACTAGCAGACTGTTTAGACTACTGTGGCATTGTTATGAGTTTTGAGTTCAGGAAGTGTTAATCTCCATCATTGCTCTTTGCTCTCAAGATTGTTTTATCTGCTTGTGGGGGGTTCCATAAGTATTTTAGAATTCTGTCCACTTCTATAATAATGACATGGAATTTTGTGGGTTGTTGCGATATATGTGTACATCACTTTATGTAGTATAGAAAATGCCAACAGTATTTAATAATCCAGTCTGTGAACATCTTATATCATTCCAATTATTTGTCTCTTCTTTAATTTCTTTCCGCAATGTCCTGTAGTTTTCAGTATACAAATTTTTCACCTCCTACGGGGCCTTTTCCACTGCCTTCCTCATGTCTTCTAGAGTCAGGGGTGAGAAGGATGGACTCATGGAGAGAGTGAAATCCCTCCCTCCCCTCTGCACCTACTCTCTGATTATGTCTAATACAGGTGTACTGGGCCATGCCCTTCACCTCTGTCTACAAGTGGGCCCCTTGCTGGGAATTCCTTTTGAATCTGAGTGTTGACTGTACTACTTCAGTGTCCACAAGGAGTCTCCCAATGTGTGGCGTGGGTCCAAGAGCCCAAGATATACCTACATACGAATGATCAGATCAGGCCATGAAATTTTCTGCAGTAAAGAACAACCAGGGGAGGGGTGGCTGGTTGCCTCTTTCTCATCTTTGGATTTCTTACAGCTGAGCTTTCCAGTGTGGTAGCCACGAACCAAATGTGTCTATTTATAATTAATTTAGTTCAAACAATAATTAACTCATTCTATTAAAAAATGCAAAAACCACACAAGTGCTTGGTCACACTAGCCATGTTTCAAGTGTGTCTGTACCATCTGGAATTTCAGGTTGGTAAGGTTGACGGTGAAAGCTATAAATGGGTCTATAGAAGTGAGGGGTCGAAAGGTGATTTTCTCAGCATCTCTCCCTCATTTGCAATTTTCAACTGTGATCAAGATCTTATTGAAGGACTCTGTCTGCACAGAGCACAGGGGAGGTCTGAGAACCTGGAGGGAAGACCAGGGTGATGCTGTGTGAGCCAGCAAGTCGAGTAGGAGAAATGGGTGCGTCAACTTGTATAATAACTTTATGCTCATGGTTGTGTTTGTACAGAATGGATCTTGGAGAGCATACACAGCAGTGATGCTGAGGACGATTCACATAGGGAACAACTCTCAGGTAGGATCTAAAGCGAGACAATTCCTAGAACACTTGGGTTCCACCCGGTTCTTTAGAAACTAAGGAAGGTGAATATGAAATCAGGAAGAAGAAGGAAATATGTGTAGAATTCTGATTTGTTCTTTCCAAACTTTAATGACATAATAGAGTTATTGTGTCCATGTCCTTTGACTGTACTGTGCTTCTTTTCATGCTTTGCCATTCAGAAATTTTCTTTCTCACAAGACTACTCTTTCATTGCTTTGTCACTGCCAAAAATGAAAGGTTCGTTTCTGTTCGGTACCTGGAGGGTATTTTGCACCAAGGATTTTGGTTTCCTTTTTACATTCACGTATGATGGCCATGTCCTAGTGGGAACAAAACTCTCATAGTCACTTGACACTGGAGAACAAGTTCTTATACTTTGTGTCAGGTGGTGGATGAGAGTTGAACTCTCTCCCTCTACACTTTCAGGACTTGTAGCTTCATCTTACTTTTGTCCTCACTGTTTATTCCTCATGGAAAGCACGCTCCCAGGCGTGGAAGAGTCACAGAACACTTGATTTGGGATCACTGCACGTGCTCAGTCTCCTCATTTCAGCCTCAGCACCTCCCAAGGCTGATGTGCTGACATGCTTCCATTTGAGAGGGGTCCACGTCCAGCTGATCCTAAAGACCCTTCATGGCCGGCAGGAATTCTAGAGGACTGTGTGAAGGGGCTGCTGGGCTTCTTCACACACTGGCTCTCACAGCCCTGCTAACCTGGTCTCCTGGAATTGAAGAGGCCCAGGACAGAGACTCAGGGCAGCAGGACCCAGGGTCACTGCTCTTCTTACAACCCACTGCTCCGTCCAGACAGCCCTGCCCCTGCTCCCCACTCCCCAGTCCTGCCTACCCTCTGACCTTTCCTCAGGCCTGCCTTGGTCTTATCCTTCCCAGTTCTTCCAAGGCTGGGGTAAACCATGGCAGGTGCTGTGTGTTTATGAGGCTTCCTCTGCTGTAGCTTTTTGTTTCAGTATTCCAGAATAAGGGAATTGGAACAAGTTTCTTTTAACTCTAATATTACTTTCATCGGCTCTAAGGGGCTAAGACACTTACGGAGTAGTTTTGAAGTACCTAAGGTTAGCTCAGGCACAGGACCCTAACTTGTTTTGTGAAGCTGTTTGCATGTTCTTCCCTCAACACAGCTGTTGCCCAGATTTGTTTAATATTCCTTTTCCTCAGAAGGAGATGCTGCAGAGATAAATGTTCTAAGCTCTTGACCTCCTAAGTGGAAAAGCCATACTGAGAACCCAGGGTTGGGTCCCAGTATGGATGCTCTGGATCCCTGACCTGCACTTACCACTCAGCCAAGGGATCCTCAGTCATGGAGCAATGGAGTCCCTGCATCCGTATAATTGGCTGGAAATACTAGCATCTCTAAAGGTCCAGACCTTGCCCATCAGGTGGCCTTAGTGGTCACAGAATCCAGGGCAGCTATGGGTGGACTTATCAGTTGACTTTGGCACAGTCATTAATGTAAAATTCTCCTCAGGACCTGCATTCTCCTGGTCAGCTCCCAGATTCTGAGAGGTGTGAGACCCCATGTATACAGTACAGGTCATATCTGTCAGTGCTGGTGTCATTGCATAAACAAGGCGAAAAGCAGATAAGAATCAGGGAGCTATTTTATTGTATTGGATAATGTTACCATAAGCCTTAGCATTGGTCAATTCCTGTAGCCCACACCCAAGGACTCAAAGTGGAACCTGACTGTTAGCCTGTACACTTCTCCTGCACAGCTGGGTTAGAGACAGGCTGTGCTCAGTCTGGGCTCCCTCTTCATAACGAAGTGTCCCACTTATGGAACAGCTCCCTAGAGTATGGACAACCCCTGACTCAGTGGGCATACATACATTGTATGGAAAACAAAGATTGGGAGAAAAATATGACACGATTGAGAGTGGCTGTATCTAAAGGGTAGGATTTCAGTTTTGTCAAATCTTGTGTATTTGAATTTCCTTAAGACAAGTGATTAGTGAATAAATATAGCATATTTTGTCTAGGATTGAATTCAGTCCTTTAATAGAAGTTGTTGTTAATCAATTATAAAATATTATACATTAGAAGACATGATAAATGCAGTAGCTGGCATTGTGGATGCTGGGGAAAGAGTGATCTGGGAAAAATCAAGAGACAGTGGCAATTTAGCAGAAGCTCAAAAGAGGCAGGGTGGGTCATGGGTCTGTGTCATTGAAACAGAGCATGCATTTTAGTGTTTACCATTTTTTAGATCGACCCTTCCCTTCTGATGAGGCTCCCCTTAGCTAGAAAGCCAAAGCTCTGTTTTCAATTCCTTCCTCTTGTCCTTTGCCTTCCTTCATCCCCCAAAGAGGATAGCCCAACACCAGCTCAGCCCACACTAACTAACCTCCCACATCCATACACACCACCCCATGTCCTCATCGAGAAGAAAGCCCCTGAGTAATTCCTGAGTCGCAGCACCAGTGTCCTGACAGTTACTCTGTGTCCCTCCAGCTCTCCCTCACTATGTGGCGGATGACCTGAACCGTGATAGGAGAGAAGAAAAGCCTCCGTGGAAAATCAAGGTTAGCTGGATTTTTTCTGCTCTGAGATAGAAATATTGCTTTATTTCTCTTGCAATAGAATTCAGTTATGAATATTTGAGGCTACTCCTTCCAGATACATACAGTTCGCTTGGTTGGGAGAATGTGGAGTGAGAGTCTTTTACCAACTCATGGTGCCTGATTCCACAGGACATTAAAATTGACAGCATCCATTAGAGCCTGTAGAGCATGGAGCTCTCTCTCCTGAGCGATTTTTCCTCTAGGCAAAGAATTCTGTAATTTCCAACGTAAATGGACTTGGAAGTTCCATCCTCCCAGCAAAGTTCTTGCCTTTCAGCCTGAGTAGGTTTGCTCTGATAACCCTTGCTGGGTTCCCTGGACCACTGTTTCTTATGAGGTTTTCTACTGTCAGCAAATGAACAAAAGGCTTGAGCATCACTGTGATCTTATCCTCATAGTGTTTTCTCTTCTGTAATTGCAGGTGGCCTTCACAGAACGTGTAAACAGTATGTATTCCGGAATCAGTCACTTGGGGAGGAAGAACTTTGAAGATGAGAAAGTGGGACATTCTTGCTGGTTTTAGTGTAGAGGGCAAACTGATTCCAAATTTGTGCTGGGAAAGAGAGTAGGGGCCCTGGTGATAGAAAGTGATTTACAAGTAATGTGACCAATTACTATAGTCCCAGGCAGAAGCTGTATTACGGTTAGGTGGTGTAGGTTTGTGTGCATGAGACTGGGTGTGTCTGTATGTGAAATGAGTGGTATGATTCTGTGTGTCTATGTGAACATTTTGTGTTGTGTTTGCCTTGATTTATGTTCCCCTAAATATCACTGTTACTGGTGCCAACTTTCTAAAAAATATTCTCATCACCACTGCATCATGAATGGGTATGGATATAAAAGTAAATAAACCGTACACTTTCAGGGTGTGCATTGGGTTTATACCAATTGAGCCTCATTTAACCTGGAAAACAAATCCTATCACCACCCAGGCAAATGTTTACTGGATTCTTTTTTTTTTTTCTTTTGGCTGTGTTGGGTCTTCGTTGCAGTACGAGGGCTTCTCATTTCGGTTGCTACTGTTGTTCCAGAGCACGGGCTCTAGGTGCATGGGCTTCAGTAGTTGTGGCACGTGGGCTCAGCAGTTGTGACTTGCGGGCTCTAGAGCACAGGCTTAGTAGTTGTGGTGCACGGGCTTAGTTGCTCCATGGCTGGATTCTTAGTGAACAAAACTGGGTTTCAGCATCCCTACTACTGGGTCAATTACAACTTCATTTAATAAGAAATCTCATCTCTTAGTACGTGTCATAGCATTCTGAATGGTTATGATACATCTATCTGGACTTCCCTCATTCTAAATGTTTCCTATTAGAGCCTCGGGATGAGTCCTGCCCCTTACCTGAAGCACCTTGTGCTAGGCAGACCTCCTTCTTTTTGCAGGGAGCCCATGCTTGTACCCACATGCCACACCCAGTTCTGGAGGAGCCCGAGAAAGAAGGGGCCTCCAGGAGTAGATGGAGGAAATTCATTCCACCTTTCTCCTTTGAGGCTAATATTCACTATCGGATTCTGTGCTAAGGAAACGAAATGTCCTTCTCCTGTGGAAAGTCTGTCTTCCATCACTTGTGCCGGCCCTGTTTCTGTGTGCTGCGCAAGAAACACTGCATACAGTGAAGACAGAACCAAGAGATCTACCCCAGGGACTGAGCTCAGGGTGGGCACTGGCTCCCTTCCCAGGAGGTTGGAGAGGAGGTTGTGCTTTGCCAGGTGGGATAGAGAAACCAAGCATTGTGACAAGAGCATCTGCACTCATGTTGCTGTGCAAACTGCCAGGTGAAGTAGGTTCTTGGTATTTTCTGAAGGCTTTTGCAAGCAAATAAGACTGGGAGTAAAGTCAATTAAAACATGGAAAGTTATATATAAAAATTTTTTTCGATAGTGAGTCCTTTGAGAAATACATACTTTAATAGAATATGATTGCCATATATGTGTCAATATTTTCCCCACCAAAGAAAACCCTGAAAATGCTTGATTGTAAAATGTCACTTGTTTACCCAAGAGACTGTGTATGAGTAAAGTTGTTCTAGAAATCCTCAATCCCTAGGTGGTAGTTTGCTGATGGTGCTGAGGGGAACCCTGGTGTGCGATTCAGTGCCTGCTACTCACAGGGAGGCTCTTAAGAACTCAGAGACCCACCCTGTGGACCCCACATGTGAGGAAAGGATTGGAGCCTCGGGCTGGACTTGAAGAGGGAAATGCTTTAGAGAAGTGGAAGGAGATACAGGAAGGGCACCTGAGCCATGGGGTGTCAGGGGTGGTTGGTTTAGAGATCAAGGAAAAGTGTACATCTGAGCACAGCCTGGGCCACACTTAGGATGCTATTGGCCCTTCTGGTTGAATGGGGAAGGGAAAGGACATCCCCCTCCTGCTGGAGTGAACTCTGGAGAGATGTCTTCTTTAAAGCCTGGGGAGAGGAGCTTCTCTCCCATTATCTCCTGATACCTGTGTACATTCTAGACCCTTCCTGCTTTCTTCTTTCCCTCTGTTGACTCCCTTTCCTTATTTTTCTTCTTTTTTCCCCTTTTTCCACTTTGTATTTATTTTACATATGTATATTTTATTCTTGTAAAAGTACGCATACAATGAAATCCAACGTCTTAACAAGTTTTGAAATGGCCAGTCAGTCCTGTTGACTACATGCACCTTGTTGTACAGCATGTGTCTAGAACTGTTCCATTTTGCAAATAACACATGGTATCAATTGAACAGAGACTTCCCATGTCAACCTCCTGCCAGCTCTTGGAACCACCCTTCTACTCTCTGCTTCTCGGAGTTTTCTTTCAGTTTTTGACCTTCTGTGACTGGCTTATGTCACTCTTACAAATGTCCTCCAAGTTCTTTCGTGTTGCTGCAAATGGCAGGATTTCCTTCTTTTGCAAAGACTGAATGACATTCCATTCTATGTATACACCACATTTTCTTTATTAATTCATCTTCCCATGGACACTAGGCAGTTTTCCTATGTTGTGTATTGTGTATAATGCTGCAATGGACATGAGATTGTAGATATCTCTTGGACATTCTTGTTTTATCTCCTTTGTATATAAACCTAAATGAGTGATTGCTGGATCTTATGATACTTCTCTTAATAATTTTTGGGGGACCTCCATTCTGTTTTCCATAATGGCTACACTATTTTCCATTACTACAGGGTACAAAACAGGGTACAGAAGTTCCACTTCTTCACATCGTTGCCAGCATCCATTAATTTTCTTTCTTTTCTCTCTTTTTTTTTTTTTTTTTGCATTACATGGGCCTCTCATTGTTGTGGGCTCTCCCGTTGCAGAGCACAGGCTCCAAACACAGAGGCTCAGCAGCCATGGCTCATGGGCCCAGCCGCTCAGTGGCATGTGGGATCCTCCCAGACTGGGGCACGAACACATGTCCCCTGCATCAGCAGGCGGACTCTCAACCACTGTGCCACCAGGGAAGCCCTAATTGTCTTTTTATAATACACATCCTAACAGGTGTGAGTGATATCTCCTTGTGGCTTGATTTCCATTTCCCTGATGCTTAGCGATGTTGTGCAAATATTCATATGTAGATTGACCACTTGTATGTCTTTATGGAGGAATGTCTAGTGAAGCTTTTTACCCATTTTTAAACTCAGTTATTTGCCTGCTGTTTTTCTGAAATTCACTTCTGGTAGTTTCTTATATATTCTGGATATTGGTCCCTTATTCAGATACAAGGTTTACACCTATTTCCTCTCATCCTATAGGTTGCCTTTTCATGCTGTTGATTGTTGAACAGACTATCCTTTCTTCACTTGGTAGTCTTAGAACCTTGGCCAAGATCAGTTGGCCATATATATGTGCGTTTACTTGAGGTCTCTCTATTATATTTCATTGGTCTATCTCACTGTCTTGATGCCACTAGCAGACTGTGTTGACTACTGTGGCATTGTTATGTGTTTTGAGTTCAGGAAGTGTTAATCTCCTTCATTGCTCTTTGCTCTCAAGATTGTTTTGTCTACTTGTGGGGGTTCCATATGTATTTTAGGATTCTGTCCACTTCTATAATAATGACATGGAATTTTGTGGGTTGTTGCGATATATGTGTACATCACTTTATGTAGTATAGAAATGCCAACAGTATTTAATAATCCAGTCTATGAACATCATATGTCATTCCCTTTACTTGTCTCTTCTTTAATTTCTTTTCGCAATGTCCAGTAGTTTTCAGTATACAAATTTTTCACCTCCTACGGGGCCTTTTCCACTGCCTTCCTCAGGTCTTCTAGATTCAGGGGGGTGACGGATGGAGTCACGGAGAGAGTGAAATCCCTCCCTCCCCTCTGCACCTACTCTCTGATTATGTCTAATACAGGTGTACTTGGCCATGCCCTTCACCGCTGTCTACAAGTCTGCCCCTTGCTGGGAATACCTCTTGGATCTGAGTGTTGACTGTACTATTTCAGTGTCCACAAGGACTCTCCCAATGCGTGGCGTGGGTCCAAGAGCCCAAGATATACCTACATATGAATGATCAGATCAGGCCATGAAATTTTCTGCAGTAAAGAACAACTAGGGGAAGGGTGGCTGGTTGCCTCTTTCTCATCTTTGGATTTCTTACAGCTGAGCTTTCCAGTCTCGTAGTCACGAACCAAATGTGTCTATTTATAATTAATTTAGTTCAAACAATAATTAACTCATTCTATTAAAAAATGCACAAAACACACAATTGCTTGGTCATACTATCCATGTTTCAAGTGTGTCTGTAACATCTGGAATTTCAGGTTGGTAAGGTTGACGGTGAAAGCTATAAATGGGTCTATAGAAGTGAGGGGTCGAAAGGTGATTTTCTCAGCATCTCTCCCTCATTTGCAATTTTCAACTGTGATCAAGATCTTATTGAAGGACTCTGTCTGCACAGAGCACAGGGGAGGTCTGAGAACCTGGAGGGAAGACCAGGGTGATGCTGTGTGAGCCAGCAAGTCGAGTAGGAGAAATGGGTGCGTCAACTTGTATAATAACTTTATGCTCATGGTTGTGTTTGTACAGAATGGATCGTGGAGAGCATACATAGCAGTGATGCTGATGATGATTCACGTAGGGAACAACTCTCAGGTAGGATCTAAAGGGAGACAATTCCTAGAACACTTGGGTTCCACCCGGTTCTTTAGAAACTAAGGGAGGTGAATATGAAATCAGGAAGAAGAAGGAAATATGTGTAGAATTCTGATTTGTTCTTTCCAAATTAATGATATAGTTGAGTTATTGTGTCCATGTCCTTTGACTGTACTGTGCTTATAGTCATCTTTTCTTGCTTTGCCATTCAGAAATTTTCTTTCTCACAAGACTACTCTTTCATTGCTTTTTCACTGCCAAAGATGAATGGTTCGTTTCTGTTTGGTACCTGGAGGGTATTTTGCACCAGGGATTTTGGTTTCCTTTTTACATTCACGTATGATGGCCATATCCTAGTGGGAACAAAAGTCTCATAGTCAGTTGACACTGGAGAACAAGTCCTTATAGTTAGTGTCAGGTGGTGGATGAGAGTTGAACTCTCTCCCTCTACACTTTCAGGACTTGTAGCTTCATCTTACTTTTGTCCTCACTGTTTATTCCTCATGGAAAATGCGCTCCCTGAGGTGGATGAGTCACAGAACACATGCTTTGGGATCACTGCATGTGCTCCGTCTCCTCATTTCAGCCTCAGCACCTCCCAAGGCTGCTGTGCTGACATGCTTCCGTTTGAGAGGGCTCCACGTGCAGCTGCCCCTAAAGACCCTTCATGCCTGGCAGGAATTCTTAGAGGACTGTGTGAAGGGGCTGCTGGGCTTCTTCACACACTGGCTCTCACAGCCCTGCTAACCTGGTCTCCTGGAATTGAAGAGGCCCAGGACAGAGACTCAGGGCAGCAGGACCCAGGGTCACTGCTCTTCTTACAACCCACTGCTCCATCCGGCCAGCCCTGCCCCTGCTCCCCACACTCCAGTCCTGCCTACCCTCTGACTTTCCCTCAGGCCTGCCTTGGTCTTATCCTTCCCAGTTCTTCCAAGGCTGGGGTAAACCCTGTCAGGTGCTGTGTTTTTATAAGGCTTCCTCTGATGTAGAATTTTGTTTCAGTATTCCAGACTAAGGGAATTGGAACAAGTTACTTTTAACTCTAATATTGCTTTCATCCTCTCTAAGGGCCTAAGAGACTTACGGACTTGTTTTGAAGTACCTAAGGTTAGCTCAGGCACAGGACACTTACTGGTTTCGTGAAGTTGGTTGCATATCTAGGCCATTTTGGAGAATGCTGCAATGAACCTAAGTTCATCTCATTGTGATATTGATTTAATTTCCTTTGGATATATACCCAGAACTGTGATTGCTGAATCATATGATATTTCTGTTTATAATTTTATAAGGAACCCCCATACTCTTTTTCATAATAGCTGATCCATTTTACATTCCCACCAGCAGTGTACAATGTTTCCAATTTCCGACATCTTGGCCTTGACCTGCGGGGTCTAGAGCACAGGCTTAGTAGTTGTTGTGCACGGGCTTAGTTGCTCCATGGGTGGATTCTTAGTGAACAAAACTGGGTTTCAGTATGCCTACTACTGGGCCAATTACAACTTCATTTAATAAGAAATCTCATCTCTTAGTACGTCTCATAGCATTCTGAATGGTTATGATACATCTCTCTGCCACTTCACTCATTCTAACTATTTCCTATTAGAGCCTCGGGATGAGTCCTCCCCTCTTACCTGAAGCAACTAGTGCTAGGCAGGCCTCCTTCATTTTTCAGGGAGCCCATGCTTGTACCCATATGCCACACCCAGTTCTGGAGGATTCCGAGAAAGAAGGAGCCTCCAGGAGTAGAAGGAGGAAATTCACTCCACCTTTCTCCTTTGAGACTAATATTCACTATCGGATTCTGTGCTAAGGAAACGAAATGTCCTTCTCCTGTGGAAAGTTTGTTTTCCATCAGTTGTGCTGGCCCTGTTTCTGTGTGCTGTGCAAGAAACACTGCATACAGGGAAGACAGAACCAAGAGATCTACCCCAGGGATTGAGCTCAGGGTGGGCACTGGATCCCTTCCCAGCAGAGCGGACAGGAGGTTGTGCTATACAAGCTGGGACCGAGAGACCAAGCAGTGTGACAAGAGCATCTCCACTCATGTTGCTGTGCAAACTGCTAGGTGAAGTAGGTTCTTGGTATTTTCTGAAGGCTTTTGCAAGCAAACAAGTCTGGGAGTAAAGTCAATTAAAACAAGGAAAGTTATACGTAAAATTTTTTTTTCGATAGGAGTCCTTTGAGAAATACATACTTTAATAGAATATGATTGCCTTATATGTGTCAATATCTTCCGCACCAAAGAAAAAACAGAAAATGCTTGATTGTAAAATGTCACTTGTTTACCCAAGAGACTGTGTATGAGTAAAGTTGTTCTAGAAATCCTCAATCCCTAGGTCATAGATTCCTGATGGTGCTGAGTGAAACCCTGGTGTGTGATTCAGTGCCTGCTACTCACAGGGAGGCTCTTAAGAACTTAGAGACGCGCCCAGTGGACCCCACATGTGAGGACAGGATTAGAGCCTCGGGCTGGACTTGAAGAGGGAAATGCTTTAGAGAAGTGGAAGGAGATACAGGAAGGGCACCTGAGCCATAGGGAGTCAGGGGTGTTTGGTTTAGAGATCAAGGAAAAGTGTACACCTGAGCACAGCCTGGGCCACACTTAGGATGCTATTGGCGCTTCTGGTTGAATGGGGAAGAGAAAGGACATCCCCCTCTTGCTGGAGTGAACTCTGGAGAGATGTCTTCTTTAAAGCCTGGGGAGAGGAGCTTCTCTCCCATTATCTCCTGATACCTGTGTACATTCGAGACCCTTCCTGCTTTCTTCTTTCCCTCTGTTGACTCCCTTTCCTTATTTTTCTTCTTTTTTCCCCTTTTTCCACTTTGTATTTATTTTACATATGTATATTTTATTGTTGTAAAAGTACACATACAGTGAAATCCAACGTCTTAACAAGTTTTGAAATGTCCAGGCAGTCCTGTTGACTACATGCACCTTGTTGTACAACATGTGTCTAGAACTTTTCCATTTTGCAAATAACACAAGCTAACCATTGAACACAGACTTCCCATATCAACCTCTTGCCAGCTCTTGAAACCACCCTTCTACTCTCTGCTTCTCGGAGTTTTCTTTCAGTTTTTGACCTTCTGTGACTGGCTTATGTCACTCTTACAAATGTCCTCCAAGTTCTTTCGTGTTGCTGCAAAAGGCAGGATTTCCTTCTTTTTCAAAGACTGAATGACATTCCACTGTATGTATACACCACATTTTCTTTATTAATTCATCTTCCCATGGACACTAGGCAGTTTTCCTATGTTTTGTATTGTGTATATTGCTGCCATAGGCATGAAATTGTAGATATCTCTTGGACATTCTTGTTTCATCTCCTTTGTATATAAACCTAAATGAGTGATTCCTGGATTTTATAATAGTTCTCTTAATAATTTTGGGGGGACCAACATTGTGTTTTCCATAGTGGCTATACCATTTTACATTACTAAAGTGTACAAAACAGGGTACAGAAGTTTCACTTCTTCACATCTTTGCGAACATCCATGAATTTTATTTCTTTTTTTTTTTTTTGCAGTACATAGGCCTCTCATGGTTGTGGGCTCTACCGTTGTGGATCACAGGATCCAAATGCACAAGCTCAGCGGCCATGGCTCATGGGCCCAGCCGCTCAGCGGCCTGTGGGATCCTCCCAGACTGGGGCACAAACACGTATCCCCTGCCTCGGCAGGCAGAGTCTCAACCACTGTGCCACCACGGAAGCCCTAATAGTCTTTTTATACAGCACATCCTAACAGTTGTGAGTGATATCTCCTTGTGGCTTGACTTCCATTACCCTGATGCTTAGCAATGTTGAGCAAATTTTCATATGTAGATTGACCACTTGTATGTCTTTATGGAGAAATGTCTAGTGAAGCTTTTTACCCATTTTGAAACTCAGTTATTTGCCCGCTGTTTTTCTATAATTGACTTCTTGTAGTTTCTTATATATTCCGGATATTGGACCCTTAGTCAGATTCAAGGTTTACACATATTTCCTCTCATCCTATAGGTTGCCTTTTCATTCTGTTGATTGTTGAACAGACCATCCTTTCTTCACTTGGTAATCTTAGAACCTTGGCAAAGATCAGTTGGCCATATATATGTGCGTTTACTTGAGGTCTCTCTATTATATTTCATTGGTCTATCTCACTGTCTTGATGCCAGTAGCAGACTGTTTTGACTACTGTGGCATTGTTATGAGTTTTGAGTTCAGGAAGTGTTAATCTCCATCATTGCTCTTTGCTCTCAAGATTGCTTTATCTACTTGTGGCGGTTCCATATGTATTTTAGGATTCTGTCCACTTCTATAATAATGTCATGGAATTATACGGGTTGTTGCGATATATGTGTACATCCCTTTATGTAGTATAGAAATGCCAACAGTATTTAATAATCCAGTCTATGAATATGGTATGTCATTCCAATTACTTGTCTCTTCTTTAAATTCTTTCCACAATGTCCTGTACTTTTCAGTATACAAATTTTTCACCTCCGATGGGGCCTTTTCCACGGCCTTCCTCAGGTCTTCTAGAGTCAGGGATGTGAAGGTTGGACTCATGAAGAGAGTGAAATCCCTCCCTCCCCTCTGCACCTACTCTCTGATTATGTCTAATACAGGTGTACTTGGCCATGCCCTTCACCTCTGTCTACAAGTGGGCCCCTTGCTGGGAATTTCTCTTGCATCTGAGTGTTGACTATACTATTTCAGTGTCCACAAGGACTCTCCCAATGTCTGGCATGGGTTCAAGAGCCAAAGGTATACCTACATACGAATGATCAGATCAGGCCATCAAATTTTCTGCAGTAAAGAACAACCAGGGGAGGGTTGGCTGATTGCCTCTTTCTCATCTTTGGATTTCTTAGAGCCGAGCTTTCCAGTGTGGTAGCCACTAACCAAATGTGTCTATTTATAATTAATTTAGTTCAAACAATTAACTCATTCTATTAAAAAATGCAAAAAACACACAATTGCTCGGTCACACTAGCCATGTTTCAAGTGTGTCTGTACCATCTGGAATTTCAGGTTGGTAAGGTTGACGGTGAAAGCTATAAATGGGTCTACAGAAGTGAGGGGTCGAAAGGTGATTTTCTCAGCATCTCTCCCTCATTTGAAATTTTCAACTGTGATCAATATCTTATTGAAGGACTCTGTCTGCACAGAGCACAGGGGAGGTCTGAGAACCTGGAGGGAAGACCTGGGTGATGTTGTGTGAGCCAGCAAGTCGAGTAGGAGAAATCGGTGGGTCAACTTGTATAATAACCTTATGCTCATGGTTGTGTTTGTACAGAATGCATGGTGGAGAGCATACATAACAGTGATGCTGATGACGATTCACGTAGCGAACAACTCTCAGGTAGGATCTAAAGGGAGACAATTACTAGAACACTTGGGTTCCACCCGGTTCTTTAGAAACTAAGGAAGGTGAATATGAAATCAGGACGAAGAAGGAAATATGTGTAGAATTCTGATTTGTTCTTTCCAAATTTTAATGATACAATAGAGTTATTGTGTCCATGTCCTTTGACTGTACTGTGCTTATAGTCATCTTTTCTTGCTTTGCCATTCAGAAATTTTCTTTCTCACAAGACTACTGTTTCATTGCTTTTTCACTGCCAAAGATGAATAGTTCATTTCTACTTGGTACCTGGAGGGTATTTTGCACCAGGGATTTTGGTTTCCTTTTTACATTCACGTATGATGACCATATCCTAGTGGGAACAAAGCTCTCATAGTCACTTGACATTGGAGAACAAGTTCTTATAGTGAGTGTCAGGTGGTGGATGAGACTTGAACTATCTCCCTCTACACTTTCAGGACTTGTAGCTTCACCTTACTTTTGTCCTCACTGTTTATTCCTCAAGGAAACTGCACTCCCAGAGGTGGATGAGTCACAGAACACATGCTTTGGGATCACTGCATGTGCTCAGCCTCCTCATTTCAGCCTCAGCACCTCCCAAGGCTGATGTGCTGACATGCTTCCATTTGAGAGGGCTCCACGTCCAGCTGCCCCTACAGACGCTTCATGGCCAGCAGGAATTCTAGAGGACTGTGTGAAGGGGCTGCTGGGCTCGCTTCACACACTGGCTCTCATAGCCCTGCTAACCTGGTCTCCTGGAATTCACCAGGCACAGGACAGAGACTCAGGGCAGCAGGACCCAGGGTCACTGCACTTATTACAACGCACGGCTCTATCCGGACAGCCCTGTTCCTGCTCCCCACACTCCAGTCCTGCCTACCCTCTGACCTTTCCTCAGGCCTGCCTTGGTCTTATCCTTCCCAGTTCTTCCAAGGCTGGGGTAAACCCTGGCAGGTGCTGTGAGTTTATGAGGCTTACCCTGCTGTAGAACTTTTGTTTCAGTATTCCAGACTAAGGGAATTGGTACAAGTTAGTTTTAACTCTAATATTGCTCTCATCCTCTCTAAGGGGCTAAGAGACTTACGGAGTTGTTTTGAAGTACCTAAGGTTAGCTCAGGCACAGGACACTTACTTCTTTTGTGAAGTTGGTTGCATATCTAGGCTATTTTGGAGAATGCTGCAATGAACCTAAGTTCATCTCATTGTGATACTGATTTAATTTCCTTTGGCTATATACCCAGAACTGTGATTGCTGAATCATATGATATTTCTGTTTATAATTTTATAAGGAACCCCCATACTCTTTTTCATAATAGCGGCACCATTTTACATTCCCACCAGCAGTGTACAAAGTTTCCAATTCCCCACATCTTGGCCTTAAACTGTTAATTATTTTCTTTATAATACACAGCCTAACAGGTATGAGGTGTTGATTTGCATTGCCCTGATGATTAGTGAGGTTGAGAACCTTTTCCTATATTTGTTAGCCATTTGTATGTCTTTTTTAGGAAATGTCTTATTTAAGACTTTGCACATTTCTGAACCCAGTTATTTGCCCTTTTTAATTTTTTAACTTAGTTTACATTTGAGTTGTAGTGTTTTTCTTTGATGTTTTGTATATTAGCTCCTTTTCTGATATATGTTTGTAATCTTTCTGTAAGTTATATTTTCATCCTATTGACTGTTGAGAAAACTATACTTTCCCTATTTGTTGTCTTAGAAGCTTGGTGAATTTCATTTGGCAATGTATCTATGAGTTTTCTTGGGGGTTATTTATTCTCATCTTTAGGCCTATGTATCTGTTTCTATGTCAGTACCGTACAGTTTTGATTCCTGTGGCTTTGTAATGTGTTTTGAAGTCAGGAAGTGAGAAGCCTCCATCTATGTTCTTTGTTCTCAGGATTGTGTTGTCTGTTTGGAGTCCTTAGTGGTTCCATATGTATTTTAGGATCCTTTTTTTTTTCTATTTCTTTGAAAATGACATTGGGATTTTGATAGGTATTACAATGAATTTATATTTACCTTTGGGTAGTGTAGAAATGTCAACAATAATAAGTCTCCAGTCTATGAATATGATATGTCGTTTCAATGATTTGTTCCTTGTTTAATTCTTTCAGCAGTGGTTTGTAGTTTTCAGTGTACAGGCCATTTACCTTCTAAGGGCATTTTGTGCCTTCCTTCCCTGGAGTTTTCAGAGGCAGTGGTGAGAAGGATGGCCTCATAAAGTGAGTGAATGTCCCTCCCTCCCTTCTGCACCTGCTCGCCGATTATGTCTAGCACAGGTGCACTGGGCCATGCTCATTACCTCTCCCCTCAAGTGGAACACCTGTCGGGAATTCCTCTAGGATCTGGGTGTTGACATTACTGTTTCAGTGTCCCCAAGGTCTCATGAGTGCCTGGCAAGTGTGCATGAGCCTAGGAAACACCTACAAATGAATCATCAAATCTGGCCAGCAAACTGCCCTGCAGAAGGTGTTGGGCCGCACCTCTCACGCCTGCAAGCCCTGTACTTGCTCAGCCTCAGGGCTAAGGAAAGAGCCCGAAGTCAGGGACAGAGACATTCATGGTTTAATAGATGGGAGATCTTTCACGTCAGAAGCAAAGTGGTCCTGGAGAGACACCCCACTGTAGATAGCCGATGGCAGGCAGAACGCAGCAGCAGCAGTAGCAGCATGCTTCTCTCTGGGCGGAATAGGCAGGCTACCAGTTAAAGGGGGAGTTGACAGCAGATGGGCTCATCGGTTACCAGGGAAACCAGCAGAGGGACGCATCCCTCTTACCCCTTGGGCTAAGTACCTTCACGGGGCAGAGGTTTTCCTTTGGTAAACCATCAGAAAACAGCCATCTTGAATGGGTAGACCATACAGAGGGGAATAACCAGGGGAGCGGTGGTAACATCCTCCATATACTTTATATATATATATACACATATATATGGAGAGAGAGAGAGAGATGGTTGTTTATTACACTGTGGTAGCCACTAGCTAGATGTGCCTGTTATAATTTATTTAATTCAATCAATGATTCACTAAGTGTATTGAAATAAAAGAAAATAAAATATCCCATTACTCAGTCACATTAGTCACATTTTAAATGTATCCATAAGACTTGTAAATTCATGTTCGTGTTTCTACAGAATTGACTTTGAATAGCATTTGTGGCCGTGATAAAGAAAAGGATACAGGTAGGAACAACACTTAGGTAGGATCTAATGGCAGAAGGTTCCTGGAACTTTAGGGTTATATCTCCTGCTTTGCAGACTGAGGAAGGTGGATATGAAATCAGAAAGAAGAATGAAATATGTGTAGAGTTCTGACTTGTTTTTTTCACATTTTAATGATACAATAGAGAGAAATTGTGTCCTTAGACGTGACTGTGCTCTATAATCACCTTTTCTTGATTTGCTCATCTAAACTGATCTTTTGCACATGAGCTGCTCTTTCTTGTGCTTGTCACTGCCTAATATGGAAGTTTGTGCTCTGGTTAGCACATCTAGGGTATGGTGCACAGTAGAGTTTTTTTCTTTTGCATATTGACCTATGATGGACAGAACCTGTGGGTCAAAACTCTCATGGGCCATTGAAACTTGAGACCAAGTTCTTCTAGAAAGGGTGAGGTGGTGGATGAGAAGTGAACTGTCTCCCTCTGCACTTTCAGGACTTGTGGCTTCACCTCATATTTTGTGCTCACTGTTAGTTCCTCTTGTAAAGGACAGTCCCAGAGATGGATGAGTCACAGAACACGTGCTCTGGGATCACTGCATGTGGTCAGTCTCCTTGAGCTCATCCCAGCCTCTACACTTCCCCAAGGCTGAGGTGCTGACATGCTTCCATTTCAGAGGGGTCCACGTCCAACTACCCTAGAGACCCTCCATGGGCGGCAGAAATTCTAGAGGGCTGTGTGAAGGGGCTGCTGGGCTTCTTTACACACTTGCTTTCACAGCCCTGCTGACCTGGTCTCCTGGGGTTGACTAGCCCCAGGACAGAGACTCAGGGCAGCAGGACCCAGGTTCAGTGCTCTTCTTACAACCCACTGCTCCGTCCAGACAGCCCTGCCCCTGCTCCCCACTCCCCAGTCCTGCCTACCCTCTGACCTTTCCTCAGGCCTGCCTTGGTCTTATCCTTCCCAGTTCTTCCAAGGCTGGGGTAAACCCTGGCAGGTGCTGTGTGTTTATGAGACTTCCTCTTCTGTAGAATTTTGTTTCCGTGTTCCAGACTAAGGGAATTGGGACAAGTTACTTTTAACTCTAATATTGCTTTCATCCGCTCTAAGGGGCTAAGAGACTTACGGAGTTGATTTGAAGTACGTAAGGTTACCTCAGGCACAGGACCCTTATTTGTTTGTGAAGTTGTTTGCATGTTCTTCCCTCAACACAGCTGTTGCCCAGATTTGGTTAATATTCCTTTTCCTCAGAAGGAGATGGTGCAGAGATAAATGTTCTAAGCTCTTGACCTCCTAAGTGGAAAAGCCATACTGAGGACCCAGGGGTGGGTCCCAATGTGGATGCACTTGATCACTGACCTGCACTTACCACTCAGCCAAGGGGTCCTCAGTCATGGAGCAAGGGAGTCCCTGCATCCGTATCCTTGGCTGGAAGTCCTAGAATCTCCAAAGGTCCAGACCTTGCCCATCAGGTGGCCTTAGTGGTCACAGAATCCAGGGCAGCTATGGGTGGACTTATCAGTTGACTTTGGCACAGTCATTAAGGTGAAATTCACCTCAGGACCTGCATTCTCCTGGTCAGCTCCCAGATTCTGAGAGGTGTGAGACCCCATGTATACAGTAGAGGTCATATCTGTCAGTGCTGGTGTCACTGCTTAAACAACGCCAAAAGCAGATGAGAATCAGGGAGCTATTTTATTGTATTGGATAACATTACCATAAGCCTTAGCATTGGTCAATTCCTGTAGCCCACACCCAAGGACTCAAAGTGGAACCTGACTGTTAGCCTGTACACTTCTCCTGCGCAGCTGGGTTAGAGACAGGCTGTGCTCAGTCCGGGCTCCCTCTTCATAACGAAGTGTCCCACTTATGGAACAGCTCCCTAGAGTATGGACAACCCCTGACTCAGTGGGCATACGTACAATGTATAGAAAACAAAGACTGGGAGAAAAATATGATACGATTGATAGTGGCTGTATCTAAATGGTAGGATTTCAATTTTGTCAAATCTTGTGTATTTGATTTTCTTTAAGACAAGTGATTAGTGAATAAATATAGCATATTTTGTCTAGGATTGAATTCAGTCCTTTAATGGAGGTTGCTGTTAATCAAGTATAAAATATCATACAACAGAAGACATGATAAATGCCGTAGCTGGCATTGTGGATGCTGGGGAAAGAGTGATCTGGGAAAAATCAAGCGACAGTGGCAATTTAGCAGAAGCTCAAAAGAGGCAGGATGGGTCATGGGTCTGTGTCATTGAAACAGAGCATGCATTTTAGTGTTTACCATTTTTTAGATCGACCCTTCCCTTCTGATTAGGCTCCCCTTAGCTAGAAAGCCAAAGCTCTGTTTCCATTTCCTTCCTCTTGTCGTTTGCCTTCCTTCATCCCCCAAAGAGGATTGCCCAACACCAGCTCAGCCCACACTTACTAACCTCCCACATCCATACACACCACCCCATGTCCTCATCGAGAAGAAAGCCCCTGAGTAATTCCTGAGCCGCAGCACCAGTGTCCTGACAGTTACTCTGTGTCCCTCCAGCTCTCCCTGAGGATGTGGCGGATGACCTGCACCATGATAGGACAGGAGAAAAGCCTCCGTGGATCCCCAAGGTAAGCTGGATTGTTTCTGGTCTGAGATAGAAATATTGCTTTATTTCTCTTTCAATAGAATTAAGTTATGAATATTTGAGGGTATTCCTTCCAGATACATACAATTCCCTTGGTTGGGAGAATGTGGAGTGAGAGTCTATTACCAACTCATGGAGCCTGATTCCACAGGACATTACAATTGACAGCATCCATTATAGCCTGTAGAGTATGGAGCTCTCTCTCCTGCAGCGATTTTTCCTCTAGACAAAAAATTCTGTAATTTCCAACCTAAATGGACTTGGAAGTTCCATCCTCCCAGCAAAGTTCTTGCCTTTCAGCCTGAGTAGGTTTTGCTCTGATAACCCTTGCTGGGTTCCCTGGACCACTGTTTCTTATGAGGTTTTCTACTGTCAGCAAATGAACAAAAGACCTGAGCATCACTGTGATCTTATCCTCATAGTGTTTTCTCTTCTGTAATTGCAGGTGGCCTTCCCAGAACGTGAAAACGGTATGTATTGTGGAATCAGTCACTTGGGGAGGAAGAACTTTGAAGATAAGAAAGTGGGACATTCTTGCTGGTTTTAGTGTAGAGGGCAGACTGATTCCAAATTTGTGCTGGGAATGAGAGTAGGTGTCCTGGTGATAGAAAGTGATCTACAAGTAATGTGACCAATTACTATAGTCCCAGGAAGAAGCTGTATTACGGTTAGGTGGTGTAGGTTTGTGTGCATGAGACTGGGTGTGTCTGTATGTGAAATGAGTGGGATGGTTCTGTGTGTGTAAGTGAACTTTTTGTGTTGTGTTTGCCTTGATTTATGTTCCCCTAAACATCACTGTTACTGGTGGCAACTTTCTAAAAATTATTCCCATCACCACTGCATCATGAATGGGTATGGATATAAAAGTAAATAAACTGTATACTTTCAGTGTGTGCATTGATTTTATACCAAGTGAGCCTCATTTAACCTGGAAAACAAATCCTATCACCACCCAGGCAAATGTTTACTGGATTATCATTATTATTATTTTTTGGCTGTGTTGTGTCTTCGTTGCAGTGTGCGGGCTTCTCATTTCAGTGGCTTCTGTTGTTCCAGAGCACGGGCTCTAGGTGCATGGGCTTCAATAGTTGTGGCACGTGGGCTCAGTAGTTGTGACTTGCAGGCTCTACGGCACAGGCTTAGTAGTTGTGGTGCACGGACTTAGTTGCCCCATGGCTGGTATCTTAATGAACCAAACTGGGTTTCAGCATCCCTACTACTGGGTCAATTACAACTTCATTTAATAAGAAATCTCATCTCTTAGTAGGTCTCATAGCATTCTGAATGGTTATGATACATCTCTCTGCCACTTCCCTCATTCTAACTGTTTCCTATTAGAGCCTCGGGATGAGTCCTCCCCCCTTACCTGAAGCACCTAGTGCTAGGCAGGCCTCCTTCCTTTTGCAGGGAGCCCATGCTTGTACCCACATGCCACACCCAGTTCTGGAGGAGTCCGAGAAAGAAGGAGCCTCCAGGAGTAGATGGAGGAAATTCACTCCACCTTTCTCCTTTGAGGCTAATATTCACTATCGGATTCTGTGCTAAGGAAACGAAATGTCCTTCTCCTGTGGAAAGTCTGTCTTCCATCACTTGTGCCGGCCCTGTTTCTGTGTGCTGGGCAAGACACACTGCATACAGTGAAGACAGAACCAAGAAATCTACCCAAGGGATTGAGCTCAGGGTGGGCACTGTCTCCCATCCCAGGAGGGCAGATAGGAGGTTGTGCTTTGCAAGGTAGGACAGAGAAACCAAGCAATGTGACAAGAGCATCTCCACTCATGTTGCTGTGCAAACTGCCAGATGAAGTAGGTTCTTGGTATTTTCTGAAGGCTTTTGCAAGCAAACAAGTCTGGGAGTAAAGTCAATTAAAACATGGAAAGTTATAGTTAAAAATTTATTTTCGATAGTGAGTCCTTTGAGAAATACATACTTTAATAGAATATGATTGCCTTATATGTGTCAATATTTTCCCCACCAAAGAAAACACTGAAAATGCTTGATTGTAAAATGTCACTTGTTTACCCAAGAGACTGTGTATGAGTAAAGTTGTTCTAGAAATCCTCAATCCCTAGGTCGTAGTTTGCTGATGGTGCTGAGGGGAACCCTGGTGTGTGATTCAGTGCCTGCTACT
The DNA here is from genome assembly GCF_964165515.1 of Mesoplodon bidens. NCBI lineage: Eukaryota > Metazoa > Chordata > Mammalia > Artiodactyla > Ziphiidae > Mesoplodon > Mesoplodon bidens. The sequence goes on from NW_027671364.1 coordinate 572,071, forward strand.
CACAGGGAGGCTCTTAAGAACTCAGAGACCCGCCCAGTGGACCCCACGTGTGAGGACAGGTTTGGCGCCTCGGGCTGGACTTGAAGAGGGAAATGCTTTAGTGAAGTGGAAGGAGATACAGGAAGGGCACCTGAGCCATGGGGAGTCAGGGGTGTTAGGTTTAGAGATCAAGGAAAAGTGTACACCTGAGCACAGCCTGGGCCACACTTAGGATGCTATTGGCACTTCTGGTTGAATGGGGAAGAGAAAGGACATCCCTCTCTTGCTGGAGTGAACTCTGGAGAGATGTCTTCTTTAAAGCCTGGGGAGAGGAGCTTCTCTCCCATTATCTCCTGATACCTGTGTACATTCGAGACCCTTCCTGCTTTCTTCTTTCCCTCTGTTGACTCCCTTTCCTTATTTTTCTTCTTTTTTCCCCTTTTTCCACTTTGTATTTATTTTACATATGTGTATTTTATTGTTGTAAAAGTACACATACGATGAAATCCAACATCTTAACAAGTTTTGAAATGTCCAGGCAGTCCTGTTGACTACATGCACCTTGTTGTACAGCATGTGTCTAGAACTTTTGCATTTTGCAAATAACACATGCTAAACATTGAACACAGACTTCCCATGTCAACCTCTTGCCAGCTCTTGGAACCACCCTACTACTCTCTGCTTCTCGGAGTTTTCTTTCAGTTTTTGACCTTCTGTGACTGGCTTATGTCACTCTTACAAATGTCCTCCAAGTTCTTTCGTGTTGCTGCAAATGGCAGGATTTCCTTCTTTTTCAACGACTGAATGACATTCCACTGTATGTTTACACCACATTTTCTTTATTAATTCATCTTCCCATGGACACCAGGCAGTTTTCCTATGTTGTGTATTGTGTATAATGCTGCCATGGACATGAGATTGTAGATATATCTTGGACATTCTTGTTTTATCTCCTTTATATATAAACCTAAATGTGTGATTGTGGATTTTATGATAGTTCTCTTAATAATTTTGGGGGGACCTCCATTCTGTTTTCCATAATGGCTACACCATTTTACATTACGACAGGGTACAAAACAGGGTACAGGAGTTCCAATTCTTCACATCTTTGCCAGCATCCATTAATTTTCTTTCTTTTTTCTTTTTTCTTTTCTTTTCTTTTTTTTTTTTTTTTTCAGTACACGGGCCTCTCATTGTTGTGGGCTCTCCCGTTGCAGAGCACAGGCTCCAAACGCACAGGCTCATGGCTCATGGGCCCAACCGCACAGCGGCATGTGGGATCCTCCCAGACCAGTGCACGAACACTTGTCCCCTGCATTGGCAGGCAGACTCTAAACCACTGTGCCACCAGGGAATCCCTAATTGTCTTTTTATAATACACATCCTAACAGGTGTGAGTGATATCTCCTTGTGGCTTGATTTCCATTTCCCTGATGCTTAGCGATGTTGAGCAAATTTTCATATGTAGATTGACCACTTGTATGTCTTTATGGAGAAATGTCTAATGAAGCTTTTTACCCATTTTTAAACTCAGTTATTTGCCCGCTCTTTTTCTGAAATTGACTTGTAGTAGTTTCTTATATATTCTGGATATTGGTTCCTTATTCAGATACAAGGTTTACACATATTTCCTCTCATCCTATAGGTTGCCTTTTCATGCTGTTGATTGTTGAACAGACTATCCTTTCTTCACTTGGTAATCTTAGAACCTTGGCCAAGATCAGTTGGCCATATATATGTGCATTTATTTGGGGTCTGTCTATTATATTTCATTGGTCTATCTCACTGTCTTGATGCCACTAGCAGACTGTGTTGACTACTGTGGCATTGTTATGTGTTTTGAGTTCAGGAAGTGTTAATCTCCATCATTGCTCTTTGCTCTCAAGATTGTTTTCTCTACTTGTGGGGGTTCCATATGTATTTTAGGATTCTGTCCACTTCTATAATAATGACATGGAATTTTGTGGGTTGTTGCGATATATGTGTACATCACTTTATGTAGTATAGAAATGCCAACAGTATTTAATAATCCAGTCTAAGAACATGGTATGTCATTCCCTTTACTTGTCTCTTCTTTAATTTCTTTCTGCAATGTCCTGTAGTTTTTAGTATACAAATTTGTCACCTCCTACGGGGCCTTTTCCACTGCCTTCCTCACGTCTTCTAGATTCAGGGGTGTGAAGGATGGACTCACGGAGAGAGTGAAATCCCTCCCTCCCCTCTGCACCTACTCTCTGATTATGTCTAATACAGGTGTACTGGGCCATGCCCTTCACCTCTGTCTACAAGTGGGCCCCTTGCTGGGAATTCCTTTTGAATCTGAGTGTTGACTGTACTACTTCAGTGTCCACAAGGAGTCTCCCAATGTGTGGCGTGGGTCCAAGAGCCCAAGATATACCTACATACAAATGATCAGATCAGGCCATCAAATTTTCTGCAGTAAAGAACAACCAGGAGAGGGGTGGCTGGTTGCCTCTTTCTCATCTTTGGATTTCTTACAGCTGAGCTTCCCAGTGTGGTAGCCACGAACCAAATGTGTCTATTTATAATTAATTTAGTTCAAACAATAATTAACTCATTCTATTAAAAAATGCAAAAACCACACAAGTGCTTGGTCACACTAGCCATGTTTCAAGTGTGTCTGTACCATCTGGAATTTCAGGTTGGTAAGGTTGACGGTGAAAGCTATAAATGGGTCTATAGAAGTGAGGGGTCGAAAGGTGATTTTCTCAGCATCTCTCCCTCATTTGCAATTTTCAACTGTGATCAAGATCTTATTGAAGGACTCTGTCTGCACAGAGCACAGGGGAGGTCTGAGAACCTGGAGGGAAGACCAGGGTGATGCTGTGTGAGCCAGCAAGTCGAGTAGGAGAAATGGGTGCGTCAACTTGTATAATAACTTTATGCTCATGGTTGTGTTTTTACAGAATGGATCTTGGAGAGCATACATAGCAGTGATGCTGAGGACGATTCACATAGGGAACAACTCTCAGGTAGGATCTAAAGCGAGACAATTCCTAGAACACTTGGGTTCCACCCGGTTCTTTAGAAACTAAGGAAGGTGAATATGAAATCAGGAAGAAGAAGGAAATACGTGTAGAATTCTGATTTGTTCTTTCCAAACTTTAATGATATAATAGAGTTATTGTGTCCATGTCCTTTGACTGTACTGTGCTTCTTTTCATGCTTTGCCATTCAGAAATTTTCTTTCTCACAAGACTACTCTTTCATTGCTTTGTCACTGCCAAAAATGAAAGGTTCGTTTCTGTTCGGTACCTGGAGGGTATTTTGCACCAAGGATTTTGGTTTCCTTTTTACATTCACGTATGATGGCCATGTCCTAGTGGGAACAAAACTCTCATAGTCACTTGACACTGGAGAACAAGTTCTTATACTTTGTGTCAGGTGGTGGATGAGAGTTGAACTCTCTCCCTCTACACTTTCAGGACTTGTAGCTTCACCTTACGTTTGTCCTCACTGTTTATTCCTCAAGGAAACTGCACTCCCAGAGGTGGATGAGTCACAGAACACATGCCTTGGGATCACAACATGTGCTCAGTCTCCTCATTTCAGCCTCAGCACCTCCCAAGGCTTATGTGCTGACATGCTTCCATTTGAGAGGGGTCCACGTCCAGCTGATCCTAAAGACCCTTCATGGCCGGCAGGAATTCTAGAGGACTGTGTGAAGGGGCTGCTGGGCTTCTTCACACACTGGCTCTCACAGCCCTGCTAACCTGGTCTCCTGGAATTGACCAGGCCCAGGACAGAGACTCAGGGCAGCAGGACCCAGGGTCACTGCTCTTCTTACAACACACTGCTCCGTCCAGACAGCCCTGAACCTGCTCCCCACTCCCCAGTCCTGCCTACCCTCTGACCTATACTCAGGCCTGCCTTGGTCTTATCCTTCCCAGTTCTTCCAAGGCTGGGGTAAACCCTGGCAGGAGTTGTGTGTTTATGAGGCTCCTCTGCTGTAGAACATTTGTTTCAGCATTCTAGACTAAGGGAATTGGTACAAGTTACTTTTAACTCTAATATTGCTTTCATCCTCTCTAAGGGGCTAAGAGACTTACAGAGTTGTTTTGAAGTACCTAAGGTTAGCTCAGGCACAGGACACTTACTTCTTTTGTGAAGTGGGTTGCATATCTAGGCTATTGTGTAGAATGCTGCAATGAACCTATGTTCATCTCATTGTGATACTGATTTAATTTCCTTTGGATATATACCCAGAACTGTGATTGCTGAATCATATGATATTTCTGTTTATAATTTTATAAGGAACCCCCATACTCTTTTTCATAATAGCGGCACCATTTTACATTCCCACCAGCAGTGTACAAAGTTTCCAATTCCCCACATCTTGGCCTTAAACTGTTAATTATTTTCTTTATAATACACAGCCTAACAGGTATGAGGTGTTGATTTGCATTGCCCTGATGATTAGTGAGGTTGAGAAACTTTTCCTATATTTGTTAGCCATTTGTATGTCTTTTTCAGGAAATGTCTTATTTAAGTCTTTGCACATTTCTGAACCCAGTTATTTGCCCTTTTTAATTTTTTAACTTAGTTTGCATTTGAGTTGTAGTGTTTTTCTTTGATGTTTTGTATATTAGCTCCTTTTCTGATATATGTTTGTAATCTTTCTGTAAGTTATATTTTCATCCTATTGACTGTTGAAAAAGCTATACTTTCCCTATTTGTTGTCTTAGAAGCTTGGTGAATTTCATTTGGCCATGTATCTATGAGTTTTCTTGGGGGTTATTTATTCTGGTCTTTAGGCCTATGTATCTGTTTCTATGTCAGTACCGTACAGTTTTGATTCCTGTGGCTTTGTAATGTGTTTTGAAGTCAGGAATTGAGAAGCCTCCATCTATGTCCTTTGTTCTCAGGATTGTGATGTCTGTTTGGAGTCCTTATGGTTCCATATGTATTTTAGGATTTTTTTTTCTATTTCTTTGATAATGACATTGGGATTTTGATAGGTATTACAATGAATTTATACTTACCTTTGGGTAGTGTAGAAATGTCAACAATAATAAGTCTCCAGTCTATGAATATGATATGTCATTTCAATGATTTGTTCCTTGTTTAATTCTTTCAGCAGTGGTTTGTAGTTTTCAGTGTACAGGCCATTTACCTTCTAAGGGCATTTTGTGCCTTCCTTCCCTGGATTTTTCAGAGCCAGTGGTGAGAAGGATGGCCTCATGAAGTGAGTGAATGTCCCTCCCTCCCTTCTGCACCTGCTCGCCGATTATGTCTAGCACAGGTGCACTGGGCCATGCTCATTACCTCTCCCCTCAAGTGGAACACCTGTCGGGAATTCCTCTAGGATCTGGGTGTTGACATTACTGTTTCAGTGTCCCCAAGGTCTCATGAGTGCCTGGCAAGTGTGCATGAGCCTAGGAAACACCTACAAATGAATCATCAAATCTGGCCAGCAAACTGCCCTGCAGAAGGTGTTGGGCCGCACCTCTCATGCCTGCAAGCCCTGTACTTGATCACCCTCAGGGCTAAGGAAAGAGCCCGAAGTCAGGGACAGAGACATTCATGGTTTAATAGATGGGAGATCTTTCACGTCAGAAGCAATGTAGTGCTGGAGAGACATCCCACTGTAGATAGCCGATGGCAGGCAGAACGCAGCAGCAGCAGTAGCAGCATGCTTCTCTCTGGGCGGAATAGGCAGGCTACCAGTTAAAGGGGGCATTGACAGCAGATGGGCTCATCGGTTACCAGGGAAACCAGCAAAGGGACGCATCCCTCTTACCCCTTGGGCTAAGTACTTCACGGGGCAGAGGTTTTTCCTTTGGTAAACCATCAGCAAACAGCCATCTTGAATGGGTAGACCATACAGAGGGGAATAACCAGGCGAGCGGTGGTAACATCCTCCATATACTTTATATATATATATACACATATATATATATATATATGGAGAGAGAGAGAGAGAGGGTTATTTATTACACTGTGGTAGCCACTAGCTAGATGTGCCTGTTATAATTTATTTAATTCAATCAATGATTAACTAAGTGTATTAAAATAAAAGAAAATAAAATATCCCATTACTCAGTCACATTAGTCACATTTTAAATGTATCCATAAGACTTGTAAATTCATGTTCGTGTTTCTACAGAATTGACTTTGAATAGCATTTGTGGCCGTGATAAAGAAAAGGATACAGGTAGGAACAACACTTAGGTAGGATCTAATGGCAGAGGGTTCCTGGAACTTTAGGGTTATATCTCCTGCTTTGGAGACTGAGGAAGGTGGATATGAAATCAGAAAGAAGAATGAAATATGTGTAGAGTTCTGACTTGTTTTTTTCACATTTTAATGATACAATAGAGAGAAATTGTGTCCTTAGACGTGACTGTGCTCTATAATCACCTTTTCTTGATTTGCTCATCAACACTGATCTTTTGCACATGAGCTGCTCTTTCTTGTGCTTGTCACTGCCTAATATGGAAGTTTGTTTTCTGGTTAGCACATCTAGGATATTGTGCACAGGAGAGTTTGTTTTCTTTTGCAAAATGACCTATGATGGACAGAACCTGTGCATCAAACCTCTCATGGGCCCTTGAAACTTGAGACCAAGTTCTTCTAGAAAGGGTGAGGTGGTGGATGAGAAGTGAACTGTCTCCCTCTGCACTTTCAGGGCTTGTGGCTTCACCTCATGTTTTGTGCTCACTGTTTGTTCCTCTTATTAAGGACAGACCCAGAGATGGATGAGTCACAGAACACGTGCTCTGGGATCACTGCATGTGCTCAGTCTCCTTGAGCTCATCTCAGCCTCTGCACTTCCCCAAGGCTGATATGCTGACATGCTTCCATTTCAGAGGGGTCCACGTCCAGCTGCCCTAGACACCCTCCATGGGCAGCAGAAATTCTAGAGGGCTGTGTGAAGGGGCTGCTGGGCTTCTTCACACACTTGCTTTCACAGCCCTGCTGACCTGGTCTCCTGGGGTTGACCAGGCCCAGGACAGAGACTCAGGGCAGCAGGACCCAGGGTCACTGCTCTTCTTACAACCCACTGCTCCGTCCAGACAGCCCTGCTCCTGCTCCCCACACCCCAGTCCTGCCTAACCTCTGACCTTTCCTCAGGCCTGCCTTGTTCTTATCCTTCCCAGTTCTTCCAAGGCTGGGGTAAACCCAGGCAGGTGCTGTGTGTTTATGAGGCTTCCTCTGCTGTAGCTTTTTGTTTCAGTATTCCAGAATAAGGGAATTGGGACAAGTTACTTCTAACTCTAATATTACTTTCATCTGCTCAAAGTGGCTAAGACACCGAGTAATTTTGAAGTACCTAAGGTTAGCTCAGGCACAGGACCCTAACTTGTTTTGTGAAGTTGTTTGCATGCTCTTCCCTCAACACAGCTGTTGCCCAGATTTGTTTAATATTCCTTTTCCTCAGAAGGAGATGGTGCAGAGATAAATGTTCTAAGCTCTTGACCTCCTAAGTGGAAAAGCCATACTGAGAACCCAGGTGTGGGTCCCAGTATGGATGCTCTGGATCCCTGACCTGCACTTACCACTCAGCCAAGGGGTCCTCAGTCATGGAGCAAGGGAGTCCCTGCATCCGTATCCTTGGCTGGAAGTCCTAGAATCTCCAAAGGTCCAGACCTTGCCCATCAGGTGGCCTTAGTGGTCACAGAATCCAGGGAAGCTATGGGTGGACTTATCAGTTGACTTTGGCACAGTCATTAATGTGAAATTCACGTCAGGACCTGCATTCTCCTGGTCAGCTCCCAGATTCTGAGAGGTGTGAGACCCCATGTATACAGTAGAGGTCATATCTGTCAGTGCTGGTGTCATTGCTTAAACAAGGCCAAAAGCAGATAAGAATCAGGGAGCTATTTTATTGTACTGGATAACATTACCATAAGCCTTAGAATTGGTCAATTCCTGTAGCCCACACCCAAGGACTCAAAGTGGAACCTGACTGTTAGCCTGTACACTTCTCCTGCACAGCTGGGTTAGAGACAGGCTGTGCTCAGTCCGGGCTCCCTCTTCATAACGAAGTGTCCCACTTATGGAACAGCTCCCTAGAGTATGGACAGCCCCTGACTCAGGGGGCATACATACATTGTATGAAAAACAAAGATTGGGAGAAAAATATGACACGATTGAGAGTGGCTGTATCTAAATGGTAGGATTTCAGTTTTGTCAAATCTTGTGTATTTGATTTTCTTTAAGACAAGTGATTAGTGAATAAATATAGCATATTTTGTCTAGGATTGAATTCAGTCCTTTAATAGAGGTTGTTGTTAATCAAGTATAAAATATTATACATTAGAAGACATGATAAATGCAGTAGCTGGCATTGTGGATGCTGGGGAAAGAGTGATCTGGGAAAAATCAAGAGACACTGGCAATTTAGCAGAAGCTCAAAAGAGGCAGGGTGGGTCATGGGTCTGTGTCATTGAAACAGAGCATGCATTTTAGTGTTTACCATTTTTTAGATCGACCCTTCCCTTCTGATTAGGCTCCCCTTAGCTAGAAAGCCAAAGCTCTATTTTAAGTTCCTTCCTCTTGTCCTTTGCCTTCCTTCATCCCCCAAAGAGGATAGCCCAACACCAGCTCAGCCCACACTTACTAACCTCCCACATCCATACACACCACCCCATGTCCTCATCGAGAAGAAAGCCCCTGAGTAATTCCTGAGTCGCAGCACCAGTGTCCTGACAGTTAGTCTGTGTCCCTCCAGCTCTCCCTCACTATGTGGCGGATGACCTGCACCGTGATAGGAGAGAAGAAAAGCCTCCGTGGAAAATCAAGGTTAGCTGGATTTTTTCTGGTCTGAGATAGAAATATTGCTTTATTTCTCTTTCAATAGAATTCAGTTATGAATATTTGAGGGTACTCCTTCCAGATACATAGAGTCGCTTGGTTGGGAGAATGTGGAGTGAGAGTCTATTACCAACTCATGGTGCCTGATTCCACAGGACATTAAAATTGACAGCATCCATTACAGCCTGTAGAGTACGGAGCTCTCTCTCCTGCACCGATTTTTCCTCTAGGCAAAGAATTCTGTAATTTCCAACCTAAATGGGCTTGGAAGTTCCATCCTCCCAGCAAAGTTTTTGCCTTTCAGCCTGAGTAGGTTTGCTCTGATAACCCTTGCTGGGTTCCCTGGACCACTGTTTCTTATGAGGTTTTCTACTGTCAGCAAATGAACAAAAGACCTGAGCATCACTGTGATCTTATCCTCATAGTGTTTTCTCTTCTTTAATTGCAGGTGGCCTTCACTGAACGTGTAAACAGTATGTATTCCTGAATCAGTCACTTGGGGAGGAAGAACTTTGAAGATGAGAAAGTGGGACATTCTTGCTGGTTTTAGTGTAGAGGGCAAACTGATTCCAAATTTGTTCTGGGAAAGAGAGTAGGGGCCCTGGTGATAGAAAGTGATTTACAAGTAATGTGACCAATTACTATAGTCCCAGGAAGAAGCTGTATTACGGTTAGGTGGTGTAGGTTTGTGTGAATGAGACTGGGTGTGTCTGTATGTGAAATGAGTGGGATGATTCTGTGTGTGTATGTGAACATTTTGTGTTGTGTTTGCCTTGATTTATGTTCCCCTAAACATCACTGTTACTGGTGCCAACTTTCTAAAAAATATTCCCATCACCACTGCATCATGAATGGGTGTGGATATAAAAGTAAATAAACCGTACACTTTCAGGGTGTGCATTGGTTTTATACCAATTGAGCCTCATTTAACCTGGAAAACAAATCCTATCACCACCCAGGCAAATGTTTACTGGATTCTTTTTTTTTTCTTTTGGCTGTGTTGAGTCTTCGTTGCACTGTGTGGGCTTCTCATTTCGGTGGCTTCTGTTGTTCCAGAGCATGGGCTCTAGGTGCATGGGCTTCAATAGTTGTGGCACGTGGGCTCAGTAGTTGTGACTTGCGGGCTCTAGAGCACAGGCTTAGTAGTTGTGGTGCACGGGCTTAGTTGCTCCATGGCTGGATTCTTAGTGAACAAAACTGGGTTTCAGCATCCCTACTCCTGGGTCAATTACAACTTCATTTAATAAGAAATCTCATCTCTTAGTACGTGTCATAGCATTCTGAATGGTTATGATAAATCTATCTGGACTTCCCTCATTCTAAATGTTTCCTATTAGAGCCTCGGGATGAGTCCTGCCCCTTAGCTGAAGCACCTAGTGCTTGGCAGACCTCCATCTTTTTGCAGGGAGCCCATGCTTGTACCCACATGCCACACCCAGTTCTGGAGGAGCCCGAGAAAGAAGGGGCCTCCAGGAGTAGATGGAGGAAATTCATTCCACCTTTCTCCTTTGAGGCTAATATTCACTATCGGATTCTTTGCTAAGGAAACGAAATGTCCTTCTCCTGTGGAAAGTCTGTCTTCCATCACTTGTGCCGGCCCTGTTTCTGTGTGCTGGGCAAGAAACACTGCATACAGTGAAGACAGAAGCAAGAGATCTACCCCAGGAACTGAGCTCAGGGTGGGCACTGGCTCCCTTCCCAGGAGGTTGGAGAGGAGGTTGTGCTTTGCCAGGTGGGATAGAGAAACCAAGCAGTGTGACAAGAGCATCTCCACTCCTGTTGCTGTGCAAACTGCCAGATGAAGTAGGTTCTTGGTATTTTCTGAAGGCTTTTGCAAGCAAATAAGACTGGGAATAAAGTCAATTAAAACATGGAAATTTATATATAAAAATTTTTTTCGATAGTGAGTCCTTTGAGAAATACATAGTTTAATAGAATATGATTGCCATATATGTGTCAATATTTTCCCCACCAAAGAAAACACTGAAAATGCTTGATTGTAAAATGTCACTTGTTTACCCAAGAGACTGTGTATGAGTAAAGTTGTTCTAGAAATCCTCAGTCCCTAGGTGGTAGTTTGCTGATGGTGCTGAGGGGAACCCTGGTGTGCGATTCAGTGCCTGCTACTCACAGGGAGGCTCTTAATAACTCAGAGACCCGCCTAGTGGACCCCACGTGTGAGGAAAGGATTGGAGCCTCGGGCTGGACTTGAAGAGGGAAATGCTTTAGAGAAGTGGAAGGAGATACAGGAAGGGCACCTGAGCCATGGGGAGTCAGGGGTGGTTGGTTTTGACATCAAGGAAAAGTGTACACCTGAGCACAGCCTTGGCCACACATAGGATGCTGTTGGCACTTCTGGTTGAATGGGGAAGAGAAAGGACATCACCCTCCTGCTGGAGTGAACTCTGGAGAGATGTCTTCTTTAAAGCCTGGGGAGAGGAGCTTCTCTCCCATTATCCCCTGATACCTGTGTACATTCGAGACCCTTCCTGCTTTCTTCTTTCCCTCTGTTGACTCCCTTTCCTTATTTTTCTTTTTTTTCCCCTTTTTCCACTTTGTATTTATTTTACATATGTATATTTTATTGTTGTAAAAGTACACATACAATGAAATCCAACGTCTTAACAAGTTTTGAAATGTCCAGTCAGTCCTGTTGACTACATGCACCTTGTTGTACAGCATGTGTCTAGAACTGTTCCATTTTGCAAATAACACATGGTATCAATTGAACAGAGACTTCCCATGTCAACCTCCTGCCAGCTCTTGGAACCACCCTTCTACTCTCTGCTTCTCGGAGTTTTCTTTCAGTTTTTGACCTTCTGTGACTGGCTTATTTCACTCTTACAAATGTCCTCCAAGTTCTTTCGTGTTGCTGCAAATGGCAGGATTTCCTTCTTTTGCAAAGACTGAATGACATTCCATTCTATGTATACACCACATTTTCTTTATTAATTCATCTTCCCATGGACACTAGGCAGTTTTCCTATGTTGTGTATTGTGTATAATGCTGCAATGGACATGAAATTGTAGATATCTCTTGGACATTCTTGTTTTATCTCCTTTGTATATAAACCTAAATGAGTGAATGCTGGATCTTATGATAGTTGTCTTAATAAGTTTTGGGGGACCTCCATTCTGTTTTCCATAATGGCTACACTATTTTCCATTACTACAGGGTACAAAACAGGGTACAGAAGTTCCACTTCTTCACATCTTTGCCAGCATCCATTAATTTTCTTTCTTTTTTCTTTTTTTTTTTTGCATTACACGGGCCTCTCATTATTGTGGGCTCTCCCATTGCAGAGCACAGGCTCCAAACACACAGGCTCAGCAGCCATGGCTCATGGGCCCAGCCTCTCAGTGGCATGTGGGATCCTCCCAGACCGGGGCACGAACACATGTCCCCTGCATTGGCAGGCGGACTCTCAACCACTGTGCCACCAGGGAAGCCCTAATTGTCTTTTTATAATACACATCCTAACAGGTGTGAGTGATATCTCCTTGTGGCTTGATTTCCACTTCCCTTATGATTAGCAGTGTTGAGCAAATTTTCATATGTAGATTGACCACTTGTATGTCTTTATGGATAAATGTCTAGAGAAGCTTTTTACCCATTTTTAAACTCAATTATTTGCCCACACTTTTTCTGAAATTGACTTGTAGTAGTTTCTTATATTTTCTGGATATTGGTCCCTTATTCAGATAAAAGGTTTACACATATTTCCTCTCATCCTATAGGTTGCCTTTTCATGCCGTTGATTGTTGAAGAGTCTATCCTTTCTTCACTTGGTAATCTTAGAACCTTGGCCAAGATCAGTTGGCCATATATATGTGCGTTTATTTGAGGTCTCTCTATTATATTTCATTGGTCTATCTCACTGTCTTGATGCCACTAGCAGACTGTGTTGACTACTGTGGCACTGTTATGTGTTTTGAGTTCAGGAAGTGTTAATCTCCTTTATTGCTCTTTGCTCTCAAGATTGTTTTCTCTACTTGTGGGGGTTCCATATGTATTTTAGGATTCTGTCCACTTCTATAATAATGACATGGAATTTTGTGGGTTGTTGCGATATATGTGTACATCACTTTATGTAGTATAGAAATGCCAACAGTATTTAATAATCCAGTCTAAGAACATGGTATGTCATTCCCTTTACTTGTCTCTTCTTTAATTTCTTTCTGCAATGTCCTGTAGTTTTTAGTATACAAATTTGTCACCTCCTACGGGGCCTTTTCCACTGCCTTCCTCACGTCTTCTAGATTCAGGGGTGTGAAGGATGGACTCACGGAGAGAGTGAAATCCCTCCCTCCCCTCTGCACCTACTCTCTGATTATGTCTAATACAGGTGTACTTGGACATGCCCTTCACCTCAGTGTACAAGTGGGCCCCTTGCTGGGAATTCCTCTTGGATCTGAGTGTTGACTGTACTATTTCAGTGTCCACAAGGACTCTCCCAATGCGTGGCGTGGGTCCAAGAGCCCAAGATATACCTACATACGAATGATCAGATCAGGCCATCATATTTTCTGCAGTAAAGAACAACCAGGGGAAGGTTGGCTGGTTGCCTCTTTCTCATCTTTGGATTTCTTACAGCTGAGCTTTCCAGTGTGGTAGCCACGAACCAAATGTGTCTATTTATAATTAATTTAGTTCAAACAATAATTAACTCATTCTATTAAAAAATGCAAATACCACACAAGTGCTTGGTCACACTAGCCATGTTTCAAGTATGTCTGTAACATCTGGAATTTCAAGTTGGTAAGGTTGACGGTGAAAGCTATAAATGGGTCTATAGAAGTGAGGGGTCGAAAGGTGATTTTCTCAGCATCTCTCCCTCATTTGAAATTTTCAACTGTGATCAAGATCTTATTGAAGGACTCTGTCTGCACAGAGCACAGGGGAGGTCTGAGAACCTGGAGGGAAGACCAGGGTGATGCTGTGTGAGCCAGCAAGTCGAGTAGGAGAAATGGGTGGGTCAACTTCTATAATAACTTTATGCTCATGGTTGTGTTCATACAGAATGGATCTTGGAGAGCATACATAGCAGTGATGCTGAGGACGATTCACATAGGGAACAACTCTCAGGTAGGATCTAAAGGGAGACAATTCCTAGAACACTTGGGTTTCACCCGGCTCTTTAGAAACTAAGGAAGGTGAATATGAAATCAGGAAGAAGAAGGAAATATGTGTAGAATTCCGATTTGTTCTTTCCAAATTAATGATACATTTGAGTTATTGTGTCCATGTCCTTTGACTGTACTGTGCTTATAGTCATCTTTTCTTGGTTTGCCATTCAGAAATTTTCTCTCTCACAAGACTACTCTTTCATTGCTTTTTCTCTGCCAAAGATGAATGGTTCGTTTCTGTTTGGTACCTGGAGGGTATTTTGCACCAGGGATTTTGGTTTCCTTTTTACATTCACGTATGATGGCCATATCCTAGTGGGAACAAAAGTCTCATAGTCAATTGACACTGGAGAACAAGTCCTTATAGTTAGTGTCAGCTGGTGGATGAGAGTTGAACTCTCTCCCTCTACACTTTCAGGACTTGTAGCTTCATCTTACTTTTGCCCTCACTGTTTATTCCTCATGGAAAATGCGCTCCCTGAGGTGAATGAGTCACAGAACACATGCTTTGGGATCACTGCATGTGCTCAGTCTCCTCATTTCAGCCTCAGCACCTCCCAAGGCTGCTGTGCTGACATGCTTCCGTTTGAGAGGGCTTCACGTCCAGCTGCCCCTAAAGACCCTTCATGGCCAGCAGGAATTCTAGAGGACTGTGTGAAGGGGCTGCTGGGCTTCTTCACACACTGGCTCTCACAGCCCTGCTAACCTGGTCTCCTGGAATTGACCAGGCCCAGGACAGAGACTCAGGGCAGCAGGACCCAGGGTCACTGCTCTTCTTACAACCCACTGCTCCATCCGGCCAGCCGTGCCCCTGCTCCCCACACTCCAGTCCTGCCTACCCTCTGACCTTTCCTCAAGCCTGCCTTGTTCTTATCCTTCCCAGTTCTTCCAAGGCTGGGGTAAACCCTGTCAGGTGCTGTGTGTTTATAAGGCTTCCTCTGCTGTAGAATTTTGTTTCAGTATTCCAGACTAAGAGAATTGGAACAAGTTACTTTTAACTCTAATATTGCTTTCACCCTCTCTAAGGGCCTAAGAGGCTTACGGACTTGTTTTGAAGTACCTAAGGTTAGCTCAGGCACAGGACACTTACTTGTTTTGTGAAGTTGGTTGCATATCTAGGCCATTTTGGAGAATGCTGCAATGAACCTAAGTTCATCTCATTGTGATATTGATTTAATTTCCTTTGGATATATACCTAGAACTGTGATTGCTGAATCATATGATATTTCTGTTTATAATTTTATAAGGAACACCCATTCTCTTTTTCATAATAGCGGCACCATTTTACATTCCCACAGGCAGTGTACAATGTTTCCAATTCCCGACATCTTGGCCTTGACCTGCGGGATCTAGAGCACAGGCTTAGTAGTTGTTGTGCATGGGCTTAGTTGCTCCATGGGTGGATTATTAGTGAACAAAACTGGGTTTCAGTATGCCTACTACTGGGCCAATTACAACTTCATTTAATAAGAAATCTCATCTCTTAGTAAGTCTCATAGCATTCTGAATGGTTATGATACATCTCTCTGCCACTTCCCTCATTCTAACTGTTTCCTATTAGAACCTCGGGATGAGTCCTCCCCTCTTACGTGAAGCAACTAGTGCTAGGCAGGCCTCCTTCATTTTGCAGGGAGCCCATGCTTGTACCCACATGCCACACCCAGTTCTGGAGGAGTCCGAGAAAGAAGGTGCCTCCAGGAGTAGATGGAGGAAATTCACTCCACCTTTCTCCTTTGAGGCTAATATTCACTATCGGATTCTGTGCTAAGGAAACGAAATGTCCTTCTCCTGTGGAAAGTTTGTTCTCCATCAGTTGTGCTGGCCCTGTTTCTGTGTGCTGTGCAAGAAACACTGCAGACAGTGAAGACAGATCCAAGAGATCTACCCCAGGGATTGAGCTCAGGGTGGGCACTGGCTCCCTTCCCAGCAGAGCGGACAGGAGGTTGTGCTTTACAAGGTGGGACAGAGAAACCAAGCAGTGTGACAAGAGCATCTCCTCTCATGTTGCTGTGCAAACTGCCAGGTGAAGTAGGTCCTTGGTATTTTCTGAAGGCTTTTGCAAGCAAACAAGTCTGCGAGTCAAGTCAATTAAAATATGGAAAGTTTTATATAAAATTTTTTTTCAATAGGAGTCCTTTGAGAAATACATACTTTAATAGAATATGATTGCCGTATATGTGTCAATATCTTCCGCACCAAAGAAAAAACAGAAAATGCTTGATTGTAAAATGTCACTTGTTTACCCAAGAGACTGTGTATGAGTAAAGTTGTTCTAGAAATCCTCAATCCCTAGGTCATAGTTTCCTGACGGTGCTGAGTGAAACCCTGGTGTGTGATCCAGTGCCTGCTACTCACAGGGAGGCTCTTAAGAACTCAGAGACCCGCCCAGTGGACAACACGTGTGAGGACAGGATTGGCGCCTCGGGCTGCACTTGGAGAGGGAAATGCTTTAGTGAAGTGGAAGGAGATACAGGAAGGGCACCTGAGCCATGGGGAGTCAGGGGTGTTTGGTTTAGAGATCAAGGAAAAGTGTACACCTGAGCACAGACTGGGCCACACTTAGGATGCTATTGGCACTTCTGGTTGAATGGGGAAGAGAAAGGACATCCCCCTCTTGCTGGAGTGATCGCTGGAGAGATGTCTTCTTTAAAGCCTGGGGAGAGGAGCT
Source organism: Mesoplodon bidens (assembly GCF_964165515.1). Classification (NCBI taxonomy): domain Eukaryota; kingdom Metazoa; phylum Chordata; class Mammalia; order Artiodactyla; family Ziphiidae; genus Mesoplodon; species Mesoplodon bidens. Next base: position 588,623 of record NW_027671364.1, read on the forward strand.
TCTCTCCCATTATCTCCTGATACCTGTGTACATTTGAGACCCTTCCTGCTTTCTTCTTTCCCTCTGTTGACTCCCTTTCCTTATTTTTCTTCTTTTTTCCCCTTTTTCCACTTTGTATTTATTTTACATATGTGTATTTTATTGTTGTAAAAGTCCATATACGATGAAATCCAACGTCTTAACAAGTTTTGAAATGTCCAGGCAGTCCTGTTGACTACATGCACCTTGTTGTACAGCATGTGTCTAGAACTTTTCCATTTTGCAAATCACATTGGCTAACCATTGAACACAGACTTCCCATGTCAACCTCTTGCCAGCTCTTGGAACCACCCTTCTACTCTCTGCTTCTCGGAGTTTTCTTTCAGTTTTTGACCTTCTGTGACTGGCTTATGTCACTCTTACAAATGTCCTCCAAGTTCTTTCGTGTTGCTGCAAATGGCAGGATTTCCTTCTCTTTCAAAGACTGAATGACATTCCACTGTATGTATACACCACATTTTCTTTATTAATTCATCTTCCCATGGACACTAGGCAGTTTTCCTATGTTGTGTATTGTGTATAATGCTGCCATAGGCATGAAATTGTAGATATCTCTTGGACATTCTTGTTTTATCTCCTTTGTATATAAACCTAAATGAGTGATTGCTGGATTTTATAATAGTTCTCTTAATAATTTTTGGGGGACCAACATTCTGTTTTCCATAATGGCTATACCATTTTACATTACTAAAGTGTACAGAACAGAGTACAGAAGTTTCACTTCTTCACATCTTTGCGAACATCCATGAATTTTATTTTATTTTATTTTATTTTTGCAGTACACAGGCCTCTCATGGTTGTGGGCTCTACCGTTGTGGATCACAGGATCCAAATGCACAAGCTCAGCGGCCATGGCTCATAGGCCCAGCCGCTCAGCAGCCTGTGGGATCCTCCCGGACTGGGGCACGAACACGTGTCCCCTGCCTCGGTAGGTGGACTCTCAACCACTGTGCCACCAGGGAAGCCCTAATTGTCTTTTTATACAGCACATCCTAACAGGTGTGAGTGATATCTCCTTGTGGCTTGATTTCCATTTCCCTGATGCTTAGCAATGTTGAGCAAATTTTCATATGTAGATTGACCACTTTTATGTCTTTATGGAGAAATGTCTAGTGAAGCTTTTTACCCATTTTTAAACTCAGTTATTTGCCCGCTGTTTTTCTGAAATTGACTTGTTGTAGTTTCTTATATATTCTGGATATTGGTCCCTTATTCAGATTCAAGTTTTACACATATTTCCTCACATCCTATAGGTTGCCTTTTCATTCTGTTGATTGTTGAAGAGACCATCCTTTCTTCACTTGGTAATCTTAGAACCTTGGCAAACATCAGTTGGCCATATATATGTGCGTTTATTTGAGGTCTCTCTATTATATTTCATTGGTCTATCTCACTGTCTTGATGCCAGTAGCAGACTGTGTTGACTACTGTGGCATTGTTATGTGTTTTGAGTTCAGGAAGTGTTAATCTCCATCATTGCTCTTTGCTCTCAAGATTGCTTTATCTACTTGTGGGGGTTCCATATGTATTTTAGGATTCTGTCCACTTCTATAATAATGTCATGGAATTATATGGGTTGTTGCGATATATGTGTACATCCCTTTATGTAGTATAGAAATGCCAACAGTTTTTAATAATCCAGTCTATGAATATGGTATGTCATTCCAATTACTTGTCTCTTCTTTAAATTCTTTCCACAATGTCCTGTACTTTTCAGTATACAAATTTTTCACCTCCTACGGGGCCTTTTCCACTGCCTTCCTCAGGTCCTCTAGAGTCAGGGGTGAGAAGGATGGACTCGTGCAGAGAGTGAAATCCCTCCCTCCCCTCTGCACCTACTCTCTGATTATGTCTAATACAGGTGTACTGGGCCATGCCCTTCACCTCTGTCTACAAGTGGGCCCCTTGCTGGGAATTCCTCTTGGATCTGAGTGTTGACTGTACTATTTCAGTGTCCACAAGGACTCTCGCAATGCCTGGCGTGGGTCCAAGAGCCCAAGATATACCTACATACAAATGATCAGATCAGGCCATCAAATTTTCTGCAGTAAAGAACAACCAGGGGAGGGGTGGCTGATTGCCTCTTTCTCATCTTTGGATTTCTTAGAGCTGAGCTTTCCAGTGTGGTAGCCACGAACCAAATGTGTCTATTTATAATTAATTTAGTTCAAGCAATAATTAACTCATTCTATTAAAAAATGCAAAAAACACACAATTGCTTGTTCACACTAGCCATGTTTCAAGTGTATCTGTAACATCTGGAATTTCAGGTTGGTAAGGTTGATGGTGAAAGCTATAAATGGGTCTATAGAAGTGAGGGGTCGAAAGGTGATTTCTCAGCATCTCTCCCTCATTTGAAATTTTCAACTGTGATCAATATCTTATTGAACGACTCTGTCTGCACAGAGGTCTGAGAACCTGGAGGGAAGACCAGGGTGATGCTGTGTGAGCCAGCAAGTCGAGTAGGAGAAATGGGTGGGTCAACTTGTATAATAACTTTATGCTCATGGTTGTGTTTGTACAGAATGCATGGTGGAGAGCATACATAGCAGTGATGCTGATGACGATTCACGTAGCGAACAACTCTCAGGTAGGATCTAAAGGGAGACAATTCCTAGAACACTAGGGTTCCACCCGGTTCTTTAGAAACTAAGGAAGGTGAATATGAAATCAGGAAGAAGAAGGAAATATGTGTAGAATTCTGATTTGTTCTTTCCAAATTTTAATGATATAATAGAGTTATTGTGTCCATGTCCTTTGACTGTACTGTACGTATAGTCATCTTTTCTTGCTTTGCCATTTCGAAATTTTCTCTCTCACAAGACTACTGTTTCATTGCTTTTTCACTGCCAAAGATGAATAGTTCATTTCTATTTGGTACCTGGAGGGTATTTTGCACCAGGGATTTTGGTTTCCTTTTTACATTCACGTATGATGGCCATATCCTAGTGGGAACAAAGCTCTCATAGTCACTTGACATTGGAGAACAAGTTCTTATAGTGAGTGTCAGGTGGTGGATGAGACTTGAAGTATCTCCCTCTACACTTTCAGGACTTGTAGCTTCACCTTACTTTTGTCCTCATTGTTTATTCCTCAAGGAAACTGCACTCCCAGAGGTGGATGAGTCACAGAACACATGCTTTGGGATCACAGCATGTGCTCAGTCTCCTCATTTCAGCCTCAGCACCTCCCAAGCCTGATGTGCTGACATGCTTCCATTTGAGAGGGGTCCATGTCCAGCTGCCCCTACAGACGCTTCATGGCCAGCAGGAATTCTAGAGGACTGTGTGAAGGGGCTGCTGGGCTCGCTTCACACACTGGCTCTCATAGCCCTGCTAACCTGGTCTCCTGGAATTCACCAGGCACAGGACAGAGACTCAGGGCAGCAGGAGCCAGGATCACTGCACTTATTACAACGCACGGCTCTATCCGGACAGCCCTGTTCCTGCTCCCCACACTCCAGTCCTGCCTACCCTCTGACCTTTCCTCAGGCCTGCCTTGGTCTTATCCTTCCCAGTTCTTCCAAGGCTGGGGTAAACCCTGGCAGGTGCTGTGAGTTTATGAGGCTTACCCTGCTGTAGAACTTTTGTTTCAGTATTCCAGACTAAGGGAATTGGTACAAGTTAGTTTTAACTCTAATATTGCTCTCATCCTCTCTAAGGGGCTAAGAGACTTACGGAGTTGTTTTGAAGTACCTAAGGTTAGCTCAGGCACAGGACACTTACTTCTTTTGTGAAGTTGGTTGCATATCTAGGCTATTTTGGAGAATGCTGCAATGAACCTAAGTTCATCTCATTGTGATACTGATTTAATTTCCTTTGGCTATATACCCAGAACTGTGATTGCTGAATCATATGATATTTCTCTTTATAATTTTATAAGGAACCTCCATACTCTTTATCATAATAGCGGCACCATTTTGCATTCCCACCAGCAGTGTACAAATTTTCCAATTCCCCACATCTTGGCCTTAAACTGTTAATTTTTTTCTTTATAATACACAGCCTAACAGGTATGAGGTGTTGATTTGCAGTGCCCTGATGATTAGTGAGGTTGAGAACCTTTTCCTATATTTGTTAGCCATTTGTATGTCTTTTTTAGGAAATGTCTTATTTAAGTCTTTGCACATTTCTGAACCCAGTTATTTGCCCTTTTTAATTTTTTAACTTAGTTTGCATTTGAGTTGTAGTGTTTTTCTTACATGTTTTGGACATTAACTCCTTTTCTGATATATGTTTGTAATCTTTCTGTAAGTTATATTTTCATCCTATTGACTGTTGAAAACGCTATAGTTTCCCTATTTGTTGTCTTAGAAGCTTGGTGAATTTCATTTGGCCATGTATCTATGAGTTTTCCTGGGGGTTTATTTATTCTGCTCTTTAGGCCTATGTATCTGTTTCTATGTCAGTACCATACAGTTTTGATTCCTGTGGCTTTGTAATGTGTTTTGAAGTCAGGAAGTGAGAAGCCTCCATCTATGTTCTTTGTTCTCAGGATTGTTTTTTCTGTTTGGAGTCCTTTGTAGTTCCATATGTATTTTATGATTTTTTTTTCTTTTACTTTGAAAATGACATTGGGATTTTGATATGTATTACAATGAATTACTACTTACCTTCGGGGAGTGTAGAAATGTCAACAATAATAAGTCTTCTGTCTATGAATATGATATGTCATTTCAATGATTTGTTCCTTGTTTAATTCTTTCAGCAGTGGTTTGTAGTTTTCAGTGTACAGGCCATTTACCTTCTAAGGGCATTTTGTGCCTTCCTTCCCTGGATTTTTCAGAGCCAGTGGTGAGAAGGATGGCCTCATGAAGTGAGTGAATGTCCCTCCCTCCCTTCTGCACCTGCTCGCCGATTATGTCTAGCACAGGTGCACTGGGCCATGCTCATTACCTCTCCCCTCAAGTGGAACACCTGTCGGGAATTCCTCTAGGATCTGGGTGTTGACATTACTGTTTCAGTGTCCCCAACGTCTCATGAGTGCCTGGCAAGTGTGCATGAGCCTAGGAAACACCTACAAATGAATCATCAAATCTGGCCAGCAAACTGCCCTGCAGAAGGTGTTGGGCCGCACCTCTCACGCCTGCAAGCCCTGTACTTGCTCAGCCTCAGGGCTAAGGAAATGGCCCGAAGTCAGGGACAGAGACATTCATGGTTTAATAGATGGGAGATCTTTCACATCGGAAGCAAAGTGGTCCTGGAGAGACATCCCACTGTAGATAGCCGATGGCAGGCAGAACGCAGCAGCAGCAGTAGCAGCATGCTTCTCTCTGGGCGGAATAGGCAGGCTACCAGTTAAAGGGGGAGTTGACAGCAGATGGGCTCATCGGTTACCAGGGAAACCAGCAGAGGGACGCATCCCTCTTACCCCTTGGGCTAAGTACTTCACGGGGCAGAGGTTTTTCCTTTGGTAAACCATCAGCAAACAGCCATCTTGAATGGGTAGACCGTACAGAGGGGAATAACCAGGCGAGCGGTGGTAACATCCTCCATATACTTTATATATATATATACACATATATATGGAGAGAGAGAGAGAGAGAGGGTTGTTTATTACACTGTGGTAGCCACTAGCTAGATGTGCCTGTTATAATTTATTTAATTCAATCAATGATTAACTAAGTGTATTAAAATAAAAGAAAATAAAATATCCCATTACTCAGTCACATTAGTCACATTTTAAATGTATCCATAAGACTTGTAAATTCATGTTCGTGTTTCTACAGAATTGACTTTGAATAGCATTTGTGGCCGTGATAAAGAAAAGGATACAGGTAGGAACAACACTTAGGTAGGATCTAATGGCAGAAGGTTCCTGGAACTTTAGGGTTATATCTCCTGCTTTGCAGACTGAGGAAGGTGGATATGAAATCAGAAAGAAGAATGAAATATGTGTAGAGTTCTGACTTGTTTTTTTCACATTTTAATGATACAATAGAGAGAAATTGTGTCCTTAGACGTGACTGTGCTCTATAATCACCTTTTCTTGATTTGCTCATCTAAACTGATCTTTTGCACATGAGCTGCTCTTTCTTGTGCTTGTCACTGCCTAATATGGAAGTTTGTGCTCTGGTTAGCACATCTAGGGTATGGTGCACAGTAGAGTTTTTTCTTTTGCATATTGACCTATGATGGACAGAACCTGTGGGTCAAAACTCTCCTGGGCCATTGAAACTTGAGACCAAGTTCTTCTAGAAAGGGTGAGGTGGTGGATGAGAAGTGAACTGTCTCCCTCTGCACTTTCAGGACTTGTGGCTTCACCTCATATTTTGTGCTCACTGTTAGTTCCTCTTGTAAAGGACAGTCCCAGAGATGGATGAGTCACAGAACACGTGCTCTGGGATCACTGCATGAGCTCCTTGAGCTCATCTCCGCCTCTCCATTTCTCCAAGGCTGATGTGCTCACATGCTTCCATTTGAGAGGGGTCCACGTCCAGCTGCCCCTAAAGACCCTTCATGGCCAGCAGGAATTCTAGGGGGCTGTGTGAAGGGGCTGCTGGGCTTTTTGACACACTTGCTTTCACAGCCCTGCGGACCTGGTCTCCTGGGATTTACCAGGCCCAGGAAACAGACTCAGGGCAGCAGGACCCAGGGTCACTGCTCTTCTTACAACCCACTGCTCCTTCCAGACAGCCCTGCCCTTGCTCCCCACACCCCAGTCCTGCCTACGCACTGACCTTTCCTCAGGCCTGCCTTGGTCTTATCCTTCCCAGGTCTTCCAAGGCTGTGGTAAACCCTGGCAGGTGCTGTGTGTTTATGAGGCTTCCTCTGCTGTAGAATTTTTTTTCAGTATTCCAGATTCAGGGAATTCGGACAAGTTACTTTTAACTCTAATATTGCTTGCATCCGCTCTAAGGGGCTAAGAGACTTATGGAGTTGTTTTGAAGTAGCTAAGGTTAGCTCAGGCACAAGACCCTTACTTGTTCTGTGAAGTTGGTTGCATGTTCTTCCCTCAACACAGCTGTTTCCCAGATTTGGTTAATATTCCTTTTCCTCAGAAGGAGATGGTGCAGAGATAAATGTTCTAAGCTCTTGACCTCCTATGTGGAAAAGCCAACCTGAGAACCCAGGGGTGGGTCCCAATACGGATGCTCTGGATCCCTGACCTGCACTTACCACTCAGCCAAGGGATCCTCAGTCATGGAGCAAGGGAGTCCCTGCATCCGTATCCTTGGCTGGAAGTCCTAGCATCTCCAAAGGTCCAGACCTTGCCCACCAGGTGGCCTTAATGATCACAGAATCCTGGGCAGCTATGGGTGGACTTATCAGTTGACTTTGGCACAGTCATTAATGTGAAATTCACCTCAAGACCTGCATTCTCCTGGTCAGCTACAGATTCTGAGAGGTATGAGACCCCATGTATACAGTAGAGGTCATATCTGTCAGTGCTGGTGTCATTGCTTAAACAAGGCCAAAAGCAGATAAGAATCAGGGAGCTATTTTATTGTATTGGATAACATTACCATAAGCCTTAGAATTGGTCAATTCCTGTAGCCCACACCCAAGGACTCAAAGTGGAACCTGACTGTTAGCCTGTACACTTCTCCTGCACAGCTGGGTTAGAGACAGGCTGTGCTCAGTCCGGGCTCCCTCTTCATAACGATGTGTCCCACTTATGGAACAGCTCCCTAGAATATTGACAGCCCCTGACTCAGGGGGCATACATACATTGTATAGAAAACAAAGACTGGGAAAAAAATATGATACGATTGATAGTGGCTGTATCTAAATGGTAGGATTTCAGTTTTGTCAAATCTTGTGTATTTGATTTTCTTTAAGACAAGTGATTAGTGAATAAATATAGCATATTTTGTCTAGGATTGAATTCAGTCCTTTAATGGAGGTTGCTGTTAATCAAGTATAAAATATCATACAAGAGAAGACATGATAAATGCAGTAGCTGGAATTGTGGATGCTGGGGAAAGACTGATCTGGGAAAAATCAAGAGACATTGGCAATTTAGCAGAAGCTCAAAGCATGGGTCATGGGTCTGTGTCATTGAAACAGAGCATGCCTTTTAGTGTTTTCCATTTTTTAGATCGACTCTTCCCTTCTGATTAGGCTCCCCTTTGCTAGAAAGCCAAAGCTCTATTTTAAGTTCCTTCCTCTTGTCCTTTGCCTTCCTTCATCCCCCAGAGAGGATGGCCCAACACCAGCTCAGCCCACACTTACTAACCTCCCACATCCATACACACCACCCCATGTCCTCATCGAGAAGAAAGCCCCTGAGTAATTGCTGAGCAGCATCACCAGTGTCCTGACAGTTACTCTGTGTCCCTCCAGCTCTCCCTGAGGATGTGGCGGTTGACCTGCCCCGTGATAGGAGAGAAGAAAAGCCTCGGTGGATCATCAAGGTAAGCTGGTTTTTTTCTGGTCTGAGATAGAAATATTGCTTTATTTCTCTTTCAATAGATTTAAGTTATGAATATTTGAGGGTATTCCTTCCAGATACATTCAATTCCCTTGGTTGGGAGAATGTGGAGTGAGAGTCTATGACCAACTCATGGTGCCTGATTCCAAAGGACATTAAAATTGACAGCATCCATTACATCCTGTAGAGTACGGAGCTCTCTCTCCTGCAGCGATTTTTCCTCTAGGAAAAGAATTCTGTAATTTCCAACCTAAATGGACTTGGAAGTTCCATCCTCCCAGCAAAGTTCTTGCCTTTCAGCCTGAGTAGGTTTGCTCTGATAACCCTTGCTGGGTTCCCTGGGCCACTGTTTCTTATGAGGTTTTCTACTGTCAGCAAATGAACAAAAGACCTGAGCATCACTGTGATCTTATCCTCATAGTGTTTTCTCTTCTGTAATTGCAGGTGGCCTTCACAGAACATGAAAACGGTATGTATTCTGGAATCAGTCACTTGGGGAGGAAGATCTTTGAAGATGAGAAAGTGGGACATTCTTGCTGGTTTTAGTGTAGAGGGCAAACTGATTCCAAATTTGTGCTGGGAATGAGAGTAGGGGTCCTGGTGATAGAAAGTGATTTACAAGTAATGTGACCAATTACTATAGTCCCAGGAAGAAGCTGTATTACGGTTAGGTGGTGTATGTTTGTATGCATGAGACTGGGTGTGTCTGTATGTGAAATGAGTGGTATGATTCTGTGTGTGTATGTGAACTTTTTGTGTTGTGTTTCCCTTGATTTATGTTCCCCTAAACATCACTGCTACTGGTGCCAACTTTCTAGAAAATATTCCCATCACCACTGCATCATGAATGGGTATGGATATAAAAGTAAATATACTGTACACTTTCAGTGTGTGCATTGATTTTATACCAACTGAGCCTCATTTAACCTGGAAAACAAATACTATCAACACCCAGGCAAATGTTTACTGGATTCTTTTTGTTTTTCTTTTTTTTTGGCTGTGTTGGCTCTTCGTTGCAGTGTGCAGTCTTCTCATTTCGGTGGCTTCTCTTGCTCCAGACCACGGGCTCTAGGTGCATGGGCTTCAATAGTTGTGGCACGTGCACTCAGTAGTTGTGACTTTCAGGCTCTAGGGCACAGGCTTAGTACATTTGTTGCACGGACATAGTTGCTCCATAGCTGGATTCTTAATGAACAAAACTTCGTTTCAGCATCCCTACTACTGGGTTAATTACAACGTCATTTAATAAGAAATCTCATCTCTTAGTTGGTCTCATAGTATCCTGAATGGTTATGATACATCTCTCTGCCACTTCCCTCACTCTAACTGTTTCCTATTAGAGCCTCGGGATGAGTCCTCCGCCCTTACCCGAAGCACCTAGTGATAGGAAGGCCTCCTTCCTTTTGCAGGGAGCCCATGCTTGTACCCACATGCCACACCCAGGTCTGGAGAAGTCCGAGAAAGAGGGAGCATCCAAGAGTAGATGGAGGAAATTTACTACAACTTTCTCCTTTGAGGCTAATATTCACTATCAGATTCTGTGCTTAGGAAACGAAATGTCCTTCTCCTGGGGAAAGTTTGTCTTCCATCACTTGTGCCAGCCCTGTTTCTGTGTGCTGGGCAAGAAACACTGCATACAGTGAAGACGGAACCAAGAGATCTACCCCAGGGATTGAGCTCAGGGTGGGCACTGGCTCCCTCTCCAGGAGGGCGGACAGGAGGTTGTGCTTTGCATGGTGGGACAGAGAAACCCAGCAGTGTGACAAGAGCATCTCCACTCATATTGCTGGTCAAACTGCCAGATGAAGTATGTTCTTGGTATTTTCTGAAGGCTTTTGCAAGCAAACAAGTCTGGGAGTAAAGTCAATTAAAACATGGAAAGTTATACGTAAAAATTCTTTTTCGATAGTGATTCCTTTTAGAAATACATACTTTAATAGAATATGATTGCCTTTTATGTGTCAATATTTTCCCCACCAAAGAAAAAATTGAAAATGCTTGATTGTAAAATGTCACTTGTTTACCCAAGAGACTGTATGAGTAAAGTTGTTCTAGAAATCCTCAATCCCTAAGTCGTATTTCGCTGATAGTGCTGAGGGGAACCCTGGTGTGTGATTCAGTGCCTGCTACTCACAGGGAGGCTCTTAAGAACTCAGAGACCCGCCCAGTGGACCCCACGTGTGAGGACAGGACTGGCGCCTCTGGCTGCACTTCAAGAGGGAAATGCTTTAGAGAAGTGGAAGGAGATACAGGAAGGGCACCTGAGCCATGGGGAGTCAGGGGTGGTTGGTTTAGAGATCAAGGAAAAGTGTACACCTGAGCACAGCCTGAGCCACACTTAGGATGCTATTGGCACTTCTGGTTGAATGGGGAAGAGGAAGGACATCCCCCTCTTGCTGGAGTGAACTCTGGAGAGATATCTTCTTTAAAGCCTGGGGAGAGGAGCTTCTCTCCCATTATCTCCTGATACCTGTGTATATTCGAGACCCTTCCTGCTTTCTTCTTTCCCTCTGTTGACTCCCTTTCCTTATTTTTCTTCTTTTTCCCCCTTTTTCCACTTTGTATTTATTTTACATATGTGTATTTTATTGTTGTAAAAGTACACATAAGATGAAATCCAACTTCTTAACAAGTTTTGAAATGTCCAGGCAGTCCTGTTGACTACATGCACCTTGTTCTACAGCATGTGTCTAGAACTTTTCCATTTTGAAATAACACATTCTAACCATTGAACAGAGACTTCCCATGTCAACCTCCTGCCAGCTCTTGGAACCCCCCTTCTACTCTCTGTTTCACGGAGTTTTCTTTCAGTTTTTGATCTTCTGTGACTGGCTTATTTCACTCTTACAAATGTCCTCCAAGATCTTTCGTGTTGCTGCAAATGGCAGGATTTCCTTCTTTTCAAAGACTGAATGACATTCCACTGTATGTATACACCACATTTTCTTTATTAATTCATCTTCCCCTGGACACTAGGCAGTTTTCCTATGTTGTGTATTGTGTATAATGCTGCAATGGACATGAGATTGTAGATATCTCTTGGACATTCTTGTTTTATCTCCTTTGTATATAAACCTAAATGAGTGATTGCTGGATTTTATGAGAGTTCTCTTAATAATTTTTAGGGGACCTCCATTCTGTTTTCCATAATGGCTACACCATTTTACATTACGACAGGGTACAAAGCAGGGTACAGAAGTTCCACTTCTTCACATCTTGGCCAGCATCCATTAATTTTTTTTTTTTTTTTTTTTTTTTTTTTTTTTGCAGTACTTGGGCCTCTCTTTGTTGTGGGCTCTCCCGTTGCGGAGCACAGGCTCCAAACGCACATGCTCAACAGCCATGGCTCATGGGCCCAGTTGCTAAGCGGCATGTGGGATCCTCCCAGACCTGGGCACGAACATGAGTCCCCTGCATCTGCAGGCGGAATCTCAACCACTGTGCCACCAGGGAAGCCCTAATTGTCTTTTTATAATACACATCCTAACAGGTGTGAGTGATATCTCCTTGTGGCTTGATTTCCATTTCCCTGATGCTTAGCGATGTTGAGCAAATTTTCATATATAGATTGACCACTTGTATGTCTTTATGGAGAAATGTCTAGTGAAGATTTTTACCCATTTTTAAACTCAGTTATTTGCCTGCTGTTTTTCTGAAATTCACTTGTAGTAGTTTCTTATATATTCTGGATATTGGTCCCTTATTCAGAACAAGGTTTACACATATTTGCTCCCATCCTATAGGTTGCCTTTTCATTCTGTTTATTGTTGAAGAGACTATCTTTCTTCACTTGGTAATCTTAGAACCTTGGCACAAATCAGTTGGCCATATATATGTGCGTTTATTTGGGGTCTCTCTATTATATTTCATTGGTCTATCTCACTGTCTTGATGCCAGTAGCAGACTGTTTTCACTACTGTGGCATTGTTATGAGTTTTGAGGTCAGGAAGTGTTAATCTCCATCATTGCTCTTTGCTCTCAAGATTGTTTTATCTACTGGGGTGTGGTTCCGTATGTATTTTAGAATTGTGTCCACCTCTATAATAATGACATGGAATTTTATGGGTTGTTGCGATATATGTGTACATCACTTTATGTAGTATAGAAATGCCAACAGTATTTAATACTCCAATCTATGAACATGGTATATCATTCCAATTCCTTGTCTCTTCTTTAATTTCTTTCCCAATATCCTGTAGTTTTCAGTATACAAATTTTCACCTCCAACGGGGCCTTTTCCACTGCCTTCCTCAGGTCTTCTAGAGTCAGGGGTGAGAAGGATGGACTCATGGAGAGAGTGAAATCCCTCCCTCCCATCTGCACCTACTCTCTGATTATGTCTAATACAGGTGTTCTTGGCCACGCCCTTCACCTCTGTCTACAAGTGGGCCCCTTGCTGGGAATTCCTCTTGGATCTGAGTGTTGACTGTACTATTTCAGTGTCCACAAGGTCTCTCCCAATGCCTGGCATGGCTCCAAAAGCGCAAGATATACCTACATACGAATGATTAGATCAGGCCATCAAATTTTCTACAGTAAAGAACAACCAGGAGAGGGGTGGCTGGTTGCCTCTTTCTCATCTTTGGATTTCTTACAGCTGAGCTTCCCAGTGTGGTAGCCACTAACCAAATGTGTCTATTTATAATTAATTTAGTTCAAACAATAATTAACTCATTCTATTAAAAAATGCAAAAAACACACAATTGCTTGGTCACACTAGCCATGTTTCAAGTGTGTCTGTAACATCTGGAATTTCAGGTTGGTAAAGTTGACGGTGAAAGTTATAAATGGGTCAATAGAAGTGAGGGGTCGAAAGGTGATTTTCTCAGCATCTCTCCCTCATTTGAAATTTTCATCTGTGATCAATATCATATTGAAGGACTCTGTCTGCACAGAGCACAGGGGAGGTCTGAGAACCTGGAGGGAAGACCAGGGTGATGCTGTGTGAGCCAGCAAGTCGAGTAGGAGAAATGGGTGGGTCAACTTGTATAATAACTTTATGCTCATGCTTGTGTTTGTACAGAATGCATCGTGGAGAGCATACATAGCTGTGATGCTGATGATGATTCACGAAGGGAACAACTCTCAGGTAGGATCTAAAGCGAGACAATTCCTAGAACACTTTGGTTCCACGCGGTTTTTTAGAAACTAGGGAAGGTGAATATGAAATCAGGAAGAAGATGAAAATATGTGTAGATTTCTGATTCTTCTTTCCAAATTTTAATGATATAATAGAGTTATTGTGTCCATGTCCTTTGACTGTACTGTGCTTATAGTCATCTTTCCTTGCTTTGCCATTCAGAAATTTTCTTTCTCACAAGACTACTCATTCGTTGCTTTTTCACTGCCAAAGATGAAAGGTTCGTTTCTGTTTGGTACCTGGAGGGTATTTTGCACCAGGGATTTTGGTTTCCTTTTTACATTCACGTATGATGGCCATATCCTAGTGGGAACAAAGCTCTCATAGTCACTTGGCACTGGAGAACAAGTTCTTACAGTGAGTGTCAGGTGGTGGATGAGAGTTGAACTCTCTCCCTCTACACTTTCAGGACTTGTAGCTTCATGTTACTTTTGTCCTCACTGTTTATTCCTCATGGAAAGCGCGCTCCCAGAGGTGGATGAGTCACAGAACACGTGCTTTGGGATCACTGCATGTGCTCAGTCTCCTCATTTCAGCCTCAGCACCTCCCAAGGCTGATGTGGTGACATGCTTCCATTTGAGAGGGGTCCACGTCCAGCTGATCCTAAAGACCCTTCATGGCCGGCAGGAATTCTACAGGACTGTGTGAAGGGGCTGCTGGGCTTCTTCACACACTGGCTCTCACAGCCCTGCTAACCTGGTCTCCTGGAATTGACCAGGCCCAGGACAGAGACTCAGGGCCGCAGGACCCAGGGTCACTGCTCTTCTTACAACCCACTGCTCCTTCCAGTCAGCCCTGCCCTTGCTCCCCACACCCCAGTCCTGCCTACCCTCTGACCTATACTCAGGCCTGCCTTGGTCTTATCCTTCCCCGTTCTTCCAAGGCGCGGGTAAACCCTGGCAGGTGCTGTGTGTTTATGCGGCTTTCTCTGCTGTATAATTTTATTTCAGTATTCCAGACTAAGGGAATTGGGACGAGTTACGTTTAACTCTAATATTGCTTTCATCCTCTCTAAGGGGCTAAGAGACTTATGGAGTTCTTTTGAAGTACCTAAGGTTAGCTCAGGCACAGGACCCTTAATTGTTTTGTGAAGTTGGTTGCATGTTCTTCCCTCAACACAGTTGTTGCCCAGATTTGGTTAATATTCCTTTTCCTCAGAAAGAGATGGTGCAGAGATAAATGTTCTAAGCTCTTGACCTCCTGTGTGCAAAAGCCAAACTGAGAACCCAGTGGTGGGTCCCAATGTGGGTGGTCTGGATCCCTGACCTACACTTATCACTCAGCCAATCGATCCTCAGTCATGGAGCAAGGGAGTTCCTGCCTCCTTATCCTTAGCAGGAAGTCCTAGCATCTCCAAAGGTCCAGACCTTGCCCATCAGGTGGCCTTAGTGGTCACAGAATCCAGGGCAGCTATGGGTGGACTTATCAGTTGACTTTGGCACAGTCATTAATGTGAAATTCACCTCAACACCTGAATTCTGGTAAGCTCCCAGATTCTGAGAGGTGTGAGACCCCATGTATACAGTACAGGTCATATCTGTCAGTGTTGGTGTCATTGCTTAAACAAGGCCAAAAGCAGATAAGAATCAGGGAGCTATTTTATTGTATTGGATAACATTACCATAAGCCATAGCATTGGTCAATTCCTGTAGCCCACACCCAAGGACTCAAAGTGGAACCTGACTGTTAGCCTGTACACTTCTCCTGCACAGCTGGGTTAGAGACAGGCTGTGCTCAGTCCGGGCTCCCTCTTCATAACGAAGTGTCCCCCTTATGGAACCACTCCTTTGAATATGGACAGCCCCTGACTCAGTGGGCATACATACATTTTATAGAAAACAAAGACTGGGAGAAAAATATGATATGATTGATAGTGGCTGTATCTAAATGGTAGGATTTCAGTTTTGTCAAATCTTGTGTATTTGATTTTCTTTAAGACAAGTGATTAGTGAATAAATATAGCATATTTTGTCTAGGATTGAATTCAGTCCTTTAGGGAGGTTGCTGTTAATCAAGTATAAAATATCATACAACAGAAGACATGATAAATGCAGTAGCTAGCATTATGGATGCAGGGGAAAGAGTGATCTGGGAAAAATCAAGAGACATTGGCAATTTAGCAGAAGCTCAAAGCATGGGTCATGGGTCTGTGTCATTGAAACAGAGCATGCATTTTAGTGTTTACCATTTTTTAGATCAACCCTTCCCTTCTGATTAGACTCCCCTTACCTAGAAAGCCAAAGCTCTGTTTTCATTTCCTTCCTCTTGTCCTTTGCCTTCCTTCATCCCCCAAAGAGGATGGCCCAACACCGGCTCAGCCCACACTTACTAACCTCCCACATCCATACACACCACCCCATGTCCTCATCGAGAAGAAAGCCCCTGAGTAATTGCTGAGCAGCCTCACCAGTGTCCTAACAGTTACTCTGTGTCCCTCCAGCTCTCCCTGAGGATGTGGCGGTTGACCTGCACCGTGATAGGACAGAAGAAAAGCCTCCGTGGATCATTAAGGTAAGCTGGATTTTTTCTGGTCTGAGATAGAAATATTGCTTTATTTCTCTTTCAATAGAATTCAGTTATGAATATTTGAGGGTACTCCTTCCAGATACATAGAGTCGCTTGGTTGGGAGAATGTGGAGTGAGAGTCTATAACCAACCCATGGTGCCTGATTCCACAGGACATTACAATTGACAGCATCCATTACAGCCTGTAGAGTACAGAGCTCTCTCTCCTGCAGCGATTTTTCCTAGGAAAAGAATTCTGTAATTTGCAACCTAAATGTACTTGGAAGTACCATCCTCCCAGCACAGTTCTTGGCTTTCAGCCTGAGTAGGTTTGCTCTGATAACCCTTGCTGGGTTCCCTGGACCACTGTTTCTTATGAGGTTTTCTACTGTCAGCAAATGAACAAAAGACCTGAGCATCACTGTGATCTTATCCTCATAGTCTTTTCTCTTCTGTAATTGCAGGTGGCCTTCACAGAACGTGAAAACAGTATGTATTCTGGAATCTGTCACTTGGGGAAGAAGAACTTTGAAGATGAGAAATTGGGACATTCTTGCTGGTTTTAGTGTAGAGGGCAAACTGATTCCAAATTTGTGCTGGGAATGAGAGTAGGGGCCCTGGTGATAGAAAGTGATTTACAAGTAATGTGACCAATTACTATAGTCCCAGGAAGAAGCTGTATTATGGTTAGGTTGTGTAGGTTTGTGTGCATGAGACTGGGTGTGTCTGTATGTGAAATAAGTGGTATGATTCTGTGTGTGTTTGTGAACATTTTGTGTTGTGTTTCAATTGATTTATGATCCCGTAAACATCACTGTTACTGGTGCCAACTTTCTAAAAAATATTCCCATCAACACTGCATCATGAATGGGTATGGATATAAATGTAAATAAACTGTACACTTTCAGGGTGTGCATTGATTTTATACCAATTGAGCCTCATTTAACCTGGAAAACAAATCCTATCACCACCCAGGCAAATGTTTACTGGATTCTTTTTTTTTTTCTTTTGGCTGTGTTGGGTCTTCGTTGCACTGCGTGGGCTTCTCACTTCGGTGGCTACTGTTATTCCAGAGCACGGGCTCTAATTGCATGGGCTTCAATAGTTGTGGCACGTGGGCTCAGTAGTTGTGACTTGCGGGCTCTAGAGCACAGGCTTAGTAGTTGTGGTGCACGGGCTTAGTTGCTCCATGGCTGGATTCTTAGTGAACAAAACTGGGTTTCAGCATCCCTACTACTGGGTCAATTACAACTTCATTTAATAAGAAATCTCATCTCTTAGTAGGTCTCATAGCATTCTGAATGGTTATGATGCATCTCTCGGCCACTTCCCTCTTTCTAACTGTTTCCTATTAGAGCCTCGGGATGAGTCCTCCCCCCTTAACTGAAGCACATAGTGCTAGGCAGGCCTCCTTCTTTTTGCAGGGAGCCCATGCTTGTACCCACATGCCACACCCAGTTCTGGAGGAGTCCGAGAAAGAAGTAGCCTCCAGAACTAGATGGAGGAAATTCACTCCACCTTTCTCCTTTGAGGCTAATATTCACTATCGGATTCTGTGCTAAAGAAAGAGAATGTCCTTTGCCTGTATAAAGTCTATCTTCCATCACTTGTGCCGACCCTGTTTCTGTGTGCTGGGCAAGAAACACTGCATACAGTGAAGACAGAACCAAGAGATCTACCCCAGGGCTTGAGCTCAGGGTGGGCACTGGCTCCCTTCCCAGGAGGGTGGACAGGAGGTTGTGCTCTACAAGGTGGGACAGAGAAACCAAGCAGTGTGACAAGAGCGTCTCCACTCATGTTGCTGTGCAAACTGCCAGATGACGTAGATAGATTCTTGATATTTTCTGAAGGCTTTTGCAAGCAAACAAGTCTGGGAGTAAAGTCAATTAAAACATGGAAAGTTATACTTAAAAAATTTTTTTCGATAGTGAGTCCTTTGAGAAATACATACTTTAATAGAATATGATTGCCGTATATGTGTGAATATTTTCCCAACCAAAGAAAAAACTGAAAATGCTTGATTGTAAAATATCACTTGTTTACCCAGGAGACTGTGTATGAGTAAAGTTGTTCTAGAAATCCTCAATCCCTAGATCGTAGTTTGCTGATGGTGCTGAGGGGAACCCTGGTGTGCGATTCAGTGCCTGCTACTCACAGGGAGGCTCTTAAGAACTCAGAGACCCGCCCAGTGGACAACACGTGTGAGGACAGGATTGCCGCCTCGGGCTGGATGTGAAGAGGGAAATGCTTTAGAGAAGTGGAAGGAGATTCATTAAGGACACCTGAGCCATGGGGAGTCAGGTGTGGTTGGTTTAGAGATCAAGGAAAAGTATCCAGCTGAGCACAGCCTGGGCCACACTTAGGATGCTATTGGCACTTCTGGTTGAATGGGGAAGAGAAAGGGCATCCCCCTCTTGCTGGAGTGAACTCTGGAGAGATGTCTTCTTTAAAGCCTGGGGAGAGGAGCTTCTCTCCCATTATCTCCTGATACCTGTGTACATTCGAGACCCTTCCTGATTTCTTCTTTCCATCTGTTGACTCCCTTTCCTTATTTTTCTTCTTTTTCCCCCTTTTTCCACTTTGTATTTATTTTACACCTGTGTATTTTATTGTTGTAAAAGTACACATACGATGAAATCCAACATCTTAACAAGTTTAGAAATGTCCAGGCAGTCCTGTTGACTACATGAACCTTGCTGTACAGCATGTGTCTAGATCTTTTCCATTTTGAAATAACACATTCTAAGCATTGAACAGAGACTCCCCATGTCAACCTCCTGCCAGCTCTTGGAATCACCCTTCTACGCTCTGCTTCTTGGAGTTTTCTTTCAGTTTTGGACCTTCTGTGACTGGCTTATTTCACTCTTACAAATGTCCTCCAAGTTCTTTCGTGTTGCTGCAAATGGCAGGATTTCCTTCTTTTTCACAGACTGAATGACATTCCACTGTATGTTCACACCACATTTTCTTTATTAATTCATATTCCCATGGACACTAGGCACTTTTCCTATGTTGTGTATTGTGTATAATGCTGCAATGGACATGAGATTGTAGATATCTCTTGGACATTCTTGTTTTATCTCCTTTGTATATAAACCTAAATGAGTGATTGCTGGATTTTATGAGAGTTCTCTTAATAATTTTTAGGGGACCTCCATTCTGTTTTCCATAATGGCTACACCATTTTACATTACTACAGTGTACATAACAGTGTACAAATGTTCCACTTTTCACATCTTTGCCAGCATCCATTAATTTTCTTTCTGTTTTATTTATTTTTTATTTTTTTATTTTTTGCAGTACATGGGTCTGTCATTGTTGTGGGCTATCCCATTGCGGAGCACAGGCTCCAAATACACAGGATCTGCGTCCATGGCTCATGGGCCCAGCTGCTTAGTGGCATGTGGGATCCGCCCAGACCAGGGCACAAACACGTGTCCCCTGCCTCGGCAGGAGAACTCTCAACCACTGTGCCACCAGGGAAGACCTATTTGTCTTTTTATAATACACATCGTAACAGGTGTGAGTGATATCTCCCTGTGGCTTGATTTCCATTTCCCTGGTGCTTAGCAATGTTGAGCAAATTTTCATATGTAGATTGACCACTTGTATGTCTTTATGGAGAAGTGTCTAGTGAAGCTTTTTACCCATTTTGAAACTCAGTTATTTGCCCGCTGTTTTTCTGAAATTCACTTGTAGTAGTTTCTTATATATTCTGGATATTGGTCCCTTATTCAGATACAAGGTTTACACATATTTCCTCCCATCTTATAGGTTGCCTTTTCATTCTCTTGATTGTTGAAAAGACTATCCTCTCTTCACTTGTTAATCTTAGAACCTTGGCACAGATCAGTTGGCCATATATATGTGCATTTATTTGAGGTCTCTCTATTATATTTCATTGATCTATCTCACTGTCTTGATGCCAGTAGCAGACTCTTTTGACTACTGTGGCATTTTTATGTGTTTTGAGTTCAGGAACTGTTCATCGCCATCATTGCTCTTTACTCTCAAGATTATTTTATCTATTTGGGGTGGGTTATATATGTATTTTAGAATTCTGTCCACTTCTATAATAATGACATGGAATTTTGTGGGTTGTTGCGATATATGTGTACATCCCTTTATGTGGTATAGAAATGCCAAGAGTATTTAATAATCCAGTCTATGAACATGGTGTGTCATTCCAATTACTTGTCTCTTCTTAGTTTCTTTCCGCCATGTCCTGTAGTTTTCAGTATACAAATTTTTCACCTCCTACGGGGCCTTTTCCACTGCCTTCCTCAGGTCTTCTAGAGTCAGGGGTGAGAAGGATGGACTCATGGAGAGAGTGAAATCCCTCCCTCCCCTCTGCACCTACTCTCTGATTATGTCTAATACAGGTGTACTGGGCCATGCCCTTCACTTCTGTCTACAATTGGGCCCTTTGCTGGGAATTCCTCTTGGATCTGAGTGTTGACTGTACTATTTTAGTGTCCACAAGGACTCTCCCAATGCCTGGCGTGGGACCAAGAGCCCAAGATATACCTACATACGAATGATCAGATCAGGCCATCAAATTTTCTGCAGTAAGGAACAGCCAGGGGAGGGGTGGCTGGTTGCCTCTTTCTCATCTTTGGATTTCTTACAGCTGAGCTTTCCAGTGTGGTAGCCACTAACCAAATGTGTCTCTTTATAATTAATTTAGTTCAAACAGTAATTAAATCTTTCTATTAAAAAGCGCAAAAAACTCACAATTGCTTGGTCACACTAGCCATGTTTCAAGTGTGTCTGTACCATCTGGAATTTCAGGTTGGTAAGGTTGACGGTGAAAGCTATAAATGGGTCTATAGAAGTGAGGGGTCGAAAGGTGATTTTCTCAGCATCTCTCCCTCATTTGAAATTTTCAACTGTGATCAATATCTTATTGAAGGACTCTGTCTGCACAGAGCACAGGGGAGGTCTGAGAACCTGGAGGGAAGACCAGGGTGATGCTGTGTGAGCCAGCAAGTCGAGTAGTAGAAATGGGTGGGTCAACTTGTATAATAACTTTATGCTCATGGTTGTGTTTGTACAAAATGCATGGTGGAGAGCATACATAGCAGTGATGCTGATGACGATTCACATAGGGAACAACTCTCAGGTAGGATCTAAAGGGAGACAATTCCTAGAACACTTTGGTTCCACCCGGTTCTTTAGAAACGAAGGAAGGTGAATATGAAATCAGGAAGAAGAAGGAAAAATTGTAGAATTCTGGGTTTTTCTTTCCAAATTTTAATGATATAATCGAGTTATTGTGTCCATATCCTTTGACTGTACTGTGCTTATAGTCATCTTTTCTTGCTTTGGCATTCAGAAATTTTCTTTCTCACAAGACTACTCTTTCATTGCTTTTTCACTGCCAAAAATGAAATGTTCGTTTCTGTTTGGTACCTAGAGGGTATTTTGCACCAGGATTTTGGTTTCAGTTTTACATTCACGTATGATGGCCATATCCTAGTGGGAACAAAACTGTCATAGTCACTTGACACTGGAGAACAAGTTCTTATAGTGCGTGTCAGGTGGTGGATGAGACTTGAACTCTCTCCCTCTACACTTTCAGGACTTGTAGCTTCACCTTACTTTTGTGCTCACTGTTTATTCTTCATGGAAAGCGCGTTCCCAGAAGTGGATGAGTCACAGAACACATGCTTTGGGGTCACTGCATGTGCTCAGTCTCCTCATTTCAGCCTCAGCACCTCCCAAGGCTGATGTGCTGAGTTGCTTCCAATTGAGTGGGCTCCACGTCCAACTGCCCCTAAAGACCCTTCATGGCCGGCAGGAATTGTAGAGGACTGTGTCAAGGGGCTGCTGGGCTTCTTCACACACTGGCTCTCACAGCCCTGCTAACCTGGTCTCCTGGAATTCACAAGGCCCAGGAAAGAGACTCAGGGCAGCAGGACCCAGGGTCACTGCTCTTCTTACAACCCACTGCTCCATCCGGACAGCCCTGCCCCTGCTCCCCACACTCCAGTCCTGCCTACCCTCTGACCTTTCCTCAGGCCTGCCTTGGTCTTATCCTTCCCAGTTCTTCCAAGGCTGGGGTAAACCCTGGCAGGTGCTGTGTGTTTAGGAGGCTTCCCCTGCTGTAGAACTTTTGTTTCAGTATTCCAGACTAAGGGAATTGGTTCAAGTTACTTTTAACTCTAATATTGCTTTCATCCTCTCTAAGGGGCTAAGAGACTTATGGAGTTGTTTTGAAGTACCTAAGGTTAGCTGAGGCACAGGACACTTGCTTTTTTTGTGAAGTTCGTTGCATATCTAGGCTATTGTGGAGAATGCTACAATGAACCTAAGTTCATCTCATTGTGATACTGATTTAATTTCCTTTGGATATATACCCAGAACTGTGATTGCTGTATCATATGATATTTCTGTGTATAATTTTATAAGGAACCCCCATACTCTTTTTCATAATAGCGGCACCATTTTACATTCCCACCAGCAGTGTACAAAGTTTCCAATTCCCCACATCTTGGCCTTAAACTGTTAATTTTTTTCTTTATAATACACAGCCTAACAGGTGTGAGGTGTTCATTTGCATTGCCCTGATGATTAGTGAGGTTGAGAACCTTTTCCTATATTTGTTACTCATTTGTATGTCTTTTTCAGGAAATATCATATTTAAGTCATTGCACATTTCTTAACCCGTTTATTTACCCTTTTTAATTTTTTAACTTAGTTTGCATTTGAGTTGTAGTATTTTTCTTTGATGTTTTGTATATTAGCTCCTTTTCTGATATATGTTTGTAATCTTTCTGTAAGTTATATTTTCATCCTATTGACTGTTGAAAAAACTATACTTTCCCTATTTGATGTCTTAGAAGCTTGGTGAATTTCATTTGTCCATGTATCTATGAGTTTTCTTGGGGGTTATTTATTCTGGTCTTTAGGCCTATGTATCTGTTTCTATGTCAGTACCATACAGTTTTGATTCCTGTGGCTTTGTAATCTGTTTTGAAGATAGGAAGTGAGAAGCCTCCATCCATGTTCTTTGTTCTCAGGATTGTTTTGTCTGTTTGGAGTCCTTAGTGTTTCCATATATATTTTAGGATCTTTTTTTTTATCTATTTCTTTGAAATTGACATTGGGATTTTGATAGGTATTACAATGAATTTATACATACCTTTGGGTAGTGTGGAAATGTCAACAATAATAAGTTTCCAGTCTATGAATATGATATGTCATTTCAATTATTTATTCCTTGTGAAATTCTTTCAGCAGTGGTTTGTAGTTTTCAGTGTACAGACCATTTACCGTCTAAGGGCATTTTGTGCCTTCCTTCCCTGGATTTTTCAGAGGCAGTGGTGAGAAGGATGGCCTCATGAAGTGAGTGAATGTCCCTCCCTCCCTTCTGCACCTGCTCGCTGATTATGTCTAGCACAGGTGCACTGGGCCATGCTCATTACCTCTCCCCTCAAGTGGAACACCTGTCGGGAATTCCTCTAGGATCTGGGTGTTGACACTAATGTTTCAGTGTCCCCAAGGTCTCATGAGTGCCAGGCAAGTGTGCATAAGCCTAGGAAACACCTTCAAATGAATCATCAAATCTGGCCAGCAAACTGCCCTGCAGAAGGTGTTGGGCTGCACCTCTCACGCCTGCAAGCCCTGTACTTGCTCAGCCTCAGGGCTAAGGAAAGAGCCCGAAGTCAGGAACGAGACATTCATGGTTTAATAGATGGGAGATCTTTCACGTCAGAAGCAAAGTGGTCCTGGAGAGACATCCCACTGTAGATAGCCGATGGCAGGCAGAACGCAGCAGCAGCAGTAGCAGCATGCTTCTCTCTGGGCGGAATAGGCAGGCTACCAGTTAAAGGGGGAGTTGACAGCAGATGGGCTCATCGGTTACCAGGGAAACCAGCAGAGGGACGCATCCCTCTTACCCCTTGGGCTAAGTACCTTCACGGGGCAGAGGTTTTACCTTCGTTAAACCATCAGCAAATAGTCATCTTGTATCGGTAGATATATATACATATACATGTATGGAGAGAGAGAGGGAGAGGGATGTGTATTACAATGTTGTAGCCACTAGCTAGATGTGCCTGTTATAATTTATTTAATTCAATTGATTATCTTAGTGTATTAAAATAAAACAAAATAAAGTATCCAATTACTCAGTCACATTAGTCACATTTTAAATGTATCCATAAGACTTGTAAATTCATATTCGTGTTTCTACAGAATCGACTCTGGATAGCACTTGTGGCCGTGATAAGGAAAAGGATACAGGTAGGAACAACACTTAGGTAGGATCTAATGGCAGAGGGTTCCTGGAACTTTAGGGTTATATCTCCTGCTTTGGAGACTGAGGAAGGTGGATATGAAATCAGAAAGAAGAATGAAATATGTGTAGAGTTCTGACTTGTTTTTTTCATATTTTAATGACACAATAGAGAGAAATTGTGTCCTTAGACATGACTGTGCTCTATAATCACCTTTTCTTGATTTGCTCATCAAAACTGATCTTTTGCACATGAGCTGCTCTTTCATGTGCTTGTCACTGCCTAATATGGACGTTTGTTTTCTGGTTAGCACATCTAGGGTATTGTGCACAGGAGAGTTTGTTGTATTTTGCATATTGACCTGTGATGGAAAGAACCTGTGCATCAAAACTCTCATGGGCCCTTGAAACTTGAGATCAAGTTCTTCTAGAAAGGGTGAGGTGGTGGATGAGAAGTGAACTGTCTCCCTCTGCACTTTCAGGACTTGTGGCTTCACCTCATGTTTTGTCCTCACTGTTTATTCCTCTTGTAAAGACAGTCCCAGAGATAGATGAGTCACAGAACACGTGCTCTGGGATCACTGCATGAGCTCCTTGAGCTCATCTTAGCCTCTGCACTTCCCCAAGGCTGATGTGCTCACACGCTTCCATTTGAGAGGGGTCCACATCCAGCTGCCCCTAAAGACCCTTCATGGCCGGCAGGAATTCTAGGGGGCTGTGTGAAGGGGCTGCTGGTCTATTTCACACACTTGCTTTCACAGCCCTGCTGATCTGGTCTCCTGGGTTTGACCAGGCCCAGGACAGAGACTCTGGGCAGCAGGACCCAGGGTCACTGCTCTTCTTACAACCCACTGCTTCTTCCAGACAGCCCTTCCCTTGCTCCCCACACCCCAGTTCTGCCTACCCTCTGACCTTTCCTCAGGCCTGCCTTGGTCTTATCCTTCCCAGTTCTCCCAAGGCTCGGGTAAACCCTGGCAGACGCTGTGTGTTTATGAGGCTTCCTCTGCTGTAGAATTATGTTTCAGTATTCCAGACTAAGGGAATTGGGACTAGTTATTTTTAACACCAATATTCCTTTCATCCTCTCTAAGGGGCTAAGAGACTTATGGAGTTGTTTTGAAGTACCTAAGGTTAGCTCAGGCACAGGATCCTTACTTGTTTTGTGAATTTGGTTGCATGTTCTTCCCTCAACACAGCTGTTGCCCAGATTTGGTTAATATTCCTTTTCCTCAGAGATATGGTGCAGAGATAAATGTTCTAAGCTCTTGACCTCCTATGTGGAAAAGCCAAACTGAGAACCCAGGGGTGCGTCCCAATATGGATGCTCTGGATCCCTGACCTGCACTTACCACTCAGCCAAGGGATCCTCAGTCATGGAGCAAGGGAGTCCCTGCATCCGTATCCTTGGCTGGAAGTCCTAGCATCTCCAAAGGTCCAGACCTTGCCCATCAGGTGGCCTTAATGATCACAGAATCCAGGGCAGCTATGGGTGGACTTATCAGTTGACTTTGGCACAGTCATTAATGTGAAATTCACCTCAAGAACTGAATTCTGGTAAGCTCCCAGATTCTGAGAGGTGTGAGACCCCATGTATACAGTACAGGTCATATCTGTCAGTGCTGGTGTCATTGTTTAAACAAGGCCAAAAGCAGATAAGAATCAGGGAGCTATTTTATTGTATTGGATAACATTACCATAAGCCTTAGCATTGGTCAATTCCTGTAGCCCACACCCAAGGACTCAAAGTGGAACCTGACTGTTAGCCTGTACACTTCTCCTGCACAGCAGGGTTAGAGACAGGCTGTGCTCAGTCCGGGCTCCCTCTTCATAACGAAGTGTCCCACTTATGGAACAGCTCCCTAGAGTATGGACAGCCCCTGACTCAGTGGTCATACATACATTGTATAGAAAACAAAGACTGGTAGAAAAATATGATACGATTGATAGTGGCTGTATCTAAATGGTAGGATTTCAGTTTTGTCAAATCTTGTGTATTTGATTTTCTTTAAGACAAGTGATTAGTGAATAAATATAGCATATTTTGTCTAGGATTGAATTCAGTCCTTTAATGGAGGTTGCTGTTAACCAAGCTTAGAATATCATACAACAGAAGACACGATAAATGCAGTAGCTGGCATTGTGGATGCTGGGAAAAGAGTGATCTGGGAAAAATCAAGAGACAGTGGCAATTTAGCAGAAGCTCAAAGTATTGGTCATGGGTCTGTGTCATTGAAACAGAGCATGCATTTTAGTGTTTACCATTGTTTAGATCGACCCTTCCCTTCTGATGAGGCTCCCCTTAGCTAGAAAGCCAATGCTCTGTTTTCATTTCCTTCCTCTTGTCCTTTGCCTTCCTTCATCCCCCAAAGAGGATGGCCCAACACCAGCTCAGCCCACACTAACTAACCTCCCACATCCATACACACCACCCCATGTCCTCATCGAGAAGAAAGCCCCTGAGTAATTGCTGAGCAGCATCACCAGTGTCCTGACAGTTACTCTGTGTCCCTCCAGCTCTCCCTGAGGATGTGGCGGTTGACCTGCACCGTGATAGGACAGAAGAAAAGCCTCCGTGGATCATAAAGTTAAGCTGGATTTTTTCTGGTCTGAGATAGAAATATTGCTTTATTTCTCTTTCAATAGATTTAAGTTATGAATATTTGAGGGTATTCCTTCCAGATACATACAATTCCCTTGGTTGGGAGAATGTGGAGTGAGAGTCTATGACCAACTCTTGGTGCCTGATTCCACAGGACATTAAAATTGACAGCATCCATTGCAGCCTGTAGAGCATGGAGCTCTCTCTCCTGCAGCGATTTTTCCTCTAGGCAAAGAATTCTGTAATTTCCAACGTAAATGGACTTGGAAGTTCCATCCTCCCAGCAAAATTCTTGCCTTTCAGCCTGAGTAGCTTTGCTCTGATAACCCTTGCTGGGTTCCCTGGACCACTGTTTCTTATGAGGTTTTCTGCTGTCAGCAAATGAACAAAAGACCTGAGCATCACTGTGATCTTATCCTCATGGTGTTTTCTCTTCTGTAATTACAGGTGGCCTTCACAGAACGTGTAAACAGTATGTATTCTGGAATCAGTCACTTGGGGAGGAAGAACTTTGAAGATGAGAAAGTGGGACATTCTTGCTGGTTTTAGTGTACAGGGCAAACTGATTCCAAATTTGTGCTGGGAATGAGAGTAGGGGCCCTGGTGATAGAAAGTGATTTACAAGTAATGTGGCCAATTACTATAGTCCCAGGAAGTAGCTGTATTACGGTTAGGTGGTGTAGGTTTGTGTGCACGAGACTGGGTGTGTCTGTATGTGAAATGAGTGGTATGATTCTAAGTCTGTATGTGAACATTTTGTGTTGTGTTTCCCTTGATTTATGTTCCCCTAAACATCACTGTGACTGGTGCCAACTTTCTAAAAAATATTCCCATCAACACTGCATCATGAATGGGTATGGATATAAATGTAAATAAACTGTACACTTTCAGGGTGTGCATTGATTTTATACCAAGTGAGCCTCATTTAACCTGGAAAACAAATCCTATCACCACCCAGGCAAAAGTTTACTGGATTCTTTTTTTTTTCTTTTGGCTGTGTTGAGTCTTCGTTGCACTGCGTGGGCTTCTCATATCGGTGGCTAATGTTGTTCCCGACCACGGGCTCTAGGTGCATGGGCTTCAATAGTTGTGGCACGTGGGCTCAGTAGTTGTGACTTTCAGGCTCTAGAGCACAGGCTTAGTACTTGTGGTGCACGGGTTTAGTTGCTCCATGGTTGGATTCTTAGTGAACAAAACTGGGTTTCGGAATCCCTACTACTGGGTCAAACACAACTTCATTTAATAAGAAATCTCATCTCTTAGTAGGTCTCATAGCATTCTGAATGGTTATGATACATCTCTCTGCCACTTCCCTCACTCTAACTGTTTCCTATTAGAGCCTCGGGATGATTCCTCCCCCCTTACATGAAGCACATAGTGCTAGGCATGCCTCCTTCTTTTTGCAGGGAGCCCATGCTTGTACCCACATGCCACACCCAGTTCTGGAGGAGTCCGAGAAACAAGGAGCATCCAGGAGTAGATGGAGGAAATTCACTCCACCTTTCTCCTTTGTGGCTAACATTCACTATCAGATTCTGTGCTAAGGAAACGCAATGTCCTTCTCCTGTGGAAAGTCTGTCTTCCATCACTTGTGCCGGCCCTGTTTCTGTGTGCTGGGCAAGAAACACTGCATACAGTGAAGACAGAACCAAGAGATCTAACCCAGGGCTTCAGCTCAGGGTGGGCACTGGCTCCCTTCCCAGGAGGGCGGACAGGAGATTTTGCTGTACAGGGTGGGACAGAGAAACCAAGCATGTGAAAAGAGCATCTCCACTCATGTTGCTGGGCAAACTGCCAGATGATATAGGTTGTGGTATTTTCTGATGGCCTTTGCAAGCAAACAAGTCTGGGAGTAAAGTCAATTAAAACATGGAAAGTTATACTTAAAATTTTTTTTTCGATAGTGAGTCATTTGAGAAATACATAATTTAATAGAATATGATTGCCGTATATGTGTCAATATTTTCCCCACCAAAGAAAATACTGAAAATGCTTGATTGTAAAATGTCACTTGTTTACCCAAGAGACTGTGTATGAGTAAAGTTGTTCTAGAAATCCTCAATCCCTAGGTCGTAGTTTCCTGATGGTGCTGAGGGGAAACCTGGTGTGTGATTCAGTGCCTGCTACTCACAGGGAGGCTGTTAAGAACTCAGAGACCCGCCCAGTGGACCCCACGTGTTAGGATAGGATTGGTGCCTCTGGCTGGACTTGAAGAGGGAAATGCTTTAGAGAAGTGGAAGGAGATACATTAAGGACACCTGAGCCATGGGGAGTCTGGTGTGGTTGGTTTAGACATCAAGGAAAAGTGTACACCTGATCACAGCCTGGGCCACACTTAGGATGCTATTGGCACTTCTGGTTGAATGGAGAAGAGAAAGGACATCCCTCTCTTGCTGGAGTGAACTCTGGAGAGATGTCTTCATTAAAGCCTGGGGACAGGAGCTTCTCTCCCATTATCTCCTGATACCTGTGTACATTCCAGACCCTTCCTGCTTTCTTCTTTCCCTGTGTTGACTCCCTTTCCTTATTATTCTTCTTTTTCCCCCCTTTTCCACTTTGTAATTATTTTACATATGTATATTTTATTGTTGTAAAACTACATATATGATGAAATCCAACTTCTTAACAAGTTTTGAAATGTCCAGGCAGTCCTGTTGACTACATGCACCTTGTTGTACAGCATGTGTCTAGAACTTTTCCATTTTGCAAATAACACATTCTAACTATTAAAGACAGATTTCCCATGTCAACTTCCTGCCAGCTCTTGGAACCACCCTTCTACTCTCTGCTTCTCGGAGTTTTCTTTCAGTTTTTGACCTTCTGTGACTGGCTTATTTCACTCTTACAAATGTCCTCCAAGATCTTTCGTGTTGCTGCAAATGGCAGGATTTCCTTCTTTTTCAAAGACTGAATGACATTCCACTGTATGTATACACCACATTTTCTTTATTAATTCATCTTCCCATGGACACTAGGCAGTTTTCCTATGTTGTGTATTGTGTATAATGCTGCAATGGACATGAGATTGTAGATATCTCTTGGACATTCTTGTTTTATCTCCTTTGTATATAAACCTAAATGAGTGATTGCTGGATTTTATGAGAGTTCTCTTAATAATTTTTAGGGGACCTCCATTCTGTTTTCCATAATGGCTACACCATTTTACATTACTAAAGGGTACAAAACAGGGTACAGGAGTTCCAATTCTTCACATCTTTGCCAGCATCCATTAATTTTCTTTCTTTTTTCTTTTCTTTTTCTTTTTTTTTTTGCAGTACACGGGCCTCTCATTGTTGTGGGCTCTCCCATTGTGGAGCACAGGCTCCGAACGCACAGGCTCAGCGGCCATGGCTCATGGGCCCAACCGCTCAGCAGCATGTGGGATCCTCCCACACCAGTGCACGAACACTTGTACTCTACATCGGCAGGCAGACTCTCAACCACTGTGCCACCAGGGAAGCCCTATTTGTCTTTTTATAATACGCATCCTAACAGGTGTGAGTGATATCTCCTTGTGGCTTGATTTCCATTTCCCTGATGCTTAGCGATGTTGAGCAAATTTTCATATGTAGATTGACCACTTGTATGTCTTTATGGAGAAATGTCTAATGAAGCTTTTTACCCATTTTTAAACTCCGTTATTTGCCCGTGTTTTTCTGAAATTGACTTGTAGTAGTTTCTTATATATTCTGGATATTGGTCCCTTATTCAGATTCAAGGTTTACACATATTTCCTCCCATCCTATAGGTTGCCTTTTCATTCTCTTGATTGTTGAAGAGACTATCCTCTCTTCACTTGGTAATCTTAGAACCTTGGCACAGATCAGTTGGCCATATATATGTGCGTTTATTTGGGGTCTCTCTATTATATTTCATTGGTCTATCTCACTGTCTTGATGCCAGTAGCAGACTGTTTTGACTACTGTGGCATTGTTATGTGTGTTGAGTTCAGGAAGTGTTAATCTCCATCATTGCTCTTTGCTCTCAAGATAGTTTTATCTACTTGGGGGTGTTCCATATGTATTTTAGAATTCTGTCCACTTCTATAATAATGACATGGAATTTTGTGGGTTGTTGCGATATATGTGTACATCCCTTTATGTAGTATAGAAATGCCAACAGTATTTAATAATCCAGTCTATGTGCATGGTATGTCATTCCAATTACTTGTCTCTTCTTTAATTTCTTTCCGCCATGTCCTGTAGTTTTCAGTATACAAATTTTTCACCTCCTACGGGGCCTTTTCCACTGCCTTCCTCAGGTCTTCTAGAGTCAGGGGTGAGAAGGATGGACTCGTGGAGAGAGTGTAATCCCTCCCTCCCCTCTGCACCTACTCTCTGATTATGTCTAATACAGGTGTACTGGGCCATGCCCTTCACCTCTGTCTACAAGTGGGCCCCTTGCTGGGAATTCCTCTTGGATCTGAGTGTTGACTGTACTATTTCAGAGTCCACAAGGACTCTCCCAATGCCTGGCGTGGGTCCAAGAGCCCAAGATATACCTACATACGAATGATCAGATCAGGCCATCAAATTTTCTGCAGTAAAGAACAGCCAGGGGAGGGGTGGCTGGTTGCCTCTTTCTCATCTTTGGATTTCTTACAGCTGAGCTTTCCAGTGTGGTAGCCACTAACCAAATGTGTCTATTTATAATTAATTTGGTTCAAACAATATTTAAATCATTCTATTAAAAAGCGCAAAAAACACACAATTGCTTGGTCACACTGGCCATGTTTCAAGTGTGTCTGTAACATCTGGAATTTCAGGTTGGTAAAGGTGATGGTGAAAGCTATAAATTGGTGTATAGAAGTGAGGGGTTGGAAGGTGATTTTCTTAGCATCTCTCCCTCATTTGAAATTTTCAACTGTGATCAATGTCTTATTGAAGGACTCTGTCTGCACAGAGCACAGGGGAGGTCTGAGAACCTGGAGGGAAGACCAGGGGGATGCTGTGTGAGCCAGCAAGTCGAGTAGGAGAAATGGGTGGGTCAACTTGTATAATAACTTTATGCTCATGGTTGTGTTTGTACAAAATGCATGGTGGAGAGCATACATAGCAGTGATGCCGATGACGATTCACGTAGGGAACAACTCTCAGGTAGGATCTAAAGCGAGACAATTCCTAGAACACTTTGGTTCCACCCGGTTCTTTAGAAACGAAGGAAGGTGAATATGAAATCAGGAAGAAGGAAATATGCGTAGAATTCTGATTTGTTCTTTCCAAATTTTAATGATATAATCGAGTTATTGTGTCCATGTCCTTTGACTGTACTGTGCTTATAGTCATCTTTTCTTGCTTTGCCATTCAGAAATTTTCTTTCTCACAAGACTACTCTTTCATTGCTTTTTCACTGCCAAAAATGAAAGGTTCGTTCCTGTTAGGTACCTGGAGGTTATTTTGCACCAGGATTTTGGTTTCAGTTTTACATTCACGTATGATGGCCATATCCTAGTGGGAACAAAACTGTCATAGTCACTTGACACTGGAGAACAAGTTCTTATAGTGAGTGTCAGGTGGTGGATGAGACTTGAACTCTCTCCCTCTACACTTTCAGAACTTGTAGCTTCACCTTACTTTTGTCCTCACTGTTTATTCCTCATGGAAAGCGCGTTCCCAGAGGTGGATGAGTCACAGAACACATGCTTTGGGGTCACTGCATGTGCTCAGTCTCCTCATTTCAGCCTCAGCACCTCCCAAGGCTGATGTGCTGAGTTGCTTCCAATTGAGTGGGCTCCACGTCCAACTGCCCCTAAAGACCCTTCATGGCCGGCAGGAATTGTAGAGGACTGTGTCAAGGGGCTGCTGGGCTCACTTTACACACTGGCTCTCACAGCCCTGCTAACCTGGTCTCCTGGAATTCACAAGGCCCAGGAAAGAGACTCAGGGCAGCAGGACCCAGGGTCACTGCTCTTCTTACAACCCACTGCTCCATCCGGACAGCCCTGCCCCTGCTCCCCACACTCCAGTCCTGCCTACCCTCGGACCTTTCCTTAGGCCTGCCTTGGGCTTATCCTTCCCAGTTCTTCCAAGGCTGGGGCAAACCCTGGCAGGTGCTGTGTGTTTTGCAGGCTTCCCCTGCTGTAAAACTTTTGTTTCAGTATTCCAGACTAAGGGAATTGGTTCAAGTTACTTTTAACTCTAATATTGCTTTCATCCTCTCTAAGGGGCTAAGACACTTAACGGAGTTATTTTGAAGTACCTAAGGTTAGCTGAGGCACAGGACACTTGCTTCTTTTGTGAAGTTGGTTGCATATCTAGGCTATTGTGGAGAATGCTGCAATGCACCTAAGTTCATCTCATTGTGATACTGATTTAATTTCCTTTGGATATATACCCAGAACTGTGATTGCTGAATCATATGATATTTCTGTTTATAATTTTATAAGGAACCCCCATATTCTTTTTCATAAGAGCTGCACCATTTTCCATTACCACCAGCTGTGTACAAAGTTTCCAATTCCCCACATCTTGGCTTTAACCTGTTAATTTTTTTCATTATAATACACAGCCTAACAGGTGTGAGGTGTTCATTTGCATTGCCCTTATGATTAGTGAGGTTGAGAACCTTTTCCTATATTTGTTACTCATTTGTATGTCTTTTTCAGGAAATGTCTTATTTAAGTCTTTGCACATTTCTTAACCCATTTATTTACCCTTCTTAATTTTTTAACTTAGTTTGCATTTGAGTTGTAATGTTTTTCTTATATGTTTTGGACATTAGCTCCTTTTCTGATATATGTTTGTAATCTTTCTGTAAGTTATATTTTCATCCTATTGACTGTTGAAAAAACTATACTTTCCCTATTTGTTGTCTTAGAAGCTTGGTGAATTTCATTTGGCCATGTATCTATGAGTTTTCTTGGGGTTGATTTATTCTGGTCTTTAGGCCTATGTATCTGTTTCTATGTCAGTACCATACAGTTTTGATTCCTGTGGCTTTGTAATGTGTTTTGAAGTCAGGAAGTGAGAAGCCTCCATCTATGTTCTTTGTTCTCAGGATTGTGTTGTCTGTTTGGAGTCCTTAGTGGTTCCATATATATTTTAGGACCTTTTTTTTTCTATTTCTTTGAAAATGACATTGGGATTTTGATAGGTATTACAATGAATTTATACTTACCTTTGGGTAGTGTAGAAATGTCAACAATAATAAGTCTCCAGTCTATTAATATGATATGTCATTTCAATGATTTGTTCCTTGTTTAATTCTTTCAGCAGTGGTTTGTACTTTTCAGTGTACAGGCCATTTACCTTCTAAGGGCATTTTGTCCCTTCCTTCTCTGGATGTTTCAGAGGCAGTGGTGAGAAGGATGGCCTCATGAAGTGAGTGAATGTCCCTCCCTCCCTTCTGCACCTGCTCGCTGATTATGTCTAGCACAGGTGCACTGGGCCATGCTCATTACCTCTCCCCTCAAGTGGAACACCTGTCGGGAATTCCTCTAGGATCTGGGTGTTGACATTACTGTTTCAGTGTCCCCAAGGTCTCATGAGTGCCTGGCAAGTGTGCATGAGCCTAGGAAACACCTACAAATGAATCATCAAGTCTGCCAGCAAACTGCCCTGCAGAAGGTGTTGGGCTGCACCTCTCACACCTGCAAGCCCTGTACTTGCTCAGCTTCAGGGCTAAGGAAAGAGCCCGGAGTCAGGGACAGAGACATTCATGGTTTAATAGATGGGAGATCTTTCACGTCAGAAGCAAAGTGGTCCTGGAGAGACATCCCACTGTAGATAGCCGATGGCAGGCAGAACGCAGCAGCAGCAGTAGCAGCATGCTTCTCTCTGGGCGGAATAGGCAGGCTACCAGTTAAAGGGGGAGTTGACAGCAGATGGGCTCATCGGTTACCAGGGAGACCAGCAGAGGGACGCATCCCTCTTACCCCTTGGGCTAAGTACCTTCACGGGGCAGAGGTTTTCCCTTTGGTAAACCATCAGCAAACAGCCATCTTGAATGGGTATATATATATATATATATGGAGAGAGAGAGAGAGAGGAATGTGTATTATAGTGTGGTAGCCACTAGCTAGATGTGCCTGTTATAATTTATTTAATTCAATCAATGATTAACTCAGTGTATTAAAACAAAACAAATAAAATATCCAATTACTCAGTCACATTAGTCACATTTTAAATGTATCCATAAGACTTGTAAATTCATGTTCGTGTTTCTACAGAATCGACTCTGGATAGCACTTGTGGCCGTGATAAGGAAAAGGATACAGGTAGGAACAACACTTAGGTAGGATCTAATGGCAGAGGGTTCCTGGAACTTTAGGGTTATATCTCCTGCTTTGGAGACTGAGGAAGGTGGATATGAAATCAGAAAGACGAATAAAATATGTGTAGAGTTCTGACTTGTTTTTTTCATATTTTAATGAAACAATAGAAAGCAATTGTGTCCTTAGATGTGACTGTGTTCTATAATCACCTTTTATTGATTTGCTCATCAAAAATGATCTTTTGCGCGTGAGCTGCTCTTTCTTGAGCTTGTCACTGCCTAATATGGAAGTTTGTTTCCTGGTTAGCACATCTAGGGTATTGTGCACAGGAGAGTTTGTTGTATTTTGCATATTGACCTGTGATGGAAAGAACCTGTGGGTCAAAACACTCATGGGCCCTTGAAGCTTGAGACCAAGTTCTTCTAGAAAGGGTGAGGTGGTGGATGAGAAGTGAACTGTCTCCCTCTGCACTTTCAGGACTTGTGGCTCCACCTCATGTTTTGTCCTCACTGTTTGTTCCTCTTGTAAAGACAGTCCCAGAGATGGATGAGTCACAGAACACATGCTCTGGGATCACAGTATGTGCTCAGTCTCCTTGAGCTCATCTCAGCCTCTCCATTTCCCCAAGGCTGGTGTGCTGACATGCTTCCATTTGAGAGGGGTCCACGTCCAGCTGCCCCTAAAGACCCTTCATGGCCGGCAGGAATTCTACAGGGCTGTGTGAAGGTGCTGCTGGGCTATTTCACACACTTGCTTTCAAAGCCCTGCTGACCTGGTCTCCTGGGGTTGACCAGGCCCAGGACCGAGACTCAGGGCAGCAGGACCCAAGGACACTGATCTTCTTACAACCTACTGCTCCTTCCAGACAGCCCTGCCCTTGCTCCCCACACCCCAGTTCTGCCTACCCTCTGACCTTTCCTCAGGCCTGCCTTGGTCTTATCCTTCCCAGTTCTTCCAGGGGTAAACCCTGGCAGGTGCTGTGTGTTTATGCGGCTGCCTCTGCTATAGAATTTTGTTTCAGTATTCCAGATTAAGGGAATTGGGACAAGTTAGTTTTAACTCTAATATTGCTTTCATCCTCTCTAAGGGGCTAAGAGACATACGGAGTTGTTTTGAAGTACCTACGGTTATCTCAGGCACAGGACCCTTACTTGTTTTGTGAATTTGGTTGCATGTTCTTCCCTAAACACAGCTGTTGCCCAGATTTGGTTAATATTCCTTTTCCTCACAAGGAGATGGTGCAGAGATAAATGTTCTAAGCTCTTGATCTCCTAAGTGGAAAAGCCAAACTGAGAACCCAGGGGTGGGTCCCAATATGGATGCTCTGGATCCCTGACCTGCACTTACCACTCAGCCAACGGATCCTCAGTCATGGAGCAAGGGCGTCCCTGCATCCGTATCCTTGGCTGGAAGTCCTAGCATTTCCAAAGGTCCAGACCTTGCCCATCAGGTGGCCTTAGTGGTCACAGAATCAAGGGCAGCTATGGGTGGACTTATCAGTTGACTTTGGCACTGTCATTAAGGTGAAATTCACCTCAAGAGCTGCATTCTCCTGGTAAGCTACAGATTCTGAGAGGTGTGAGACCCCATGTATACGGTACAGGTCATATCTGTCAGTGCTGGTGTCATTGCTTAAACAAGGCCAAAAGCAGATAAGAATCAGGGAGCTATTTATTGTATTGGATAACATTACCATAAGCCATAGCGTTGGTCAATTCCTGTAGCCCACACCCAAGGACTCAAAGTGGAACCTGACTGTTAGCCTGTACACTTCTCC
Organism: Mesoplodon bidens; assembly: GCF_964165515.1. Taxonomy (NCBI): domain Eukaryota; kingdom Metazoa; phylum Chordata; class Mammalia; order Artiodactyla; family Ziphiidae; genus Mesoplodon; species Mesoplodon bidens. Next base: position 625,508 of record NW_027671364.1, read on the forward strand.
TGCACAGCTGGGTTAGAGACAGGCTGTGCTCAGTCCGGGCTCCCTCTTCATAACGAAGTGTCCCACTTATGGAACAGCTCCCTAGAGTATGCACAGCCCCTGACTCAGTGGGCATACATATATTGTATAGAAAACAAAGACTGGTAGAAAAATATGATACGATTGATAGTGGCTGTATCTAAATGGTAGGATTTCAGTTTTGTCAAATCTTGTGTATTTGATTTTCTTTAAGACAAGTGATTAGTGAATAAATATAGCATATTTTGTCTAAGATTGAATTCAGTCCTTTAATAGAGGTTGCAGTTAATCAAGTATAAAATATTATACAACAGAAGACATGATAAATGCAGTACCTGGCATTGTGGATGCTGGGAAAAGAGTGATCTGGGAAGAATCAAGAGACAGTGGCAATTTAGCAGAAGCTCAAAAGAGGCAGGATGGGTCATGGGTCTGTGTCATTGAAACAGAGCATGCATTTTAGTGTTTACCATTTTTTAGATCGACCCTTCCCTTATGATTAGGCTCCCCTTAGCTAGAAAGCCAAAGCTCTGTTTTCATTTCCTTCCTCTTGTCCTTTACCTTCCTTCATCCCCCAAAGAGGATGGCCCAACACCAGCTTAGCCCACATTTACTAACCTCCCACATCCATACACACCACCCCATGTCCTCATCGAGAAGAAAGCCCCTGAGTAATTGCTGAGCCGCATCACCAGTGTCCTGACAGTTACTCTGTGTCCCTCCAGCTCTCCCTGAGGATGTGGCGGTTGACCTGCACCGTGATAGGACAGAAGAAAAGCCTCCGTGGATCATAAAGTTAAGCTGGATTTTTTCTGGTCTGAGATAGAAATATTGCTTTATTTCTCTTTCAATAGATTTAAGTTATGAATATTTGAGGGTATTCCTTCCAGATACATACAATTCCCTTGGTTGGGAGAATGTGGAGTGAGAGTCTATGACCAACTCTTGGTGCCTGATTCCACAGGACATTAAAATTGACAGCATCCATTACAGCCTGTAGAGTACGGAGCTCTCTCTCCTGCAGCGATTTTTCCTCTAGGCAAAGAATTCTGTAATTTGCAACCTAAATGAACTTGGAAGTTCCATCCTCCCAGCAAAGTTCTTGCCTTTCAGCCTGAGTAGGTTTGCTCTGATAACCCTTGCTGGGTTCCCTGGACCACTGTTTCTTATCAGGTTTTCTACTGTCAGCAAATGAAAAAAAGACCTGAGCATCTCTGTGATCTTATCCTCATAGTGTTTTCTCTTCTGTAATTGCAGGTGGCCTTCACAGAACGTGTAAACAGTATGTATTCTGGAATCAGTCACTTGGGGCGGCAGAACTTTGAAGTTGAGAAAGTGGGACATTCTTGGTGGTTTTAGTGTAGAGGGCAAACTGATTGCAAATTTGTGCTGGGAATGAGAGTACGGGCCCTGGTGATAGAAAGTGATTTACAAGTAATGTGACCAATTACTATAGTCCCAGGAAGAGGCCGTATTACGGTTAGGTGGTGTAGGTTTGTGTGCATGAGACTGGGTGTGTCTGTATGTGAAATGAATGGTATGATTCTGTGTGTGTACGTGAACTTTTTGTGTTGTGTTTCCCTTGATTTATGTTCCCCTAAACATCACTGTTACTGGTGCCTACTTTCTAAAAAATATTTCCATCAACACTGCATCATGAATGGGTATGGATATAAAAGTAAATAAACTGTACACTTTCAGGGTGTGCATTGGTTTTATACCAATTGAGCCTCATTTAACCTGGAAAACAAATCCTATCACCACCCAGGCAAATGTTTACTGGATTCTTTTTTTTTTCTTTTGGCTGTGTTGGGTCTTCGTTGCACTGCACGGGCTTCTCATTTCGGTGGCTACTGTTGTTCCAGACCACGGGCTCTAGGTGCATGGGCTTCAATAGTTGTGGCACGTGTGCTCAGTAGTTTTGACATTCAGGCTCTAGAGCACAGGCTGTTGTTGTGGTGCACGGGTTTAGTTGCTCCATGGCTGGATTCATCGTGAACAAAACTGGGTTTCAGCATCCCTACTACTGGGTAAATTACAACTTCATTTAATAAAAAATCTCATCTCTTAAGAGGTCTCATAGCATTCTGAATGGTTATGATACATCTCTCTGCCACTTCCCTCATTCTAACTGTTTCCTATTAGAGCCTCGGGATGAGTCCTCCCCCCTTACCTGAAGCACCTAGTGCTATGCTGGCCTCCTTCATTTTGCAAGGAGCGCATGCTTGTACCCACATGCCACACCCAGTTCTGGAGGAATCCGAGAAAGAAGGAGCCTCCAGGAGTAGATGGAGGAAATTCACTCCACCTTTCTCCTTTGTGGCTAAGATTCACTATCAGATTCTGTGCTAAGGAAACGCAATGTCCTTCTCCTGTGGAAAGTCTGTCTTCCATCACTTGTGCCGGCCCTGTTTCTGTGTGCTGGGCAAGAAACACTGCATACAGTGAAGACAGAACCAAGAGATTTACCCCAGGGATTGAGCTCAGGGTGGGCACTGGCTCCCTTCCCAGGAGGGCAGACAGGAGGTTGTGCTTTACAAGGTGGGACCGAGAAACCAAGCAGTGTGAAAAGAGTTACTCCACTCATGTTGCTGTGCAAACTGCCAGATGATGTAGGTTGTTGGTATTTTCTGAAGGCTTTTGCAAGGAAGTCTGGGATTAAGTCAATTAAAACATGGAAAGTTATTCTTAAAAAATTTTTTTCGATAGTGAGTCCTTTGAGAAATACATACTTTAATAGAATATGATTGCCTTATATGTGTCAATATTTTCCCCACCAAAGGAAAAACTGAAAATGCTTGATTGTAAAATTTCACTTGTTTCACCAAGAGACTGTCTATGAGTAAAGTTGTTCTAGAAATCCTCAATCCCTAGGTCGTAGTTTGCTGATGGTGCTGAGGGGAACCCTGGTGTGCGATTCAGTGCCTGCTACTCACAGGGAGGCTCTTAAGAACTCAGAGACCCGCCCAGTGGACCCCACGTGTGAGGACAGGATTGGCGCCTCGGGCTGGACTTGAAGAGGGAAATGCTTTAGAGAAGTGGAAGGAGATACATTAAGGACACCTGAGTCATGGGGAGTCAGGTGTGGTTGGTTTAGAGATCAAGGAAAAGTGTACACCTGAGCACAGCCTGGGCCACACTTAGGATGCTATTGGCACTTCTGTTTCAATGGGGAAGGGAAAGGACATCCCCCTCTTGCTGGAGTGAACTCTGGAGAGATGTCTTCTTTAAAGCCTGGGGAGAGGAGCTTCTCTCCCATTATCTCCTGATACCTGTGTACATTCGAGACCCTTCCTGCTTTCTTCTTTCCCTCTGTTGACTCCCTTTCCTTATTTTTCTTCTTTTGTCCCCTTTTTCCACTTTGTATTTATTTTACATATGTGTATTTTATTGTTGTAAAAATACTCATACGATGAAATCCAACTTCTTAACAAGTTTGGAAATGTCCAGGCAGTCCTGTTGACTACATGCACCTTGTTGTACAGCATGTGTCTAAAACTTTTCCATTTTGAAATAACACATGCTAACCATTGAACACAGACTTCCCATGTCAACCTCTTGCCAGCTCTTGGAACCACCCTTCTACTCTCTGCTTCTCGGAGTTTTCTTTCAGTTTTTGACCTTCTGTGACTGGCTTATTTCACTCTTACAAATGTCCTCCAAGTTTATTCGTGTTGCTGCAAATGGCAGGATTTCCTTCTTTTTCAAAGACTGAGTGACATTCCACTGTATGTATACACCACATTTTCTTTATTAATTCATCTTGCCATGGACACTAGGCGGTTTTTCTATGTTGTGTATTGTGTATAATGCTGCAATGGACATGAGATTGTAGATATCTCTTGGACATTCTTGTTTTATCCCCTTTGTATATAAACCTAAATGAGTGTCTGCTGGATTTTATGATAGTTCTCTTAATAATTTTTAGGGGACCTCCATTCTGTTTTCCATAATGGCTACACCATTTTACATTATTACATGGTACAAAACAGGGTACAGAAGTTCCACTTCTTCACATCTTTCCCAGCATCCATTAATTTCTTTCTTTTTTTTTTTTTGCAGTACACGTGTCTCTCATTGTTGTGGGCTCTTCCGTTGCAGAGCACAGGCTCCAAATGCACAGGCTCAGCGGCCATGGCTCATGGGCCCAGCCGCTCAGCGGCATGTGGGATCCTCCCAGACTGGGGAATGAACATGTGTCCCCTGCCTCGGCAGGCGGACTCTCAACCACTGTGCCACCAGGGAAGCCCTATTTGTCTTTTTATAATACACATCCTAACAGGTGTGAGTGATATCTCCTTGTGGCTTGATTTCCATTTCCCTGATGCTTAGCGAGGTTGAGCAAATTTTCATATGTAGATTTACCACTTGTATGTCTTTACGGAGAAATGTCTAGTGAAGATTTTTACCCATTTTTAAAGTCAGTTATTTGCCTGCTGTTTTTCTGAAATTGACTTGTAGTAGTTTCTTATATATTCTGGATATTGGTCCCTTATTCAGATTCAAGGTTTACACATATTTCCTCCCATCCTATAGGTTGCCTTTTCATTCTGTTGATTGTTGAAGAGACTATCCTCTCTTCACTTGGTAATCATAGAACCTTGGCCAAGATCAGTTGGCCATATATATGTGCGTTTATTTGGGGTCTCTCTATTATATTTCATTGGTCAATCTCACTGTCTTGATGCCAGTAGCAGACTGTGTTGACTACTGTGGCATTGTTATGTGTTTTGAGTTCAGGAAGTGTTAATCTCCATCATTGCTCTTTGCTCTCAATATTGTTTTATTTACTTGGGGAGGTTCCATATGTATTTTAGGATTCTGTCCATTTCTATAATAATGACATTGAATTTTGTGGGTTGTTGCGATATATGTGTACATCACTTTATGTAGTATAGAAATGCCAACAGTGTTTAATAATCCAGTCTATGAATATGGTATGTCATTCCAATTACTTGTCTCTTCTTTAATTTTTTTCAGCAATGTCCTGTAGTTTTCAGTAGACAAATTATTTACCTCCTACGGGGTCTTTTTCACTGCCTTCCTCAGGTCTTCTAGAGTCTGGATTGAGAAGGATGGACTCATGGAGAGATTGAAATCCCTCCCTCCCCCTGCACCTACTCTCTGATTATGTCTAATACAGGTGTAGTGGGCCATGCCCTTCACCTCTGTCTACAAGTGGGCCCCTGGCTGGGAATTCCTCTTGGATCTGAGTGTTGACTGTACTATTTCAGTGTCCACACGGACTCTCCCAGTGTCTGTCTTGTGTTCAAGAGCCCGAGATATACCTCCATACGAATGATCAGATCAGGCCATCAAATTTTATGCAGTAAAGAACAACCATGGGAAGGGTGGCTGGTTGCCTCTTTCAAATCTTTGGATTTCTTAGAACTGAGCTTTCCAGTGTGGTTGCCACTAACCAAATGTGTCTATTTATAATTAATTTAGTTCCAACAAGACTTAACTCATTCTATTAAAAAATGCAAAAAACACACAATTGCTTGGTCACACTAGCCATGTATGAAGTGTGTCTATAACATCTGGAATTTCAGGTTGGTAAGGTTGACGGTGAAAGCTATAAATGGGTGTATAGAAGTAAGGGGTCGAAAGGTGATTATCTCAGTACCTCCTCCTCATTTGAAATTTTCAACTGTGATCAATATCTTATTGAAGGACTCTGTCTGCACAGAGCACAGGGGAGGTCTGAGAACCTGGAGGGAAGACCAGTGTGATGCTCTGTGAGCCAACCAGTCGAGTAGGAGAAATGGGTGGGTCAACTTGTATAATAATTTTATGCTCATGTTGTGTTTGTACAGAATGGATCATGGAGAGCATATATAGCAGTGATGCTGATGACGATTCACATAGCGAACAACTCTCAGGTAGGATCTAAAGGGAGACAATTCCTAGAACACTTTGGTTCCACGCGGTTCTTTAGAAACTAAGGAAGGTGAATATGAAATCAGGAAGAAGAGGGAAATATGTAAAGAATTCTGATTTGCTCTTTCCAAATTTTAATGATATAATAGAGTTATTGTGTCCATGTCCTTTGACTGTACTGTGCTTATAGTCATCTTTTCTTGCTTTGCCATTCACAAATTTTCTTTTTCACAAGACTACTCTTTCATTGCTTTTTCTCTGCCAAAGATGCAAGGTTCGTTTCTGTTTGGTACCTGGAGGGTATTTTGCACCAGGGATTTTGGTTTCCTTTTTACATTCACGTATAATGGCCATATCCTAGTGGGAACAAAACTCTCATAGTCACTTGACACTGTAGAAAAAGTTCTTATAGTGAGTGTCAGGTGGTGGATGAGAGTTCAACTCTCTCCCTCTACACTTTCAGGACATGTAGCTTCATGTTACTTTTGTCCTCACTGTTTATTCCTCATGGAAAGCGTGCTCCCAGAGGTGGATGAGTCACAGAACACATGCTTTGGGATCACTGCATGTGCTCAGTCTCCTCATTTCAGCCTCAGCACCTCCCAAGCCTGATGTGCTGAGATGCTTCCATTTGAGAGGGCTCCATGTCCAGCTGCCCCTAAAGACCCTTCATGGCCAGTAGGAATTGTAGAAGACTGTGTGAAGGGGCTGCTGGGCTCGCTTCACACACTGGCTCTCACAGCCCTGCTAACCTGGTCTCCTGGAATTCACCAGGCACAGGACAGAGACTCAGGGCAGCACGACCCAGGGTCACTGCTCTTCTTACAACCCAAGCTCCATCCGGCCAGCCCTGCCCCTGCTCCCCACACTCCAGTCCTGCCTGCCCTCGGACCTTTCCTCAGGCCTGCCTTGGTCTTATCCTTCCCAGTTCTTCCAAGGCTGGGGTAAACCCTGGCAGGTGCTGTGAGTTTATGAGGCTTACCCTGCTGTAGAACTTTTGTTTCAGTATTCCAGATTAAGGGAATTGGTTCAAATTACTTTTAACTCTAATATTGCTTTCATCCTCTCTAAGGGGCTAAGAGACTTACGGAGTTGTTTTGAAGTACCTAAGGTTAGCTGAGGCACAGGACACTTGCTTCTTTTGTGAAGTTCGTTGCATATCTAGGCTATTGTGGAGAATGCTGCAATGAACCTAAGTTCATCTCATTGTGATACTGATTTAATTTCCTTTGGCTATATACCCAGAACTGTGATTGCTGAATCATATGTTATTTCTGTTTATAATTTTATAAGGAACCCCCATACTCTTTTTCATAATAGCGGCACCATTTTACCTTCCCACCAGCAGTGTACAAAGTTTCCAATTCCCCACATCTTGGCCTTAAACTGTTAATTTTTTTCTTTATAATACACAGCCTAACAGCTGTGAGGTGTTCATTTGCATTGCCCTGATGATTAGTGAGGTTGAGAACATTTTCCTATATTTGTTAGCCATTTGTATGTCTTTTTCAGGAAATGTCTTATTTAAGTCTTTGCATATTTCTTAACCCATTTATTTACCCTTTTTAATTTTTTAACTTAGTTTGCATTTGAGTTGTAGTGTTTTTCTTACATGTTTTGGACATTAACTCCTTTTCTGATATATGTTTGTAATCTTTCTGTAAGTTATATTATCATCCTATTGACTGTTGAGAAAACTATACTTTCCCTATTTGTTGTCTAAGAAGCTTGGTGAATTTCATTTGGCCATGTATCTGTGAGTTTTCTTGGGGTTTATTTATTCTGGTCTTTAGGCCTATGTATCTGTTTCTATGTCAGTACCATACAGTTTTGATTCCTGTGGCTTTGTAATGTGTTTTGAAGACAGGAAGTGAGAAGCCTCCATCTATGTTCTTTGTTCTCAGGATTGTTTTGTCTGTTTGGACTCCTTAGTGTTTCCATATATATTTTAGGATCTTTTTTTTTTCTATTTCTTTGAAAATGACATTGGGATTTTGATATGTATTACAATGAATTTATACTTACCTTTCGGTAGTGTAGAAATGTCAACAATAATAATTCTACAGTCTATGAATATGATATGCTATTTCAATAATTTGTTCCTTGTTAAATTCTTTCAGCAGTGGTTTGTAGTTTTCAGTGTACAGGCCATTTACCTTCTAAGGGCATTTTGTCCCTTCCTTCCCTGGATTTTTCAGAGGCAGGAGTGAGAAGGATGGCCTCATGAAGTGAGTGAATGTCCCTCCCTCCCTTCTGCACCTGCTCACTGATCATGTCTAGCACAGGTGCACTTGGCCATGCTCATTACCTCTCTCCCCAAGTGGAACACCTGTCGGGAATTCCTCTAGGATCTGGGTGTTGACATTACTGTTTCAGTGTCCCCAAGGTCTCATGAGTGTCTGGCAAGTGTGCATGAGCCTAGGAAACACCTACAAATGAATCATCAAATCTAGCCAGCAAACTGCCGTGCAGAAGGTGTTGGGCTGCACCTCTCACACCTGCAAGCCCTGTACATGCTCAGCCTCAGGGCTAAGAAAAGAGCCTTGAGTCAGGGACAGAGACATTCATGGTTTAATAGATGGGAGATCTTTCACGTCAGAAGCAATGTAGTGCTGGAGAGACATCCCACTGTAGATAGCCGATGGCAGGCAGAACGCAGCAGCAGCAGTAGCAGCATGCTTCTCTCTGGGCGGAATAGGCAGGCTACCAGTTAAAGGGGGAGTTGACAGCAGATGGGCTCATCGGTTACCAGGGAAACCAGCAGAGGGACGCATCCCTCTTACCCCTTGGGCTAAGTACTTCACGGGGCAGAGGTTTTCCATTGGTAAACCATCAGCAAACAGCCATCTTGAATGGGTATATATATATATATGGAGAGAGAGAGAGAGAGGAATGTGTATTATAGTGTGGTAGCCACTAGCTAGATGTGCCTGCTATAATTTATTCAATTCAATTAATGATTAACTCATTGTATTAAAATAGAACAAATAAAATATCCAATTACTCAGTCACATTAGTCACATTTTAAATGTATCCATAAGACTTGTAAATTCATGTTCGTGTTTCTACAGAATCGACTCTGGATAGCATTTGTGGCCGTGATAAGGAAAAGGATACAGGTAGGAGCAACACTTAGGTAGGATCTAATGGCAGAAGGTTCCTGGAACTTTACGGTTATATCTCCTGCTTTGGGGACTGAGGAAGGTGGATATGAAATCAGAAAGAAGAATAAAAAATGTGTAGAGTTCTGACTTGTTTTTTTCATATTTTAATGATACAATAGAAAGCAATTGTGTCCTTAGACGTGACTGTGCTCTATAATCACCTTTTCTTGATTTGCTCATCAAAAATGATCTTTTGCACATGAGCTGCTCTTTCTTGTGCATGTCACTGCCTAATATGGAAGTTTGTTTTCTGGTTAGCACATCTAGGGTATTGTGCACAGGAGACTTTGTTTTCTTTTGCATATTGACCTATGATGGACAGAACCTGTGGGTCAAAACTCTCATGGGCCCTTGAAACTTGAGACCAAGTTCTTCTAGAAAGGGTGAGGTGGTGGATGAGAAGTGAACTGTCTCCCTCTGCACTTTCAGGACTTGTGGCTTCACCTCATGTTTTGTCCTCACTGTTTGTTCCTCTTGTAAAGGACAGTCCCAGAGATGGATGAGTCACAGAACACATGCTCTGGGATCACTGAATGTGCTCAGTCTCCTTGAGCTCATCTCAGCCTCTCCATTTCCCCAAGGCTGGTGTGCTGACATGCTTCCATTTGAGAGGGGTCCACATCCAGCTGCCCCTAAAGACCCTTCATGGCCGGCAGGAATTGTAGAGGGCTGTGTGAAGGGGCTGCTGGGCTATTTCACACACTTTCTTTCACCGCCCTGCTGACCTGGTCTCCTGGGGTTGACCAGGCCCCGGACAGAGACTCAGGGCAGCAGGACCCAGGGTCACTGCCCTTCTTACAACCCACTGCTCCTTCCAGACAGCCCTGCCCTTGCTCCCCACACCCCAGTTCTGCCTACCCTCTGACCTTTCCTCAGGCCTGCCTTGGTCTTATCCTTCCCAGTTCTTCCAAGGCTGGGGTAAACCATGGCAGGTGCTGTTTGTTTATGAGGCTTCCTCCGCTGTAGAATTTTGTTTCAGGATTCCAGACTAAGGGAATTGGGACAAGTTACTTTTAACTCTAATATTGCTTTCATCCTCTCTAAGGGGCTAAGAGACTTAGGGAGTTGTTTTGAAGTACCTAAGGTTAGCTGAGGCACAGGACCCTTACTTGTTTTGTGAAGTTGGTTGCATGTTCTTCCCTCAACAAAGCTGTTGCCCAGAGTTGGTTAATATACCTTTTCCTCAGAAGGACATGGTGCAGAGATAAATGTTCTCAGCTCTTGACCTCCTAGGTGGAAAAGCCAAACTGAGAACCCAGGGGTGGTTCCCAGTATGGATGCTCTGGATCCCTGACCTGCACTTACCACTCAGCCAAGGGTTCCTCAGTCATGGAGCAATGGAGTCCCTGCATCCGTATCCTTGGCTGGAAGTCCTAGCATCTCCAAAGGTCCAGACCTTGCCCATCAGGTGGCCTTAATGATCACAGAATCCAGGGCAGCTATGGGTGGACTTATCAGTTGACTTTGGCACAGTCATTAATGTGAAATTCACCTCAAGACCTGCATTCTCCTGGTCAGCTACAGATTCTGAGAGGTATGAGACCCCATGTATACAGTAGAGGTCATATCTGTCAGTGCTGGTGTCATTGCTTAAACAAGGCCAAAAGCAGATAAGAATCAGGGAGCTATTTTATTGTATTGGATAACATTACCATAAGCCTTAGAATTGGTCAATTCCTGTAGCCCACACCCAAGGACTCAAAGTGGAACCTGACTGTTAGCCTGTACACTTCTCCTGCACAGCTGGGTTAGAGACAGGCTGTGCTCAGTCCGGGCTCCCTCTTCATAACGATGTGTCCCACTTATGGAACAGCTCCCTAGAATATTGACAGCCCCTGACTCAGGGGGCATACATACATTGTATAGAAAACAAAGACTGGGAAAAAAATATGATACGATTGATAGTGGCTGTATCTAAATGGTAGGATTTCAGTTTTGTCAAATCTTGTGTATTTGATTTTCTTTAAGACAAGTGATTAGTGAATAAATATAGCATATTTTGTCTAGGATTGAATTCAGTCCTTTAATGGAGGTTGCTGTTAATCAAGTATAAAATATCATACAACAGAAGACATGATAAATGCAGTAGCTGGAATTGTGGATGCTGGGGAAAGACTGATCTGGGAAAAATCAAGAGACATTGGCAATTTAGCAGAAGCTCAAAGCATGGGTCATGGGTCTGTGTCATTGAAACAGAGCATGCCTTTTAGTGTTTTCCATTTTTTAGATCGACTCTTCCCTTCTGATTAGGCTCCCCTTTGCTAGAAAGCCAAAGCTCTATTTTAAGTTCCTTCCTCTTGTCCTTTGCCTTCCTTCATCCCCCAGAGAGGATGGCCCAACACCAGCTCAGCCCACACTTACTAACCTCCCACATCCATACACACCACCCCATGTCCTCATCGAGAAGAAAGCCCCTGAGTAATTGCTGAGCAGCATCACCAGTGTCCTGACAGTTACTCTGTGTCCCTCCAGCTCTCCCTGAGGATGTGGCGGTTGACCTGCCCCGTGATAGGATAGAAGAAAAGCCTCCGGGGATCATCAAGGTAAGCTGGATTTTTTCTGGTCTGAGATAGAAATATTGCTTTATTTATCTTTCAATAGATTTAAGTTATGAATATTTGAGGGTATTCCTTCCAGATACATACAATTCCCTTGGTTGGGAGAATGTGGAGTGAGAGTCTATAACCAACTCATGGTGCCTGATTCCAGAGGACATTACAATTGACAGCATCCATTACAGCCTGCAGAGTACGGAGCTCTCTCTCCTGGAGCGATTTTTCCTCTAGGAAAAGAATTCTGTAATTTCCCACCTAAATGAACTTGGAAGTACCATCCTCCCAGCAAAGTTCTTGGCTTTCAGCCTGAGTAGGTTTGCTCTGATAACCCTTGCTGGGTTCCCTGGACCACTGTTTCTTATCAGGTTTTCTACTGTCAGCAAATGAACAAAAGACCTGAGCATCACTGTGATCTTATTCTCATAGTGTTTTCTCTTCTGTAGTTGCAGGTGGCCTTCACAGAACGTGAAAACGGTATGTATTCTGGAATCAGTCACTTGGGGAGGAAGAACTTTGAAGATGAGAAAGTGGGACATTCTTGCTGGTTTTATTGTAGAGGGCAAACTGATTCCAAATTTGTGCTGGGAATGAGAGTAGGGGACCTGGTGATAGAAAGAGATTTACAAGTAATGTGACCAATTACTATAGTCCCAGGAAGAAGCTGTATTACGGTTAGGTGGTGTAAGTTTTTGTGCATGAGACACGGTGTGTCTGTATGTGAAATGACTGGTATAATTCTGTGTGTATGTGAACATTTTGTGTTGTGTTTCCCTTGATTTATGTTCCCATAAACATCACTGTTACTGGTGCCAACTTTCTTAAAAATATTCCCATCAACTCTGCATCATGAATAAGTATGGATATAAAAGTAAATAAACTGTACACTTTCAGGGTGTGCATTGATTTTATACCGAGAGAGCCTCATTTCACCTGGAAAACAAATCCTATCACCACCCAGGCAAATGTTTACTGGATACTTTTTTTTTTCTTTTGGCTGTGTTGTGTCTTCGTTGCACTGCGTGGGCTTCTCATTTCGGTGGCTACTGTTGTTCCAGACCACGGGCTCTAGGTGCATGGGCTTCAAAAGTTGTGTCACGTGGGCTCAGTAGTTGTGATTTTCAGGGTCTAGAGCACAAGCTTAGTAGTTGTGGTGCACGGGTTTAGTTGCTACATGGCTGGATTCTTAGTGAAGAAAACTGGGTTTCAGCATGCCTACTACTGGGCCAATTACAACTTCATTTAATAAGAAATCTCATCTCTTAGTACGTCTCATAGCATTCTGAATGGTTATGATACATCTCTCTGCCACTTCCCTCATTCTAACTGTTTCCTATTAGAGCCTCGGGATGAGTCCTCCCCCCTTACCTGAAGCAGCTAGTGCTAGGCAGGCCTCCTTCTTTTTGCAGGGAGCCCATGCTTGTACCGACATGCCACACCCAGTTCTGGAGGAATCCGAGAAAGAAGGAGCCTCCAGGAGTAGATGGAGGAAATTCACTCCACCTTTCTCCTTTGAGGCTAATCTTCACTATCGGATTCTGTGCTAAGGAAACGAAATGTCCTTCTCCTGTAGAAAGTCTGTCTTCCATCACTTGTGCCGGCCGTGTTTCTGTGTGCTGGGCAAGAAACACTGCATACAGTGAAGACAGAACCAAGAGATCTACCCCAGGGATTGAGCTCTGGGTGGGCACTGGCTCCCTTCCCAGGAGGGCGGACAGGAGGTTGTGCTTTGCAAGGTGGGACAGAGAAATCAAGCAGTGTGACAAGAGGATCTCCACTCATGTTGCTGTGCAAACTGCCAGATTATGTAGGTTCTTGGTATTTTCTGAAGGCTTTTGGAAGCAAACAAGTCTGGGAGTAAAGTCAATTAAAACATGGAAAGTTATACTTAAAAAATTTTTTTCGATAGTGAGTCCTTTGAGAAATACATACTTTAATAGAATATGATTGCCGTATATGTGTCAATATTTTCCCCACCAAAGAAAATACTGAAAATGCTTGATTGTAAAATGTCACTTGTTTACCCAAGAGACTGTGTATGAGTAAAGTTTTTCTAGAAATCCTCAATCCCTAGGTCGTAGTTTCCTGATGGTGCTGAGGGGAACCCTGGTGTGCAATTCAGTGCCTGCTACTCACAGGGAGGCTCTTAAGAACTCAGAGACCCGCCCAGTGGACCCCACGTGTGAGGACAGGATTGGCGCCTCGGGCTGCACTTGAAGAGGGAAATGCTTTAGAGAAGTGGAAGGAGATACATTAAGGACACCTGAGTCATGGGGAGTCAGGTGTGGTTGGTTTAGAGATCAAGGAAAAGTGTACACCTGAGCACAGCCTGGGCCACACTTAGGATGCTATTGGCACTTCTGCTTGGATGGGGAAGAGAAAGGACAGCCCCCTCTTGCTGGAGTGAACTCTGGAGAGATGTCTTCTTTAAAGCCTGGGGAGAGGAGCTTCTCTCCCATTATCTCCTGATACCTGTGTATATTCGAGACCCTTCCTGCTTCCTTCTTTCCCTCTCCTTATTTTTCTTCTTTTTTCCCCTTTTTTCACTTTGTATTTATTTTACATATGTGTATTTTATTGTTGTAAAAGGACACATACGATGAAATCCAACTTCTTAACAAGTTTTGAAATGTCCAGGCAGTCCTGTTGACTACATGTACCTTGTTGTACAGCATGTGTCTAGAACTTTTCCATTTTGAAATAACACATTCTAACCATTGAACAGAGACTCCCCATGTCAACCTCCTGCCAGCTCTTGGAACCACCCTTCTACCCTCTGCTTCTAGGAGTTTTCTTTCAGTTTTTGACCTTATGTGACTGGCTTATATCGCTCTTACAAATGTCCTCCAAGTTCTTTCGTGTTGCTGCAAATGGCAGGATTTCCTTCTTTTTCATAGACTGAATGACATTCCACTGTATGTATACACAACATTTTCTTTATTAATTCATCTTCCCATGGACACTAGGCAGTTTTCCTATGTTGTGTATTGTGTATAATGCTGCCATGGACATGAGATTGTAGATATCTCTTGGACATTCTTGTTTTATCTCCTTTGTATATAAACCTAAATGAGTGATTGCTGGATTTTATGAGAGTTCTCTTAATAATTTTTAGGGGACCTCCATTCTGTTTTCCATAATGGCTACACGATTTTACATTACTACATGGTACAAAACAGGGTACAGAAGTTCCACTTCTTCACATCTTTCCCAGCATCCATTAATTTTCTTTCTTTTTTTTTTTTTTTTTTTTTTTTGCCGTACATGTGTCTCTCATTGTTGTGGGCTCTCCCGTTGTGGAGCTCAGGCTCCAAACACACAGGCTCAGCGGCCATGGCTCATGGGACAAGCTGATCAGCGGCATGTGGGATCCTCCCAGACCTGGGCACGAACATGTGTCCCCTGCATCGGTGGGGGAATCTCAACCACTGTGCCACCAGGGAAGCCCTAATTATCTTTTTATAATACACATCCTAACAGGTGTGAGTGATATCTCCTTGTGGCTTGATTTCCATTTCCGTGATGCTTAGCGAGGTTGAGCAAATTTTCATATGTAGATTGACCACTTGTATGTCTTTATGGAGAAATGTCTAGTGAAGCTTTTTACCCATTTTTAAACTCAGTTATTTGCCCGCTGTTTTTCTGAAATTGACTTGTAGTAGTTTCTTATATATTCTGGATATTGGTCTCTTATTCAGATACAAGGTTTACACGTTTTTCCTCCCATCCTATAGGTTGCCTTTTCATTCTGTTGATTGTTGAAGAGACTATCCTTTCTTCACTTGGTAATCTTAGAACCTTGGCAAAGATCAGTTGGCCATATATATGTGCGTTTATTTGGGGTCTCTCTATTATAATTCATTGGTCAATCTCACTGTCTTGATGCCAGTAGCAGACTGTTTTGACTACTCTGGCATTGTTATGTGTTTTGAGTTCAAGAGGTGTTAATCTCCATCATTGCTCTTTGCTCTCAAGATTCTTTTATCTACTTGGGGGTTTCCATATGTATTTTAGGATTCTGTCCACTTCTATAATAATGACATGGAATTTTGTGGGTTGTTGTGATATATGTGTACATCCCTTTATGTAGTATAGAAATTCCAACAGTATTTAATACTCCAGTCTATGAACATGGTATGTCATTCCAATTACTTGTCTCTTCCTTAATTTTTTTCAGTAATATCCTGTAGTTTTCAGTATACAAATTTTTCACCTCCTACGGGGCCTTTTCCACTGCCTTCCTCAGGTCTTCTAAAGTCAGGATTGAGAAGGATGGACTCATGGAGAGAGTGAAATCCCTCCCTCCCCCTGCACGTACTCTCTGGTTATATCTAATACAGGT
Organism: Mesoplodon bidens; assembly: GCF_964165515.1. Taxonomy (NCBI): domain Eukaryota; kingdom Metazoa; phylum Chordata; class Mammalia; order Artiodactyla; family Ziphiidae; genus Mesoplodon; species Mesoplodon bidens. The sequence continues at coordinate 641,464 of NW_027671364.1, forward strand.
GTACTGGGCCATGCCCTTCACCTCTGTCTACAAGTGGGCCCCTTGCTGGGAATTCCTCTTGGATCTGAGTGTTGACTGTACTATTTTAGTGTCCCCCAGGATTCTCCCAATGCCTGGCGTGGGTCCAAGAGCCCAAGATATACCTACATACGTATGATCAAGCCAGTCCATCAAATTTTCTGCAGTAAAGAATAACCATGGGAAGGGTGGCTGGTTGCCTCTTTCTCATCTTTGGATTTCTTAGAGCTGAGCTTTCCAGTGTGGTAGCCACTAACCAAATGTGTCTATTTATAATTAATTTAGTTCAAACAAGACTTAACTCATTCTATTAAAAAACGCAAAAAACACACAATTCCTTGGTCACACTAGCCATGTATGAAGTGTGTCTGTACCATCTGGAATTTCAGGTTGGTAAGGTTGACGGTGAAAGCTATAAATGGGTTTATAGAAGTGAGGGGTCGAAAGGTGATTTTCTCAGCATCTCTCCCTCATTTGAAATTTTCAACTGTGATCAATATCTTATTGAAGGACTCTGTCTGCACAGAGCACAGGGGAGGTCTGAGAACCTGGAGGGAAGACCAGGGTGATGCCTTGTGAGCCAGCAAGTCGAGTAGGAGAAATGGGTGGGTCAACTTGTATAATAACTTTATGCTCATGGTTGTGTTTGTACAGAATGGATCTTGGAGAGCATACATAGCACTGATGCTGATGACGATTCACATAGCGAACAACTCTCAGGTAGGATCTAAAGGGAGACAATTCCTAGAACACTAGGGTTCCACCCGGTTCTTTAGAAACTAAGGAAGGTGAATATGAAATCAGGAAGAAGGAAATATGTGTAGGATTCTGATTTGCTCTTTCCAAATTTTAATGATATAATAGAGTTATTGTGTCCATGTCCTTTGACTGTACTGTGCTTATAGTCATCTTTTCTTGCTTTGCCATTCAGAAATTTTCTTTCTCACAAGATTACTCTTTCATTGCTTTTTCACTGCCAAAGATGAAAGGTTCGTTTCTGTTTTGTACCTGCAGAGTATTTTGCACCAGGATTTTGGTTTCCTTTTCACATTCACGTATGATGGCCATATCCTAGTGGGAACAAAACTCTCATAGTCACTTGACACTAGAGAACAAGTTCTTACAGTGAGTGTCAGGTGGTGGATGAGACTTGAACTCTCTCCGTCAACACTTTCAGGACTTGTAGCTTCATGTTACTTTTGTCCTCACTGTTTATTCCTCATGGAAAGCGCTCTCCCAGAGGTGTATGAGTCACAGAACACATACTTTGGGATCAATGCATGTGCTCAGTCTCCTCATTTCAGCCTCAGCACCTCCCAACGCTGATGTGCAGACATGCTTCCATTTGAGAGGGCTCCACGTCCAGCTGATCCTAAAGACCCTTCATGCCTGGCAGGAATTCTAGAGGACTCTGTGAAGTGGCTGCTGGGCTCGCTTCACACACTGGCTCTCACAGACCTGCTAACCTGGTCTCCTGGAATTCACCAGGCCCAGGAAAGAGACTCAGGCAGCAGGACCCAGGGTCACTGCTCTTCTTACAACACACTGCTCCATCCGGACAGCCCTGCCCCTGCTCCCCACACCCCAGTCCTGCCTACCCACTCACCTTACCTCAGGCCTGCCTTGGTCTTATCCTTCCCAGTTCTTCCAAGTCTGGGGTAAACCCTGGCAGGTGCTGTGTGTTTATGAGGCTTCCCCTGCTGTAGAACTTTTCTTTCAGTATTCCACACTAAGGGAATTAGGACAAGTTACTTTTAACACTAATATTGCTTTAATCCTCTCTAAGGGGCTAAGAGACTTACAGAGTTGTTTTGAAGTATCTAAGGTTAGCTCAGGCACAGGACCCTTACTTGTTTTGTGAAGTTGGTTGCATATCTAGGCTATTGTGGAGAATGCTGCAATGAACCTAAGTTCATCTCATTGTGATACTGATTTAATTTCCTTTGGATATATACCCAGAACTGTGATTGCTGAATCATATGATATTTCTGTTTATAAATTTATAAGGAACCCCCGTACTCTTTTTCATAAGAGCTGCACCATTTTACATTCACACCAGCAGTGTACAAAGTTTCCAATTCCCTACATCTTAGCCTTAAGCTGTTAATTTTTTTCTTTATAATACACAGCCTAGCAAGTGTGAGGTGTTCATTTGCATTGCCCTGATGATTAGTGAGGTTGTGAAATTTTTCCTATATTTGTTAGCCATTTGTATGTCTTTTTCAGGAAATATCTTATTTAAGTCTTTGCACATTTCTTAACCCATTTATTTACCCTTTTTAATTTTTTAACTTAGTTTTCATTTGATTTGTATTGTTTTTCTTATATGTTTTGGACATTTGCTCCTTTTCTATTATATGTTTATAATCTTTCTGTAAGTTATATTTTCATCCTATTGACTGTTGAAAAAACTATACTTTCCCTATTTGTTGTCTTAGAAGCTTGGTGAATTTCATTTGGCCATGTATCTATGAGTTTTCCTGGTGGTTATTTATTCTGGTCTTTAGGCCTATGTATCTGTTTCTATGTCCGTACTGTACAGTTTTGATTCCTGTGGCTTTGTAATGTGTTTTGATGTCAGGAAGTGGGAAGCCTCCATCTATGTTCTTTGGTCTCAGGATTGTTTTGTCTGTTTGGAGTCCTTAGTGATTCCATATGTATTTTAGGATCTTTTTTTTTTTCTATTTCTTTGAAAATGACATTGGGATTTTGATAGGTATTACAATGAATTTATATTTACCTTTGGGTAGTGTAGAAATGTCAACTATAATAAGTCTCCAGTCTATTAATATGATATGTCATTTCAATGATTTGTTCCTTGTTTAATTCTTTCAGCAGTGGTTTGTAGTTTTCAGTGTACAGGCCATTTACCTTCTGAGGGCATTTTGTCCCTTCCTTTCCTGGATTTTTCAGAGGCAGTGGTGAGAAGGATGGCCTCATGAAGTGAGTGAATGTCCCTCCCTCCCTTCTGCACCTGCTCGCTGATTATGTCTAGCACAGGTGCACTGGGCCATGCTCATTACCTCTCCCCTCAAGTGGAACACCTGTCGGGAATTCCTCTAGGATCTCGGTGTTGACATAACTGTTTCAGTGTCCCCAGGGTCTCATGAGTGCCTGGCAGGTATGCATGAGCCTAGGAAACACCTACAAATGAATCATCAAATCTGGCCAGCAAACTGCCTTGCAGAAGGTGTTGGGCTGCACCTCTCACGCCTGCAAGCCCTGTACTTGCTCAGCCTCAGGGCTAAGGAAAGAGCCCGGAGTCAGGGACAGAGACATTCATGGTTTAATAAATGGGAGATCTTTCACGTCAGAAGCAAAGTGGTCCTGGAGAGACATCCCACTGTAGATAGCCGATGGCAGGCAGAACGAAGCAGCAGCAGTAGCAGCATGCTTCTCTCTGGGCGGAATAGGCAGGCTACCAGTTAAAGGGGGAGTTGACAGCAGATGGGCTCATCGGTTACCAGGGAAACCAGCAGAGGGACGCATCCCTCTTACCCCTTGGGCTAAGTACTTCACGGGGCAGAGGTTTTACCTTCGTTAAACCATCAGCAAATAGTCATCTTTAATTGATACAACATACAGAAATGAATAAACAGGGGAGTGGTGGTAACATTCTCCATATATTATATATATATATATACATATATATGGAGAGAGAGAGAGAGAGGGATGTGTATTACAGTGTGGTAGCCACTAGCTAGTTGTGCCTGTTATAATTTATTTAATTCAATCAATGATTATCTTAGTGTATTAAAATAAAACAAAATAAAATATCCAATTACTCAGTCACATTAGTCACATTTTAAATGTATCCATAAGACTGGTAAATTCATGTTCGTGTTTCTACAGAATCGACTTTGGATAGCATTTGTGGCCGTGATAAGGAAAAGGATACAGGTAGGAACAACACTTACGTAGGATCTAATGGCAGAGGGTTCCTGGAACTTTAGGGTTATATCTCCTGCTTTGGAGACTGAGGAAGGTGGATATGAAATCAGAAAGAAGAATGAAATATGTGTAGAGTTCTGACTTGTTTTTTTCACATTTTAATGATACAATAGAGAGAAATTGTGTCCTTAGACGTGACTGTGCTCTATAATCACCTTTTCTTGATTTGCTCATCAAAACTGATCTTTTGCACATGAGCTGCTCTTTCTTGTGCTTGTCACTGCCTAATATGGAAGTTTGTTTTCTGGTTAGCACATCTAGGATATTGTGCACAGGAGAGTTTGTTTTCTTTTGCATATTGACCTATGATGGACAGAACCTGTGCGTCAAAACTCTCATGGGCCCTTGAAACTTGAGACCAAGTTCTTCTAGAAAGGGTGAGGTGGTGGATGAGAAGTGAACTGTCTCCCTCTGCACTTTCAGGACTTGTGGCTTCACCTCATGTTTTGTCCTCACTGTTTGTTCCTCTTGTAAAGGACAGTCCCAGAGATGGATGAGTCACAGAACACGTCCTCTGGGATCACTGCATGTGCTCAGTCTCCTTGACCTCATCTCAGCCTCTGCACTTCCCCAAGGCTGATGTGCTGACATGCTTCCATTTGAGAGGGGTCCACGTCCAGCTGCCCCTAGAGACCCTCAATGGGCGGCAGAAATTCTAGAGGGCTGTGTGAAGGGGCTGCTGGGCATCTTGACACACTTGCTTTCACAGCCCTGCTGACCTGGTCTCCTGGAGTTGACCAGGCCCAGGACAGAGACTCAGGGCAGCACGACGCAGGGTCACTGCTCTCCTTACAACACATTTCTCCGTCCAGACAGCCCTGCCCCTGCTCCCCACACCCCAGTCCTGCCTACCCTCTGACCTTTCCTCAGGCCTGCCTTGCTCTTATCCTTCCCAGTTCTTCCAAGGCTGGGGTAAAGCCTGGCCGGTGCTGTGTCTTTATGAGGATTCCCCTGCTGTAGAACTTTTGTTTCAGTATTCCAGACTAAGGGAATTGGGACAAGTTACTTATAACTCAAATATTGTTTTCATCCCCTCTAAGGGGCTAAGAGACTTACGGAGTTTTTTTGAAGTACCTAAGGTTAGCTCAGGCACAGGACCCTTACTTGTTTTCTGAACGTGGTTGCATGTTCTTCCTTCAACACAGCTGTTGCCCAGATTTGGTTAATATTTCTTTTCCTCAGAAGGAGATGGTGCAGAGATAAATGTTCTAAGATCTGGACCTCCTGAGTGGAAAACCCAATCTGAGATCCCAGTGGTGGGTCCCAATGTGGGTGGTCTGGATCCCTGACCTGCACTTACCACTCAGCCAAGTGATCCTCAGTCATGGAGCAAGGGAGTCCCTGCATCCGTATCCTTGGCTGGAAGTCCTAGCATCTCCAAAGGTCCAGTCCTTGCCCATCAGGTGGCCTTAGTGGTCACAGAATCCAGGGCAGCTATGGGTGGACTTATCAGTTGACTTTGGCACAGTCATTAATGTGAAATTCACCTCAGGACCTGCATTCTCCTGGTCAGCTCCCAGATTCTGAGAGGTGTGAGACCCCATGTATACAGTACAGGTCATATCTGTCAGTGCTGGTGTCTTTGCTTAAACAAGGCCAAAAGCAGATAAGAATCAGGGAGCTATTTTATTGTATTGGATAACATTACCATAAGCCTTAGAATTGGTCAATTCCTGTAGCCCAAACCCAAGGACTCAAAGTGGAACCTGACTGTTAGACTGTACACTTCTCCTGCACAGCTGGGTTAGAGACAGGCTGTGCTCAGTCTGGGCTCCTTCTTCATAACGAAGTGTCCCACTTATGGAACAGCTCCCTAGAGTATGGACAGCCGCTGACTCAGTGGGCATACTTACATTATACAGAAACCAAAGACTGGGAGAAAAATATGATACGATTGATAGTGGCTGTATCTAATGGGTAGGACTTCAGTTTTGTCAAATCTTGTGTATTTGATTTTCTTTAAGACAAGTGATTAGTGAATAAAATAGCATATTTTGTCTAGGATGGAATTCAGTCCTTTAAGGAGGTTGCTGTTAATCAAGTATAAAATATTATACAACAGAAGACATGATAAATGCAGTAGCTGGCATTGTGGATGCTGGAGAAAGAGTGATCTGGGAAAAATCAAGAGACAGTGGCAATTTAGCAGAAGCTCAAAAGAGGCAGGAGGGGTCATTGGTCTCTGTCATTGAAACACAGCATTCATTTAAGTGTTTACCATTTTTTAGATCGATCCTTCCCTTCTGATTAGGCTCCCCTTAGCTAAGAAGCCAAAGCTCTGTTTTCATTTCCTTCCTCTTGTCCTTTGCCTTCCTTCTTCCCCAAAGAGGAAGGCCCAACACCAGCTCAGCCCACACTTACTAACCTCCCACATCCATAGACACCCCCCATGTCCTCATCGAGAAGAAAGCCACTGAGTAATTCCTGAGCAGCATCACCAGTGTCCTGACAATTACTCTGTGTCCCTCCAGCTCTCCCTCAGGATGTGGCGGTTGACCTGCACCATGATAGGACAGAAGAAAAGCCTCCGTGGGTCCCCAAGGTAAGCTGGATTTTTTCTGGTCTGAGATAGAAATATTGCTTTATTTCTCTTTCAATAGAATTAAGTTATGAATATTTGAGGGTATTCCTTCCAGATATATACAACTCCCTTGGTTGGGAGAATGTGGAGTGAGAGTCTATTACCAACTCATGGTTCCTAATTCCACAGGACATTAAAATTGACAGCATCCATTACAGCCTGTAGAGTATGGATCTCTCTCTCCTGCAGCGATTTTTCCTCTAGGAAAAGAATTCTGTAATTTGCAACCTAAATGGACTTGGAAGTTCCATCCTCCCAGCAAAGTTCTTGCCTTTCTGCCTGAGTAGGTTTGCTCTGGTAACCCTTGCTGGATTCCCTGGACCACTGTTTCTTATGAGGTTTTCTACTGTCAGCAAATGAACAAAAGACCTGAGCATCACTGTGACCTTATCCTCATAGTGTTTTCTCTTCTGTATTTGCAGGTGGCCTTCCCAGAACGTGAAAACGGTATGTATTGTGGAATCAGTCACTTGGGGAGGAAGAACTTTGAAGATGAGAAAGTGGGACATTCTTGCTGGTTTTCGTGTAGAGGGCAAACTGATTCCAAATTTGTGCTGGGAATGAGAGTAGGGGTCCTGGTGATAGAAAGAGATTTACAAGTAATGTGACCAATTACTATAGTCCCAGGAAGAAGCTGTATTACGGTTAGGTGGTGTAGGTTTGTGTGCATGAGACTGGTTGTGTCTGTATGTGAAATGAGTGGGATGATTCTGTGTGTGTATGTGAACTTTTTGTGTTGTGTTTCCCTTGATTTATGTTCCCCTAAACATCACTGTTACTGGGGCCAACTTTCTAAAAAATATTCCCATCACCACTGCATCATGAATGGGTATAGATATAAAAATAAATATACTGTACACTTTCAGTGTGTGCATTGATTTTATACCAAGTGAGCCTCATTTAACCTGGAAAACAAATCCTATCACCACCCAAGCAAATGTTTACTGGATTTTTTTTCTTTTGGCTGTGTTGGCTCTTCGTTGCAGTGCGCGGGCTTCTCATTTCGGTGGCTTCTCTTGTTCCAGAGCACGGGCTCTATGTGCATGGGCTTCAATAGTTGTGGCACTTGGGCTCAGTAGTTGTGACTTGCAGGCTCTAGAGCACAGGCTTTGTAGTTGTGGTGCACGGACTTAGTTGCTCCATGGCTGGATTCTTAATGAACAAAACTGGGTTTCAGCATGCCTACTACTGGTTCAATTACAACTTCATTTAATAAGAAATCTCATCTCTTAGTAGGTCTCATAGCATTCTGAATGGTTATGATGCATCTCTCTGCCACTTCCCTCTTTCTAACTGTTTCCTATTAGAGCCTCGGGATGAGTCCTTCCCCCTTACCTGAAGCACCTAGTGCTAGGCAGGCCTCCTTCCTTTTGCAGGGAGCCCATGCTTGTACCCACATGCCACAGCCATTTCTGAAGGAGTCCGAGAAAGAAGGAGCCTCCAGGAGTAGATGGAGGAAATTCACTCCACCTTTCTCCTTTGAGGCTAATATTCACTATCGGATTCTGTGCTAAGGAAACGAAATGTCCTTCTCCTGTGGAAAGTCTGTCTTCCATCACTTGTGCCGGCTGTGTTTCTGTGTGCTGGGCAAGGAACACTGCATAAGGTGAAGAGAAACCCCAGAGATCTACCCCACGTATTGAGCTCAGGGTAGGCACTGGCTCTCTCTGTCCTGTCCATAATCCATCATTCATCGTGGTTGTGACTCTTGGACAGTCACTTTTCTCTCTAAATTTCCACACCCTCCACCATAACATAAGGGTTACAACCCCCACTTTGCCCTCCCCTTCACCCCCAACAGGGCTAGGTGTCAGACATGATCATGGATATTCTCCATGAGCTGTAAAGCATTGTTCCCATGAAAAAGCTGAAGAGTAAACTTGAATCCCTCCTTTACTTGTTGCCGTCAAATCCATCCTCTCCTTTCAACAGCTATGAAATATCCAGCTTATTCTTGCCATCATTCAGGATTGAACACTTATAGAGCTTTTTGAAGCACCGGTCCTTTATTTTTCAAACATTTTACCTATATTCAATCATTTTTGGCCCCATGACATAATGCTAAAAGTAGGCCATATTAGCATTCCTACATCTCAGAACAGGGAACTGAGGCAAAGAGGGATCTATATATCTTTCCCAAGTACATGCTTCTTCTAAACGGGATTTGAATCCAGTCCATCAGTCATTGTCCCAATGGTTTGCTGAGTTTCTAGACATTCTCAGTTAAATAAAGATATTTGCCCACAAAACCTGTCTGTTGGGTGTTTTCACTGCATAGCAAACTGCAAGATCTTCCTAAGTCCAACTTTGATTCAGGAGGCTCTGCTGGGCAGCTGGTGAGGAAAGGGACCAAAGGATTGAACTGTAAATAAATTATTGGTAATTTCCCCATGGTCTTCTGCCAGCATGATGTCAATAGTTGTCTCTATTGTAATGCATTTCCCAGGATGCTGCTCCCAGAATGCGAGAAGAAGAAACACTCATCAGAGGTCAAGAATATCAATCCCAGGCTGGCTGAAAAAGATCCGCATCTGGCCACATTTTAGGGTGCACGCTATAAATGACCCAGCTGAAGGTACTGTGGAAAATTTTTCATTAGGTTCTCTCAAGAGTAATTATTCTAGTTTATTCAGTGCCTCATATTTAAGAAATAGCTATGAAATATTAAGCAGTATTCTTCTTTTATTCCATGTGTTCAAATTGAAACTTACTAAGCCAGCTGGTACTGTTTTAACCATGGAAGTAAACATACATTTAAAATTCAAAATTTGGTTCATGTTTAAGAGGGAAGATGGTCTCTAGTTATGGTTTAGACATTAGCTGATTTTTGAACGTTAGCAACAACACATCCCTCCCTGAAACCATGTTTTGAGATTTCTTTAAATTATTAGACATTATTTAGAACAGGATTATACTGACATAAAAGTTGTACATCCATACAGAAAATTCCTGTATCCTATCACTCCAGTTTCAGCTATTAATAATATATAGCATAGGTGAAGTACATTTGTTACAATTAGTGAAACAATGTAAGTATATTTTTACTAATTAAAAGTCCATAGTTCACCTAAGAGTCACACCTTGTGTTGTTATATTCAATGATATTTGAAATATGTACAGTATTATTTGTCACCATTATGGTGCCATAGAGAAATGCGTACACTAATGTTCATAGTAGCATTATTCTTAGTAGCCAATAGATAGAAACAATCCAAAGTCCATGAGGTGATGAATGGATAAATAAAATGTGATATCTACACAGAATGGAATAATTTTCAACCATAAAAAGGAATTACAGTTTGACTTATTCTACAAAATGAATGATCCAAATAATATAAAAATTATATTATTGTTAGTGAAATAAGGCAGGCGCAGAAAGACAAATATTATATGATTCCACTTGTATGAGGTACCTAGTGTAGGCAAACTCACAGACACCGGAAGTAGAAATGACCAAGGTCAGGAGGCAGGAGTAAGGTGGATTATGATTTAATGGGTACAGAGGTTACGTTGAAATGATGCAAAAGATTAAGATGTAGATTGTGTTGATGGGTACACAGCATTGTGAAAGTTAGAAATGCTAGTGAACTGTATACTTCAAAATTAGGAAAAGCATAAATATGTATATTTCATCACAATAAAATAAGTCAACAATCCAACAGAATGGACGATGAATGAAGGAGCAACATATTTGATTAGAAGGAAGCTGAAAGAGTCTTGTAACATTTCAAGAAGAAGGGGGATTTGGAGGGACTTTCAAATGGGCAGAGGGGCCGTGGGACTCTATACTGAAACATAGTGCAATGTTAGTGTTCAAGCTTTTTCAGACTGACACTTTCAAATTGATTAGGTTCCCTACAGCTAGAAAGCTAAAGGTTCTCTTCCTCATTTCTGAAATGTTCCTCCCCTTTGCCTTCCTCCACCCACCAGGGAGGTTTGTCCAACAGCACCTCAGTCCACACTCAGTAACCACCTGCATCCATACACTCCCACCCTGTGTCCACATTAACGAGGCTCTCTGAGTAATTCCTGAGCAGCATCACCAGTGTCCTGACACTTACTCTGTGTCCTCCTAGAGCCCCATGAGGACCGTTTGGAGGAACTGCCCTATGTGAGGGCAGTTGAAGAGGCTCCTTCTACCTCCAGGGTAAGCTCCCCTTATTTATCAGAGATTAAAAGTTTGCTTCATTTCTTTCTTTTCCAATTGATTTCAGATCTGAAGATCTACAATGTTCAAGACAGCTGATGTATACAATTTTGCTTGGTTGGATGCATGCTGATTGAAGCTCTTTCCCAACAGATAACTTATTCAAAAGGCCATTTAAAAAATGGCAACATCAGTTAGAAACTGTAGAGTCAGACACACTTTCCTCAGCAGAAAATTTCCCTCCTTGAAATAGACTTTTGTATTTGCTCCTCAAAGTGGACTTGAGAGGTCTTCCAGGCAAAGATCGAGCCTTTACCACAGCTGTCTTCTCTGGTTTCTTTTGGGGCCATTGACTCAACAACAGTTTCCCATTTGCTTTTCTGAGGACAAAAGAAGAGATGAAATACCTGTGTCCACAGAGCACATGATGCTGAGATCCTTACACTGTTTTCTCTTCTCTAATCACAGGTGGATTGGACAGCAAACAAAAACGGTATGTATTCAGAGATCACCCCTGTGCTGAGGAACAACCTAGATGATGAAGAAGGTGGGACTCTCTTGCTGGCTTTGCTTGGAGAGACACCCTGATTCAGGGTCCCTACAGGGATGAGGGCTGGGGGTGTAGAGCTAGAGACTGATTTCCCAGTAAAGAGCCATGCCCAAGTTCTATGGTCCTGGAAGTAACTGCATCATTTAGATGATGTGGGTTTGTGTGTATCAGGGTTGGGGTGGGGTCCATGTGTGAGCCTATGTGCTGTGATTGTAAACCTGCATGCGTGATCATGTGTGTGTTTCCTCATGAGATATTTCCCTCTTACACAGCACAATTCACCTGGCAACAAACCTCATCACCACTGCACACTGTCTGTACACTACCTTGTTCTTCCCTCAACACAGCTGTTGCCCAGATTTGGTTAATATTCCTTTTCCTCAGAAGGAGATGGTGCAGAGATAAATGTTCTCAGCTCTTGACCTCCTAAGTGGAAAAGCCAAACTGAGAACCCAGGGGTGGGTCCCAATGTGGGTGCTCTGGATCCCTGACCTGCACTTACCACTCAGCCAAGGGATCCTCAGTCATGGAGCAAGGGAGTCCCTGCATCCGTATCCTTGGCTGGAAGTCCTAGCATCTCCAAAGGTCCAGACCTTGCCCATCAGGTGGCCTTAGTGGTCACAGAATCCAGGGCAGCTATGGGTGGACTTATCAGTTGACTTTGGCACAGTCATTAATGTGAAATTCACCTCAGGACCTGCATTCTCCTGGTCAGCTCCCAGATTCTGAGAGGTGTGAGACCCCATGTATACAGTACAGGTCATATCTGTCAGTGCTGGTGTCATTGCTTAAACAAGGCCAAAAGCAGATAAGAATCAGGGAGCTATTTTATTGTATTGGATAACATTACCATAAGCCTTAGAATTGGTCAATTCCTGTAGCCCACACCCAAGGACTCAAAGTGGAACCTGACTGTTAGCCTGTACACTTCTCCTGCGCAGCTGGGTTAGAGACAGGCTGTGCTCAGTCCGGGCTCCCTCTTCATAACGAAGTGTCCCACTTATGGAACAGCTCCCTAGAGTATGGAGAGCCCCTGACTCAGTGGGCATACGTACATTGTATAGAAAACAAAGACTGGGAGAAAAATATGATACGATTGATAGTGGCTGTATCTAAATGGTAGGATTTCAGTTTTGTCAAATCTTGTGTATTTGATTTTCTTTAAGACAAGTGATTAGTGAATAAATATAGCATATTTTGTCTAGGATTGAATTCAGTCCTTTAATGGAGGTTGCTGTTAATCAAGTATAAAATATCATACAACAGAAGACATGATAAATGCAGTAGCTGGCATTGTGGATGCTGGGGAAAGAGTGATCTGGGAAAAATCAAGAGACAGTGGCAATTTAGCAGAAGCTCAAAAGAGGCAGGAGGGGTCATTGGTCTCTGTCATTGAAACACAGCATTCATTTAAGTGTTTACCGTTTTTTAGATCGATCCTTCCCTTCTGATTAGGCTCCCCTTAGCTAAGAAGCCAAAGCTCTGTTTTCATTTCCTTCCTCTTGTCCTTTGCCTTCCTTCTTCCCCAAAGAGGAAGGCCCAACACCAGCTCAGCCCACACTTACTAACCTCCCACATCCATAGACACCCCCCATGTCCTCATCGAGAAGAAAGCCACTGAGTAATTCCTGAGCAGCATCACCAGTGTCCTGACAATTACTCTGTGTCCCTCCAGCTCTCCCTCAGGATGTGGCGGTTGACCTGCACCATGATAGGACAGAAGAAAAGCCTCCGTGGGTCCCCAAGGTAAGCTGGATTTTTTCTGGTCTGAGATAGAAATATTGCTTTATTTCTCTTTCAATAGAATTAAGTTATGAATATTTGAGGGTATTCCTTCCAGATATATACAACTCCCTTGGTTGGGAGAATGTGGAGTGAGAGTCTATTACCAACTCATGGTTCCTAATTCCACAGGACATTAAAATTGACAGCATCCATTACAGCCTGTAGAGTATGGATCTCTCTCTCCTGCAGCGATTTTTCCTCTAGGAAAAGAATTCTGTAATTTGCAACCTAAATGGACTTGGAAGTTCCATCCTCCCAGCAAAGTTCTTGCCTTTCTGCCTGAGTAGGTTTGCTCTGGTAACCCTTGCTGGATTCCCTGGACCACTGTTTCTTATGAGGTTTTCTACTGTCAGCAAATGAACAAAAGACCTGAGCATCACTGTGACCTTATCCTCATAGTGTTTTCTCTTCTGTATTTGCAGGTGGCCTTCCCAGAACGTGAAAACGGTATGTATTGTGGAATCAGTCACTTGGGGAGGAAGAACTTTGAAGATGAGAAAGTGGGACATTCTTGCTGGTTTTCGTGTAGAGGGCAAACTGATTCCAAATTTG